>NC_080752.1:6531777-7156777 GCF_020826845.1 Diceros bicornis minor
AGGAGCTCCTATATCCAGCAGCTGGACAGGCGCCCCAGGGCCCAGGAGCCTCTCAGAGGAGGCCCAGCTGCTTAGCCTCTGCCTCGTCTTTGGTCAAGGCTTCTGGATATGGGCTAAAGACCCTCACAGAGCCCACGTCCCAGGTATGGGTGGCTAGCATCTGTGCCTGCACCATGGTCCCTCCACATGACACAGGGGTGTGTTGGTGGGAAACGCCGCATCAGACACTTGTGGTGGGATGGGGCACCCACATCTGACCCTTCCTGGAGGCTAGCCCCAGACTTACCTTGCGAGCACAGGGACCCCACACAGGGCTTGGTGCCTGCCCTTCCTTCTCCAGCCACTCTCACGTGGCTGTCTGGCTAGCCGTCCCTTCTACCTGAAGTGTCACTTACTCCCCATGCCCCAGCCGACACAGCTCAGACCTCTCCCCTGGGTAAAGCCTCCCAGCCCTCTCCAGCCCCTACACAGGCCTAGTTGTTCCTTCTCAGCTCCTGGAAGCTCTCTGCTTCTTCCATCATGACACCTGTTATTTTGGGCTAGAAGTGCATTGATGTAGTCTGAGCTCTGTGGAGCCAGGAACTTTGTCTTGTTCATCTGCCATCTCTTGGATTGTACACATGGTGGATTCTTATCGAATGCCTGGGAAATAAACACACAGTGGAATGAATGAGTGAACTAACACATGCACACAGGGTTTGTGTATATATGAGCTAGTTATTACTGCATATTAAATTACCCCAAAATCAAATGGCTTAAAACAGTAGTTAATGTATTATCGCTCACAGTTTTTGTGAGTCAGAAATTCAGACAGGAGCACAGCAGGAACAGCTTGTCTGTTCCAGAATGTCTGGGCCCTCAGATGGAAGACTTGAAGGCTGGGAGCTAGAATCATTTAAAGCAAATGGGTCGGCAAACTATGGCCCGTGGCCAGATGCAGCCACCACCTGTTTTTTCACATAGAGTTTTATTGGGACACAGCCATGCTCATTCATTTGTGTATTGTCTCTGGCTATTTTCATAGTACCAGGGCAGAGTTAACTAGATACAATAGATACCATATGTCCACAAAGCAAAAAATATTTACTTTCTGGCCTTTTATGGAAACGTTTGCCAACCCCTGAATTCTGAAGATTGATTCATTAACGTCTAGGAGTTGATGCTAGAGTCAGCTATGAGCCCACCTGGGGTTGTCAGCTGTGACTACCACATGAGGCCTCTTCATGTGGCCTGGGCTCCCTCACAACATGGTGACTAAGTTCCAAGAGTACGTGTCCTGAGAGAGAGAGCCAGGCAGACCTAGCAGGCTGTTGCAACCTGGCATGATCATATCTGTGAGGAAGCAAAGCACCAGGGTGCTGGGGGCCTGGAGGGCCAAGAAGCCTCCTCCAAGAAGGGATGCCGAGCCCCTCTGGACTAATTCCAGAGCATTCGTTAGTTGAACAAAGAGGGGGTGGGAGGTAGCTCCTTTCGGTGGAAGTAGCACCTGCAGAGGTGGCTCAGGGGCGTTGAGTGTTGTGCGCCATTGGAGTTGGGGTATTGAGAGCCCCAAGACAAGACCAGAGGGTTAGGCGGGGATCCAGTCACAGAGGAACCTGAGTGCCAGGGGTTTCACTTCACCTTGAGGGCACCAGGAAGGCACTAAAGGTTTTCAGCAGGGGAGCAGCACGGTCAGAATTGTGCTGTAGAAATACCGCTCTGGCTGCTGTGTGGAGGACAGATTGGAGAGGGAGAAACTGGGGAAGGAGACTGCTTAGAAGGCCACGGAGTAAGTGAAGGATGCTGAGGACCTGGACGTGGGGGGTGGCCGTGGGGGTGGAGGGAAGGGCAGACTCAAGAAGCATGGAGGGGGCACGGACAGCCGGGCTTGGGCTTGCTTCCACATGGGTGAGGAAGCTGGGGGCCACGGGGGGTGCAGGCAGCAGTCAGGTCTGTGGGTTTGGACCTCCATGCCAAAACCACAGGCGTGGAAGGTGCCGAGGAGCATGCAGTGGTCCCAGCCCAAGAACAGGTGGGCTCTCCCAGTAGACAGGAAGAAGAGAGGGGCGGAAGAACAGCCAGGGAAGAAGGTGAAATGTTGAGGAAAGATGAGTGCAGGGTAGCCAAAAGGGTTAGGAAGGAGCAGCGCGTGCGCACAATAGAGAGAGAGAGAGAACAGGAGTGTAGCGAGCTCGGCCGAGAGGGCTGCGTGCCAGGGGGATTCGGGGATTTAGAGGAGCAGGAAGACCATTGGATTCAGTAGTTGGCACCTTGGAGAGAGCGTGGTGGCTGAGTTTTAGTGGGTTGAGGAGCAGTGAGTGGGGAATGAGCAAGTGGAGAAAGCCTTTCAGAGACCAGGTGTGAAGGATCAGATGGACAGGACCACAGCGAGAGAGGAGAGAGACGTGTGGGATCGAAAAAGGATTTTTCTTTCTTCCAACATGGAAATTGTTTATGGACAGTAGTCGTTTGCACGAGCATTTGAGATGCAGGGGTGGGGGTGCTGACCTGCTAGACAAGAACACTTAGCCTGGGGACAGGGTGTGAGGACGCCTCTCTGAGCTCTAGGCCAGGAGACAATGGGAGGCAGGTGAAGTCGGTGTAACACGTTGCTGGAGTTCTCAGCTAAAGACCGGTTTTCTCCAGGATGAGAAGTGTTGAGAGCAAGGTCATGAGAGAAGCTGTGGCATGGCTGTGGGTGCAGAACAGGTGGGCCCGGGAGGATTGCTGAGCAGCGTGAGGGCCCAGGAATGGCTCCAAAATCTCTGTGGCTGCAGGGACCCCAGGGAAATGGCAGGGATCTGAGAGGACCCTGGGAGGGATGAAGAATAGGAAGTCTGCTGTGGAGAAGCACGGGGCGCAGGAGGCTGTAGCCCAGGTCAGGCCGTTGGAAGTGGCCCCGTGAGGATCACCAGAGGTGTGGAGACGGAGGAACCGAGGCTACTGGCAGGGAGAGGCTTCCCTGTGGACACGGGTGGGCGGTCCCCAGGGTGCTGGCAGCACTCGGTGTGTTGAGTGAACCAGGGACGAGAAGGGACAACAGGAGGGTCAGCAGGGGTGGCGGCACTCTCCACGGCTGAGGGTTTCCTTCGTATTTTTTTAGTTCAGTAAACATTTTTTTTCTCCTGTTGATTTAATTTTTATTCTGAAAATTTTTCAAACCCACAGAAAAGCTGGAGGAGTCATACAGTCCTCATCTGCATATTCTCTTGCACTTTTGTTTCTTGCCGTACGCACCTCCTCTCTCCGTACAAAAGCGTGCTTTCCTTTTTCCAAATCATCCAAAAATAGCCAAGGTCAATTTTGATACCAGAGGGGGTTGATTTGGACTTAGAATTTAGTCATGAAAAGAGGCCCACCGAGGGCCCCAGGGGTCGGAAGCACTGGGCTCTGGGTGGGAGCCGTGGGGGGACTTGCCCCACAGCCCAAGGCCCCTCACTGCCCCGTCGGCCCCCGCGCCCCAGCCCCCTCAGCCCCTCACCGTGTCTGACAGCGAGGTACCCAGAGAAGGTTAACAGGCCTTCCTCTGCTGCCCTGTTGTTTTTTGTCTGTTTTCTCTGCAGGTTCCAGTGTCCCCAGTTGCCCGAATATCTCAAGTTAGTTTTCCAAGTTCCCATGTTTGGGGGCTACTCTGGCTTCTGTGTCTGTTTCCTCTACTTTCTCTCACCTCTTCGCCTCCCTTCTTTCTTGGATTCTTCCCTCCCCTTTCCTCTTTCTTCTCCTCATGTTTTTCCTCCTCCATCCTCCCCTCTCCCCAACTTGCCTCTGTCCTGCTTTCCCTCCCGCTGGCCCCATCTCTCTCTCTCTGTCTCTCTCGCCCCCAGTCTCAGTCTGGCCCCGCTCTGGGTGCCCTTCCCATCTCCTTGTCTCCACATCTCCCCCCTCGTGTCTGCTGCTCTCTCCGTGTTCTTCCACGTCACTCTGCCACGTCTCCGTGCTTCGTGACCACCCCATCCACACGCTCCGTGCAGGGCCTATGATGTCACTGAGTCTCCCATGGTGACTGGCGCCAGTGAGGGGCAGGAGGGCTGTCCACAGGCAGGGCCCTTGGGCGGGTGTGAAGGCTGAAGAAACCCACAGCCCCATCCTGTCAGCCGTCCCCGACCTGGGCTTCCAGCCCCAGCCAGGGAGAAAGGAAGCCTCTTGTCCCTCTTGAGAACCCACCAGGGAGGGCCCTGGTGCCCCTGCTCAGCGCCGTGTCACACAGACATGCTCACGGCACACACACTTTCCTCTCTGTCCTCTCCCCCCTCCAGCCGCTGTGTGCTCTGCCATCCCTGTCGCCGCATGTGCCGCTGTCTCCATGCCAACAGTGCCAAGTGCTCCATGGTCACACGTGTTCACATACGTGCGTTGGGGTTGTCTTCACCACCCTGCTCAGGCCTCATGCTAACTCTGCCTCTGTGTGCTGTGTGCCCCCTCCCCCAGGCATGCGAGACCACCCGCCCATCCCCATCACTGACCTGGCGGACAACATCGAGCGCCTCAGAGCCAACGATGGCCTCAAGTTCTCTCAGGAGTATGAGGTGAGGCGCCTGCCCACCACCATGTGCCTGGCCTGAGCCTAGCCCCATGCCAGCTCCCATCCCGCCTCAGGGCCCAACTGTGTGTGTGGGGGTGGGGGTGCTCCAGGCTTCCCTGGAACACAGGTGGGAGGGGTCAGCATGGCGCCTGACCAAGGCCCTTTCACGCATCCCGGGTCTGGACACGCAGACACCTGCCCAGATGCTAACAGAGGCAGACAGCAGGTCACGTACACACACAGAGATCAATAATAACAGCTGACATTTTCAAGATCTTACTGCAGGCCGGCACCGGGCTAGGCACTTGGCATGCATCGTCTCCTTCAGTCTTCCCCCTGTGCAATGGGTACTGTTACCATCCCATGTTCTAGATGAGGAAGCTGAGGCTCAGAGAGGGGAAGTGACTTGACCAAGGTCACACAGCTGATGAGTAGTGGAGCCAGGATTCAAACCCAGGCCTCCTGACAGCCGGTGCTCTGCACATGCGGGTGCTCCCAGCTGTGCTCAGAGCACACAGATCACAGAGACGGGGAGTCGGGGACTCGGGGCTTGCTGCTCAGGCTGCACACACCCCTGCTCAGGGTCCCCCATGTGCTCACTTCACTCTGCCCTTGACTCCTGCATGCCGGGGGCTCAGACTTCAGAGCACTGCTCCCTTGGCCTGGGGTCTGAGGGCTTCCAGCCCTCCCAGCTGGGGAGAGGCTTTGCTGAAGAAGGAGGTGATAAAGGAGAGCCCCACTCACTCTAAGGAGCACAGACGGAGGAGTGCCTCGGCCCCTGCTCTTTGCCCAGCTCCCGGTGGAGGGCTGGCACAGGATTCACCCTTGATCAGTGGTGGATGATAGCTGATGGACGGACTGGCTCAGCCCAACCTGGGAGTTTGCTCCACTTCTGGTCAGATGTCCGCCCTTAGCTGTGCGTGGCATCCTAGGGTACCAAGACCCCCCTCCCAGGGGCTGTGGGTCAGGTTTCTGCAGAGGAGGTTGAGCTTGGCAGGCAAATTGATGAACACGTCTGCTGCAGGGAGGGTGTGCTGCCTCTCCCTGTAGAGCATCCCCCGGGGCCCTGCTTTGCATAAGGCTGAGCTGTGAGGGTAGCAAAGTGGGTGAGTTGGGCTCCTTGCCTTCAGTCGTCTATCTGGCAGGGAAGGCCATCCATGGTCTTCTGCCCACACTCATCCAGTCCCGTGTCCCACACCTGCCCTTCCTACTGACGAGGCTCTGCACCTCACTGTCTGGGCTCACAGCGTTCTCCCTTCCACCTTCTTCCCGCTTCTCTCCTCCAGTCTGAGCTTTCCTTATAAGACCCTCCTCCTCCAGGAAGCCTTCTCTGGCCACCCCAGCCTGCCGTGGGCTTTCCCTCAGCCAGGATCCCATAGCTGTGTTACCTTTAACGGTCAGTCATTCATTCATTGCGCATTGTTGAGCACTTACCATGTGTCAGTCCCTGTGCAGGGTGCCGGAGGTATGGAGACAGACGACCTCAGGGAGCTCAGTCAGTGAGGAGCCAGGTGCAGTCAGGTGATCACCAGTGGATATGACAGTTGCCCTAGTGTGAAGTAGGACACACGTGGGGAGAAGGTAGGCCGACAGCACCAAAGTAGGCTGATGGGTGGGGTGTGCTGAGGGGTCTCACGGAAGCAGCACGTGCTGTCCTGTGGTAAGTCACAGACTGGCGACAAAACACGGAGGCCGTCGTGTGCTCCGCTGAGAACTCAAGGCTGTATCCGTCCATAAGAGGAGGGTATGACAGGACCTGTTTCACCGGAGGATTAGATGAGGGAACACGTGCAGATGCTTAGAACAGTGCCGGGCACATGTTCTCACCGAGACTCAGCTGTTGTTCTTATCATCTGAGGCGGTGAGAGCCATGGAAGGTGTTGAATCAGGAAGTCGATAATCAGATCTGCATTTCATAAGGATTGTTCTGGCTGCAGGACACAGTGCGTCAGAGTGGGGCAAAAGCGAAGAGGCAGGGAGATGCCCACGTCTGAGTTGGGGTGGCTTGGCTGAGGCCAGTGGCAGCAAGTTGGAGAGAGCCAGGGTGGGGGCGCACCAGGACGTGGTGACTGCTGGGATGGGGCACAGAGGAGTTGTGAGGATGCCTTGTGAGTTCTGGCTGGGGTTTTGGGTAAACGGGTGATAGTGCCTTTCACCGAGATGGAGTCGCAGCAGCAGAGCTAGTTTTGGAGGGGAAGCTGAGGAACTCAGCTTGGCCAGGGTTGGGATTGAAGGACCTATGAGGCCTCCAGGTGGGGATGTCAGGAGTCTGCTGGCTCTACAGATGGGAGCGCAGGGGAGACCCTGGGCTGCAGCTGGGGTTATGGGCAGTTCCAGCATGCGGATGGAAGATCCTGCAAGCAAATGAGGGCCCCCAGGAAACGGTTGTAGAGTGCCAAGAGGGCCCAGAATGAACCCTGAGAGAGCACTGTGTCCTGCCCATGGGAAGGGCAGGCGGAAGGAGAGGAGACAGAGAAGGAGCAGCCAGAGAGGTAGAAGAGAGCTGGACAAGGTGGGGCGGCGGGTGTCCAGAGCCCTCAGCAGTGTCGGGTACCACACAGCTGGCTGCCATCGCTTCGTCCTGCTTTCCACTCATTTCGTTAGTTGGGAACAGGGCTTCAGGGACTTACCCCACCCTCACCCTATCCCTGGCCACTCTGCTGGGCAAAGGGGGTTTGGTACCATGGTCAGAGGTGTCTTTGGTCCATCACCTTCCTGACATCACCTCAGTGGTGGCCTCTGAGCTCCATGCTGGGGGAGCTGGTGCCCACCATAGGATACAGGGGCTGGCTGTGGCATAGGGCAAAGGCAGGATGTGGGTACCACCTGGAAGTCTGAGTCCCCCTGAGGACAGTAGGTGGACCTCAGCTCTTACCCCACCCCCCTGCCCTCTCCATTCCCTGCAGTCCATCGACCCTGGTCAGCAGTTCACATGGGAGAATTCAAACCTGGAGGTGAACAAGCCCAAGAACCGCTACGCAAATGTCATCGCCTACGACCACTCTCGAGTCATCCTCACCTCCATCGATGGTGAGGCGGGGGGCCCCCCTCCCAACCCCTTGCTTTCCTCCTCCTTGCTGCTGGGGTGACATTTCATCCTACAGAAGAGGCCCACGCATCCCAGGGGTGCACCAAGGAACGGTGGGCTGGGCTGGGGGCCCTGGGGTAATGTTCTCCCGTGTCCCTTCCTGTCCATAGGTGTCCCAGGGAGCGACTACATCAATGCCAACTACATCGATGGCTACCGCAAGCAGAATGCCTACATTGCCACACAAGGCCCGCTACCCGAGACCATGGGCGATTTCTGGCGGATGGTGTGGGAACAGCGCACAGCCTCTGTGGTCATGATGACGCGGCTGGAGGAGAAGTCCCGGGTAGGACTGTGCAGGGCCCTGCTAGGAGGTGGGGTGGGAAATACTCAGCCACCAGGTGACTGCAGGCATCTTTTTCTGTCCCTGTGGGAAGAAACTTCTCAAGGGATCCCCAAGTGCTGTTGTTGTCCTGGAGTGTTATCATGTTCCCCAGCTGCTGGGTGTTCCTGGATGTGGCCTGTTCCCCAGATGCTAGTGAGTTCTTAGGATGTTAATATGTTGCACCAGATACTGTCATTTTCCAGGAATGTTAATGTGTTTCCTAGTTGCCTGCATGTTTCTGGGATGTTCACATGTTCTCCAGATGCTGGAGTGTTCCTGGGCCTTAACACATCTCCTAAGTTAATTAGTGAAAAGAGCTGCTGTTATCTGCTTTTATACCACAAAGCATTGACTGGAACATAAAATTTACAGAGCTTGAAAATGGTGCATAAACATTATGGGTAAATTTGGTAGAAAATGTGCCTGGTGCAATCTGGCCATGAATAAATAATTTTCAGTTCTGGTCCGAGAACCCACTGTGGCTGGTGAGGGTGGCATGATGGATCTGAGAGTCCGGGGCTGGGGGCTTGCAGCCAGGTAGGCTAGACCTTCCACTCTGCTTCTGCCCTGGGGCCCGTGCCCATCTGAACCTTTGGGCACCTCCAGACACCCTTGTACCCTGCCCTGCTTATCCCTCTGCAGGTGAAGTGTGATCAGTACTGGCCAGCCCGTGGCACTGAGACCTATGGCCTTATTCAGGTGACCCTACTGGACACAGTGGAGCTGGCCACTTATACTGTGCGCACCTTTGCGCTCCACAGGGTATGACCCTGCCCCAGTGCTTGTCCCCACCCCGGTCCCTGTAAGGACAGTGGTGTGAGCATGGTGTGCTGTCGGGTGCAGGGGGGAGCAGGAACTCACTGTGGGGGTCAGGGTCTCGCAGGTGTGTGAATGCTTTTTGACGGCTGGTGGCATGAGTGGAGTGAATGGGAACAGCATGGTGAGCTCCTCCAGGCTGCCCCTTGTGGCTTAGGAGTTCTGTGCGAGAGCGATGGGTGTGGCCCCAGTGGCGGGTCACCCTGCCCTGAGGCTGTCACACTGTCTCTCCCCGCTTTCCTCCCCAGAGTGGCTCCAGTGAGAAGCGGGAACTGCGCCAGTTCCAGTTCATGGCCTGGCCAGACCATGGGGTTCCCGAGTACCCAACCCCCACCCTGGCCTTCCTGCGGCGGGTCAAGGCCTGCAACCCGCTAGATGCAGGGCCCATGGTGGTGCACTGCAGGTGAGGGGCTGGAGCGCCACCACAGGGGTGGGGTGGGAGGTGGGGTGGGAGGTGGGGTGGGCCTCTGCCCCGAGCTGAGCCCGTGTCCTGCAGCGCGGGCGTGGGCCGCACGGGCTGCTTCATCGTCATTGATGCCATGCTGGAGCGGATGAAGCATGAGAAGACAGTCGACATCTACGGCCACGTGACATGCATGCGATCACAGCGGAACTACATGGTGCAGACAGAAGACCAGTATGTGTTCATCCACGAGGCGCTGCTCGAGGCCGCCACGTGTGGACACACAGAGGTGCCCGCCCGCAACCTCTATGCCCACATCCAGAAGCTGGGCCAAGTGCCTCCTGGGGAGAGTGTTACCGCCATGGAGCTCGAGTTCAAGGTGGGCTCAGGGGTAGGCCTGCCAGGCTCCAGGGGCCTGGATGGGGTCATGGGGATGATCTCCCCAGGAAGCCAGGCTTGACCAGCCCCTCCCTCTTGCTAGTTGCTGGCCAGCTCTAAGGCCCACACATCCCGCTTCATCAGCGCCAACCTGCCCTGCAACAAGTTTAAGAACCGCCTGGTGAACATCATGCCCTATGAATTGACCCGAGTGTGTCTGCAGCCCATCCGTGGCGTAGAGGGCTCTGACTACATCAATGCCAGCTTCCTGGATGGCTATAGGTCAGCACACTTGTGACTGCCCACCACGCTTGCGGGTACCTGGGCCTACACCTGGCTGGTTGGGGCGCAACAGATTAGGGCCAACCCAGAAGACCAGAGTGGGCTTCCTGGAGGAAGGGTGATCTGAGCAATGCCCCAAGGGACTCGGCAGTCTTGGGGAGACTCTGGGGACAGCAGCATCTCCAACATGGCCAGTCTTATGTCCACCCCAGACAACAGAAAGCCTACATAGCCACACAAGGGCCTCTGGCAGAGAGCACCGAGGACTTCTGGCGCATGCTGTGGGAGCACAACTCCACAATCATCGTCATGCTGACCAGGCTTCGGGAGATGGGCAGGGTGAGGCGCGCCCCCCTGCCCCCCCCCGCCAGGGCCCTTCTCATACCTGGAGCACCCCAGCCACCCCTTCACTGCTCACTCCTTTCACACCCAGCCTCCCGTCAGCATAGCCTCAGACCCCCATTATCACCACCTGAGGCAGCCTGCCCCAGAACCCTCTGAAACCTGGAGCTCGCATGCCCCATTCCTCCCCACCTGATCATGGGGGCCGGGCTGTTTGTCCACAGGAGAAATGCCACCAGTACTGGCCAGCAGAGCGCTCTGCTCGCTACCAGTACTTTGTTGTTGACCCGATGGCTGAGTATAACATGCCCCAGTATATCCTGCGTGAGTTCAAGGTCACAGACGCCCGGGTGAGTGGGGACAGGGGAGTGTGTTTGCAGGAAGCGTGTCTGTAACACTGCCTGAGCACACGTGGGGTGGGGGCTGCCCTGGCTCAAGCTATAGGAATCTGAGGTGGGGGTGTGGGTGTGGGGGAGTGAGCATATCTCCCAGGGTGGCTTTGGGGGCGATGACTCCACGGGTGCTTACCTGTGTCATTGTACTACCCGCCTGCCCTGCTGGGGCTGCACCCTGAGGCACACACACTCACCCTGTCACCTGCCCGCCTCTCCTAGGATGGGCAGTCGAGGACAATCCGGCAGTTCCAGTTCACAGACTGGCCGGAGCAGGGCGTGCCCAAGACGGGTGAGGGCTTCATCGACTTCATTGGGCAGGTGCACAAGACCAAGGAGCAGTTCGGACAGGACGGGCCCATCACGGTGCACTGCAGGTGGGGCTGACCCCATGGAGGGCTGGGGCGGGTGGGGGTCTGCAGGCCTGGTGGGCAGGACCCCTGACCCAGTGCTGTCCCTGAGCAGTGCTGGCGTGGGCCGCACCGGGGTGTTCATCACTCTGAGCATCGTCCTGGAGCGGATGCGCTACGAGGGCGTGGTGGACATGTTCCAGACCGTGAAGACGCTGCGCACACAGCGCCCGGCCATGGTGCAGACGGAGGTACGCGGGCCGGCTGGCTGGTGCACAGGCTGGTTCCTCACAGACCCGTGCCGCCACCATTTACCGTTGCCTGCTGTGCCTGAGGTGCTGGGGTAGGATGAGCAGGGTGTGCTCCTCCCTCGGCAGCTCTGCACTGAGCACCAGTGGTGTGCCTGGCTCCCGGCTCGGGTGGGACGTGGCAGTTCTTACGGGGTGCGCAGGCTGGGGCGTGCTGGGGGGGAGGCAGGTAGATGTGGGTGGTGGGGAAGGGGGAGAGATGAGCCTTCAGAGGTTCTTTCAGGCTCTCTGGACACTGCCTGGGACTGATGTCAGGGTCTAGCACCTGCTCCTGGCCAGCAGAGGCTAACCCCATGGCTGCAGTGTGATGCCCTCGGCAATGTGTTGGGGGTGTCTGCTGGCACCACCCACCCTGACCAGCCGCTGTCCCACAGGACCAGTACCAGCTGTGCTACCGCGCGGCCCTGGAGTACCTCGGCAGCTTTGACCACTATGCAACGTAACTACCGTTCCCCTCTCCTCTGCCGCCCCCATCTGGGGGCTCCGGAGGGGACCCAGCTCCTCTGAGCCATACCGGCCATCGTCCAGCCCTCCTGCACAGATGCGGTTGCTAGCAGAGCACAGCCCACTGGGATCACAGCGTTTCAGGAACATTGCCACACCAGACAGAGAGGCCAGAACGCCCCTGGGCGAGGAGGTGGCGCCGGCAGGCAGGCGCGTGGCCATCTTTGTCCACCAGGCCCCCTCGGAGCCCCTTCGAGCTCTGTGTCCTGCTGCCGCATTTCTCATGCTTCTTCTCATGGGGTGGGGGTGGGGCAAAGCCTCCTTTTTTATACATTAAGTGGGGTAGATGGAGAGATTTGAGCTTCTTCCCTCTGATATTTCTTTTTCGCAAATTCTTAACTGCAGAATGGCCCTCTGTGGGGGTTGGGATGTGGTTTTCTTTTTTGAGTTCACTCTGGATCCTTTTTTTGTATGACTTACGCTGAAGGATGGAACATGCCTCCCTTGTGTGTGTGGCGCTGGGGCCACCAGCTTGCACGGAGGCATTGCTGATCCGGCTGCTCTTCCAGCCCTTCAGACAAGATCCTGTTTCAGCCAAATGCAGGGAAACACAATTTTTTTTTCTAAGTTTTGTTTTGTTTTTCCTGAAGAGCCTTATTTTCAGCCCCACAGACAGTGGTGGGCGGGGGGAGCAGGGACACACTCATCCCCGGGCGTCTGTTCCCTGTGTTCAGCACTCACAGCCCAGAACCACAGGCGTGTCTGGTGGAGCCTGGCAAGGCGTTCCTCATCACCATCGTGTTTGCAAAGGTTAAAAAAAGCAAAGACAAAAAACAAAAACAAACAAAAAAATCAAAAAAAAAAATACCACAAGAAAAAAAAAAAGAGTCATCCCCTGGCCTCTGCTTCAACCCCTGAGAGGGGAGGTGGCTCCATGCGCCCATGGTCCCCGGGAGCCGCAGGGCGTCACTTCTGCCCCCAGCGTTGTGGTATGGCGGGTGTTGGTAGGCTGTGGGTCTGGCCACGTGGCCAAGGTGGTTGGCACAGGGCAGGTTGTATGCCACACCCCGCACTCCTCAGGGCCAGGCAGGGGCGCCCTAGCCTTCCAGGCCCAGGCCACTGGGCCTGGGAGCATGTGTCTGTCCTCAGAGCAGGGGCCAGGTGATTTCCCTCCCTGGTTTGCAGCTGTTTTCAAAGCCCCTGAGCATCGCTCTGTTCCACTCCTTTAAGATGCCCTCGTAAACCAATGTGGCAAGACTACTGGACTTCTCTCAATGGTACTATAATCAATTCTTATTATCTTGGCTTGCTGAGGGGCAGGGAGAGGGCCTCTTCCTCTGGGCAACACTATCTAGGTAGGTAAGTGGGGGCGGGGAAGGGTGCATAGCAGTTTTAGCCAAGGGACGTGAAGCCCACGTCCCCAGATCTAGCTAGGCTCAGTGAGGATCAACAATCCAGGGTTGGTAACGTTGGATGAGACATTCATTTTTACCTTGTGGATGCTAGTGCTGTAGAGTTCACTGTTGTACACAGTCTGTTTTCTATTTGTTAAGAAAACTACAGCATCATTGCATAATTCTTGATGGTAATAAATTTGAATAATCAGATTTCTTACAAACTGGGCCTCTGTCTCAGCTCTTTCTGGAACTAGAGTCTGGGCTCTGTAAGTTAGTATCCAGGGGTAGGTTCTGAGATTTGCTGCTCCTGAGGAGACAGTGAGGTTGTCCTGAGTATTTGTGAAAGACGGGCTCCCGGCATGGTGCCCACTTTCAGAAAGAAGCAGTTAGTTACAAACTCTGAAGGCTGAGCCACCAGGGGCCAGGCCTGAGCCACCAGTGTGTGTAAAGAGCACCTCACATGGGTGCTCCCTGGGCTGGGAGCATACCCTTTGCCCCTCCTCACCCTTAGGATGTTCTGGGTCGCCACATCAGGGGGTACTGGGACTCCCCTGTCCGGGAGCCATACTCCCCCTCTCCCATCACCTCCCCCTCTCCCATCACCTCCTCCTCCTCCCCTGCTATGAGGAGAGGGGTGGCACTGTGGCAGTGGAGGCCATGACAGTATAGAAGTTGGTTAGTGAGGACTTTTGTAATTCTTGCAGTGTGGATACTGGACACTTTGGTCATCTGGCCAGACTGTAGAGTGTCTTGACAAGCCCAACACAGAGGTGCTGTGGGTGCACCAATGCAGCACCTCCTGACCCCACAGAGGGGTCAGGGAAGGCTTCTTGGAGGAGGTGACATAAGCTGGATTCTGAGTGTTTCATAGGATTGGTAGTGGTTAGTTTAAAAAGGTGGGAAAAGCATTTCTTACGGATAGAGCAACTTGTAGAAAGGCTGGGAAGCATGAACCAGACCAACAAATGTGAGAAACTACAAGGAGCGTAGCATGACTGGGATAGTGAGACATTGGGGTAGGAAGGCGGTGGAAGCAGGAAGGGGTCTGATTTGGTTGTGAAAGGGATGCAGGTGTCCCTGGCAGGTGAAGTGTGTCTGTCACATCCTGTGCCACTTCCATCTCGGTCCTCACCGTACCCCAGTGTGGGCATTGTCTCCTCAGGGCTGTGAGGGACCAGGGCCTGGGACCATGGGTCTTCTTGGTTTCCCAGCACCTGGTTCAGTGCGTGGCATGTCTATTTGCTCAGGAAAACAACACCTTCATTGCGTTGTTCTTTTTTTTTTTTTTTTTTTTGTTGAGGAAGATCAGCCCTGAGCTAACATCTGCCAATCCTCCTCTTTGTGCTGAGGAAGACTGGCCCTGGGCTAACATCTGTGCCCATCTTCCTCCACTTTATATGGGATGCAGCCACAGCATGGCCTGACAAGCGGTGCATTGGTGTGCGCCCGGGATCCGAACCTGGGCTGTCGCAGCAGAGCACGCACACTTAACCGCTTGTGCCACTGGGCTGGCCCCATATTGCATTATTCTTGATGGTATTAAATTTGAATGATTGTTTGCTAGATAAAAGAATGAGCCTTGAAACATTTTCAAGTGAGGGGTAAATATCAGATTGTCACTTGAGGAACAAGAGCATAAGAACTGCCCCAGCTGCTCTGCACAGTGCTTTATGGACGTGATCCCTAGGCCTTGGAATACCCCACAGAGCAGATCCTCTTCCCTCCACTTCAGAGAAGACTGAGGCTGACGTGGATTAACTTGTCAAAAGACCACAGGGCAGGTAAACCAGCCAGAGCTGGGACCCACACCCGGTCCTGTTTGCTGCAGAGTCCCTGCCCTTTCTATCGCCTGTTGTCAGCCCCCCGCCCCACCTCCAAACCCACTCCTCCTCCAGGGCCTGCCATCCACCCGGTTTCCCAATCAGGCAGCTCTTCCTCGCCCCCACGTGGAACTAATCTCCCAACTCTGCCCATTTGGCCTCCTCCCTCTCACCTGTTGGATTCTCTGCATGTCCGCAGCTTGTCCTAGGCTGCCCTCTCCTGCCTGGACTGCTGCCGTGCCTTCTACCTGCTCTCCCTGCCCCAGCCAACCCATTCTCAGCACAGCAGCCAGAGTGGGGCAGTCGTGACCATGTCACTGTCCTGACAAGACCTGCCACGCCCTCATAGCCCCAACTCCACAGTTTCCGAGGCTGCGGGGCCTAGCCTCTACTGCCTCATCTTTCCTCCTCGCCCCTGGCCCCTGTTCTCCAGCCATGACGCAGTCTGCTAAGTTTTGTGCCTACCTCATCATTCTCTCAGCTCCATACCTTCCCACCAGCTATTCTGGAGCATTGTCTCCTACCTCTCTAGTTGGCTAACTCCTGCTCATTTGGTCTCTGCTAAAATATTTCCTTCCAAAGCCATCCTTAATCATCCTAAATGAGCTTAGGTGATCCTGCTGTGCAAGTAATTTGAAATCTATTTTTTCATATAATCCTCACAACAGTGTATGGGGTGGGTCCTATTATGCTCATTTTCTAGATGAGAAAATTAGGTCTCATCCACTTATTCAACAAATACTTGAAGTTATTCATCAAATACTTGAAGAGCATTTGCTATGTGTTAGGCACATCAATGAACTGAGCAAAGACTTCCACCCTTATGGTGTTTATGCTCTAGTAGTAGAAAATGATGCATATGAAAAATAAACAATGTCTAGTTGGTTAGAAAGTGATAAGTGCCATGAGGGAGGGGAGTTAGAATAGGAGGGATCAGGCACAATTATTAATTAGGGTGGTCAGAGGAGATCTCATTGAAAAGATGGGATTTGAGGAAAGACTTGAAGCTGGTGAGGGATTTTGCCTAAACATCTTCAAGATGAGCATCTGGGCAGAGGGAGCACCTGAAGCAAAGGCCTGGGGTGGGAATGTGCCTGATGTGTTGACGCTGGTGTCGCCGTGACACCATGAGCAAGGGGTGAGAGTAGTGGGCGATAGGTTAGAGAGGAATTGGGGGCCAGCTCCTCGGCCATTGGGAGGACTTTGGCAGAAATTTAGGGGTGGTGAGAAGTGGCCAGGTATTGGTTATATCTTGGAGGCGGAACTACGAGGATTTGCTTATTTACTGGGCGAGAGAAAGGGGAGTCAAGGGCGACCCCACAGTTGTGGTCTGAGCAACTGGAAGGATCAAGTTGCGTTGATTGAGACCAGAGAAGGCTGTACATAAGGGCTGAATAACCTGTTCGAGGCTCCCAATTGGAAGTTGGTGGAGCTGATGTCACTCCCAGGCCTGCCTGACTCCAGGCCCTTGCCACACTGCTCCCTGCCTATAGCTAGCAACAGTCAGATGCATCGAGAAGAAAATATTTGGAAGGAAATAACACCAAGAGTTGTGAGCTTGGGTGATTTTATTCTTTGTAATTTTCCAAATTTTCTGTAAAGAATTAATATTACTTTAACTTTTAAAAACACAAACTTTTAAAATTGTATGACTAATACTTTTTTATTTTTAAAAACAAAATCTTCCAAATAGGATAGAAATGTAAAATGGTCAAGTCCCCATTCTTCTATCCCTGCCCCCCAACTCCCTGGGGGGAGTCTGTCTCCTTCTGGGCATTTTCTATGAATATACAGACATGTATATAAATTTTTTTATACAACTAGAATCATATTATTCATATCTTTCTGCCAGTTTCCCTTTTCATTTAAGTATACTGTGGACTTCTTTCCTTGTCAGCACCTCATTTTTTTAAACTGCTACATACTCTTCTGTTACAGATGCGCCATGACTTTTTAAATGGTTATCAACATTTTTATTAAAGAAAAAATGGGTGCACATGATAAAATAGTTAAAAATAATTCAAACAGTCTAGAAGGATACAAAACAAAAGATGAGCTTTCTTCCCTCCCCTCCCCAACTCCAGCATTATTCCCCAGAGCTTCTGATCTTAGTTCTTCGGGTGGTGAGCATCCTATCTTCACATTCTAAGTTGTGAGGCTGGCCCTGTGGTGTAGTGGCTGAGTTTGGTGCGTTCTGCTTCAGCGGCCCGGGGTTCATGTGTTCGGATCTTGGGCACAGACCTACACCACTTGTCAGCCATACTGTGGCAGCAACCCACATATAAAACAGAGGAAGATTGTCACAGATGTTAGCTCAGGGCTGATCTTCCTCAGCAAAAAAACGAGGAAGACTAGAACAGATGTTAGCATAGGGTTAATCTTCCTCAGCAAAAAAAAAAAGAGATGCGTCTTTAGTAGACAGCACCTGGTGACTCCTCACTACACGAGGGATTTAGTCAATTTCTGTGACCTCCCACCTGGTCCTCCTGATTTTATTAGATATATTATTACTTTTACTTCTTTTGAGGCCCTCATGACTTTAAACAATATATTTAAACATCTATTTCTTGATTTCTCACCTCAGGCAATGTGTACTGATTACCGTCTCTGAAGAATGAGGAAATTAGCTCACTTTCCTTGATTTCTCCTCCTTCCTCCCCCAACTACCATTTTTTGTTATTTCACGTTGTCAAGGTTTATACTATTTTCTGTTCTATTAGTATAATTCTTTAATTCTAAAAACTGGAAACTAATAAACAGCATTTTAATTGTACGTTTATGAAAAATCTTTCCAGCATCAATTTCAAATAAGTCTTTTTCTGATTTTTGTCTTAGTTTCCTTCATATCTGGATCACACTCGATGGCCGCTGTTCCTTCCTCAGCCTGTTAGTCTTTTTCCTTACTTGGGTGGAGTACTCCCTTGTGAAATTTTTTCACATAGGGTTATAAATTTTCTGATTCTTGTATGTCTGAAAATATCCTTATTTTACACTCACTCTCAGTTTTAACTTTGCCTGGTATGGGCTTCTTTATAAAGAAACTTTTCCCCAGAAACTCCAAGATCCTGTGTCCAGTCCTGTATTAACCAGTTGTTGACAGAGGAGGTATGGCAATTGTTGAGGCTCTGCTAACAGGTCTCTCTGTCAGATTACCCTGACATCTGCCCCGTCATCCACTGATTTTTTATGTGTAGACTCTGAGCTTAAAACCTGTCCAGGTTTCTCTTGGGGAGAATGACCCCTGACTCAGGACTTGGGCTGTGGTTTTCCTCAGCTCTGATTTCTCCATCAGTTGGATTCCATCTGCTTACTATCTCTTGGAATTCTTATTTTTAAAAATACTCGGGTGTATGGTTAATGTGAGTATCTAAATTGGGTTTTTTTCGGCCAAATAATTACTTGTTAGACCACCTTTCTCCCTGCACTGATTTGCAGTGCCTCCTTTTTATCACATATGAAGTTACTATACTAAGTACAGAGTCTACTTCTGGGCCTTGAGTCTGTTTCATTCGTCTGTCTGGCTAGTCTAAGCCAAAACTACTCCTTTAACTTTTGTGGCTTTGTTTTATTACCTGACACAGCTGGTCGCCCATCATCTTTTTATTTTTTTTTGTGCTGTTCCCTGTTTTTCTTCCAACTGGACATTAGATGATTTCTGGAAAATTTCCCTCCCTTGATTTTGGTTGCAGATTTTATTGTACTTCAGTAGAACTGACAACAACGTATCTCAAGACTGTGTGTTAACATAAAAGAAAGAAAAGCTGGTTGAACTCTAAATGAAGCCTAAAATTTGGGATCAAAGGAAAGCTGTGCTCATCAAAAGTAAGCTGAAACGGAGGAAACGTTTTCTGCCGTATGCAGCCATCCCGGTGTCCAGAGTGAGAACTGTAATGTGACTCAAGGATGCTGCATGCAGCCTCTCAGCATCCCCACTGTCGCCAGCCTGGCACCTTAGACCTGTCATGCTCTTCTTCAACACTCGGCTCATCTCTCCTTGAACTCTTTACCCCAGACTTATTTAAACACTTGTAGTTTCTTAAGCACACCACGCTAAACATCTGTAACAATCAAAGGGTTAAATCCAAAGCTTGTTTCAAATCAATAGGAACAGAAATAAACACCCTAATTGGAAAATGGGCATGACAGGCAATTTACAAAAGAAGAGACACAAATTCCAATAAAAATAAGGAAGATAGCTTCACGATTAATCAAAGAAATGAAAATTGAAACAACAATGAGGTACTAAGGTTTGACTATCAAATTGGCAAAAGTTACGTGTTACTACGCTGTGGGGAGCGGGCACTCATATCGTAGTGGGGATGTAAGCTGGCTCTGCCTTTTGGAGGAATATTTGCAATACGTATTAAAAGCCTTAAAATATGCTTTACCTTTGACTCAGCAACACACATTTAGGAATTTATATAAAGGAAACACAAATATTTTTTAAATCTTTGGGCAAAGATTCACTGCAGCATCATTCATAATACTGAAATGTTGGAAACAACCCAAAATACACACACCGTCTACAAGCATGCTCACATGAATTTGGAGACCACCAGCATCTGCATCACCTGGGAGCATTTTAGAAACAGAACCTCAGGCCCCACCCCAGACCTACGGAATCAGAATTTGTATTTTGCCAGTTCCTTAGGAATTGGATGAGCATTAAAGGGTGGTGCTCCCTATTTTAAATGCATTTTCTAGTTTTTCTACCTCTGACATGCACTTTTTTCATAAGAATGTGTCAGTGGAAGAAACACACCTGCTGTGGTTGCACCCGCCCAGATGTCCTTCGTGGCACACCTCATCCAAGACCAGGCCCTCTAGGAATCCTGCCTCAGTCCCTCCTCCCCTACCCTCAACCAGACAGCCTCACAGCCAGCCAGCTGTGTGGTGGGTCCAGTAACCATAGCACTGGGCTGAAATTCTTGCTTCTTCAGCTGTTAACAGACTAAAATAAGAAAAAAATACCAAAGAAATTCTCCCGGCTGCAGTGCGGAAATGAAATGCAAATTGACATTATAGTTATGGTTTGTTTCATATCTCTCCACTGGACTGTGAACTTTTTTTTTTATAATTTTATTTATTTACTTTTCCCCCCCAAAAGCACCAGGAGATGTCATAGCTGCACATCCTTCTAGTTGCTGTATGTGGGACGTGGCCTCAGCATGGCCGCAGAAGCGGTGGGTGCGTGCCCGGGATCCGAACCCAGGCCGCCAGCAGCGGAGCGCGTGCACTTAACCGCTAAGCCACGGGGCCGGCCCCTGAGCTGTGAACTTCTTGAAGGCAAGGACTATGTCTCACTTACCTCCCAGTTTAGGCTGGCCCAAAGTAGGGACTCAGTGAATGCTTGCTAAGTGGATGAAAGAGGAGGTGTTTGACCTGGCCCTGAGGCAAGAAGTAAATCTGATTGTCAGGAGGAATTATGGTTGCGGCTGCCTAAACTCTACTCCTCAAAATCACCACTCCTAGCTCCTCTGAGGAGGCTTTTCCCTTTGCTCCCACCCTGAGCACACACCCTAGTCAGCTCCAAGAGGGACTTCCCATCCCCCACCCACCTCAACTAAGAAGGGCCCTGCATCCCCCACACCAATGGTAGGAAGGGCTCAAAGGGAGATTTACCAGCAACAATATTTTTGAAATAAATAAGGGTCACCCTGGACCTGGACTGGACTCTGACCTGGGGGAAGGTTTTTGGCCCCCAGAACTGTGGTACTCCTCAGTCTCCCCCCAAAGACCCTGTGTGCCAGACCCCTTTCCAGGGATGGCCCTTTCCAGCCTCCTCTCTGGCACATTTTCAGGGCATTCTCTGCAGTTACTCCTGTCTGAGCTCCTATGTGGTCCTAAAGATTTAAATCCAACAAACACCGTACACACCTATTACATGCTATCAAAATACCTGTTAGCATTACTAAGCACTTCAATGTGCCAAGCACTTTACCTGCATTGTTAAAATGTAATTCCCCCAACAGCTCTGTATAATAGCTTCTGTTATCTCCTTTTGCAGCTGAAGACTAAGATTCAGAGAGGTCAAGCAAGTCACCCTAAGTCAGACAGCTAGAAAGGGAACAGAACCTAGATTTGAACCTGGATCTGTGTGACCCCAGAGCCTGAATGCTTAACTACCATACAAACTGCAATCCACGTGGCTTCATTTATCCATTCTTTCCACAAATAGTATTCCAGGAATGTTTATTGAGCGCTTACAATGAACCAGGCATTGTACAAGGTGATGGGATTCAATGGCAGAAAAACAAAGTCCCTCCTCTTAGAGGCTTAGTCTGGTGGGAAGCAGACATCAGTCACAGAAATCTCACACGCATGTATAATTACCAACTCTCTGGATGCTCTCTGGGAAAAGCGCCTGACGCAGTGAGAGCAGCATAGGACAGCAGGACCCAGACTCACGTGGGAGTCAGAGGGGCTCCTGCAGGAAGTGGTCTTTCATAAAGGCCCTGTGGCAGGAGGCAGCACAGCTCCTTAGGGAGTGTTTTAGAAAAACAGAACAAAGGCCAGCATGGCCAGAGCCCAGCAAGCAAGGGAAGAGTGGTGCAGGATGGGGTGGAGAGTAGATGGCCCACATCAGTCAGGGCCTAGTAGGCCAGGGCAAGGGACTCGGGGTTCACAGTGAGGGCACAGGAAGCTTTTTAAGGGTTTTCAGTAGAGCGCTGAATTCAGATTTGCTTTTTAGAAAGATCACCCTGGCTGCTGTTTGGAGACCAGACTGGAAGAGGCAATGGGTGCCGCGGTCCAGGTGAAAGGTGATGTGGCTTGAGTGGGATGGTAGCAACAGGAGGGAAGGAGCACAGGATTCAGGATACAGTTCCAAAAGCAAGGCCAAAAGATTGGATGTGGGCTGCAAGAGAGAAGAGTGGAGAGTGCTGCGGACCCCGGGATGAGTGCTAGTGCCTCCGCTGCGATGGGAGCACTGCGGAAGGAGGACGTTAGCGGAGAATCAAGAGTTTGCTGTTGTTGAGTTTGAGGTGCTGTGATCATCCAAGTGGAGGGAGAGAGCTGTCCTCATCTCTATATCCCCAGAGTCAGCACAAAATAGATGCTTATTAAAAAATCTTTAAATAAAAGCATGCACAGATGGGTAGAGTTTGAGTCAAGTCTGAAAGAATGGATGCGATTTGGCCTTAAGATGAAGACATTTTGGTGCCTAAGCTCAAAACAAAACAAAAACCAAACAGAACAGTTGGAGGAAGCAAGGAGAAAGGAGTGACTGATGCAGCAGTGGCCAGGGGGCGCCTGTTGCGGCTGCTCACCAAGGCCTTTTGCGCCTCTGCCTGTAACACTGAGCCATCCTCTGCAGAGCGGGAGAATAAATCAGAGCTAGAAAGAAAAATATTTTTGTTAAGAGGAGGAATCCAGGGTGTATTTGTGAGTATGTGTGTGTCTGCCTCTAAGTATTTCGATACTGAGATATTTCATAGGCTAGAAGGCCCTGGTCTTTCCAACTGACCTTGTCTGCAGGGCTGCATTAAGGTGCAATTCTCTTTCTATTGACATGGATGGAACTGCTGCAGAAGCCTCCGCAGTGAACCGGGCTGAGCAGGGCAGGCTGTGTCAGCGTGCTCCCGGTGCTTATGGATCATGGCTGCTTTTCTGGGCAGCTGGTGTCAGGCCCTTTGCCCAGAGGCCCCCCAAAGCTCCAGAGAAAACTGTTCCCATTCAGCAGCCAGTGCCCACAGGCAGGGGTGGAACGTGACTGCCCCAGAGGTGAAGGCCAAAGGCATCTTGAATACACAGACAGTCCCTCCTGGTTGTTGACTCATTCCGTTCATCGTTCCTTCCTTTATTCAGCAAATATCCTGAGGTCCATTGTGCTTTTCAAGTTACTCAATCACCCTACATCCAGTTTCCTCAGCTATAAAACGGGGACAGTAAGAAGCCTTCTTCAAAAGTTCATTGTGAGGACAAAATGAAGGAATATCATTTGTTCACTCAACAAATGTTTAGTGAGCACGTAAAAAATGTCAGGGCTGTCCTAAGTGCTGAGGATGCTGGTGAATAAAACACAGATCCCTGCCCTCAGGGAACAGACATTATAATGAGGAGAGTTAAACTGTAGAAAGATAAATAAAGGAGTCAGGGGTGGTCAGGGAAGGCTTCACTGAGGAGGTGACATGGCAGCAAGGTCCTGAAGGAGGTGAGGGAGCAAGCCATCAGATGTGGGGGAATAGGGAACTGGAGGGGTGAGCTAGGGGAGGAGTTCCACCAGGATAGCGGTGGGGGAAGACTGTAGGCCATTATAAAGACCTGGCTTCTCTCCAGAATGAGATGGAAGTCATTTGATGGTTTTAAGAGGAGGAGTAACATGATCTGGCTTCTAGTGTTAAAGAGTCACTGTCTGCTGTGTTGAGGAGATTGCAGGGTATAAGGGCAGAAGCAGAGAGAATGATCCTGATCAGGCTGCAGACAATGGTGGCTTGGGTCAGGGTGGTGGCAGTGGTGGTGGAGGAAGTGCTGGACTCTGGATATATTTTGGAGGCAGAGCAGAACTATATAAATGTTAATGTCAATGCTTTAAAAGCACAATTCATAAAAGAAAAACATTGATAAATCAGACTTCATCAAAATTAAAAACTCTTGCACTTCAAAAGACATTATTAAAATGAAAAGACAAGCCACAGAATGAGAAAATATTTACAAAGCCTATATCTGATAAAGGACTTGTATCTAGAATATATAAAGAACTCTGACAACTCAATATTAAGACAAACAACTCAATTAAAAAATTGACAGGGAGGAGAGTGACGTCAGCATCATGGCGGAGTGAGCTTTCCCGTGAATTCTTCCCCCACAAAATACAACAAAAGTAACAGCCACAGACCAACAACGGAATCCCAGACAGTCAAAAGCTGGAGCAGAGGGATCCACACTGCCGCACATCTGAGAGCGGAACGTGCTGGGCCCCCGGAGGAAGTGGGGAGAGGTAAGGAGAACTCCGCTCCCTCCCCATCAGATCAGCGATCCGGTCCGCGCGGCTCCCAGAGAGGGGGGAGGGGCGGCCCTCGGCGGGGAAACTGTAGCTCTTCGGGCTCTCTCAGCCAGTGGGAAACTCCCGCACAGAGGGCTCAGAGAAGCCACAGGGCTACCATCAACATCTGAGCAACCCAGAGAGCGGATAAAGAGGGGCAAACGAGAAGCCTCCCACGTCAGGGACCCAGAGGGCAAAAGAGAGAGCTCCCCCCTCCCCGCAACCCGGAGTCTGCAGCTCGACCAGATCTAGCGGTCCGAGGCAGACCTGAATAAACTGGACTGGACCCGTGGATCGCAGTGGGGAAAAGAAACAAAACAAAACAAAACAAAACTGCGGATCGCAGCAGAAAAACTGGGGCAGAGCGCAGGGGGCTTAGACTACACAGCCCTTTACCACCACACAGTGGCGGCAGGTGGAAATTGCAACCAGAGACTTCCAGGATGAGGAAAATCAAAACCAACACAGGAACCACAATGCAAAAATATATGAAATCACCAGACCAGAAACAAAATGACAAGCACCCAGAAATCAACCCCGAAGACACAGAAATCCATAAACTAAATGACAGAGATTTCAAAATAGCTATCATAAAAACACTCAACGAAATACGAGACAACACAGACAAACAATTAAATGAGATTAGGAGTTTCTTCACAAAAGAGATTGAAATCATAAAGAAAAACCTATCAGGGCTGATGGAGATGAAGAACACAATGGAGGAGATAAAGGAGAATCTGGAATCTTTAAAGAACAGAGCTGAAAATATGGAGGAAAGAATTAGTACTTTAGAGGATAGGAATACAGATATACTCCAGATGGAAGAAGAGAGAGAACTAAGACTAAAAAGAAATGAAGAAAGACTCCGAGAAATATCGGACTCTATCAGAAAATGTAACATAAGAATTATAGGTATTCCTGAGGGAGAGGAGAGGGAAAGAAGAACAGAGAGCCTATTCAAGGAAATAATAGCTGAAAATTTCCCAAATCTGGGGAAGGAGCAGGAAATACCAGTAAGTGAAGCCAACAGGACGCCTATATATATTAACAGACAAAGGCCTTCACCACGACACCTAGTGGTAAGGCTAGCCAGGGTCAACGACAAAGAAACAATACTAAGGGCAGCTAGACAAAAACAAAAAATAACGTACAAAGGAACTCCCATCAGGCTCTCAGCGGATTTCTCAACAGAAACTTTTCAGGCTAGAAGAGACTGGAATGATATATTCAAAATACTAAAAGACAAAAACTTTCAGCCAAGAATACTCTATCCAGCAAAAATATCCTTCAAATATGATGGAGAAATAGTAACTCTCCCAGATAAACAAAAGCTAAGGGAGTTCATGGCCACGAGACCGCCACTACAAGAAATACTCAAGAAGGCCCTCAGGCCTGAAAACAAGAAGAGAAAGGGAACACAAAGCTTGGAGTAAGGAGAAAAGTAGGTAGACAAAATCAGAGAAATAGTAGATCTTTACCGGAATAGGTTAGCAACCACTTAAATACTAAACTCAAAGATCAAAGGAAGAAATTCACCAAAAATAAATTTAACCTCATCACTGTAAACACACAGCCACAACACAAGATAGAATAAGGTATAACAAGAGCAACTTAGAAGGGGAAGAGGAAAGTGACTGAATTGACTTAGTATAAGGAAATAGGAGGCTATCAGATAATGGACTATCTCATACAGAAGATTTTTCGCCCAAACCTCAAGGTAACCACTAAACAAATAATCAAATTAAAACCACATATGATAAACAAAGAGAAAACTAGGAGAATCATAAGACAGAACAACCAAACTGAATTGGCAGTCCAAAACAAATGGGACAAGAAACAAAGGAAATGCAAAAGAACCAGAAAATAAGTGACAAAACAGCAACATTCAACCCTCATATTTCAATAATTACCCTAAATGTAAATGGATTGAACTCTCCAATCAAAAGATACAGAGTGGCAGGATGGATTAAAAAGCAAGACCCAACAATATGCTGCCTTCAGGAAACACATCTTAGCACTAAAGACAAGCACAGGCTCAGAGTGAAAGGATGGAAGACAATACTCCAAGCTAATGGCAAACAAAAGAAAGCAGGTGTTGCCATACTCATATCAGACAAAGTAGACTTCAAGATAAAACAGGTTAAGAAAGACAAAGAAGGGAAATATATAATGATAAAAGGGACACTCCATCAAGAAGACATATCACTTATAAATATATATGCACCCAACATAGGAGCACCAATGTACATAAAACAACTATTAACAAACCTAAAAGGAGAAATCAACAACAACACAATAATAGTAGGGGATCTTAACACCCCACTTACAGCAATGGATAGATCATCCAGACAAAAAGTTAATAAAGAAATATTAGACTTAAATGAAAAACTGGGCGAGATGGACCTAGTAGACATATACAGAGCACTCCACCCAAAAACAGCTGACTACACATTCTTCTCAAGTGCGCATGGAACATTCTCTAGGATAGACCATATGTTGGGAAACAAAGCAAGCCTCAATAAATTTAAGAAGATTGAAATCATAACAAGCATCTTTTCAGACCATAAGGCTATGAAACTGGAAATGAACCAGGAAAAAAAAACTGGGAAAATGACAAAAATGTGGAGATTAAACAACATGCTACTGAACAACCAATGGATCATTGATGAAATTAAAGGAGAAATCAAAAACTATCTGGAAACAAACGAAAATGATAACATGCCATATCAAACCATATGGGACGCAGCAAAAGCGGTCCTGAGAGGGAAACTCATAGCGATATAAGCCCACCTTAACAAACAAGAAAAAGCCCTAATAGGCAACCTTAAATTACACCTAACAGAACTAGAAAAAGAAGAACAAACAAAGCCCAAAGCCAGCAGAAGGAGAGAAATAATAAAAATCAGAGCAGAAATAAATGATATTGAGACCAAAAAAACAGTAGAAAGGATTAATGAAACAAAGAGTTGGTTCTTCGAGAAGATAAACAAAATAGACAAACCCTTAGCCAGGCTAACTAAGAAAAAAAGAGAAAAGGCTCAAGTAAATAAAATTAGAAATGAAAGAGGAGAAATTACAACGGATACCATGGAAATACAGAGGATTATAAGAGAATACTATGAGAAATTATATGCCAACAAATTGGACAATCTAGAAGAAACGGATAAATTCTTAGACTTATACAACCTCCCAAAATTGAACCAAGAAGAAATGGAGAATCTGAATAGACCAATCACAAGTAAAGAGATTGAAATAGTAATCAAAAACCTCCCAAAAAATAAAAGTCCAGGACCAGATGGCTTCTCCAGTGAATTTTACCAAACATTCAAAGAAGATTTAATACCCATCCTCCTCAAACTATTCCAAAAAATAGAGGAAGATGGAACACTTCCTGAATCATTCTATGAGGCCAACATCACCCTGATACCGAAACCAGACAAAGACAATACAAAGAAAGAAAATTACAGGCCAATATCGCTGATGAACATTGATGCAAAAATCCTCAACAAAATATTGGCAAACTGAATACAGCAATACATTAAAAAGATCATACACCATGATCAAGTGGGATTTATACCAGAGACGCAGGGATGGTTCAACATCCGCAAATCAATCAACGTGATACATCACATCAACAAAACAAAGAATAAAAACCACATGATCATCTCAATAGACGCAGAGAAGGCATTTGACAAGATACAACATCCATTTATGATAAAAACTCTCAATAAAATGGGAATAGAAGGAAAGTACCTCAACATAATAAAGGCCATATATGACAAACCCACAGCTAACATCATACTCAACGGGGAAAGACTGAAAGCCATTCCTCTGAGAACAGGAACGAGGCAGGGCTGCCCACTCTCACCACTCCTGTTCAACATAGTACTGGAGGTTTTGGCCAGAGCAATTAGGCAAGAAAAAGGAATAAAAGGAATCCAAATAGGTAACGAAGAAGTGAAACTCTCACTATTTGCAGATGACATGATTGTATATATAGAAAACCCTAAAGAATCTGTTGGAAAACTGTTAGAAACAATCAACAACTACAGCAAAGTTGCAGGGTACAAAATCAATCTACAAAAATCAGTTGCATTTCTATATGCTAATAATGAACTAACAGAAAGAGAGCTCAAAAAGATAATACCATTTACAATTGCATCAAAAAGAATAAAATACCTAGGAATAAATCTTACCAAGGAGGTGAAGGACCTATACAATGAGAACTACAAGACATTATTGAGGGAAATCTACGATGACATAAAGAAATGGAAAGATATCCCATGCACGTGGATTGGAAGAATAAACATAGTTAAAATGTCTATATTACCTAAAGCAATCTACAGATTCAATGCAATCCCAATCAGAATCCCAATGACATTCTTCACAGAAATAGAAAAAAGAATACTAAAATTTATATGGGGCAACAAAAGACCCCGAATAGCTAAAGAAATCCTAAAGAAAAAGAACAAAGCAGGAGGCATCACAATTCCTGACTTCAAAACATACTACAAAGCAATAGTAATCAAAACAGCATGGTACTGGTACAAAAACAGACACACAGATCAATGGAACAGAATTGAAAGCCCAGAAATAAAACCACACATATACGGACAGCTAATTTTCGACAAAGGTGCTAAGGACATGCAATGGAGAAAGGAAAGTCTCTTCAATAAATGGTGTTGGGAAAACTGGACATCCACATGCAAAAGAATGAAAGTGGACCATGTGCTATCGCCATTCACAAAAATTAACTCAAAATGGATCAAAGACCTGAAGGTGAGACCTGAAACTATAAAACTCATAGAAGAAAATATAGGCAACACACTATTTGACATTGGGTTTAAAGGAATCTTTTCGGATGACATGCCTACCCAGACTAGGGAAACTAAAGAAAAAATAAACAAGTGGGACTTTATCAGACTAAAGAGCTTTTATAAGACAAATGAAATCAGAATCAAGATGAACAAACAACCAACCAGCTGGGAGAGAATATTTGCAAAACATACATCTGACAAGGGGTTGATCTCCATAATATATAAAGAACTCACACAATTGAACAACAAAAAAACAAACAACCCGATCAAAAAATGGGCAGAGGAAATGAACAGACACTTCTCCAAGGAAGATATACAGATGGCCAATAGGCACATGAAAAGATGCTCAACATCACTAATCATCAGGGAAATGCAAATCAAAACAACACTAAGATACCACCTCACGCCCGTTAGAATGGCTATAATCACCAAGACAAAAAACAACAAATGTTGGAGAGGATGTGGAGAAACAGGAACCCTCATACACAGCTGGTGGGAATGCAAATTGGTGCAGCCTCTATGGAAAACGGTATGGAGATTCCTCAAAGAATTAAAAATAGAGATGCCCTCTGATCCAGCCATCCCACTACTGGGAATCTATCCAACGCACCTGAAATCAACAATCTAAAGAGGCTTATGCACCCCTATGTTCATTGCAGCATTATTCACCATAGCCAAGAAGTGGAAGCAACCTAAGTGTCCCTCGACTGACGATTGGATTAAGAAAATGTGGTATATATATACAATGGAATACTACTCAGCCATAAAAAAAGACAAAATCGTCCCATTTGCAACAACATGGATGGGCCTGGAGCGTATTATGTTAAGTGAAATAAGCCAGAAAGAGAAAGACAAACACTGTATGATCTCACTCATATGTGGAATATAAACCAACACATGGACAGAGAAAACTGGACTGTGGTTACCCGGGAAGTGGGGGTGGGGGGTGGGCACAAGGGGTGAAGGGAGTCATATATGGGGTGATGGACAAACAAAAATGTACAACCCAAAATTTCACAATGTTAGAAACCATTAAAATATCAATAAAAATCAAAAAAAAAAAAAAAAATTGACAGGGCCGGCCCCGTGGCTTAGCGGTTAAGTGCGCGCGCTCCGCTGCTGGCGGCCCGGGTTCGGATCCCGGGCGCGCACGGACACACCGCTTCTCCGGCCATGCTGAGGCCGTGTCCCACATACAGCAACTAGAAGGATGTGCAGCTATGACATACAACTATCTACTGGGGCTTTGGGGGAAATAAATAAATAAAAATCTTTAAAAAAAAAATTTCACAAAAGATTTGAATAGATATTTCACCAAAGAGGATATATGAACAGCTAATAAGCATATAAAAAGATGCTCAACATCATTAGTCATTAGAGAAATGCAAGTTAAAACCTCAATGAGATACCACTTCACACCCACTAGAATGGCTATAATCAGAAAGATAGACAATAACAAATGTTGGCAAGGATGTGGAGAAAATGGGAACCCTCATATATTGTTGATGGGAATGTAAAATGGTACAGCCACTTTGGAAAACAGTTTGGCAGTTTCTTACAAAGATAAACATAAATTGACGACATGACACAGAAATTCCTCTCCTAATTATCTACCCAAGAGAAATGAAAACATACATTCACACAAAGACTTGCACATAAATGTTGATAGAAGCTCTATTCTTGGGCCGGCCCCGTGGCTTAGCGGTTAAGTGCGCGCGCTCCGCTGCTGGCGGCCCGGGTTCGGATCCCAGGCGCGCACCGACACACCGCTTCTCCGGCCATGCTGAGGCCGCGTCCCACATACAGCAACTAGAAGGATGTGCAACTATGACATACAACTATCTACTGGGGCTTTGGGGGGAAAAATAAATAAATAAATAAATTGTTAAAAAAAAAAAGAAGCCCTACTCATAATAGCCAAAAAGTGGAAACAACCCAAATGTCAATCAATACTACAAAGAGATACTATTCAACATTAAAAAGGAAGAAATACTGATGCATGCTACAACATGGATGAATCTCAAACAAAACAAAACAAAAAAAACATGCTAAGTGACAAAAGCCAGACACAAAAGACCACATATTGTATGGTTCTATTTATATGAAATGTCCAGAAAAGGCAGATCTGTGTAGACAGAAAGTAGATCAACAGTTGCCTGGGGCTGGGAGTGGGGACAGAGAGATTGTAACTGGGCACAAGCGATCTTATTGAGGGGGTAGATTTTATTGAGGTGATGGAAATGTTCTAAAACCGGATTGGGTGATGGTTGCCTGACTTGGTCAATTTTTAAATAATCTTTTTTTTTTTTTTTTTTTTTGTGAGGAAGATCAGCCCTGAGCTAACATCCATGCCAATCCTCCTCTTTTTGCTGAGGAAGACTGGCCCTGAGCTAACCTCTATTGCTGATCCTCCTCCTTTTTCTCCCCAAAGCCCCAGTAGATAGTTGTATGTCATAGCTGCACATCCTTCTAGTTGCTGTATGTGGGATGCGGCCTCAGCATAGCTGGAGAAGCGGTGCGTTGGTGTGCGCCCGGGATCCCAACCCGGGCCGCCAGTAGTGGACCACACGCACTTAATCGCTAAGCCACGGGGCTGGCCTCTAAAAATATCATTAAATTATACCCTTGAAATAGGCAGATTATATGGTATGCAAATTATATCTCAATAAAGTTGTTTTTATAAAAAGAAAAATGTTGATGACAACGTCAACAATCTTTGTGTATATAAAGCACTTAGCATAGTGTTTGGACATCGTAAGTGCTCAAATATAGTTAACTTTTTAAGCTAATAATATTGCCATTATTATTAGTGATGTAATGCTTACTATGTGCTAGGCGTTGTGCTGGGAGCTGGATAAAGGGAAGCTCCAGGGAAGAATCCTTGAGGTAGGACCATGGCAGGAACTGGATGCCATGATGACAGAGTTTCACGTCCAAATCCTACCGCCATTGCTAGCAAGTCCCTCTAAAAGGTGGGCAGATTCTGGGAGACGTTTTGCTGAGTCTGATACGAGGAACAGATGCTGCTGATACTGTCCCTTTTCTCCTCATCCCTGTGAATGTGGGCATGATGTCTGGGGCTGCAGCATTCACCTTACAACCGTGAGGTGCACATGTGAGGGCCAAACCCAGGTTGTGCGGCATGATGGAAAAAGATGGAAGGAGCCTGTGTCTTTGGTGCCTTTGTTGAGCACTGACCCAATGCCAATAAATGTCCCCCTTCAGACTTCTTATTACATGAGAAAAATAAGCTTATATTTGTTTCAGCCACTGTTGCTAGGGTTTTCTATCTCTGGCAATGGAACACATTCCTAAATACTACCGATAAGACCTAAGTGATACTCTTAAGAGACTTTTGCCTAGTGGAGGAAGATGCATATGTAATCAAACCTATGCACTTGTAAAACACTTACCTTGTGGAACTCCGTCTGGGGTGAGGTAATGGACCGCATCAAGGAGTCCGTAGTTGCATACTGGTTTCTGGCTTAGGTGACTGGGTGGATGCTGTCTCAATAATTGAGATAGGAAAAACCTAGAAGGTGGAGTTCACATGTGGGGCAAAAAGATTAGTTCTTTACTGGGCATGTGGGTTTTAGGTACTTTGGAGGACATGAAGGGGGAGGGATCCAGAGATAGGAGGATTTATAGATCCAACTCCGGGGAGAAGATTGTGCTGGAGTATAGAATGGATGTCATCAGTGTGTGCATATGAATGAAGTTTAAGAGTGAAAGTATATTGAGCTCTCATTTCAGGCTTTATGCGAAGTGCTTTGTATCAGTACCATCATCATCACCATCATCACCCTCCATCAACACAGCTAACAGTTACTGACCACTCATTACATGTCAATTCAACTTTTAAGTGCTTTACCTGCATTATCTCATTCAGTTCTTACAACCAAAACAGGGAAGTACTATTCCAATTTTAGTTATGAGATAACTGCGGATTAGAGAAATTAATTGCCCTCAAGTCATACTGCTAGTGGGTTGTGAAACCTGAAACACCTAAGGAGAGTTTGTAGAATGAAAGAAGAGGGCAAAGGACAGAGAGCCATGAGGACATCAACATGTTTTTTTTTCCTTTTTTTTTTTTAATTAAAATTAGGGGGCGGGCCCAGTGTCATAATGGTTAAGTTTATACGCTCCGCTTTGGCGTTCTGGGGTTCACCAGTTCAGGTCCCAGGTGCGGACCTATGCACCACTTATCAAGCTATGCTGTGGCAGCATCCCACATATAAAGTAGAGGAAGAAGAAGGGGCGGGCCTGGTGGCCAGCGGTTAAGTGAGCGTGCTCCACTTTGGCAGCCCGGCCAGGGTTCCCAGGTTCGTATCCCAGGCACGCACTGACGCACAGCAGCGACGCACCGCTCGTCACGCCAGACCGTGGCGGCGTCCCATATAAAGTAGAGGAAGATGGGCACAGATGTTAGCCCAGGGCCAATCTTCCTCAGCAAAAAAAGAGGAGGATTGGCAACACATGTTAGCTCAGGGCTGATCTTCCTCACCAAAAAAAACCCAAAAAAACCCCAAAAACCCAGAAACAAAGTAGAGGAAGATGGGCACGGATGTCAGCCCAGGGCCAATCTTCCTCAGCAAAAAGAGGAGGAGTAGCAACAGATGTTAGCTCAGGGCTAATCTTCCTCAGCAAAAAATAAAAATAAATTAATTCGTAATTTAATTTTAAACATACAATAAATATTATGCACAACTTACATGCTCATTGAATTTTTTTTTTTTTTTTTTTTTGGTAAGGAAGATCAGCCCTCAGCTAACATCCATGCCAATCCCCTCTTTTTGCTGAGGAAGACTGGCCCTGGGCTAACATCTGTGCCCATCTTCCTCCACTTTATATGGGATGCCGCTACAGCATGGCCTGACAAGCGGTGCACTGGTGCGCGCCTGGGATCTGAACCCGGGCCGCCAGCAGCAGAGTGCGTGCACTTAACTGCTACGCCACGGGGCCGGCCCCTCAATGAATTTTTACAATGTGAACACACCAGTGTAATAGCTACCATCCAGATTAAGAAACAGAACACTACCAACACCCCAGAAGCAGTCCTTATGCTGCCTCTGCCTCCCATCATTCCCTGTCCCCTACCCAAAGGTAACCACAACTTTGACCTCTTTCACCATAGATTAGTTTTGTTTTCAACATCAACATTTAAAGGGTGGGAAAGGAAAGATGAGCTTAAAAAGGTGACTGAGATAAACTGGTCAGAGAAATGGGAGGACATCAAGAGAACTTGACCTAGGCTCCACTATCACATGTACACATTAATTGGAAGCCAGTGATACAAAGTAGCAGCTATCTGGGAAAATCCTCTTTGGCAGCAATGGGAAATGTAGCAAGATCACATTCCTGGAGTAGTTGGTACTGACAGCAGTGCTGGTAACTGTATCCACGTCCAGGCAGTGAAGTCGTGAGGCGAGCTGCAGCATCTTGTGCTTGGCGGCAGCAGCAAGGACAGTGGTGGATGAATTCTATGGCATGATTTGGCATGGTTTTCCTCATTACATATCCTGCAAGTTGAATTCTTCAGACTCATAGCAATTTTGTGAGCCACTCAATATAAGCTATTATCTAATATATTACCTTACTAAAGGTCAAGAGAGAAAAACCTTATAATTATTGCGAAAGACTATGGTTGTCTACCCAACGGTCATTCCCTTGTCTTTTCTGAAACAGAAATCTGCTGGGTTTTGGGGGATGGGGTGGGGGGAGCATGTGCCCATCCCCAGGGGATAAATCCTGATTGGTCTACGTCCATACCATTCTATGTAACACCATCCTTTTTGCCAACACATATTAACTCTCATGTTCAAAACACTCCTGCAAGGCAAGTATTATTTTTTCCATTTTACTGATGGGAAAACCTAGGCTCAGAGGAGCGACTGGTGTTGAAGACATCTGACTCCATAACTCTTTCCAGTGCACTACACCATTACTCACTTATGGGTAATTTTGTACACTTTTTTTTTATTTTTTCCCCCAAAGCCCCAGTAGATAGTTGTATGACATAGCTGCACATCCTTCTAGTTGCTGTATGTGGGACGTGGCCTCAGCATGGCCGGAGAAGCGGCGCGTCGGTGCGCACCCGGGATCCGAACCCCGGCCGCCAGCAGCGGAGCGCGCGCACTTAACTGCTAGGCCACAGGCCGGCCCTGTACACTTTTTATGACTGGTTGTGGGTAGTCTACTTTTCTATTTGACCTATCAGTGTCCTGTATGCCTCCTTCCCCATCACCCTTGATAATCCAAGAGTTCCTTAAGGTGACTCACTACCTCTCAGGAACCGCTCCTAATGACTTCTAGGAACCCCCTCACCCTCTAGAAGTGGGTCTAATGACTCCCCGGATCTCCTCTCCCCGCCCCAAGAGCTGCTCCTAATGACCCCTAAATCCCCGCTCACTGAGGAACTGCTGTTTAACGACCCTAAGGACATCCCCCCTTAGGACCCGTCCTAATGACCCTCAGAGCTCCTTCCCCTTCAGGAACAGCTCCTTTCAAGAAATGTCCCGGTTTGCTGGCGAGTGAGGGGGTTCCCAGAACACAGGACTTTTAGTTTTAAAAACCGAAACAGTCCCGGGCAAACCGTGACAAGTTGGTCAGCTTATCAGGAACTCTTGACCGGGGAAGCTGCCCCTAAGGGCCCCCAGCGCACTTCCACCTTAGGCCAGGGCCCTACTCACCCCAAAAAGACTGTGCCCCAGCCTTTCGTCAGAAACCTCGTACAATAACCTCATCGCCCTTACCCTCGCCGGCCATCCCATTTCCAGGCACTCGCCTCTTTCAATCCTGATTAGCTATGGGCAGCCAGAAGCCCGCTTATGATTGGCCACTTCCGTGATTCAGCCGAGATGCTCAGTGGCCGCGGTCCCGAGTGGTACAGCATTTCCTCCTGGCAACAGCCCGAGCCGGCGCTCATAGGCTGAGAAGATTGATGTGCCCGGACTTCGGGGCGGTTTTAGCGCGTGCTCATTGGCTGTTGGAGGCTGATAGCGGCCCTCGGATTGGTTGAGTCTGTGGGCGCTATGCGGCTGCGCAGAGGCCGACTTGCGAGGAGGCGGGGCTTCGCCCTTAGCCGGGTGGAAAAGCAGTAGGATCGGCTAGTGGTGACAGCAGAAGCCGGGCCTTAGCCTTGCCGGGGCGGTGGGGTTTAGGTGAGAACCATAGAGTTTTGGAATCCTTTAGGTTTGTTGCTGCTATGGCCGTGACCGTGAGCTCCGGTGGGGGAGGGGCAGATGGGAGGAGCCTTCGGCGTGAGTGATAGGCATGGCCCTCAGCCAACGGGAGCAGGAGGTTCTAAAATGGGTCCTGACATTGGTCCTTTCCAATCTCTTATGGCCAATGGACGTCGGGAAGGGGGGCGGGTGTACTGGACCTTATTTTCTTCTTCCTGCGGCCGGGACCCACTCGCCTAGGCGGCGGGGCCGGGAGGAGCCCCGTGTGTCTGCGGTGAGGTTCGGGGGCCTTGGGAGTGGGGGGCTACCTTGGGAGCGATACCCGCGGGAGCGGCTGCGAGGGGCGGGGGTGGGAGCTCGAAGGGGCTGTTAGCAATAGCTACATTTATTGAGTGGTTAAGCACCGGGCCTAGTGCTTAGCGTTTCGCTTGCATCATCTGAGTTAATCACAGCAACCCTGCAGGGCAGGGAGGTCGGGATCCCCATATCACAGGTGGGGAAACTGAGACTCGGGCAATTCACACAGCCAAGGTCACACAGCTAATAAATGGCAGAGACCGGGTATGTATTCAGAGTTGTTTTGACTCCGGAGCCCGTGGTCTTAAACCACTAGGCTTTGTTGCTGGATGGGGGAAGGAAGGTGTCCGGGAACAGGAGGTTTCCCCAGGGAGTAGATTGGGGGAAGGGAATCCTAGGGTTGAAGAAAGGGAATGAGCAACCGAGGTGAGGACGAGGAAATCAGTTACTCACCAGTTACTGAGTGCCTACTTTGTGCCAGGCATTGTTCTAGGTTCTAGGCATACAAAAATGAATAAGGCCAGAGGCGAATGAAGCCCAATTAGGGGCTTCCAAGGCCCAGGTGAACACTCCCACTGTGTTCATCTGATTATATGTTTTTGTAAAATTTAGAAAAATAAGATATTTTGTATTCTTTTTTTTAAAAAAGAGGGTACTCAAAATTGAATAAGCTTCCAATTCCCTCACGCTTGAGTCTGCCCTTCCAAAGGATTTAGTCTAGGTGGAGATTATGATGTCGGCAGCGTAGTGTAATGGAAGGAGCACTAGTAGTGCATTACACGACTGTGGGCAAATTTCCTGGTATGTAAAGCAGAGATAACAGTATACCTGCCATGCAAAGTTTTGGCAAGGTGCATGAAAAGCGCGTGGCCAGGAACATGCTATTTTCGGTGAAGTGGAAGCCTGAGAGATGCGGATAGTGGTGCTGTTTTCTTTCCTACCTTATACAGTTTTGCTCCATGCTGCCTTCCCAGTCTGCTACTAGATTGCTGGTAGGTTGGAGGCAGTTTTCTCTTTTCTGAGCTCTCCAGCTCTCAAGGGGACTCTTGGAGGTGAACTGGCCTGGCTTTGGGGCCCAGATTGGGGGAATTCAGTAGAGGAAAGGACATACGGTTTTTGCTTCTAAACTGGCTCCTTTTAGCTGGTATGCTTGGTTCTTATTCAGTTGAAATAGTCTATTGTGTTACCAGACAATGGGGATGCACCCATTTAGCTGAAGGCCTCTTCTAAAAACAAAGTGTTTATACTTCACCCTCTCCAGTCAGTCAGGAAGTTTGCCCTGGATTGCCAGTTTATTGCCTGTTTCAGTTTTCTCCTTGGAGTTCTGGGTACAGTGCCATTGAATTAGTCTGTAGCTTGACTTCATGAGGTACTGCTGAGACTGCCTTTTGGTTTAGCCGTGAGAACAATTTCGCTTGAGGGTTTTAAAAATCATGGCTCATGCTACTAATATCAGAGTACTTATTAACCCTTAAACTGTGTAATCTTGTAGCCAAGTAACTTTTCTTAGGGAGTCTAGAATCCTGTTTTAAAGCTGTGCCCTAGAAGGGAGTCCGTAGGTTGCTTTGTAAAATCTGGTTGTAGTATATTATGTTTAATACTCTGAGAAGCAATTAGCAAGGTGTGAATAGGGAGCAACTTGAAAAGATAAGGGTAAAATATGGGCAGGGCAGCTGTATTGTTAGATAGGGCCAACAACCAAATAATTAGTTTCCCTTTGTTAGCTGAAACAGTGTCTCCAATTAAATGAGATATGAATACATGAAATTTTGGTACATCAGGTTCTTTTGAACAGAGCCTTTCCTATCTGTATTTCTTGTTCATTTAAATAACTTATCTAGAGGCAGATTCCAGGTATGAGGATTTAATGCTGCTTCAGAACTTCTACATCATCTACTATTTTCAGCACTGACATTCCCAGCATTTAGCTTTAGTTACATTTTATATAATTTTATGTTCTTAATGTGTTTCTTCAGATTGCTCTCTGACCAAGTGACCTCAAAAAAGAGGGAAAATGGCTTCTGAATCTGAAACCCTGAATCCTAGTGCTCGAATAATGACTTTTTATCCAACCATGGAGGAGTTCCGGAATTTCAGCCGATACATTGCCTACATTGAATCTCAAGGAGCTCATCGGGCTGGGCTTGCCAAGGTGAGGGGTGGGACCATTCAGCAGGGCTGTTGTGACAGAGGGTAGCAGTAAGACTTTTCCTAAATGAAGGGTGGAAGCACTGAACCTTACTGAAAGCCAGGCAGGGTGATCAGTTAAGTGTATGCTGTCCTATTTGCAAGTTAATTCCTTTCGTTAACATCTGAAGCATCTCTCTTTTAGGTGGGAGGAGAACTGCTTGGGATCTTGAAAAGGAAGGTGAAGAGCCAGTGTCTCAGGGTCAGCTGCTGTGGTGCTTCCATCCTCGTGGTGGGGATGGAGGCTGTAGTGTTTTGTTTTGTTTTTTAAATCTTTTACACATGTTGATTTTTTTTTTTTACTATTTGTACAAGAGTTGTGATTTTATTCTCTTTTTATTTTCTTATTTTTCTTTTTGCTGAGGAAGACTGGCCCTGGGCTAACATCCGTGCCCATCTTCCTCTACTTTATATGGGACGCCGCCACAGCATGGCCTGACAAGCAGAGCGTCAGTGCGCTCCCAGGATCCGAACCTGCGAACCCTGAGCCACAGAAGCAGAGCCCGCGCACTTAACCGCTCCGCCACCGGGCCTGCCCGGCTTTAGTATTTTCATCTGTGACCAAGTGCTTATGCCATCCAGCTTCTCTTGTTTTCCTTTCGGTCTCAGCCAGCACTCTGATAGTAATTTGGCTTCCCATGTGGACTTTCTGTTAGATTGCGAGAGAATCATCTCTTCAGCCTCCTCTCTTGATGCCCAGATAAGATACGAGGCTGAGAACAAGTCTTACTCACCTGAGGTCATTGCAACTAGGCAGCTAGTCGGTGGCAGAACTGGATCAGTGTGACTTGCTGAGTCTGGGTGAACGTGGTTCAATCAAGTAACTTGGGTAAAATTGACTGTGAGGTTGGATAGCAGCCTACACGCTTCTGCACGCTGCCTGGCTTGCCGTTTCTGATCTGTCTCTTTGTTTCTTGTGTTTCTTACAGGTTGTTCCTCCAAAGGAGTGGAAGCCACGAGTGTCCTATGATGATATTGATGATCTGGTCATTCCTGCTCCCATCCAACAGCTGGTGACTGGGCAGTCTGGCCTCTTTACTCAGTACAACATACAGAAGAAAGCCATGACTGTTCGAGAGTTCCGCAAGATAGCCAACAGTGATAAGTGAGTGGAAACACGTTTCTTCCTTTTACCTGTCACAGCGTCTAGTACCTAACGTCTCGTCCTCACAGCTGTCTCCAAAACCACACTGTCCTACTGAAGAACAGTTTCCCACCTCTATCTTCTGTCTCCCTTTCTGACCTTTCTATTTTCATTTCCTCCTCTCAGTACTGTGTCACAGTCTAAATTTGTCCATATTCTTACGTAAAGTAATCCCATTGTTTTTCCATCAAAAGTAGAATCATTTTCTGACTCTGATAAGTTGCAAAGGAGAAGGTTGGAGTTGGTTCAAAAGGAGCTTTCGCCAGATGTATTGATACCACTTGCTTCTCAGAAAGTGGCCTTAGCAGTTTACATTAATCTCTTCCTTCTGTCTTTAATCATCCTCAGACTCCTCACTACCCATCAAGCTGCTATCTCGTTTCCTTTTTGACATTAACAAAGTGTGGATAAACTACCAAGCTGGTTGCTGTTCTCTATCACTCCATTCTTCCTCATCTGTACCTGCTTGTCTCTGTTAGAAGTGTCTTTTGTTTAGGCCTGCTGTTTTCAGTTGTCTTTCTCTGCTGTTTTTAATACTCAGCTCTCATTTGACTTCAGGTTTACAGAGCGTGAATTTCATGTTTCCCTCATCGGCTCTGACTGCTCCTTCTTAATCCTCTTCCTTGGATCTTCTCCCTTGCCATGTTACTCCTTAATTCTGAGTTTCCACAAGGGATTCCTCCCTTTTCCCTTGCTGTTTTTTCTGAGCCGTTTTGATCTACACACGTCTTGATTTCAGCCAGTCAGACATGCTGTGTCTTCCCTGTGAATGAGCCCGGAGCTGGATCTTGAGCTTGTCAGTCTTCACTTTTGGGGGCGTGACTTCATGCACTTTATCATCTCTTGCTCTCACGTCAGATCTCACTCTTTATTTCTATGCTTTGCCTTCTTTTCCTTTGACTTATCACAATTCTAAATGTAGTTTTCCAGTTTTATCGACAGCTGTTAAAACATCTATAGTGCTGGCCAACCTGCTGCCTGATGAGAGAATTTATGTAAAAGCATGTTGAAGAAGTGTGACTTGCTCTGCAGCTGAAAGGCTGTGTCGGCTTTTATGTCTGGTTTCTAGCTATGCACTGGGCCAACTACACCTGCTTGCTGTTTCACATGGGGTTCCACCAGGGGCCTCAGCCTCCTGCGTCAGTCTTCTCTTCTTGTCAGCAGATGGTAGGCCTTTTCTTTTTTCAGGGTACTTCATTTCCTTTTAAATTAACCAGTCATATGTCTTAGCCTTTCATCTGAAATACAACAAATTCTTACGCTTGATTTCTGTCTGCATGGTCACCAGCTTTAAGAAAACTCAGTAGGTAAAAATCTAAATTTATAAAGCAGACCAGTTGGAGGTAGAAGTGTTATATTTATCTTTCAAGGGGAACTCGAGAGTTCTAAACTATATTATTCATTAAGTTGACATTAAAATGTAAGGCAGTATTTAAAGTAAGATTTTTTTACTCATCCTATTATCTCCACACAATTTCATTTTGGTCTTCGCTTCCACTCTTTATCCATTCATAATATTCTTTGCCATTTTACTTACAGGTATCCATTAGTTTTTCCGCTTAATATATGTTTTCAAATACCTATACACATTACTCTTTTTAAATTGCTGCCTAATAATTTTTACACATTACTCTTTTTAAATTGCTGCCTAATAATTTTTAAGTGGTTTGAATTTTTTTAAAGTTTTTCTTTTTTTTGGAGTAAGTTCTCAGTATGTGATTATTGAGCTAAAGAGTATAGGTGTTTTTAATGGCTTTATATATTGATATGATAGACATAGTATATGCATGTGTATATATATGTATATACATACATATATGTATATATTGCCCTAAATAGAATGTTTGATGTGCAAAAATCTATTTTTATATTTTTAAGAATATATTTTTAGGCACGATTATTTGTTGAGTGTTGCCCACTGTATAGGGTGCTGGGAATGGAGCAGTGACAATACAGATGAGTCCTCCTGTTGCTGCTTCCTTGACACTAGTGCAGGGAAGTGAATGCTATTCCAGGGCCTCAGCTTTTCTTTCTTTTTTTTTTTTTTTTCGTGAGGAAGATCAGCCCTGAGCTAACATCCATGCTAATCCTCCTCTTTTTGCTGAGGAAGACCGGCTCTGAGCTAACATCTATTGCCAATCCTCCTCCTTTTTTTTCCCCCCAAAGCCCCAGTAGATAGTTGTATGTCATAGTTGGACATCCTTCTAGTTGCTGTATGTGGGACGCAGCCTCAGCATGGCCAGAGAAGCGTTGCGTCGGTGCGCACCCGGGATCCGAACCTGGGCCGCCAGTAGCGGAGTGCGTGCACTTAACCGCTAAGCCATGGGGTCGGCCCCCTCAGCTTTTCATATACTGGCGAGTTTGGGTTGTCTGGGGATATACAAGGATTTGTGGTTCTTGGTTCTCACAAGTTTCTCCCTGGGTGGCCAGGCCACTCCTGACTCCAGCAGGGTATAGATTTAGTAGCGTCTCTTGAAAGAGTTGAGGAAATCATGCTTCTTAAGGAAAATGGGCTGACATCTGCATGTACATTACCTTCCTGGGGCCCTGAGCTTATGGAAGGGATATTGAGGGTATTCCTTTGTATTGGAGCTTTGAAGGCCAGGGTTAGTCCCTGTTCATTTGAAATGTCTTGCCTTCCCTGGAACAGGGGGTTGTGTCCTGTGCTGTTGATAATGCCTGAGGAATTTAGTCCCTTGTAAGCAGTTAACACTTTTTTTCCTTTTGAAAGGTACTGTACCCCACGCTATAGTGAGTTTGAAGAGCTGGAGCGGAAGTACTGGAAAAACCTCACATTCAATCCCCCAATCTATGGTGCCGATGTGAACGGCACTCTCTATGAAAAGGTGAGACTCACTGAGAACGCTAACATTTTTGTAATTTTGTAATGTCATACCGTTGTTATATGCCCTGCACTTAGTCGGCGCCTACAGCTGCTTGCTGAATGGGTGGATGAATGGAGGAGTGACCCACCACCAGCTGATGTGCAGTGCTCACCTGATTGTGGGTGTTTTTACGTGTGACTGCATTTTGTTTCTCCCCCTCTCCATGTGAATTGGGTGATGTGGTGTTCTTTGCAAGGGCTGTCAGAATAGTCTGTGGGTGGTAACTGATGAGTTCGTAAAAGGGTCGGATCACAGTAAATGAAATGGTGGCGAGAGGCAGTATAGTTTCTGCAGAAAAAGATCACTGACTCATCTAATGAAAGGGGCATATGTCTAAGAGGAGAAATGTATTGAGAGTTTCAGAACCTTCAGACAAGATTATGTAGCAAAAGCTGTTTTAACAAATTGCATCAGCTTGGGATGTAGTGCTTTTTGGCATAAAGAACTGCTTTAGATATGGTACAAGGAAGGACTATTTGGGACTGTTTTTGAATGATTAAAAAATCTGGAGCCGGCCCCGTGGCGTAGCAGTTAAGTGCGCACTCCACTGCTGGCAGCCTGGGTTCGGATCCCACCGAGGCACCGCTTGTCAGGCCATGCTGTGGCAGCGTCCCATATAAGAGTGGAGGAAGGTGGGCACGGATGTTAGCCCAGGGCCAGTCTTCCTCAGCAAAAAGAGGAGGATTGGCATGGATGTTAGCTCAGGGCTGATCTTCCTCACAAAAAAAAAAATTCTGTAGGGCGTTTGCAGAATTAATCACTCAGCTTAAATTTAATGTTTTTTTAAATTGTTAGAAGGAGTTGAAAAAGTGGATTCCAAGTTTGTTGATGATGGTTTTTTTGGGTGGTCAGAAGTGAAGCTTATAGACATGAATGGCAGGAAGATATTCTAAGGGTCTGGGATGAGGAGGTACAAAAACAGGGCATAATAATCCAGAATGTGCTTATAGGAGGCGGGCTCCTAGCTGATCATTACAACTCAGGGAAAGGATTTGGGTGACTTTTGTAGACTTTTTACTAAAGAAAAGACTTTTTACTGCCCAGTGGAAATTGGGGCTAGTTTTGACAATATTCCACATCTTTGTTAGAGATGACAGCTCACTTGTGACCTCCTCAGTGGTTTGTAGGTTCAGAGCCTCAGTTGACATTCAGTGTAACTTGCCCTGGACTGTCATTTCCTTTGTAGCATGTTGATGAGTGGAATATTGGCCGGCTGAAAACAATCCTGGACTTGGTGGAAAAGGAGAGTGGGATCACCATTGAGGGTGTGAACACCCCATACCTGTACTTCGGCATGTGGAAGACGTCCTTTGCCTGGCACACCGAAGACATGGACCTATACAGCATCAATTACCTGCATTTCGGAGAACCTAAGTCCTGGTAAAGTCAGCCTGCGGTTGGCACTGGGGCTTCTCATACAGAGCAGGGCTTCTCAGCTTTGATGGAAATGCCTTGGGGTCTTGTTAAAATGCAGGTTCTGGTTTGGTAGGCTTGGGGTGGGACTGGCATTTTACATTTTAAACAGACTTTGAAGTGATGACACGCTGGGGGAAGCTCTGGTGCTCAGACTACGTTTTGAGGAGCAAGGTTATAGAGGGGAGGGCAGTTCGTTCCATTGTATGAAGCATGAGTTGGTTGAGATACTGAGAACCATGGAGGCTCTTCCAGGCTACCCCACTGCTTTCTAATTTCTTTTTTTTTTAAAGAAGGAGCTACCTCTTTTTTTTTTTTTTTTAAACTTTATTTATTTATTTCCCCCCCCAAAGCCCCCGTAGATAGTTGTACGTCTTAGTTGCACATCCTTCTAGTTGCTGTATGTGGGACGCGGCCTCAGCATGGCTGGAGAAGCGGTGCGTCGGTGCGCGCCAGGGATCCGAGCCCTGGCCACCAGTAGCAGAGGGCACGCACTCAACTGCTAAGCCACGGGGCTGGCCCTCTAATTTCTTTTTCTGAACAGGCCTGAGGCATTTCTTAGAGGCAGACTTCCAAGAGTGGAGTCACTCCTTCAGATGGTAGAAAGTTTTCTTTTCCCCATGGAAAAAATATTTGGTGAGCAGCAGTGTCTGCTTAACCCAAGAGGGGATGCAAGGCTGCTCCACAGATCTTCTTGCTCTCTAGGAGGCTCTGTCTCACTGGGGAGACAGATTTATTCTCCCTTCTCTCTCTGTGCTGATCCATCTCTCAGTCTCCGCATTTTAGTGAAGGTGCTATATTCAACAACAGTGACTAAGACAGATGAGGTACCTACCCTCACACAGATAGGAGACTGGTCAGGAGATAGAAAGTAGAAAGTGTGAGAAAATAATACAATGTGAGAAAAGCTCTGATGGAGACTGTAGGTCTACATGGGAAAGAGTACATGAGGGGTGGGGCGGGGATTAGAGAAGGCTTCCTTGGAAGAGGTGACAACTAAGCTGAGGCCTGACAAATGGGTGGGCTGATGGTGGGTTCAGGGGAGGGAGACTGATTGACGTGTCCAGGTGGTGGGAACAACATGTGCAAAGATCCTAAATTAAGAGAGATCATGAGGTCTTTAGTTACTAAAGGAAGTCCATTGTGGTTTGGGTGCTGTGCACAAGGATGGAAGTGAGTGAGAAGGCCAGAGGGGACACCGTGGGCTGGGTCGTGGGGAGTTGTGGAAACTGTATCCATCTTCATTTCCTTTTCCAGCATCTTCAGCCGCATCCTTTCTCAGGGGTTTTCCTTTCTTCTTTCAAATGCTTTCTAGTTTCTAATCTTATGGGGAACAACCTTTTGAGCCTGTGATTACCCCTTAGCTACTGTCCCATTTCCTTCTTTAGATGGCTAGACTTCTAGAATCTGTAAATGTAGCTTTGGTGTCTTTGCTATGTTTACTCCAAAGTTCTCTGAAATTGGGTTTCCCTTCTCATGTCAAAAGAAGGTTTTCTGGTTATTACATACACTCTTGAGGTCATCTGAAGTGGGACCTCCAGAGACGACTGTGCAAGGTTGCCTGATGGATCCCAAAATCCTTTAGGTGACAAACGTTTTCCTCAACTCGTCTGTTTTGTTTCGTAATGAAGCTGTTTGGGATGGGAAGTTTTTGTTGTGGGATAATCTTTAGAATTGATTAGAAAGGTTAAATAGGCTTACTGTGAGTTTCAGAATATAAAGTTTTGCAAAAGTTATAAACAGTCTTACGTGTTTTTCTTTTTTCTTTCATTTTTATGAAGAGCAATTCCTGTGGTGTCTAGATACTCTACCAGGTGGAGCAGTAGTTATTGGGTAATCAGTGTCGCTGTTAAGGAGATGAAGGGAAAGTGGGCTTATCAGTAGATATGGAGTCAGCTCTCTAAGTGTCTAATCCGTTTTCATCTTGTTTTCCATTCTTTCTCTGTCCTATTCTGCTTAGGCCTTTCAGGCTCTGCCAGGAGCACTTTAAAGCTATCTTCCTCCTTTTTTTTGTTTTATTTTATTGCATGAACGACATTATAAAGGAGAGTAACATTGAGTGCATACTATAAATCCTGACTCATGGTAAATATTCAGTAAATGTTAAATGAATGAATATGAAAGAAAAATTCATTCTTACTTCTATGTGGGCGCCCCACCTCTCTGCCCAAACAGCCTAGTATTTCATTTCTCCAGATTCCTTTCTAGTCTTTGTGGTTGAGAAGTTGAAAAATCTGATATTTCAAGCTGTTTTGAGAGTGGACACGAGCCCCGTAGCCCCTGTGCTGTCCTCTGCTCAGCGTGCAATGCTTTCATGTGATTGCAGGTACTCCGTTCCCCCCGAGCACGGAAAGCGGTTGGAGCGCCTCGCCAAAGGTACTGTGTGTCTCCCACGGCTGGGTCAGACCCTCCTACGAGCCGCACTCATCGCTCTGTAATGTCTGTTCTCTGTGCTCAGATTCTTACGTGCCCTTTCTCAGGCCTGCAGGTGGGGGGTGAGCCAGCCTACCAGATCGGTTATCCTAGCAGAGCAACTAAAATCAGAGCCTCTCCCCACTGTGTCCCGGGAAGGGACTTAATAATTCCTCTGAGACTGTCTTTGCCTCAGTTTTATCAAGCATGGGTTTTATTTGACCAGGGATAGTATACCAGTCATAGTAGGTCTGGTTCTTCTGTCAAAAACCCAAATATTAAAGTCCAAATTAAATTATTTTATGCTTTGGTTCTTTAAGTGGACTTCGATAGATTTATACCTCTGTTGAGCTTATTTCAAGGGAGCTCGAGTAGTCTGTGCTGTAGATGTGTTAAAACGTTGAGGATGCAGCTGAAGGGAGAAAGATCCTCAATGGTTTCAAAGCTCTTTATGAGAACAAGAGGCAGCTTGGGGGATCTCAGTTCCCCGAACAGAATTTGATTACCCATGCAACAGCCTACCCGAGAGAGAGCCCAGAGGCTCACTGTAGAGTCTTAGAATTGGGCTGAAGCTAGAAGGATCCGTGGAGATCATCTAGGTGATTCATCGTCCCTATTGTCCAGATGAGAGGCACATGTGCGAAGTGACGCTGGGGTTACAGAGCTCGTCTGGAGCAGGATGTTAACCAGTGCCTATTTTCAATTAAACAGGCTTTTTCCCAGGGAGTGCTCAAAGCTGCGAGGCTTTTCTGCGCCATAAGATGACTTTGATTTCCCCTTTGATGCTGAAGAAGTATGGAATTCCCTTTGACAAGGTGAGCTGATGTTACATACGGAAGCCATTAGGCTTACCCGGAAACCACCCTTTCTGGTCAGTTGCACAGGAGCTTTATTCTAGTTCATCCCTCTGTACCAGGTGAGGTCCAGAGCTAACCCGTGTAACCCTTTGATCCAAGGGTATTACAGGTGGGGTTACTGTATCTTCCTGATACCAGAGGAGAGTCAAATCTCCATGAGAGGTATTAACTTGGGAGAATGGTTAATTATATTCATGGCGTCTGATATGTTAGGGCTTTGCATTTTACAGAAGACACTCAGACCCCAGTGGTTTTATGACTTGTCGTTGGTTGCTCAGCTGTGGCAGAGGGCGCTGAGTCCCAGTGCTGTAGACTTCTCCCTCTCGATGCAGCTGCTTCAAGTCTGCTCTTGTTCAGGTGACTCAGGAGGCTGGAGAATTCATGATCACTTTCCCTTATGGTTACCATGCCGGCTTTAATCACGGTTTCAACTGTGCGGAGTCTACCAACTTTGCTACCCGGCGGTGGATAGAGTATGGCAAACAGGCCGTGCTGGTGAGTCAGCCTGATTTCTCTCTGTAACACCACGACTGAAAATGTCTGAGCAAGTTCTTGTTAGATACACTGGCTGGCAGTTAGAACATTTTTTTGAAGTGCTGGAATTCAGAAACAGTGCTTGGGAATGTGCAATAGTGCCAACATCTTGTGTTCATAAAGAATGTTTAAAAATTTGTTCAGGGGCCGGGCCGGTGGCGTAGCAGTTAAGTTCACGTGTCCCGCTTTGGTGGCCTGGGGTTCACCTATTTGGATCCTGGGTGTGGACTTACCGCTCATCAAGCCGTGCTGAGGCGGGGTCCCACGTAGGAGAGCTACAACTCTACCACTATGATACACAACTATGTGCTGGGGCTTTAGGGAGAAAAAAGAAAGAAAAAGAGGAAGATTGGCAATAGATGTTAGCGCAGGGCCGATCTTCCTCAAAAAAAATTTTTCTCAGATTTGGGACATATAAAGTGAAGTTTCCATGCTTAAGTCTATTAGGCATTAAAACCATACCCATACACATTGATATTTCTTGCTTTAGCCACTCGGGATTTCTCTGTTGAGAAGTTCTTAGGGGCTTACTTTTACTTCAGGGAAGCAGCAGGGCTGGCCCTTTGAGCAGGAGTAGACTTGCGTGTATGGCCATGGCTTGGATAGACATCAAAGGGAAGGTGGGCGTTCCCCATGCAGGTCTAGGCGCAGGGCTGCGTCTCCTAGGGTGCTCCATGCCCTGGTTAGTGCCCGGGTGACTCACCCCACCATGCGTTCTCTGCCCTTTTTTCCCTGCTTCCCTCCATGTTTGAAGGCTCTGCAAGGGCACTGTGCCTTCGGCCTGTGAACCCAAACAGTGGGGCTTTAACCTGTCTGTGTCTTTTTCCACTTAGAGGGAGGAGATGAGGTGTGGGGGTCAGGCGGAGGCAGTTAACGTGTGCTCACCTGGAGCTCTTCGGTTCCTTGTGACAGTGCTCCTGTAGAAAGGACATGGTGAAGATCTCCATGGACGTGTTTGTGAGGAAGTTCCAGCCAGAAAGGTACAAACTTTGGAAAGCTGGGAAGGACAGCACAGTTATCGACCACACACTGCCCACGCCAGAAGCCGCCGAGTTTCTTGAGAGTGAACTGCCCCCAAGAGCCATGAACGAGGAAGAATGTCCAGAGGAGGACATGGAAGAGGTCGAGGATGGAGAGGAGGGTGCCCTGAAAAGAAGGTGACCCAGCAGCCTCTGGACCCAGCTGTTGGAGGGAGGGATGTGTGGGCAGCTCCCCATTACCTGCTGAGAGGCTGTTTCTAAGTGGGGTGTTTGAGCCACAGCTGGGGGAATTTTCTTCTTGGTAAAACTCCAGGATCTCTGAGTAAGGGCAGTGAGGCCCTTCCTTGTGGCTCTTACCCAGGAACAATAGCACCTCTCAGTGGGCCTGTAGTCTGTTGGAGTGAGGGTCACGTATGTGTGAGGGCATGGCTCCCTCTGAGCCAGAGAAGTCACATTTTCTCATTGTCTTATGAGAGATTTCCCTTTAAAAGTAGGGTGTGGTGGCGGGAAGGAGACTCCCAAGGGCAGGGGAGGGTGTGACGGAAGCTGGCCAGTGTCGTCGGCGTCTGAGCCAGAGGGTCTGTCCTCTGAGGAGAGTGTATCCTGGGCCGTGTGGGGAAGAAAGGAGGACATGTAGGGGGTACCTGCTGTGTGCCAGGTGCTCTGCCAGGCACTCTGCACACCTGTTCTTCAGCCTCACATCAGATCTGTGAGGGGGGTGGTGATGCCTCTTATTTTCCATTTGATGGAATGGGGTCCAAGAGCTGAAGTCCCTTGTCTCAGGGCCCACAAATAAGAGGTGGCACTGAGTGTGACCAGGCCTGACAGGCTCTGGCCACTCGTTTTGGGGTGTGTGTGGTGTGTGTGGATGTGTTGGTGTAAGTGGATGTATTTGTGGGCTCTTAAAAGGTTTGCCCTCGTCCTTGCAGCCTAGCCAAGCACCGTATAGGGACGAAGAGGCACCGTGTTTGTCTTGAAATACCACAGGAGGTGAGTCAGAGCGAGCTCTTCCCCAAGGAGGAGCTGAGTTCTGGACAGTACGACCTGACGGAGTGCCAGGCTGCCCTCGCCCCCGTGAGGCCCACCCATAGCTCTGTGCGGCAAGTCGAGGATGGTCTCACCTTCCCAGGTTAGTTGGTTATGGCATTTTTTCCCACGACCGTAACTAATACTATTCTGTGTTAGATGCCGTGTTGAGTGCAGGGTCACAGATACAAAAAAGGGGAGAGACAGATCTTTGAGCAGATAGCGTCATTGGACTGTGAGAAGGGCTTTGGTTAGGGACCCACAGGGCAGACGAGGGACGTAAGGGAAGGTCCCCTCTGCCTGGTGAGGGGTCAGGGAAACACGAAGGTTTTGGTGAAGTGACGATAAATCAGCTCTTATAAGACAGGTAGGAATTTTCCAGGCAGACAGAGAGAGTTGGGGGACATAGAAAGGGCATCCCTGAGGGGAGTAGCAGGGCAAAGACATGGCGGTGGGAAATGACACGAGCTATTTAAGTGGGAGTGATTTCCTGTAATTTGAATGTAGGGTGGGAAGGGTAGGAGACAGGCATGTGACCAGGAGATGAGGCTAGAGAAGTGGGCGCGAGGTGATCTGGGGCCTGCTGGCCATCTTCGAGTTTGCTCACTTGGAGGCTGAGGAGCCACTTATATTTTAGAAAGGGAGTGGTGTGGTCAGATACCGAGTTAGAGCCGTTCACTCGGATGGTTGTTGAGGGTGGGTTTGTTGGGGAGGGACTGTATCAGTCTTGAAGAATCTCTGCATGGACAGTACCTTGGCATGTCTGCTGAGAGCCAGCACTGTGGACTTGGACCCTGGGGCCGGGCTGCCTTCTGTCTAGCAGATTTTCTAGCCTGGGGTCACCAGGTCTCTGCTCAGCTCAGGCCTTCATTTCCTGCAGGAGACTTCTGAGGAAGTGGCAGCTGCCACTTACTGAGTGTCTGCTCTGTGCCACTCTATACTCCCATCATATACACAGCAATCATATTTAAGAACCCTGGAGAATTACAGAGGATGAAACTGGAGGCCCAGAGAGGCTAAGCAGTTAGCCCCAGGTCACACAGTGAGCCTGTAGGTGACAGAGCCAGAATCTGAAGCCAGGCCTCACTTGCTGCCCACGTTTTTTGTGCTTTGCTACTCTGCCTTCACCAGGTTCAGATGTGCAGGAAGAGGTTGGCTCCATCCAGTGTGTGTGTGTATTTCAGATTATTCTGACTCCAGTGAAGTCAAATTTGAAGAGCTTAAAAATGTCAAACTAGAAGAGGAAGATGAAGAGGATGAGGAGGAACCAGAAGCAGCTGCCTTGGACCTTTCTGTGAATCCTGCTTCTATAGGGGGACACCTTGTCTTCGGTCCCAAAAAGAAATCATCTTCCAGCCTGGGCTCCAGTTCTTCACAGGATTCTATATCTTCCGATTCAGAAACCAGTGAGCCTCTGTCCTGCCGAGCCCAAGGGCAAACGGGAGTTCTCACCGTGCACAGCTATGCCAGAGGGGATGGCAGGGTTGCCGTGGGAGAGCTGTGCATGAGGAAGAAAGGGAGCGCCCTAAGAGGTGTGAGCGAGCAGGAGCTGGCAGAGGTATGGGCTCTGGGCAGTGACCGGGGGCAGGAGCGGCCCTGGAAGGGATCCTATGGAGGGGAAGTGGTTCTGGAGGGTGGGGTGCTGCGGGGTCCAGGATGGCGCGAGAGACCCTCGGGATGGGCCTCCCATCTGCAGTTGTGTCAAGCAGAAAGCCAGGTGACATTGGCCTTCTTCCAGCTTGTTCTTTGCTGGGAGTTCTTTTGTCTCTGTGTGACTCTTGATCTGAAAAATAGTAGCCTTAGTGACAGTGGCGGGTCTTCAGCCAAGCTGGATGCATCCTCTGACCCTCCTTGCCTTACAGGCATGAGGGTTAAAGTTCGCGGTGGTTGCAGCCCAGATGGTTGAGGGTTGGGATGAGAAGGCCTTTCTAACCTAAAATTCAAGGGTGTTTTTGACTGCCCTGTAGACTCCCATGAGAATTCTCCCCCCGCCCCCCACCCCCAAACATTCTTCATCTTCTGGTCTAACACTGTTGATTGAGCATCCTTTTGGAGACCAGGATGAATTCCCAGGATGTTTATTCAGGCTTCTCCCTAGAACATATGCCATCACCAAAGGCTATGTTTCTGTTTGTTTTCTGTAAAAGGCTCTTGGTGAGTCTGTATCTGGGGTATAGCAGAGCCCTGGTGGATGCAGCCAGACCCACGCCTGCCCAGTGACCTGCTCTTACCCCCAGCCTCACGGCTTTTGTGGGTCAAGTTACATCCTGGGGTGGGGATGGCGTGGCATCACCTGCAGATCAAGTTGGTACAGAAAGTCCTCCTTGTTCCCATTCCCTTACCGTTCCTTAGAAAGACTTATCTTTTAAAAGATTTCATTATGAAAAATCTCTGAAGTATGTATATACAGAGTACTCTGGTGAGCCCCCGGTGGAGACTCGTCATTTCTGTGTAATTATGAACATGGGCACATTGGCTTTATTTTTTTCTTTGGCTGAAGTGGTAACACTTAGTCCATGTTAAAATTCCTCTAGTTTTCCCAGTAGGACCTTTCTATGGTTGGTTTGTCCCCTTGTCTTTTATACCTGTGTGACCTTCCTCTCTGCCTTCTCTGAATCTGGGGGCTCAGCTTCTGCAGGCTCCTCTTCCGTGTGACTGTCGCTCCCGCCGTCTCGCGGGGGTGCAGGCTCAGGCGCTGGCGTCCTGGATGTTTTCTTCTGGTTGCCCCTGAGGGCTGCTCTGCCCGCCCTCTAATGGCGGCTTCTACAAGAAAGGGTTTTTCAGCTTGGAAACCAGAATCCCTTATAACTCTCCGCATTGCCACATGGGAGCCGTTCTTCCTTTATGAAGCTCTTGTGTCCTCTCGTTCATCCTGCTGTCACGCTGCAGGTCACACTGTCCTCTTGCAGTGTCCTCCTGACTTTCTTTCCTCCAGTTGCGGTCACAACCACAGAAGCAGCTAATAATAGCAAGGACTTACTATATACTAAATACTTGGTATGCATTGTTCAAACTATATAACACTGCTAAATTCTTACCACACAGTCACGTTTTTTGTGGGGGTTTTTTTTGGTGGGAGGAGCCAATAAATGACACCCATCTTTTTTCCTCCCACATTAGGAACCAGTTAAGTAATAGATACTGGAGTCAGGTGGAGCTCAGAATGTCGCTTTATTACCAGTGAAAATGGTTGAAGAGAGTGGCTTTTGACCTGTGGCCAAACGGCCCTGCCTGCTCATTTACCCTCAGACAGATGACCTAGCTGGTCGTCACGGGCAGTCCTGGGCGACACAGGCCCCTGTGGCAGCAGAGCGTTTCCCACTCTCCTTCCACGTGGTGTGGACGCAGACCAGAGTGCACGCCCTCTGCAAAAGGCGGATCCCAGCTGAGTGAAGCTCACTGGCATCCGAGAATTGGGGAGAAAAGCCAGGAATCCCTCCAAGTGGAAATGTGCTGAGAGACGAGAAGGAGGCTTCTTTCTAACATGCCTCTCCCATCCAGTCCCCTGCTTAAAAACTCTTGAGTCCTCTCTGTCTCCTTTTTATTTCTGTATGGACTTCTCAGCTGCAGCCTGATGGTAATACCCTTCTCCACTCATCACCAACCAGCTCTCCCCGACCCCGGCCATTGACTTACTCAAGACACCGTGTCAGTTGGTCTTGAGGTTGTCCAGGGAAGGGTGTTTTAAGCTCTGCACTGATGTTTTAGAAGACCGCTTTGGAAGCAGTATAAGAAGGAGGCAAAATTAGAAACAGCAGAGGTTCTCTTGAAGGTGGAATTATGGATGATTTTTACTTCCTACATTTATATATTGTTTGAATCGTTTTCATGATTAACATGTTATTTTTATAATCAAATACTGCTACTTCAGGAAAGGAGGGAGAAAAGATTGGCAACAGAGAAATCAATTTGGAACCTGTTCCTGTAGTCTGAAAGAGAGGTCGTGAGGCCCTGAGCTGCGTGGTGGTGATAGGGATGGGGAGCAGGAGGTGGACTTGAGAGCTGCCTAGAAGGTAGGAGCACAGGACAGGGAGACTGGCTGTGGGGTGAGTAAGAGGACAGTGCAGGAGTTGACTTGGGATTCTGCCTTGAGTTATTGGATGGATGGGACTGCGTCCGTGGAGGATGGAGGTTACAAGAGAAGTGAAGGGTGTTTGAGTGCGGCTCAGGAGGTGAGTTCAGTTTGGGGCATGCTGAGTGTGACCTGCTTGTGACGTAGGCTACGGAGATGTGTGTACACAGACCTGAAGCTCAGGAGGGGTCTGTAGGTGTGGGAATCACCAGGATATGGGTGGGCTCACTTGTGGAGTGGGAAGAACAGTTTTCACTGTGTGGGTGGAGGTAGAGGGCCTAGGAAAGAGGAGGAGGATGGGAAGAGCAGCCAGAGGTTTTGGGGAACTAGGAGAGGGTAGTGTGTCCGGAGTCAGGGGAGTAGAAGGATTGAAGGCAGTGGGAACCGTGGCCGCCTGTGCCTGGGTTGGAGGACAGGAGCCTACGCAGTGAGGGAGGCTGGAGATGGTGAGGGCAAGGGGAGTGACTGGATCCTGGAGGTCTGAGCAGGAGGGAGGGAGTGGGGACTCCAGCACAGGTGGGCACAGGGAGGGGATGGCTGCAGATGAGTTTGTTTTTAATTGTAAAATATACATGACATAAAATGTATCATTTTGGGGCCGGCCCCGTGGCTTGGCGGTTAAGTGCGCACGCTCCGCTGCTGGCGGCCGGGGTTCGGATCCCGGGCGCGCACCAACGCACCGCTTCTCCGGCCATGCTGAGGCCGCATCCCACATACAGCAACTAGAAGGATGTGCAACTATGACATACAACTATCTACTGGGGCTTTGGGGGGAAAAAAAATAAAAAAAAATCTATCATTTTAACCATTTTTAGTGTATAGTTCAGTGGCCTGAAGTGCACGTACGTTGTGTAGCCGTCACCAGGCTGCAGACGGTTTTGAGGTGGGAGGAGACATGGAGTTGTCTCCACTGGTCTCCTGGAGCAGTCAGATACCTACCTCTGCTTGTTGGAGCCCAGCTCTTTGCCAAAGCCATTCCTGGAAACCGTTCATTGCTTCCCGTCTACCTCCCTTTCTCCTTTGAAACCCTACAATGGTTTGCTCCTTTTTTTAAATTTATTTATTTATTGATTGATTGATTGATTGATTGTGAGGAAGATAGCTCTGAGCTAACCTCCGTGCTAATCCTCCTCTTTTTTTTTTGCTGAGGAAGACCGGCCCTGAGCTAACATCTGTTGCCAATCCTCCTCCTTTTTTTCGCTTTTTCTCCCCAAAGCCCCAGTAGATAGTTGTATGTCATAGTTGCACATCCTTCTAGTTGCTGTATGTGGGATGCGGCCTCAGCACTGCCGGAGAAGCCGTGCGTCGGTGCGCACTGGGATCCAAACCCGGGCCGCCAGTAGCGGAGTGTGCGCACTTAACCGCTAAGCCACAGGGCCGGCCCTGGTTTGCTTCTTTTTTGTGACGCTCTGTCTTGGTCTCAGTGCAGTTGTCATAGGCTGATGAGGAAGATAAACTTTTAGAAGCCAGGCCCTGTGCCACATTCCGCCTTGCTTCTTGAGGCACCAGTTTGCTCCCCAGGGCCTGGGCCATGAGCCTTCTATAAAGGAGTGAATGGAAGTGTAGTTGGAGTAGGAAGCTGACCTCAGGATTAATTGACAGGGTGCAGTGGAGGACTGACAGTCAAGGCTTGGGGCAGAAGCTGAACCACTTTGCTTGTCCCGAGAGAGGTCTAATAGCATTGTGTCTATGTTTGGAAACAGCTGGGTTTCTAAGAGCACTCTTGTGTCCCCCGTGCCCCTGCCTCCCACTTGAAACATCCCCCAGGGTGTAATTTGGGCCTCCTGCTATTCAGTTTATGTGCCACTGTCTTATGTCAAGAGCCTTGGTAAATTGCCCTGGTTGACTGACTGCTGAAGCACCAGAGCCGTAGAGTTTTCGTTTAGACTGAGGCTGCAGACTGAACCACAACCATGTGTCTGCTGCAGAAGTTCTTGTTAGTTTAAGTGGCTTTGAAAAAGTGAGTTCTCAAAATAAGAAGAGAGAACAATTGGTTGTTCTTTGTATAGAACAAGCCCCATCGGGAACATTGACCTTGACCCTGGGTCCCCAAAGTTAGAAGGGGGAACAGAGAACTTGGGAGCCATGAGCTCCAGTTGCGGGCAGGGGCCTGGGAGACGTTATATGCTCTCTCACCCCATCCTCACACAGAGCCCTCGGGGAGCAGCACTCATTACCCCATTTTGCTAGTGGACTGCTACATGCCTGGCCTCACACAGCCCATTGGTTGAACTGAGGTTTGAACGCAGCCCTCTGTGTTATGTACTGAGGGAATTTAGAAATTGGGGCACATTGCAGGGAAAGGCAGCACCGTGAGGAAGGGTGTGGATGCCCTGTAGCAGGAGGAGCATTTAGCCAGAAGGTGAGAAAATGTGGAAGGATATTCAAATATTTGTGGAGAGCTAACTGCTTTGGTCAGGGGCAGCATGACGGTAGTGGGGAGGGCACAGACTTCAGGCTCGGACTTATCTCCCTCTGGCTGCATCCTTGAGGTTAGAGACCGTGTGGCACCTGTCTACATTGCCACAGGGCCAAGCATGGATACTGGATGCGTATGTGGGCGTGTGGGAGGCCCTCTGAATAAGCAGATGACGATGAAGGCGCCCTCCTCCTTTCCCAGGGCCGCGTCCTGGCCTTCTTGATCATGACCCGTCTGGTTCCTCCAGTCCTTGGACCTATACAGTGATCTCTCGGCGGCTCCTACCCCAAATTCATTTTCTATTTCTGCTTTAACAAGTTATCACAAACTTAGAGACTTAATACAAATTTCTTATCTTCCAGTTCTTCAGTTCAGAAGTCTGAACTGGGCCTCACTGGGCTAAAGTCAAAGTGTCTGCAAGGCTGGGGACCTTCCTGGAGGCTCTAGGGAGAGTCCATTTCCTTGTCCTTTCCGGCTTCTGTAGGCCGCCCACGTTCTGTGGCCTGTGGCCCTTTTCTTCCATCTGCAAAGGCAGCAACATCCAGCCAAGTCTTTCTCGCCTCGCGTCACTTTGACACTGACTCTTCTCCCTCTTCCATTATTAGGCACTGTTAGATTACGAGGCCTGCCCAGATAATCCAGGATAATCTAGCTATTTTAAGGTCATCTGATTAGCAATCTTGGTAATCCTTTGTCATGTTAACATAACGTATTCACAGGGATTAGGACTGGACATCTTTGGGGGACCATTATTCTGTCTACCACACATGCTAATATCCTCCTTTCACAACTTTCTTTCCTCTCTGCCTATGAAACCATACTCACATAGGCCCTGTCCTAAAATACACTTGGAGGAGATTTCCTTCTCAAGCTGTGATCTCATTCCTTCCCTTAATCTTCTCAAAAACAGTCTCTGTGATGTATTCACTCCTTAGCTCTTTACTCTCTGTCTACTGGAACTTAACTCTAAAAAACAGTCCTGACTCCTCCCAGTTGCTGAGTCTGTTGGCCACTTCCTGCTCAGCTCTCTGTGATCTTTGGCCCTGTACATTTCCCCCTCCTTGTAGCCCTCCCCTCCTTGCATTCTATACTCCTCTTACCTCTGCTTCCAAATCTCCTTTTCTCTCTTCCTCCTGTCCTGGAAGGCTTGGTCTCCAGTCAATTTATCTTCCACCGATAATCTCATCCACTTCCGCGATTTTAATTCTGAACCCCATGCAGAGGATTCTCAGATCTACAGCTCTTGCTCTGACCTCTCTTCTGAATGCCCAGGCTGAATTTCTTATTGCTTCCCTGGGGCAAACGAAGGACCCACAGATACGATACAGGTTGTGTGAACCGCACACAGTATGTTTAAGTTGGCTTACTACCCCCCACTTTATCCACACGAGTCCTCTTAAATCCTTCTCCTGTTGGTGATCCAGGCTAGAAATCACCACCAGCTCTGATTCCTTTACTTTGGGAGCCTTCCTAGTCAGCCACATCGCAGGTTTAGGCCTGTTGTCTAGGTGGTCTTCAAAGTGGGGGAGTCAAGAAGATGATTGGGGTGTAGGAATAAAATAATGGAACTTGATTTTTATCTTAATCCTTTTACAGTCTATTTTTGTTTTAAAATGTGCATAAGTATATTAGTGTATGTAATGCATTAGTAAGTATACTTATGTTGGGCTGCATGTTCCTAAATGTTTATTTCCATGATAACGCTATCAAAAAATTTGATGAGTATGGGTTTTCCATTTTGTCTTAGCGAAAGAACCCTTTCTTTAAGTGAAATCTTACTCATTTAAAAAATGTAAATCTGTTTGGGTTGGAATGGGTGGGAGCCTAGAACCCTGCTGCTCACTCGAATGAGGCTCTTGAGGGGCCTTCTTGATGTACGATTTGGAAAACACTGATTTAGACTATTGGTGTGGTTCAGATCTGATGAAAAGTCAGTGATTGTGGAAGTGTTCATGAGCATCAGAGATCAAAGGTCCCTGACATCCTCACTCCCCCACCAGGTTCGTGCATGCTGCGGTCCACATCCCTCACTCTGGTAGGCAGGGATCACAGCCGTTCATCCATTTCTCCGCACCTTCTTCCTCTTCTGGGCAGGCCTTTGCACTCAGTAGAGTCTCAGTAGATGTTTGTTGAGTGGGTGGGCAGGTGGACACTGAAACTTGTGGGTTAAATTTACGTTTGGAAGAACAGGCTCTTTTCTGCCTGGACATGGCCTGCTCGGGATTTGGTTTTTCTTGACGTCCCGAGTGTCGTCCTTCAGTTCTGGGGCCCTGTGTAGTTGCGTGAGGAGTCTCCAGGCCTGGTGTTCCTTCTCTGAAGTGGCACTGCAGTGCTGCCTCTTCACTGAAGCACCTGAAGGGGTTGGGTTTTGTCACAATTGCAAAGTGGCCCCTTTCCAGGCCTCCTTTCCTCGCTTAATGGGTTTTGCTAATGTGATGTCTCTTAATGTCAGTATAACCAACTTGTAAGTATGTTGATTAGAAAGAAACTCTTAGGTAGCGTTACTCATTCAATCCTGTACGTCTTAAACCTAATTACGTTTGCTCTGACATTATGTAAATGCAGCGTTAAATCAGCCTTTCCCTTAGCAGCTCGGCCAGAGTTTTGGATGTGCTCTCTGTCCTGGCTAATGTTCTCCCCTGGGAAGAGGAAACGATCTGAGGAAGGAATGGTATCAGCTAGAGCTGAGGTCTCGACAGTGCATGCGGAGAAGTTGGCCTGTTTTCCTTTTAAAGGGTCAGCTACTCCTCACCCCTTTGGATGTCCTCTAGCCTTTCCAACGTGATGGCCCAGTTGCCTGGCACTTTGTAACAGGTGTTGCTGGCCTTCTGGTCCAAGGAGAAGGACACCTGGGCTTCTCTCCGGCTCTCAGATGCAGTTTCATGACTGAGCTTAAGGGAGGGGGCCTGGCTCTGCTTTAGAGCTGGAGTAAGTTTACTTTTAGTACATTTGTTTCAGGCTGCTTCTGAGAAGGCCAGGGCCCATGCTTACTAGGCACAAACTTTGCCTTAAAATGTTTACATAATCCTAGTTTAGACTATTTTGCATGGCACTGTCACTTTGGCTTTTTTTTGAGACAGGTGTTTTCTGTGTTTGCTTTTATATTTCTTTGTGTCTTTCTGTGCCCGCCCTTTCCCTTGGTTTTCATTGTAAGACTGACCTCTGCTGTGTCCCTAAATGGAGGGAAGACCAATCTGATTTCCTCTGATGGTTTGCCCAGGTTGCAGATGAGTACGTGTTTTCCCTGGAGGAGAGTAAGAAGTCCAAGGGCCGCCGTCAGCCCTTAAGCAAGCTGCCCCGCCATCACCCGCTCGTGCTGCAGGATTGCGTCAGCGATGATGGTGAGTGTTGTCTTCTCTCCTCCCCGGGAGCCAAGTAGCTCACCACATTAGGACTTGCTCTGGCAGGGCATTGGAAGGCCAGGCTGTGGGCCAGGGGTAGGCCTGTGGCTTAGCTGTTGTCCCAGATGCTCCATGAAGAGGGCAGGATTTCATTTGCTATCTAATTTATAATCAGATTTCATTATATGTTTGAGTATCTTGGACTGAACCTAATACAGGATAATTGCATGCAGGTTCTTTCCTTTCTTCTAGAAGGTACAACGCTGATTTTTCAGGATAGCCAATTCTGTCAATGGTGCCAAGGCCTGTGCTGAATGTGTGGCTGCAAAGATAATTAAGATATGTGTGTGCCCTCGAGAAGCTCCCGGGTTAGTGGGGCAAGCTGACAGATCTAAAGAAAGGAGATGCTAATCCAGGCAGAAGGAACAGCTTGTATAACCTTGGAGAAGAGAAACAGGAAGATATATTCAGAGGAACCAGCTCAGTGTGGCTGGAGTTAAGAGGCCAGGGCACAGGGAGTGATGGGTGGGGTAGGAGAAGTGAGGTGGTTGTGAGGACTTTTTCTCTTAGGCATTCAAGAGCCTTTGAAGTGTTTTAAGCAGAGGAGTGACCTGGTCACATTTACATTAGAAAGATCGCTCCTAGTGATTGTGTCTTGGGAAAGGCTTTGAGAGGAGTAGATGACCTTTTGTCATGGTCTCCATGAGATAGGAGGGTCTGAACTAGGGTGGTGGTGGTAGAGATGGGGTGGGGATGTAGTGGAGATGTTGGGAAGATAAAGTTAGCTGGATGTGGCAATTGGGTGTGGAGCTGGGAGGGTGGTAGGGAAGGGAGAAGCGTGAGCTGAGTGCCTCGCTGGTTTCTAGCTTCCATTGGGTTTTGGAACCTGTGTTCAGTGTCTATGGAGGATGTAGACTTGGGGTTGTGTGCAGGTGGTATTTGATATCTTTATTGGAGTAAATGAGGCCACTTGGGGAGAGAGTGCAGTGGGGAGTGAGCAGAGGCTGGGGTTAGGAGGACAGAGGAAGAAGAGGAGCCTGGGAAGGAGACAGAAGGAGTAGGCAGGGATGTGGAGGAGAAGGAGGAAAGTGTCATTGAAGCTCAGGGAGTGATTGCCACCAGCAGAGCATGGTCTCCTGTGCTGCCTGGAGCCCAGAGATGCAGTAAGATTAGCCAGATGAACCTCTGTAGTGACCAGGTCCTTGTTACTCTTGACTGATGCCAGGCCTTGTCCTCTCCTGTGCTATCCTTCCTGGCGCTGATGGCCGGATGGGAAGGTCCAGGGTCTCATCAGCCTTTCTTCTGCTCCACAAGCCCCACATTCCCTTTCTGATCTCGTGTCAGTGCCCATCTCGACTGTTTTCTGTGGTAGAAGGGTCGTGATAAGCTGACTGGAGAAAGTCTCTTGAGATCCTGTAGTCAGAAGTAGACCAGTCCCTGAGTCAGAGTCTTAGGAAGTCCTCTGTGGTCTTCCTCTAGCCCAAGAAGGGGCTTCAGCTTCTCTGGGTAGCAGCAGCCCCACTTCATGATTTCCCCCAATGCTCTAAAGCAACAGAGGTTGTAGAAAACTGGAAAAGCAGAAGAAGTTATAAAGACGACAACAAAATTACCCTGCAGAGGTGACCACTGTGAACATTTTAATGTGTTAATCTTCCTGACTTTTCTAGTCAGATGTTAAATTGTGTCCATGTATGTCTTTTTGTAATAATGTATTTGAGTTTATAATATACAGCCCCCAATTTTTTATGATAAAAAAACTTCAAATGTTGAAAAGTTGAAAGAACAAAACTGCGCACACTGCCTGCATTCAAGAGCTGTTAGCACTTTGCCGTACTTGCTTTCTATCTCTCCAGACATGTTGTTCGTACATACTGCAAACATATTTGCTGAAAGTCAGTTGTAGTCATCAAGTCACTGCACTTCGAGTACACCGATAGGCATCTCCTAGGAAGGACTGTCTCCTGTATAAACACTACACACCTAGGAAAAAAGCAGTAATTCCGTAATACCCTCTAATTTTCGGCTCATATTCATTTTTCCCTGCTTATCCCAAAAATGTGTTTTATAGTTTTTTTCTTTGAAACCAGTATAAACGAAACTAGGGTCACACATTTGAAAGTTTGTTTCTTCAGTATCTTTTAGTCTAGTGTGCCCCTCCTGCCACTTAAAAGTGTTTTTTCAATTAAGGCATAACATTCAGTGAAATGAACACATCTTAACTGTACAGCTCAATGAAGCTTTACATATGTAAATTATAAAAGTTTGATTCCTGCAGTTTTCACTTAACATAGTGAACATTTTTCCTCGTCATTCCATATTTGCAATGGAATGATTTTGGCCACTTAGGATTTTGTGAATGGAACAGATGTCGGTGTGTGAATTTTTCTGTTGTGATTGTGAGGCTGTCTGTTTCTGTTTCTTCTGTCCTATCCTGGTCACTCTTGTTTTGGCCAAGAGGCAGAAAATATCTGTGCTTTGGCTCTGGCACTGTGGTTCCTGGCTGGGCCTGATCAGTGGAGCCCGTAGAGGTTGATATTAATTATCTGCATTGGCGTCATTACACTACAGTACCTTTCACCGAGGTCACACGCATGGCAGCTGCCAGATGCGTTTTGATTAAACATGACCATGGGGCCGGCCCCGTGGCTTGGCGGTTAAGTGCGCGCGTTCTGCTGCTGGTGGCCCGGGTTCGGATCCCGGGCGTGCACCGAGGCACCGCTTCTCCGGCCATGCTGAGGCCGAGTCCCACATACAGCAACTAGAAGGCTGTGCAGCTATGACATACAACTATCTACTGGGGCTTTGGGGGGAAAAAATTAAATAAATAAAATCTTTTTAAAAAAAAAATAAATAAATAAACATGACCATGAAGGTGGGGTAGATAACTATTTATCTGCACTGAGCACTGAGCTGGAGTTGCTAGAAATGAACAGATAGATGGGCACCTAGTGCAAGTACATACCAGAGCGCTCCTTAGGCTCCTCTGCATAGATCTCCAGGGCCTCTTGGAAAGCACTTCTGTCTGGGAACACGCAAGAAGATCATTGATTGCTGAGGCCCACTTGTAGCTAGATGCGGTGATCCCATGAGATGCCTCATGTGGTGGGCTTGGCACAGAGCCAGCCTCCTGTCGAATGCTCCATTCTTGGGCTTTTGGACACACTTGACAAAGAAGGACATCCCAATGGTAACTTCTCATGCTTCCCTCACGTGGGGGAGCATCTGGAGAAACACTTCAGACATCAGTTTATTTTGATGTTTGCTGCTACTTGTACCAAAGATTGCCCTCATTCACCCATAATCTTAGAGTGACGGGGGTTCCCTTACCTCCTGGATCTTGTTTCTGCTGGGACTAGTGGGCTACGCCCCTCTCTCCCTGCATTAGGGGGAACTGGAAAGTGCACGCCTTTATCACTTCCATCGTGTTTTGTGAGGAATTTTTGTTTTCCATTCAGTAATGTCTCCCTTTCTTTCAAGAAGGTGCACCCAGAGGGGATTTTCCTTCCCCAAGCAGTGCTGAGGCCTGGTAAATTACATGCTTTGCTCTCTAGAGTAACGAAGAGATACAAAAGGAAATAAAAAGACACCAGGGGTCTGTGAAGGACCAGATAATATGTATTTCAGGCTTCATAGGCCTTATGTCTCTGTCACATATTCTTCATATGTCCCTAGCCCTTTAAAAATGTAAAAACAATTCTTAGCTTCCTGAGCTGCCTGGATGTGGCCCGTGGGCTGCTGTGTGCCAGCCTCTGTCTGGACTCCAGGTGTTAACATCCTGTAGCCGGAAGAGGGTTCATCTTGGACACACTCTGCCTTCCTCTGAGCCAGAGCCAGGATGGTCAGTGAGCCCTGTCCAGAAAAGGCAGATAGCCCACTTACCTTTCCAGAGACAGCTGGAAAATTCTGACTAAGGGCCATGGTGTAAAAACCTTTAAGCCTTGCCATTTCTGTTATTTTTCTTCCTGTTTCCCTTGAGTGCAACTAAAGAGAAAACTCTAAAAGGTAAGGACTCAACATGCTGACATACTGGGGGCAGCAAGTAACGTGGTTTCTGGCGAGATGGTGTTTCACTCTGCTGCCCTTGGGCAGAGGGGTTGAATGCTGGCAGCTGTTAGGGGAGAGGAGAGCAGGCTGAACTCCTGGTCAAGAAGGAAGAGTAGAGACCATGAATCAGTCTGGCCGGAGAAAGGGCTGCTGGCAGGACTGCCCACAACATCATCCAAGTATTGAAGGAGTCTACTGAAGATCCCTCCTACCCTTCGCCTTTATTACTTGTCGGGCCTTGGGCTTAGTCCAAACCTGGGACCAACAGTGCAGCCAAGCTCATCACTCTCCAGGCAGAGCCACACATGTGCAGGGCTGGCACTGACTCGCCTGCTGCTTCCTTCTCTAGAGACGTCTGAACAGCTGACCACCGAGGAGGAGGCTGAGGAGACAGAGGCCTGGGCCAAGCCCCTGAGCCAGCTGTGGCAGAACCGACCCCCGAACTTTGAGGCCGAAAAGGAATTCAATGAGACCATGGCCCAGCAGGCTCCTCACTGTGCCGTCTGTATGATCTTTCAGACTTACCATCAGGTGAGCCTGCTCCATCCCCTCTGTTACCCAGGACCAGCAGTCAGAGGGAAGCTGGGTTTAACTGTGGGCACACAGCTTGTCACAGTGTGTACCGTGGCTACACTGTCTTGGGAAAGGCATGTTTTTCTAATGTTCTCTGCCCTGTCCATGTACTGGTCAGGCTTTGCCAGGCAGATGACTGAGCAGTGTGAGTTTGCACTTGAGAGTGCTTTGGAGAAGAGCCGAGGCTGTGCCTTAGGCTCTGGGGGATTCCCTCCTCCCCTTGGCACTCGGGGTTTGCAGAGGAATCTGCTCTTTTGTTACCGTTCTAGTCAGTAGTTATTCCTTCCAGGTGGTTTATAGTCCTGGCCAGTCAGTCTGGAAGACTGTGAATTTCTTTACTACAGTCTGAACTTCAGATGAAAAGCCAGATCCACCAGTGTTATCTCTTTCCTTCCTCACAGTGGGTATTGGCAGCAGTCAGAGGAACTAGGGTGGGGTAGGAGCTGAGGGCCTGAGGGAGGGAGGGGGTGGGAAAGTATGGGAGCTGAGCTCAGCTGTGCCCCTCCCGCTCCTAGGGCATTTGATGGCCTCACCATCATGGTCTGGCTCCAGCTCTAGGAGGCCAGGAAGGCATCCACAGCAGCATGTGCCAGATGACCACCTCAGTCTCAGCTGGGACCTGCCCAAGGTGGCAGTAGATAACCAGTCCCCTGTGGTGGTTTAAGTGGCATGGCTGCTGCTGATCCTGGCAGGGCCCCAGCTTCGTGCCTGCCAAAGAATGGAACCTCAGACCAACGCAGTTTGGATTAGTAACTCATTACTTCTTTTCCATTGATAAAAAGCAAAACTAAAGCACTATAGGGCCGGCCCCGTGGCTTGGCAGTTAAGTGCACGCGCTCCGCTGTTGGCGGCCCGGGTTCGGATCCCGGGTGCACACCGACACCGCCTCTCTGGCCATGCTGAGGCCGCGTCCCACATACAGCAACTAGAAGGATGTGCAACTATGACATACAACTATCTACTGGGGCTTTGGGGGGATAAAAAAGGAGGATTGGCAATATATGTTAGCTCAGAGCTGGTCTTCCTCAGCAAAAAAGAGGAGGATTAGCACGGATGTTAGCTCAGGGCTGATCTTCCTCACAAAAAAAAAAAAAAAGAACTATATGTGCCCTTGCCTGTGAGGGCAGCAAATGGCCTGGTTGTCCTGCCAGCAGATCTGCTGAGTGGGGCTCAGTTTCATGAGTGACATAGTCTTGGGGACTGACATGTTTCTGGACCCATCCTTGGAGTGGGGGTGATGGTGTCATCCAGCAGTAGAGCCAGCAGATGTTTGCAGTCAGGATATTTGCCAAGGAAAGTATGTGGACGTAATGTTTCTCCTGAAGGGGCCCCAAGCCAGGGATCGCAGGAGGGGCTCCAGCCATGTGACAGTGCTTGCAGTTCCAGTGACCTGCTGACATGGACCACAAGAGGATATCAGTGCTGGCCCTTTAGGAGCACCTGCTCTGGGTGCTCTCCCTGGGTGGGGCCACCATGCTGTGCAGCCCAGAGGGGACCCCACATGGCAGCCTTGCTAATGTCTTGGTGCATTTTATTACCACTTGGCTTGGGAAGATTGAAATCCCAGTTGCCTCTTACCTTGCTCCCTCTTCTCAGTTGTCCCCTCGGGGCCTTTGGTGCTGCTGTGAGAAATTGAATTGGAGTCATTAGAGGTAACTTCAGTTAGCAGCTCTGCAATAATGGCTGTGCACCTGGGAGGGAGCTGGAGCCATAGTCCTATCAGTAAGAGAGCCAGCTTTCCGCTGATGGAGCAGGTGGAAAGCTGAGAACACAGGCACATGTTCACTGAGGTGTGCCCTTGCTCTCTCTGTAGGTTGAGTTTGGAGGCCTTAGTCAGAACTGTGGAGATGCTCCAGATTTGGCCCCCCAGAAGCAGAGGACCAAGCCATTGATTCCAGAAATGTGCTTCACCTCGACTGGCTGCAGCACAGACATCAACTTGTCCACCCCTTACCTTGAGGAGGATGGCACCAGCATTCTAGTGTCCTGCAAGAAGTGCAGCGTCCGGGTCCACGCCAGTGAGTGCCTTCCACTGTCCTCTGCATCCTGTCCCGGGGGCCTGGGCCTTCTCACTGCAACTCCTTGCCCCTGTTGGCCTCCCTCCCACCTCCTAGAGGCCTCCTCAGTCTCCCAATGTGAAGACTGCTTCTCTGTTCTTGGGGGTTGTTGCTGATTGAGTCTGAGTCTCCTGTGACTCCAGGGTCCACCCTTGCACAGTCAACTCTGTGCTGGCCTCTTGGTTGCAGATACCAGGAAGGGGATGAGTCCCTGCTACCCACTAGGTGTTTGTACCAGTGAATCTATGGTTTCTGACTTTTTGGGACTTTGGGCCATACTGTATGGCTGCACCCTGAGGGCCCTGACTCTAGAATTCAGGGGTTTCTGTAAGATTTGGTTGTAGCTTTGGGACGTAGCACATGGAAAAGAGTTGCAAATCTACATTCTGACTCTGGCTTCTGGGTTTAATTTGCTCCTCTCGGTGTCCCTGTTAGGTTGCTATGGGGTCCCCCCTGCAAAGGCTTCTGAAGACTGGATGTGTTCTCGGTGTTCAGCCAATGCCCTGGAGGAGGTGAGTATGTCCACACCGTTACTGTCTTCCCGGTGAGACTTGGAGTTCGCTCAGGGCCAGACTGTCTCATGCGGACTTTATGCCCCAGTAGTCCGATAGGGCCTGGTAGCAGTGACACCAGAGTGCGCACTCTCAGGATAAATCCCCATGGATCTCAGAATAAACCCCCATGGCAGTGAGAGTGGTTGCTGCCCACCTGTGGCGGGGCGTGAATAGAGTCTGGAAGCTGTTTTTGTTCCATTGTGTCTGGACCAAGTAGAGGTCCTCCTGTGGACAAACCATAACCCCCTTTAAAGAGCTTAGCCGTTGGGTTGGAGCATCAGAATGGGGCTCAGATGGTTCATCTTACAGCTTTCTCTTCATCTCCCCTGCCTCCTGAATCTGGCTGTCCTCCACATAGGGAGCAGTCAGAGTTCTGTAATGCCTCTAGTTTGAGCAGAGTATCATTCATGACTTTGCTTACAGTTATTATTAACAGTAACAGCGAAGAGGATTGTGTTAAGTCAAGCGAGTGCTTGGTGCACTTTGGTGCCGAGTGGCTTCCCCGTTTTCCTACAGGGCAGTCCTGGTTACAGGAGCTGCGTAGGCAAAGCCCCACATGCCATTAGGCTGCTTTCTTATGTGGAGGCTACAATTGCCCAAAGGAAGTTGAGGGAATAGAAGATTGGATGTTAATGACTTGGTGGTAACCACTTTCCTCCCCTCCGTTCTTGGCAGGACTGCTGTTTGTGCTCATTACGAGGAGGAGCCCTACAGAGAGCCAATGATGACAGGTGAGTGTTCTGGGCAGTGCCTCAGCACTCTCAGTTCAGAAGCAGCGTGCAGAGGCACTGCGAGGGCTGTGGCTGTTCATCAAAATGACTGATGAGGATTTGGGAAGCACATTGTTTGGAGCTGGGATAGCCTCTCCAAGACGAATTAAAAAATGGGATGCCAAGGGGAGCCAAGGAGTCCCAGACCTTCCTAACTCCACCTTTCTCTCTGAGGCAGAGATGTAAGTATCGTCCTCCTTTTGGAGGCGCTCAGATGGACTCACGAGGGTATGAAGATCCTGTGCAGATGATGCAGGGGCTTTGTGGGCAGGAAGTGAGGACACTTGCCTTGTTACAGCTGGGGCTGGTGCAGAAGAGGCCATGGCCATGGGCTAGCGAGCACTTTTCCACAGGCAGACTCTCCCTGGCTCAGACATCCTCAAGGAGGCAAGTTGGACAGCTTCCTTGAGGAGAGCCCAGCCAAGTCTACCCACTGTTGAATCAAATTGACAGAAGTTTTGGGCATCTTAGCCCAGAGCTGTACTTCTCAGCTGTCAGGCAGCTCATTTTTACCAAGCTGAATCTCTGTGCTTCGTCTTGTGCTTACTCAGTCTGAGGTAGAAATGTCAGGTGAATAAGGTTTTTGCCCTGGAAGAGCTGGCTGTCTAGGAGATAGTGTGCACAGGTCAGTGGGCAACCAGTGATCAATGTCCTGCTTCTGGCTAAAATCCTGTGGGAACTTGGAGCACACATACTGTCCCGCCGCCTGCCTCGTGGGAATCCCCTTCCTGCTGTTCCAGGTAGATGTCTGTTCTGCTTGCTGCGTCCACTCTTTTAAAGGCATTTGCTGCCATTACTTGAGGTCATTGTGTTCCTCACAACTGTGAGATAGCGCTGTTAAGGTTCTTCCTTATTTGGAGTGGAAATGGCTCTGCTTGAGCCTCCCACCTTTACCTTATAATCCTTGTTCTGCCCTGCAGGGCCATGTAAAACAAATCTGTTCCCACTCTCCTGGAACAGTCCCACCAGTACTGCAGACGGCTTCCCTGGAGCCCCAACACTCTTTATTGTAGGTTTTCACCTGGGCTAGTTTTAAGAGCATTCGCCATCTTAGTTGTTCCCATCTTGGTGCATGTCAGTTTCCCCAAATGCCCAGAGCTTACTTTAACTCTCCAAGGATGTCTGTTGATCAGACCTGTCAGAGTAAATGGGGTTGGGTCCAGACCTTAAAGAGTGAGCCTGCTGTGGGTGAAGGGAGCAGAAGGGAGAGGTCATTTCAGCCCAAGGGAAAGGTTGGGGCAAAGGCCCAGCGGGGCGAGCTGTGATTACTGGCAGATTGGGGCACAGTTGGAGATATTTTAGGAAGCACCCAGGTCCTGTGGTGAAAGAGGGCTGTATAGAGCTCTGCAGCTTATTCTCGCTCCCTGGAATCTGCCACACTCAATTAGCTGTGGCTCTGCTCATTTTGCAACAGATTGTGAGTGAGTTAGTGTTGTAAGAAGCGCAACCCTGTGCTGACCCAGGGCAGTGTGGTGGGGACATGTTTCCACATACTCAGTGCGGAGACACTTCTGGTTCTTACCTCGCCGGGTCCCAGGAACTTGTGGTGGAAGTCAGTGGTCATGTTGGGTAAGGGAGGAAGCACTGTCGGCAGGCCCATGTTAGATGAGAAGGCCTCAGGGCCTTGGAGCCAGAGGTGATTGAGTTGTCTTTGCCTTTTGGCAGGTGGGTCCACGTCTCATGTGCTGTGGCAATTCTGGAAGCCAGGTTTGTCAACATTGCGGAAAGAAGTCCAGTGGATGTGAGCAAAATTCCCCTGCCCCGCTTCAAACTGGTAAGGAAGAAGAGATGGGCTTGTAGACTCTGCATCATCACCCGGTTTATAGGTCTCTGGGTGGAGAAGAACACAGCATTTCTGGGGGCACTCTCTGCCTGGCCCAGAGGCCATCCTGTACTGCTAGGTTTTGGTCAGAGTTTGTGATTCTCACCCTGCAATTACAACTACTTAATGAGGAGGACACCTGTAATCAGACAAGAGATTAAAAGAGGGTGTGTGCCCTCGTGTTTTGGGAAGGGCGTTAGTTCTTGCTGGTTTGGCATTTGGGTGGGGAACTGTAGAATAGACTGTACTATTAGTTCCTGGAATCATTGGCTTGCTTCCCCTGTGTTATAGAAATGTGTCTTCTGTAAGAAGCGGAGGAAAAGAACTGCTGGCTGCTGTGTGCAGTGTTCTCATGGCCGTTGCCCAACTGCCTTCCATGTGAGCTGTGCCCAGGCTGCAGGAGTGATGATGCAGCCAGACGACTGGCCTTTTGTCGTCTTCATTACCTGCTTTCGGCATAAGATTCCTAATTTGGAGGTGAGGGAGGGTGCCATTCTAGAATTCTCTTGACAGTTTCCAGGGTCATTTTCTCTGCAGGCTGTCCATTTGTTATGTTAGCAAATATTTCCTCAAGCATGATGTTTTATGGAGAGAGCTAATGAGGAAGGGATTAAGAGATGACCCTTGTCCATCTCTACTTCCTGCCTTGTACTCCTAATCCAGTGACCAGACTGCTTGTGGTTGATTCCTTTTGATTATCTGTTTACTTCTTTACCTTTCCTCAAGGATAACCTCCTTGAGGGTCCATATCTTATTAATCTGAGTGTCCCTATTACTTACCACAGTGTCAGGGATGTAGCGGAAGCTCTGTAAATGCGAGCTGATGGGGAGAGCTCCCAACAGTTAGCCGTGAAGTGCCACACAGGGAGGTTTTTGTACTTCTCTAAATGGTGAAGCTCAGCGAAAGATACATGTGATTTTAGCTAGAGGAGTCGTGAAAGGGTTTGAGTAGAAGGTGACATTTGAAGTGGGTCTTAATAAGTAGGAATTGTGACAGGAGGGCATTCGAAGCTTCAGAAACAGAATGAGCAAGTCTCAGAAGAGTGAACATGTACAACAAGTTCTGGGAACGTGGTGGGGGATGATATTTCAAAGGCAAGTGGTGCCAGCTGGTGAAGGCCCTGGACTGCCATAGTTAGGAGTTTGACTTCTCTTCCATCAGATAAGGAGAACTTTTCCAATGTTATGATTTTGAGCTATACTTTTCAATAGTTACTCTGGTGGTTATTTGAAGAAAGGATTGAAGGAATAAGAATTTGAGGCAGGCCGTGGCTTAGTGGTTAAGTGCCCGCGCTCTGCTGCTGGCAGCCCGGGCTCGGATCCCGGGCGCGCACCGACACGCCGCTTCTCCGGCCATGCTGAGGCCGCGTCCCACATACAGCAACTAGAAGGATGTGCAGCTATGTCATACAACTATCTACTGGGGCTTTGGGGAAAAAAAAGGAGGAGGATTGGCAATAGGTGTTAGCTCAGAGCCGGTCTTCCTCAGCAAAAAGAGGAGGATTGGCATGGATGTTAGCTCAGGGCTGATCTTCCTCACAAAAAAAAAAAAAAAAGAATTTGAGGCAGGGAGACCAGTTAGCCTAGGAGAGAAGTGAGGTCTGACATGGGAACACATGGGCAGAGCCTTAGGGTCACATCCAACTCTGGAACCCTACAATGGGTGGAGTTGACAGAGTTTGTTGACCGCCATGGGGAGAGGGGATGGAGAGAGAAGGAGAGGAGGAGGAAGGGTCGAGGGAGTATGAATTTAAGATGACTCACGTTACTCCTGTGGAAGATGGAAAGGATGCTAATATGATGATATTAACTGTGATCAGGAACTGAGATGGAGCAGGGCTGTTCTGCAGGGGAAAGGAGGAGAGTGAAAAAGAGGAAAGGACGCGTGGACTCTGAGGTTGCTGGAGAATTCTGACTGAGTCACCAGCAGACAGCTGGATTAACTATAAGGGTAAAGATTGGGATATTATCAGCATTTAACAGAATAGTTAAATCCAATTCCCATTAGGAACTGGACTCTGGAGATTCCGAATATAAGGAGCAAGGTGGCAGAGCATGAGCCAGTGAAAGCAGCTGAGAAAGTGGAGAGAGAAGTAGGACACGACAGTCCAGCAAGTGCAGGGCCTCAAGAGGGCCACATGCGATAGGGGAGGGAGGTCTGGTGTAATGGGCATTGGGTACCCCAAACTGGGGAGTGTCCATGGAGTAGCCAGGTTGGAAGCCAGACTGTTGGGGGAGACTGCTGTCAGTGAGTTACAGTCTAATAGAAGAGAAGGTGCTAAAGGCTTGTCAACAGCGTGGTAAATACAGTAATAAAAGGAAGCACACGACAGAGCACCAGTCCAGAGGACAAACTTTTCTACTCTGCCATTTGAGATCATGGTAAAGGCCTTGTTGGCTGACTGGATTCTCTTTTTTCCTGAGCATGAGAGGCATCGAGGGTAGGTTAGGAGTTTAGGAAGATGGGAGAAAAGTCAATGTGAGAAGGAGACTCTGGAGGAGTAAAAGCTTGAGGTAGGAGAGTCCCGGCTCTTGACAGGGAAATAGGAGTTTTGTTACGAAACAGGAGAGTGATTCTGTGGTTATCATTAGCACTCCACATCCTAAATTGGCAGCTGTAGACTGCCAATGCTATGAGGAAATGGGGGTACTGTTGAGTATTTCTTTCACTAAGTCATTCTTCACATATTTTGGGGGCATCTGCTACATGTCAGGCACAGGTTAGGTGCTGGAGTAGACCAGTGAACAAGACCAATCGGTCCCTGCCCTCCTGCTGCTGATAGCGTAGTTGAAAGATACATAGGAAACAAGTAAACACACAGTATGTCAGATGGGAGAAGCATGGCGGATAAAAAGAAAGCAGGATAAGGAAACGGAAGAGGAGGCAGTAAGGAATGGTGTCAGTGAGTTGACACTGGATGTGAAAGAGCTGGCATGCAGATAACTGGGGAACAGCAATTCAGGTAGAGGGAACAACAGTGCATAGACACTGAGGTGGGAACATGCTTGGCACGCATGCTCAGAACAGCAAGGAGGCCAGCATGCTGGAGCGCAGTGCTGGGGCAGTTTAGGGAGAGTAGTTGGACGTGAGGCCACCAGGTGCTCTGTGGTCCCGTTTGCGTCAAGGGCAGTTCAGAATGAGAAGAAGGGTGAGGTGAGGGCCCCTGTAATGGGGAGCCAATATCGTATGCAGCTGAGGACATCCAGGGAACCTCGGTCTTTGTGCCCTAGCCCTGAGGGTAGAGCTAGTGCCAAGACCTGTGTGGAGCATTGTCTGGGGGCCCTGGGCCTCAGATCACCTGTTGAGTGTATATTTTGATGTGTGTCTAAGCTGTGTGCACTAGTAGATGCTATTTGGTCGGTTCTTGGCAGCAATCGGGAAGTCACAAGAGTCTGTTTTGGGATTTCAGGGTAAGACAGTATGGCCTGAGGACCAGTTGTGGACTGGGAACTAGGGAGCAGCTTCATTTATGGAGGAAAATATGACAGTGGGTTCTTCCAGTGTCCTGGCTAGGGTGTGGATATCTGGAAAGTCCTGTTTCAACTCCCATCTCTTATTCCTTTTTCACTTTTCCATTCTCATGCTTATCTTTCCCTGGTAAAGAGGAACCAGTTGGTTCTGGTCCCCATTTGCCAGGCCTGTCAACTCAGTGTGGGAGTAACCCAAGCCTCTGTTTCTTCCAGCGTGCCAAGGGAGCCTTGCAGAGCATCACTGCGGGCCAGAAGGTCATTAGCAAGCACAAGAATGGGCGCTTCTATCAGTGTGAGGTGGTCAGGCTCACCACTGAGACCTTCTATGAAGTCAACTTTGATGACGGCTCCTTCAGTGACAATCTCTACCCTGAGGACATAGTGGTAACATCTGTAGGGAGCTTCTGGGGCAGTTTGGGATAGGGGTATTTCTAGGTCTGGCTGCAGACTGGCTGTGGGCCTGCTGCCTTTTCTAGGCAGGCCCACGGTCCCATCAGTCAGTCCCCAAACAGAAAGAAGCATTTGTACTGGTCTTTCTGTGCAAAGAAAATTGTGTGCTGCTAGGGTACCCTGCTTCCTCTAGAAGCTCTTAGGAATCGGGGTTTTTTGCAGTTCTTTGAAACATGCTTTTATTTCGGTCTCAACTACCCTCGAAGGCATTCTACTGCATTGGAGGAGCCCGGCTTTGGAATCAGGCCAATGTGCTAGTACCAGCTCCACTGCTTAGTAGCTATGTGATTTTGGGAGTATTATCCAACTCTCTTTTCTACCATGCCCTCTTAGTAGATATATGGACTTAGTAGATATATGTGATTCTTTACAGTTGAAGGCTTTGGGGCTGAGTAGCAACTGCTTGGACACCCCTGGCCTGCTTATGTGATCAACACCTGAGATGCTGGAGGCCCTGCCTACACCCAATCCTAGGTTTTCTGGCCCAGTACTCAGGACTTAGTTCAGGTTTCCCCTTCCCCGCCCCCCACCGGCTTTTCACATGTTAGACTAAGCACCAAGGTAGTAGCATGAAGCTACTTCATCCGCTAACAAATCAAATCAGGTATTTCCCATGTTTGTACCACATTAGCAACATAGTTGCTAAAAGCACATTCATTAGTTGTAAGGTAGACTTAGATCGCAGTAAAGATGATGTCAGTAGTATTCATGGCAGTAGAATAGCTATGATTTATTAAGCTCTTCCAGTATAGCAGGCACCATGCTAAGTGCTTAACGTCAGGTATCTCTGTCACTTCTCTTACTAACTCTGAGAAGTAGGGGGTATTATCTCTAACTTATTTCTAGAACAATGATCTCAAGACTCTTCTAGAAGTTACTGAGGACCCCAAAGAGCTTGTGTTTTTGTGGGTTATGTCTGTCAATATTTACTCTATTAGAAATTTAAGGCCGGCCCCGTGGCTTAGCGGTTAAGTGCGCGCGCTCCGCTACTGGCGGCCTGGGTTTGGATCCCAGGCGCGCACCGACGCACGGCTTCTCCGGCCATGCTGAGGAGGCGTCCCACATACAGCAACTAGAAGGATGTGCAGCTATGACATACAACTATCTACTGGGGCTTTGGGGAGAAAAAGGGGGAAAAAAAGGAGGAGGATTGGCAATAGATGTTAGCTCAGGGCCAGTCTTCCTCAGCAAAAAGAGGAGGATTGGCATGGATGTTAGCTCAGGGCTTCCTCGCAAAAAAAAAAAAAATTTCAGTTTAAATTTCTTTTTTTTTATTTGAAATAATCCATTTTTTTATGGAAAAAACTTTTCATTTTAAATTTTATTTATTTTCCCCCCAAAGCCCCAGTAGATAGTTGTATGTCATAGCTGCACATGCTTCTAGTTGCTGTATGTGGGACGCAGCCCCAGCATGGCCGGAGAAGCGGTGGGTCGGTGCGCGCCTGGGATCCGAACCCGGGCCGCCAGCAGCGGAGCGCGCGCACTTAACCACTAAGCCACAGGGCGGGCCCCCACTTTTCATTTTAAAACAAAAAATATTAGTGGGAAGAATGCCATTTTTCTACGATTTCCAAGTCTCTTTAATGGTACATACTCATTCAGTCTGTTGCAATATATTGTTTGGTTAAAGTATATGAAGAAAATTCAGCCTCACACAGATATGTGATTAGAAAAGGGAGGAGTATTTTAATAGCCTTTCAGATAATTGTGGTTTTTCTTATTTGATACTACACCAAAAGTCAACAAGTGATATTTTCTTAAAAGTTAGTTGCGGTGTAGAATCTGAAAGCAGATCAGTCAACTTTGCATACTCTGTTACGTTAAAATCTACTGGTCTGTCTTGCATTGAGAATGGATCGTCCACCTGTGCATGATTTTGTAACATCATACATATTGGTGCAATGGGCTATGCAGATCTTCCAAATGTTGTTAAATTTTATTATATAATATCAAAAAATTACATTCATTCATATCACTAATCTCAGATTAAATTTTGGGAAGCTTCAAGCTCATAGTGGTGATATAACTTTGCTGAAATGCTAATTTTATCTTGAAAGCTTAGATTTTATTATTGGCAGTACTGTCAGTTATTTCCCTTGAAGTGACAGGGTCACTTCATTCCTTTTCAAGATGTCGGCCAGTACCCAAGTTTAAATAACCATAGTTTGTCTGTCAGTCATTTTTTCAAATAAAGCTGGTATTCCATGAAAAAAGCAGCTACTTCAGCTCACAACTCAAACATTGACACGGTGCTTTTCCTCTAGACAACCACCATACTTCAGTATGCAGCAAAAGTGTCTTTTGAGTACTTACATATGTTCTCAAGGATGAAGGTTTAACAAAATTAATAATTTTTCCTGCATCAAAGGGCATTGTTATGTGAAACCAGGTTTTTTTTCTTTTTTCTTTTTCCCCCTAAATTATGAATGCACAGTGGTGAAGAATGCTATAACAACTAGTAGAGCTTACGGCCACTGCCTTGATTAGTGCTGAGGTGTCAGCAGCTTCACCTGTTATAGGTTTTACACCATCACTGCAAATGTCAACACAGTGAAAGAGGCTCGTCACGTTTTAATATTACTATGAAAATAGTCACAGCCTCACATGCTCCCTACCAGCGACTCGGGAACTCCCCTGAAGTTTACGGACCACACTTTGAGAACCACTGTTAGAGGAGGTGAAATTGAATCTCAGAAATTAAGTGATTTATCAAGGATCGCATGTTTGGTTAGTTACAGCTTCCACCTCGGATTTTTTTTTGGCTGTACTGTCTGCTTAATTGTTGAGTTCCTGCACAATATAGTTATTGAGTACCTACTCAATAATGGATTGGCAACATGGTATAGAACCATTTTAATCAGTCAGTGAATTGACAGTATGGAACCCTTCTAACTCTTGTCATTAGTGGGATTATAAGAGCAGTTGTGAATATCCACATCCTTTTTTGCCCCTGCCCTACCTCATGTGTACTTTTTAGGCCATGTCCCCAAGGACCTTCTCCCAGGTCTGCCCATCAGACCTTCCAGCCAACATGCTCATACACCGACCCCCCCCCCCCCCCCCACTTACCCAAGCCCTCTGCTGGGAATGCAGTGAGGACTCCACTTACCCTTAGGGTAACCCCTTCTGGAAGGAGTAAAAGTTCTCAAGTTTCTTGCCAAGTCCCATGGTAGGTGATCTTTTCTTTTCTTACCTTTCCTGTTAAGAATACATTCTTAAAATAGATGAGGACAGTTCTAGTATTTCTTCATGGCAGAGCCCTGTCCCCTGTCCTTAGACAGACAGTTAAAGGAATGTGAGAAGGACTCTTGACCCTGGCACTTGTCTTCTCTGTTTATTTAGTTTACTAAGTTTACCATGGCTACTCTTTTCTGTCACCTAGAAGCAGCAGGAGGCAGAGATGTGGGGTAGACTTTGACTTAGCAGGCAGGTCTTTAACTATGGTGTCTTTCAGCCCAGGGAGAGCCTGCCTTGCTTGGATGTCTGAGCAGGAATTTGTCCTGGTTCATTCTTCCTTGAGGTAAATGGTGGTTACCACTCTGCTTAGGTGGACCTTCCTTTCACTTCTCTCTTACTGTTCCCTCAGAGTCAGGACTGTCTCCAGTTGGGTCCTCCTGCTGAAGGGGAAGTGGTCCAAGTGAGATGGACAGACGGCCAAGTCTATGGAGCCAAGTTCGTGGCCTCCCACCCCATCCAGATGTATCAGGTAGCCAAAGGTTTTTGCTGGGGCTTGGGGTACTAGACGAATTCAGTGTTTCCTCTTGGGTCCCAGGCAAGTCTTTTCTTGGGAGAGCTACGGGGTCAGTAACCCTTTCAGAGCTAGGGGCTGCCCTGTGTCCAGTCTTCTGGGTATGGCCTCAGACATGGCAGTCCTTACTTCAGTGTTCTAATCCTTCCTGTGACTGCAGTAAATTGCCACTGTGTGTGGTGGACAAGGGAGAGAGTCAGGGATATCTTAGCCAAAGGCCTTTATTTCCTTGGTAGGTGGAGTTTGAGGATGGCTCACAGCTTGTGGTTAAGAGGGATGATGTGTACACGCTGGATGAAGAGCTTCCCAAGAGAGTCAAGTCTAGACTGGTGAGTGTGTTTTCTGTGTGCCCTGGCTTCCTGTCTGGGAGGGAGGAACAAGGCTGGGATGTGTCCCTTTGGTTTTTTCTGGGGGTGGTTGGCCACACAGTGCTCACTTGGCTTGCCTATTCTTCTGTAGTCGGTAGCCTCAGACATGCGCTTCAACGAGATTTTCACGGAGAAAGAAGTTAAGCAGGAAAAGAAACGGCAGCGAGTTATCAACTCAAGATACCGGGAAGATTACATCGAGCCTGCACTATACCGGGCCATCATGGAGTAGGTGCTTCCAGGGACCAAGAGATTCCTAGCCACCAAGGCGAGAGCACTCTGGGGTTCCACAGCACAGCAGACACTTGGAACTCTGAAGTCTCTGAAAATGAAGTTGTAAAATGAACGAGAATGAAATAGCCAACCCCGTCATCTTCTCACCCCACCCTCATCGCATTCCGCTGTAGTGAAAGGACAAGCCGTTCTTGGACACAAGGCAGCACCGCTGATCTCCCTGCTGAGGGGCTGAGCACTGGAATGCTGTGGCTGCATTGGCCCCAGTTCATAATGGGGTCGCCTGTGCTGGCTGGGCTGGTGGCCCTGTTCCTGGCCTAGGACTTAGCGTCCTAACGATCACCTGCACCAACTAGGCAGAGGTGCTGGTGCTTTCCCTCTCCCCCCTTTTGTATTTATGTGTGTGCGTGTGCGTGTGCGTATGTATGTTTGGTCTGGACCAGCTTCTGCCAGCCCCTGGCCTTTACTCTCTTCTTTGCCTGTCCGGAAAAGAAAATGTGAAATTCTGCCCTCAGCTGAGCTGAGTAAGGGCCCCTGGGGGTTGGCTGGAGATGGGTGTGGCATCTGTCTGTCCCTGGAACTGCCTCAAGGGAGTGCTGGCAAAGCTGCAGTATTGAGATGCTAAGGAGTGAGTTCTGTCCTCTCTTGAGGGGGAACATGGGTGTGTGCCCATATCACTCTAGGCACAGAGCCCCTGTGGCCCAGTGTTAGAGGGTGTGAGTGGGGAATATGCCGAGGGGGATCTTAATCATGGAAGCAGGCAGGGCCTGGTGGGTGATTCTGTCAACAGAAAATTACAATCATGCAGGGGCTGGGAGGGTTAAGATGAACTGGGGCCACTGAAGGCCAGGGGCAGGTTTAAAGATGCACCTGGTCTGGGGATGGGAGGGAGCTGATTTGGGAGGGAGGGTGGGACTGGAGGGCAACACTGAAGGGGTTAAACAGGTTTTTGCTCCTCTTGAATTTGTTTGCCTGGGCCCAGGATTGGAGGGCTTCACACCTATACCCTGTGTATACAAGAATCAGATTTCTAATACTTGCCCGTTTTTTGTTACATATGAACGCTATAAACCAAATTATTTTGAAAACCGGTGCATCACCTTGTCCTTAGCAATAAAAAGTGTTGAGCAGAGGATTGGCTGTGTCTGCCCCCAGGAGCCCGAGTGGCCCAGGGTCAGGCCGAGGGCATATCTTGAGCCGTAGGCTCTGGAGCAGGGCCATGTATTTTAAGAAGACTCAGTAAGGCAAGATCTAGGAAGCCATCCTAAAGAGATGGGTTCCTTGTCCAGTTCTCGTCCTGTGGCTCTGTATTAGGCCAAGCATGCGGGGGTATGGGGGGCAGAGGCACCTCTGGCCACAAGCACCTCTTTTTGCTTTCCCTGCCTTAGCGATGGGAAGGAGGAGGTACTAGAGGAAGGAGCAGACCACTTGAGCGCCTGTAGAGCTGAGTTTGATCTCACTCCTGTCCCACTTGATTGTTGGCACTGGAGTGGTCTGAGTTCATGCCACCATCTGTGTTCCATATAAATTGTGGAACCAGCTTGAAAGGAGGGAATACATTTTAGGTGCTTGAAGAGCAAGGGACTTGACCCCCAGTGATATCCCAGTCCTGAAGCTGCTCTAGGCTGCCCGTGTTGGTGAGAAGCTCCCCAGGAGGAAGACCCAGTCCCTTTCCTGGTGGGTTCCTGAGGTCCAGATGGACAAGGATAGAGCAGCAGCAGGGCAGGAGGGGCCAGTGAATAGGTGCAGGACTTGGGCACAGCAGAGCTGCTCCAGCTGGCCCTTGGACGGCCAGGCACTTGGTTTCTTGGCCCTCTCTAAGGTTTGGGTCAGCTCAGCAACTCAGTTCTTTGTGTCCTGGGACTTGGGAGGTGGCTGCTACCTGGCGTCTGATTGAGGGGGAAGGGAGGAGCAGCATGTTTCAAAGATATTTTCTATGCCAGCTCCCTCCTGGGGCCAAGAACAGGAGCTTGACTTGTTTGTCCAGCACCCACGGATTCCCAGGGGAGACTGGGCGAGCCTGGCCTAATGGACTCGTGAGCCCTGGAAGCACACATCTTTGGAGGGAAGGAACACTTCCCCAGACCTCCCTACCTCTCACTGACCCCACCTGCTGAAGGACCTGCAGGGCTGGGGTTCCTGGTCCAACCCCAGCAGAGTTCTCACTCAACAGCTGACTGTTTTGCTAGAAACTCCGCACTTTTTATTTTGGTCAATATAACCCTAGGGAAACACAAGTTTAAAGAGGTGATGACACTTTCTCAAATCACGCAGAACAGGCCGTTCTCCCTCCCTGCCTGCCAGTGCAGTCAGGCCCAGGCCTCTGAGGACTGACTCCGGGGAAGCCCGCCAGCCTGTCTGATGCAGGCTCCTCCCACAAGCCTTCCGGCCCGGGCACACTGCCCTCCTTGAGTTAGGAGGCGTCTTCAGGTTGGCAACCAAGGCTCGCAGCCTGGCAGTTACTCCTCCCTTCCGTTAATCTCATAGGAGGAATTCCGTTTTAAATTGTGCCGCAGGCGAATGCCCGGGCCCGGCTGCGGAAATGAGGGAGTAGGGAAGAAGAGAGCTGGGACCTCCGGAGCTGCAAAGACGGGACGCGGAGGAGTGGTCCCGTGCCAGGACTAAGCATTTTCTGCGAGGCTCTGGAGTTGGTAATACAGAAGAGCAGCCAGGGACTCCCGTCTCCCCTTACCCTACAGGATTGGGCAGGGTCGCCCAGCCCGTGGCGGTTCCAAGCCTTGGGACTCGGGGCGGACTGGCGGCGCTCAGCCTGGCTCCGGGCGGATGCCTGCGTCCCTGGCGTGGAATGACCGTGGCCACCCCGCCCCCCGCCCGGGCGAGGAAACAGGCTCTGGAGGGGCTGGGTCATCCCGGCGGACCGCAAGCCCTGTGGCCGTCAGACGTCGAGTTTCCCAACGTGCGCCCTCGGGCATGAGGCTGGGGGAAGATGCCTCCAGGCAGCAGACGCGCTCCGGAGAGCCGAGGCGAGGACACTGCGCCGAACCTACAGGCCCGACCCGCTCGATCGGCGACCAGCCCCGCACCGTCCGCAGCTCCAGAGCTCGCGGGCGGGCCGGGAAACTCGGGGTGCCCGTGCCTATTGGGCCGCTCTGGGCTTGCGCCCGCCCGCTGCCTGCAGCGCCGCTCTGCACTGGTCGGCCCGGCGCCCCGCCCGGCTTCCGCGCGCCGATTGGCCGCGGGGGCCTGATCCCCCGCGAGGGCGCCGAGGCGGAGCTCCGGATTGGTGGTCCCGCCGTTCCCGGGTCGCGCCGCGCGCTCCGCCCGCCGCTGCGTCCCCACTATGGCGGCGCCCATGCAGCCCACCGCGTTGTGGGCGCCCGCCGGGGTACCCCGCGGCTGCCGCCGTCACCTGCGCCGTCGCCTCCGCCTTGCCGCCCGCGTGGGGCTGGGCGCCGCTGCCCCGCTGCCGCCCTCTCCGCTGCGGTAAGGGCCCGTCCTGCGCGCGTCGGGGCGCGGCCACCTCCGCGGCTAACGGCGGCCGCGCCGCGCCGCCCCTCCCCTCCCTTCCCCCGCCGCTGCGGTCCCCGGGTCCGGGCGGGGCGCGGAGCCCGCGCGCTCGTGCTGGGGAAGCTTCCTTAGCGTCGGGGCACGGCCCAGCCGTCTCCGAGTGATGAAGTCCGACTCGGACTGGGGGCTCGGGATGGGAGCCCGGCCCCTGGACGACCTCGTCTGGGCAGGAGCTGCCCGGCTTGGGGGAGAGGACGGCTGTGCCTGGCCGAGCGGTCTGAGGTCACCTGCGTGCGAGAGCCCGCAGCGCTGCGCACCTTGGCGCAGAGGAAGGATGTGGTCAGGCGGGCCTCCGCTGTGGGAAGGGGAAGGAAAAGTCAGGCAAAGCCTGAGCGGGAATCAGCAGCGTTCGGGTAGCGGTTGTCATTGCTTACTGCCCTACCCGCAGCCAGATGTTCCGGGGGCCCGAGTCAGTTTGATTGACAAAGTACGCTTCTCCTGCTGCTTTTCCTTCTGGCTCGTCTCCCCGTTGTTTACTCGGTGAACTTGCTTGCAAGAGGAGGTGTCTTAGTGATGAGAGCAGGTTTGGTTAGGATGGTGTCCCACGAATATTTTGGATTCCTTTTCACAGCGGTGCCCATTTTTATGATTCCTCAATCAACCTCATTTCTGTTTGTGTTCTCTCGCATGTGAAGAAGGAGTGAAACGTGTGAACTGAATCACTGTAATTAATTGAGAGAAGGACCAATGATGGCAACTGTTATTTTGTAAGAAAATACATGGTTCTCTGTGGGTATAGTTTGAATTATCTATACTATAGCTAGCTGAACGTGAAGGTGGGAAAAAGCACTTACGATGTTCCTAGAAGTAAAATAGTCCTTATGGAAAATTAGGTTATTTCCAAGTCAGAGTCACCTTGGAGTGATGATCATTGAACTATTTGTTATACCTTCAAGTTTTTTGTTGTTAGTTCATGGACTTGTACAGCAGAGCGGAACCCTGCCCGGTCTTCTTACCCCATCCTCTCGTCTTCCCCCAGTGTGTCAGACAATGCTCTGCTGCTGTTCGCAGGGTTTTCATGGCCAATTTTTTCAGAAGTGGGTGGCCAGGTCCTTCTTCCTCGTCTCTCTTAGTCTGGAAGCTCCACTAAAACCTGTCCACCATGGGTGACCCCGCTGGTATTTGAAATACCGGTGGCATAGCTTTCAGTAGCACAGCAACGTGCAGCCGCCACAGTACGACAACCGACAGACAGGTTGTGTGGTTCCCTGACTGGGAAAGGAACCCCAGCCCACAGCAGTGAAAGCACCAAATCTTAACCACTGGACCACCAGGGCTGGCTATACCTTCAAGTCAAAAGAATTAAAAGGAAGCTGGCACAAAAATTTATGAGCAAATGATATTTTCAAGTAATCTCTTAAGGCAGTGCAGCTCCTAAGATTAAAGATTCTTAACTCAGGAATATTTTGAAGTATTAAGTGATGAGTCTCCCCATTTCACATGTCTAAATGTCTAATAAGAGTAAATTATTACTGAGGAAATAAGATGTGCATATTTTTAGAGACTGATTGACTTCGGATTGTCAATAAAGTATCTATTGAGTACATATTGTGTGCAAGGCTGTGTGACTATAGGGAACTCAAGACCCGTGATGTATGCGACTTGTTGTGATGGGCCTGTGAGAGAGTTGTGGGAAGAACGGGCACGCAGGGAAATAACTAACGATGTGGTCTCTAGAATTCCAAGACAGTAGATACTATGAGAATTGGGGCAGAAGAGAAGTGCTTGTGTTTGAGGAGGGTTTCACAGGGGAGCTGAGGCTTGAGTTGAGCCCTGAATGGGCAGGCCTGGTGGATGAAGAGGCTGAGGAGTGAGGAAATGAGGAAGCAAGGATGGCAGACGCGCGCTTTCCAGGACACTCGCCCTGGAACCTCGGGGTGGCTCCAGGGGTTCTTGTTGGAAAAAGTGGAGGGAAGGTTGTACAAAGAGGTAGGTCGATGGCATCAAATCAAGAAGTCACTTCGTCCCAGGTGGAGCAAAGGATAAGTAAGTAATAGTATCTGCTTCAGATGGAGCTGGAGCTAGCCCGTAGAAGAATACACAGTAACACTTGGTTTACCCTTGTCCCTTTTCTGATTAACCTCGGCTGTTTGGAATAACAGTCTTCTCAGCTACCAGGATCTCACCTCAAGATTCATTCTTGCCTTCTGTCTTTCCTCTCCCTGTGTTCAGTGGGTTGCCAGGTCTTGTCAACACTATCTCCACACTACTTCTGGCATCTGCTTCTTTCCGTTTCTACTGTCACCACACTGATTTGGGGCCATTGATACCATTCCCTTGAATTACTACAGAAATCCCCCAACAATTTTTTCTTTCCTCCCATCTACCCTGTGTACTGCCATCACTTCCAGGTATCTCACTTCCCCAGCCAAGACTTTTTTTTTTTGTGGTGAGCAAGATTAGCCCTGAGCTAACATCTGTTGCCAGTCCTCCTCGTCTGGCTGAGGAAGATTGGCCCTGAGCTAACATCTGTGCCCATCTGCCTCTATCTTATGTGGGATGCTGCCACAGCATGGCTTGACAAATGGTCTGTGCCTAGTATCCGAACCTGCGAACCGCGGGCTGCCAAAGCAGAGCACATGAACTTAACCACTACGCCACCGGGCCGGGCCCCCCCAACCCCAAGCCAAGACTTTTGATGGCTCCTCACTGAATTAAGTACAGACCAGCCTGGCTGGGGCAGTATGGGTAAACTCATTTCTTGCCATTCCCTTAGATTTTATCGTATTTTTCAGGTCAGTGGAACTATTTGCTCTTTGTGCTTTGCTGTTTGTGCTCCATATCTTTGCTCATAGTGCTTTTTCTATCTTAAATAACCCCCTTGAATCTCTAATTGTTGGTTCTTAGCCATGTTCTGTTTCATATGGAACTTCCTTCGTGAAACTTCTCTGCACTTTCCTCCCTATCTAGATGGGATTTGTCTCTCCTTTAAACCATTATAACACTAGAGTCTGCCTTTTTGCCACAATACCCAACTTGAGACTGAAGCTTTTTCAAGACGTGGACTGTCTTCTTCATCATCTAGCACAGTGTTTTGCACGTACTAGATATAAGGCAAATATATTTTATATTGAACATAGCTTTGAACCAGGATGGATGCCAAGAAAATTCTTTGTGCAACCAAAATGTTCATCAGAAAATCTGTAAATAAAGTTACTTACATGAGAGAATTCCTTACTGAGAGGTCTGGTATGTTGGTCTGGATAGCTCGGATTAGGCTACATTAACAAAAGCCCTCAAGGCTTCAGTAGCTTAACAGAACACAAGTTGACTTCTCATTCATGCCATGTGTCCAGCATGAGTATACAGGGAACTCTCCTCCTCACAGTGACTCAGGGACTCAGGCTGATGGAAAGTCCATCTTAACATAGTGTTTCCATGATCATTTTGATCAAGTGAAAGACATTGGTCAAGGGACACTGGCTGTTAAAGTTTCTGTCCCAAAGTGGCACATGTCATTCTCACTCAACATTTCGTTGGCTAAAGCAGGTCACATGGCTATGCCTAACTTTAAAGAAGGGCAGGGAATTGCCATGTTAGCATGTGCCTGGAAAGCAGAGAGGCAGAAATAATTGGTTGCCAGCACTGATGACTCCTACATCTTCTGTGAGTGTCACCGCCCATAGAGGATTAGAGGTAGCCAAATCAGACGGGCTGCTAGAGACAGGCATATTGACAGTAGCAAGAAATAATAGCTCTGACTCTGCCTCGGATGGGGGTGGATTGGAAAGTCAGAACTCCATTACAAGCAGTGTAATAGCTCACATGCCAAGGCTGCTGATACCAGAGCAATCTGTTATATCCTGGTTGTAGCACAGTCATTCCTAAGGGCATCACTGTTTTACAGCACCCTCAGTAAGGAACACAGGAATGGTCCTGAGGCATCCCCCAAAAAGTTAAATTATATTCAAAATGTTCAATTTAAGAAGCCAGGAAGCGTTTAATAACTTGAGGTACATTTTCACTCAAATGGTTAAAATAAAAAGGAATCTTAGTTCAACCTTATTGGTTTAATTGAGGTTATCAAACTTTGGTATTTGGGGAGGAGATTTCACTTTATACCAAGAATAGAAACATCAGGTGCTGGTTGGAGCCCTGGTTCAGGGGACAGAAGATCGGAGTTTACATCTTGGCTTTGCCACTAACGAATTGTCTGCCGTTGAGCAAGTGTCTTATTCTTGAGCCTGGGTTTCCTCATCGGTGAAATGCACAGGGCAGTTATGAGGGTTAAATGAGTTAGTTTATGTAAAGTGCTTTGCACAGTACCTGGTTCATAGTGAGCACTCATGATCGTGATCAGCAGCAGCAGCAGGATTTGAAGAAACATTGAGAAATCAGGTAAGGAAACCCTAAGGATGTAGGTAGAAGGATTCCCCCAGATTTTCCTACGTTTTTTCCCTTTCCTGGATAGCATTCCTGCCACACCTTTCTTATCTTCACATTTATCGTATTTTATTTTACTTAAATATGTACAGTCTGTGTCTCCCACTAGACGAGGTGCTCTAGTCATCCCATGAGTATTTACTGACCATGAGCTCTGTGCCAGGCTCTGTGCCAGGTCATGGCATTATAAATATGAAAGGTATGTCCCTGGCCTCAAAGAGCCTGCAGTCTGCTAGGACCAGAAGCCAGTAAACCCGCAGTTAGAATACATTATGACAAGGGCTGTGTTTGAGGGTCTTGTGAGATCTCCTAAAAGGGGACCTGATGTCACACTGAGAATATAAATAGTGGTTTTCCAGAAGAGTTCACACCTAATTTAAGTATTGAAGAATCACTAGTTATTAGCTGGATGGATGTGGGTTTAAAAGGCTTTTCAAACAGGAAACAATATGTGCAGTGGCCTAGAAACACGAGAGAGTGTGGCTATATCCTGAAGACGCTTGAATGGCAGGAGAAGAGGGTATGTTTGGGGAGTGCGTGGAGGCTGCAAAAGTCAGATTGTGAAGGCTTTGTGAGTTCAGGAGTTAAAGCTTTATCCTGCAGATGGGTAGGAGCCACTGAAGGATTCAAAGGTGGGAAATGACTTTCTCAGCTTTGCCTTTTAGGAGGATGACTGCGTGTGGAAGAGGCAGAGTAGCGAATATCCTATTTCCCTGACATGGGAAGTTCTGAGGTTTGCAGCCATAGTACCGTGCCGGCTATACCGGAGTCACAAAACATTTATGTCTGAGGAGAGATGAGAATGAGATGAGACTGGAGGGAAGGATACCGGTTAGGCTGTTGTAGTAACATGAGGGACATGTCCATGTCCTTCCTCGGGGTAGAGGAGAGGACCATACACAAGAGCAGACCAGGATTTCAGTTGTGGCTTCACCAGTTTCTGCCGTGTGACCTTGGGAAGGCTTCAGAACCTCTTGTGTCTTCTTGGTTTTCAAATTTGTAAAATGGGGGTAAAAGTCCCTAGCTTGCAAGGTTGCTTTGAGGATTCGAGCAAATAGACGTAGAAGGCCTGGTCCTATGCTATTAGCTACATAAAGGACCTCTTAAAATAAAAATAATAGTTTTAGGATTCCTAATGTTTCGTATATTACCTGATTCATGGTAGGTGATCATTAGCCTTAAATCCCATAACCTAGAGATAACCACTGCCAACATTGTGGTTTTGTTTATAGTCTTAAGTGATTGGCGATGCTGGTCTGGGAGTGTGAGGCGTGAAGGAATTAGTCTAAGATCAAGACAGGAGAGTTGATATGAGTATCATACCAACTTGAAACATTCTTTAAATGCCAACAAATTATATATGGCTATTCAGCTGTTCTCAGCCCTCACTCCGCAGTGACACACGCACGTGTGCATACACGCTTGCCGCTGATACTGTTACAATGTGCTCAAGGCGCAGGCTGCTAAAATGTATGTGCTTTTCCTTCACTCTGTCATCGCTGTTGTTGACTGCTTCCCCCTGAAATTTTGCTCCTCCTCAGTCTTCTGAACATGTTTTTAAAGATGATAATGGGGGTTTAATTCAAATTTGTTCTCTATGGTTCCTCCGTGATTATCCTGGCTGGCAGGAGTTCCTCCCCTCTGAACTCCTGTACGACTTAATTTGTGTTATTCTGATTAAATGTCATCTATGCCCTTGTCTTATTGTCTATATGTCAGTAAATTTCCCTTTTCTTTGATGTCAGTTTTTCTTACAAAATAATGGAAAGATGGCATGTTTGTGTATTTTTAACATGACATAAAAACCCATTGAAACTTTTTGTTTGAAATATGTCAGACAGGCGCTGGCCCGGTGGCGTAGTGGTTAAGTTTGTGCACTCTGCTTAGGCGGCCCAGGGTTCACAGATTCGGATCCCAGGTGCGGACCGACGCACCGCTCATCAAGGCATACTGTGGTAGCATCCCACATAGAAAATAGAGGCGGATGGGCACAGATCCTTAGCTGAAGGCCACTCTTCCTCAGCAAGAAGAGGAATATTGGCAACAGACCTTAGCTCAGGGCCAGTCTTCCTCACTAACAAAAAAAAAAAAAGAAAGAAATATGTCAGGTTAGAAAATTCTGTTACTAATTTTTTAAAGTATATAGCAGTGGGCCGGCCCCGTGGCTTAGCGGTTAAGTGCGCGCGCTCCGCTGCTGGCGGCCCGGGTTCGGATCCCGGGCGCGCACCGACGCACTGCTTCTCCAGCAATGCTGAGGCCGCGTCCCACACACAGCAACTAGAAGGATGTGCAGCTATGACGTACAACTATCTACTGGGGCTTTGGGGGAAAAAATAAAATTAAAAAAAAAAAATTTAGGGCCGGCCCCGTGGCTCAGCGGTTAAGTGCACGTGCTCCGCTGCTGGCGGCCTGGGTTCGGATCCCGGGCGCACACGGACGCACAGCTTCTCTGGCCATGCTGAGGCCGCGTCCCACATACAGCAACTAGAAGGATGTGCAGCTATGACATACAACAATCTGCTGGGGCTTTGGGGGGAAAAATAAATAAATAAAATCTTTAAAAAAAAAAATTTAAAGTATATAGCAGTGATTCTCAGACTTTTTGGTCTCAGGGCCCCTTTATAAGTTTGAAAATTAGTGAAGATCCCAAAGAACTTCCATCTTGGTGAGTTTTGTCTGTTGATATTTAACATATTAAAAATTACTGAGAAAATTTTAAATCACAAGACGCACATTCCATTAGCCTTGAGGACGATGGTGTCATCACATGTCATCATATGTTGTACAGCCTCTGGAAAACTGCTGGACCCTTGTGAGAGAATGAGAGTGAACAAGGCAAATAATGTCTGAGAGTTATTGTGAAAATGGTTTTAAACTCATGGATCCACTGAAAGGGTCTTGGAGACCCCTAAGGGTCCTTGGACCACAGTTTGAGAACTGCTGCATACAGATATGAGAGTTTTTGTAAGTGACACTTTCAAATATTTTTGACAACAAAATAAGGATGGAAACACTGCCAAACGTCTGTTTTCCAAATGCACTCAACAGTTTCTTTTACAAAAGAACTAGTTTCCAGCTTTCAAGACATCTCCTTTACCTTGAAAGGACAGATGTGCATATTTTTGGAATATCTGCTAGATACCTACTGCTAACAGACATTTGTCATAAAAAAAAGGTCAGCAAACTTGAGACACTAGTATTTTTGTGAAAGAAAAATATACAAGTTCTAGAAATCTTATACATACTTGGCCAGATGATAACCAGAGAACTTTGAAGTATGAGAGTTTCATGGTTACTCACCATCTGATTGTCAAGTTTAGTTATGATCCTGTTTAAAAGATCCAATTTTTCTGAGGTTAACTCCATTGATGTTATTTTGTAATGCATAATTTGCAGTGCATCACTAAGTGAATGAATAAGTGATAACACCACTGCTCCCCCATGCTGTGGAACTTGCACACTTCTGGAGGATTCTTCCTGAACTTCGTGTGCCACAAGACATCTGACATAGGGATTGAATGAGAAGACCAGTGTCAGTTGAAATTATCAGAAAAGTTTACAAATAGGAGTTGTGGTATTTTTTTTTTTTTGATACTTTGGTGAATCATTTTGAATACCATTTGAGATGTACATCTTCTTTTTGAAGGGAAATGGCCTGGGCTCTTACATTAGCCTCTTCTTGTTCTTGGCCTAGCCTTCTCCAGGCTGTCCTCCATATTGCTGTACAGGTGATCTTTCTAAAATACAGATCTGACTATGTCATTTCTCTACTTAATCCCTTCAGTAGTTCTCCGTTGCCAATGTGATAAACTTCAGACTCTTTAGCATGGCATCTAAGGCCTCTCCTATCCTTTTACTGTTTCAACTTCTTCACTGAAGCTTTTCCTGTATCTCGTAGACAGTTATTAATTTCCACCATCTCATGATATCTGTACCTGTTTATACTTGCCCTGCGTGCATCACATTGCTCTTGAGTGCAGGGGCCACACTGTGGTCCTCCTGCTTTTACTCGGGTGTGTAATAATTGCTTATGCCTGGACTGATAAGATGGCATAGCTTCCAGTATAGTCCAGCATAGTTATTCTGGGATATTATATTTCTTTCCTTGCTTATTTTTTTTAGATACGGGCAGATAAACAATGTGGAACTACTACATAGGCCTCAGACATTTAAAGTCTCAGAGAAATAATAGCAGTGAAAAGGAACATTTATCTCATATTTTCTAATGACATATTTTACTCATAGAAGAACAGAACAATATGATGATACCCATCGCTAAATCTTAATATGCCATATTGCTTCAGTTTTTGTTTTTGTTTTTTCAAAGAAATAGACCATTACGTTTCCCACAAATGCCTCCTATGTATTTTTCCCATCTCCTCCCTCTTTCACCAGAGAAAACAGTATCTTGAATTTAAAGTCTTTTTATTCCCATACATGTTTTATACTTCTGCTGCCTATTGTGTGTCCATATACCATACGTAGCAGGGGTCGGCAGACTGGCCAGCTGGTTTTATTGGAACACAGCCACGCCCATGTTTAAGTATTATTATTGACCGCTCTCATGCTCCAGTTTTCTGTTTCCAGTTTTCTAGATGTATTGCCATCTCCCAGCTACCTTCCTTGTATCTCAGTTGGCCCAGGTGAAGGAAGTTCATCTTATCAAACATTCCAGTTGAATTTTCTCAAGACTGATTGCATTCAGCATTTTTAATCTTCCACATAGAAGTAACCTTTTCCAAATAAAAAATTATGTTTGGAACCTTGTCCTCCAAACACCATTAGAACAAATAAGCAAAATCCCAATAAAACCAAACCTTAATAGCTCCTATTCAGAAAGGTTTTTCTTTTTCTGATAGAAACAAAGATGAACTAAAACATACAAAACTGCAAGTTTTGTTCCCTTGGATTTTTACCCCCGTCCCCTAGGCTTTTTCTCAGCCAGTTCTTTTTTTTTTTTTAATTAATTTATTTATTTATCTATTTTTCCCCCAAAGCCCCAGTAGATAGTTGTATGTCACAGTTGCACATCCTTCTAGTTGCTGTATGTAGGACACGGCCTCAGCATGGCCAGAGAAGCGGTGCACCAGTGCGCGCCCGGGATCCGAACCCGGGCCGCCAGCAGCGGAGCGCGTGCACTTAACCTCTAAGCCACAGGGCCGGCTCTTCTCAGCTACTTCTAAAGGAGGCATCTGACCAGGGACAAAATACTTTTCAGCTTTCCTCTTCTGTCTTCTCTTTTTAAAACCTTGGCAGATATCTTTTTTTTTTTTTTTTTTATGTGAGGAACATCAGCCCTGAGCTAACATCCGTGCCAATCTTCCTCCACTTTATGTGGGACGCCGCCACAGCATGGCCTGACAAGCAGTGTGTCGGTGTGCGCCCAGGATCCAAACCCGGGCCGCCAGCAGCGGAGTGCGTGCACTTAACCACTATGCCACGGGGCTGGCCCAAACCTTGGTAGATATCTAATTTCTACTTTGAAAGTCACTAACTGCCACGTTACAGGAGTCTGGGTCCAGTCAGGAGAGAGAAACCGCGTGGTACTTTGTGCAGGTAAAGTTTAATGTAAGAATTATTAACTGTAACAGGGAATTAGAATAACATGAGATTAGCTAATAAGAGGTAAAGAAATAAGCATGTGGAAAGATGCTCAACATCATTAGCCATTGGGGGAATGCAAAGCAAAACCACGAGATACTTGCCTTGAGCCCAGCTCTCTCTAATTCTCCATTTTTGCATATCTTTTTTGTTCCATTTGCTCAGTTCATATCCAGTAGGATGACTTTAATCAAAAAGACAGATAGGGCCGGCCCTGTGGCTTAGCAGTTAAGTGCGCGCGCTCCACTACTGGCGGCCTGGGTTCGGATCCTGGGCGCGCACCGATGCACTGCTTCTCCGGCCGTGCTGAGGTGCATCCCACATACAGCAACTAGAAGGATGTGCAGCTATGACATACAGCTATCTACTGGGGCTTTGGGGAAGAGAAAAAGGAGGAGGATTGGCAATAGATGTTAGCTCAGAGCCGGTCTTCCTCAGCAAAAAGAGGATTAGCACGGATGTTAGCTCAGGGGTAAAAAAAAAAAAAAGATAATAACAAGTGATGGCACAGGTGTGGAGAAATCAGAACTCACATACAGTGCTGGTGGGAATGTAAAGTAGTACAGCTGCTTTGGAAGATAGTCTGGTGTTTCCTCAAACAGTTAAACATAGAGTTACCATATGACACAGGTATATTTCACTCCTAGGTATACACCCAAGTCCATTCCTAGATATATACCCAAAAGAAATTAAAACTTATGTCCATAAAAAACTTGTACATGAATGTTCAGAGCAGCATTATTCAGACCAAATGTGGAAAAAACCCAACGTCCATCAACTGACAAATAGATAAATAAAATGTGGTGTGTTCATATAATGGAATGTTATTTGGCAATAAAAAGAAATGAAGAATGCTACAACATGCTTGGACCTTGAAAATATTATGCTAAGTGAAAGAAGCCTGTTACGAAGGACCACGTTGTATGATTCCGTTTATATGAAATGTCTATAGACATTTGCCTCTTCTATAGAATGGAAAGTAGATTAGTGATTGCTTAGGGCTAGGAGAATGGGAGGTTTGAGGGAGGGTGACAGATGTGGAGTGTTAGGTATCGTTTGGGGGTAATGGAAATGTTCTAAAATTGATTGTGGTGATGTTTGCACAACTCTGTGAAAATGCTAAAAGCCACTGAAATGTATACTTTGGGTGAATTGTATGGTATGTGAATGATATCTCAATAAAGCTGTTAAAACGAAGTAAAGAGGGGAAGTGATGTCAGCATCATAGTGGAATGAGTTGTTCCCTTTGTCTCTCCCCTCTAAGTGATAACCAGTAGGACATCCACTGACCAACAAAGGACTCTCTGCACAGCACAGCAGAACTCCTGAGAGATCCATACATCTATACATCTGAAGGTGGGTGGACTGGACCTCCTGGAGACAGTGGAACCAGGGGAGCAGTGGTGGCAGCTGCCAACACCAGAGGTTTCAGGATCTGCAGCCGTGCCTGTGACCAGAGGCCCCAGGAACTGTGATGACACCTGCAAATGGAGGCCCCAGGAACCCAGGCAGCCCATGCTCCTAGAGGCGTCGGGAACCACTGCCAGGCCCGTGACCAGAGGCTCTGGGAACTGCGCCGATACCTGTGACCCCACCCCTTCCCTGTCCCCTGGTGGCGGAGCCTTAGACCCCAGCGCTCCCAGCAGCGGGGGGCTGCATCCAAGACACCAGTATCCCCGGCAGCAGTAGCAGTGCCCATGACCTGAGGTTCCAGGAATTGAGCTGGCACCCTAGACCAGAGGCTGCAGGAACTGCAGCGGTCTAGCGAGTCAGCCCCTCCCCCTCCCCCAGCACTGATGGGTGCCACCCACAACCTGAGGCTGCAGGAACTGCAGCGGTGCCCACAACCCAGCCCTCTTCCTCTCCCTAGTGGTGATGCCTTTGATACTGGAGCTTCCAGCAGCGGGGGCTGCATACGAGACCCCGGGCCCCGGGCAGTGGCAGCGGTGCCCGTGACCTGAGGTAACAGGAACCACACCAGTGCCTGAGGCCAGAGGCTTCACAGGAGCCCTGGCAGGACTCATGACCCGGGTACCCCTCCCCTGTGGTTGTGGTGGTGTTGCCCATGACCTTGGCCCATCTGGCAGTGGCGGTGACACCAGTGAACCCAGCACCTCTGGCAGCGGCAGTGCCAACACCCCCAGAAAAACCAGGAACAGCAGCGCAGGAGGCACATGTGGCAGGAGTGCCTGAGCCCATGGAGAGCCCACAGAGAGCCAGGTATCAGTGACAGCAGAGCCCACGACCCCAGTCCCCCCCAGCTACAGTAGCACCCACAACTTTGGCCCCCCACCTGTAGCAGTGGCACCTGCAGACCCAGCAAACCTGGATGTGGCAGAGGTGCCCATGACCCCAGCTCCCACTCCCCACAGTGGGGGAGCCAGGTGACCACGGAAGTAACAGAGGTGCTCCCCAGCCCTGTGACTGGTGGTGACACCTGTGACTGCAGTGACTTCATAAGCAGCAAGGCGCCAGCAGCCTTGGAGGCACAAATAGCACAGGAAGGGCACTGATGACACCTCTAGCAGAGGCAGTGGAGGGTGGAAAGTACAGGCTCTTAAATACAACCAGAAGCTGCTCAGAATCAAAGTAAGCAAAGCTTTATCCAAATAAGAAAAGTGTTTGCTACCACAAATGCACTGGCAGAGGAACAACTCATTAAGTGCCATGAAGAACCAAAGTAAAACAGTAGCACAGAAAGAAAGTGACAATTCTCCAGAAACCAAACTTGAAGTCACAGAAGATTGTGATCCAACTGACAAAGAATTCAAAATAGCTGTCATAAAGAAACTCATTGAGTTAACAAGAAACGCAGAAAGACAGTTCAATGAACTCAGGAATAAAATTAATGAACAGGAGTTCTTCACCAAGGACATTGAAACCCTAAAAAAAAAACAAACAGAAATTCTGGAGCTGAAGAACACAATAAATGAGATGAAGCATAAAGTAGAAAGCATTGGAAATAGAGCAGACGATCTGAAAGACAGAATTAGTGAACTTGAAGATAGAAATCTGGAAATGATTCAGGTAGAAGAGGAGAGAAAACTAAGATTTAAAAAAAATGAAGTAGCTCTATGAGAACTATCTGACTCCATTAGAAAAGGAAACAAAAGGATAATGGGTATCCGAGAAGGAAAAGAGAGGGAGAAGGGAGCAGAGAGCTTATTTAGAGAAATAATAGCTGAGAACTTCCCAAACCTGAGGAAGGAACTGGATATACAAGTACATGAAGCTAATAGAACTCCTAATTATTTCACTGCAAAAAGACCTTATCCAAGGCACATTATATTAAAACTGTCAAAAGTCAATGGCCAAGAAAGAATATTAAGGGCAGCCAGAGAGCAGAAAATGATAACCTACAAAAGAACCCCCATTAGGCTATCAGCGAATTTCTCAACAGAAGCTCTACAGGCTAGAGAAGGATGTATTCAAAATATTGAAAGATAAAAACTATCAGCCAAGAATACTCTATCCAGCAAAGTTATCTTTCAAATGTGAAGGAGAAATAAAGGCTTTCCCAGACAAACAAAAGCTGAAGGGGTTCATTACCGCTAGACCTGCCTTATAGGACATCTTGAAAAGAGCTCTCCTACCTGAAACAAAAAGACAAAGGTATACAAAGCTTTACAAAGGTGATTGACAGATAGAATCAGAAAATTGCAACTCTATACCAGAATGGGTTGGTAAACACTTAATTATAACATAAAGGATAAAGGGAAAGAAACATTAAAAGTAACTATAACTACTTCAGTTTGGTAACAAACTCACAGTACAAAAAGCCATAATTTATAACGAAAAAAACATAGAAGGGGAAGAGGAAAAGGACGGAACCTGCATAGGCTAATTAAGATGCTATCCGCAGAAAAACGACTGTCTTATCTATGAGATCTTTTATACAAACCTCATGGTAACCACAAAACAAAAATTCAGCAGTCACAAAACATAAAAAAAAGAGGAAACTGAGAAAGACATCACAGGAAACCACCAAACTAAAATGGCAGGCAGAAACACAAGGAAAAAGAAACAATGGAAATATAGAACAACCAGAAAACAAAAGATAAAATGGAAATATTAAGCTCTCAAATATCAATAATCACCCTAAATGTAAAGGGATTGAATTCACCAATCAAAAGACACAGAGTGGCTGGATGGATTAAAAAACAAGACCCAACAATATGCTGCCTCCAGGAGACTTGTCTCAGCTTGGCTCAGAGTGAAGGGATGGAAGATGATACTGCAAGCAAATGGCAGTCAAAAGAAAGTGAATATAGCCATACTTATATCAGACAATAGATTTCAAGCCAAAAAAAGATAACAAGACAAAGATGGACATTATATAATGATAAAGGGGACAGTCCACCAAGAAGACATAACATTTATTAATATATATGCACCTAACAAAGGAGCATCAAAGTATATAAAGCAACTATTAACAGACCTAAAGGGACAAATTGACAGCAACACAATAATAGTAGGGGACTTGAACACCCCACTTACATCAATGGATATATCATCCAGACAGAGTCAACAAGGAAACAGTGGCCTTAAATGAAACACTAGACCAGATGGACTTAATGGATTTATAGAGAACATTCCATCCAAAAGCAGCAGAATACACATTCTTCTCAAGTGCACATGGAACATTCTCAAAGATAGACCATACGTTGGGAAACAGACAAGTCTCAATAAATTTAAGAAGATTTAAATCAAATTCGGGCTGGCCCGGTGGTGCAGCGGTTAAGTGCGTGCACTCCACTTCAGCGGCCCGGGGTTTGCAGGTTCGGATCACGGGCACGCATTGACACACCGCTTGTCAAGCCAAGCTGTGGCTTGGACGCTGTGGCGGCATCCCATGTAAAGTAGAGGAAGATGGGCACGGATGTTAGCCCAGGGCCAGTCTGCCTCAGCAAAAAAGAGGAGGATTGGCATTGAATATTAGCTCAGGGATTATCTTTCTCACCAAAAAAAAAAAAAAGACGAAATCAAATCAAGCATCGTTTCTGACTACAATGGTATGAAACCAGAAATCAACTACAAGAAGAAAGCTGGAAAAGTCGCAAATAGGTGGACACTAAACAACGAACTACTGAAAAACTATTGGATCAATGAAGAAATCAAAGGAGAAATAAAATAATACCTGGAGACAAATGAAAATGAAAACACAACATACCAAAATCTATGGGGCAAAGCAAAAGTGGTACTAAGAAGGAAGTTCATAGCACTACAGGCCTACCTTGAGAAACAAAAAAATCTTAAATAATCTAACACTACACCAAAAAAACTAGAAAAAGAAGAACAAACCAAGCCCAAAGTCAGTAGAAGGAAGGAAATAATAAAAATAAGAGTGGAAATAAAATAGAGACTGAAAAGATCAATTAAACTAAGGGCTGGGTCTTTGAAAAGATCAATTAAACTAAGGGCTGGGTCTTTGAAAAGATAAAATTGACAAACCCTTAGCCAGACTCACTAAAAAAAAAGATAGAGAAGGCTCGAATAAATAAAATCAGAAATGAAAGAGGAGAAATCACAATGGATACCACAGAAATACAAAGGATTATAGGAGAATACTATGAAAAGCTGCACGCCAACAAATTGGATAACCTAGAGGAAATGGATAAATTGTCAGAATCATACAACCTCCCAAAACTAAATCAAGAAGAAATAGAGAATCAGAATAGACCAGTCACTAGTAAAGAGATTGAAACAGTAATTAAAAACCTCCGCCAAAATAGAAGTCCAAACCAGACGGCTTCTCTGGTGAATTCTACCAAACATTCAAATATTTAATACCTGTCCTTTTCAAACTTCCAAAAAATTGAAGACGAGAGGACGCTTCCCAACTCATTTTACAAGACCAACATCACTCTGATACGAAACCAGACAAGGACACCACAAAAAAGGAAAAATTACAGGCTAATATCGCTGATGAACATAGATGCAAAAATCCTCAACAAAATATTAGCAATTGGTTACAACAATACATTAAAAGGAACACACACCACGATCAAGTGGGATTTATTGCAGGGATGCAGGGATAGTTCAACATCTACAACTCAATCACTGTGATAACACCACATTAACAAAATGAGGAATAAAAATCACGTGGTCATCTCTGTAGATACAGAGAAAGCATTTGACAAGATTCAACATCCATTTATGATAAAAACTCAATAAAATGGGTATAGAAGGAAAGTACCTCAACATGATAAAGCCATATATGATAAACCCACAGCTAACATTGTACTCAACAGGGAAAAACTGAAAGCCATTCCTCTGAGAACAGGAACAAGACAAGGGTGCCCACTCTCACCACTCTCATTCAACATAGTATTGGAAGTCCTAGCCAGAGTGATTAGGCAAGAAAAAGAAATAAATGGTATCCAAATTGGAAAGGAAGAAGTAAAACTGTTACTATTTGCAGATGACATGATTTTATATATAGAAAACCCCAAAGAATCTACCAAAAAAAAAACCTATTAGAAATAATTAACAAATACAGTAAAGTTGCAGGGTACAAAATCAACAGAAAAATCAGTTGCATTTCTGTGCTCCAAGAACAAACTAGCAGAAAGAGATATCAAGAATACAATTCCATTTACAATTGCAACAAAATGAATAAAATGCCTAGGAATAAATTTAACCAAGGAGGTGAAAGATATGTACAGTGAAAACTATAAGACATTATTGGAAGAAATTGAAGAAGATATGAAGATGTGGAAAGATATTCTGTACTCACGGATTGGAAGAATAGACGTAGTTAAAATGTCCATATTACCTAAAGCAGTCTACAGATTCAGTGCAATCTCTATCAGAATCCCAATGACATTTTTCATGGAAATAGAACAAAGAATCCTAAAATTTACATGGAACAACAGAAGACTCCGAATAGCCAAAGCAATGTTGCGAAAAAAGAACAAAGCTGCAGGCATCACACTCCCTGACTTCAAAATATACTACAAAGCTATAGTAATCAAAACAGCATGGTATTGGCCGAAAAACAGACACGCAGATCAATGGAACAGAATTGAGAGCCCAGAAATAAACCCACACATCTATGGACTGCTAATTTTCAACATAGGAGCTAAGAACATAGAATGGAGAAAAGAAAGTCTCTTCAATAAATGATACTGGGAAAACTGGACAGCCACATATAAAAGAATGAAAGTAGATCATTATCTTATACCATACACAAAAATTAACTCAAAATGGATTAAAGACTGGAATGTAAGATCTGAAACCATAAAATTCTTAGAAGAAAACATAGGTAGTGTGCTCTATGACGTCAGTCTTAGTAGTACCTTTTGAATATCATGTCTCCTCAGGCAAGGGAAACAAAAGAAAAAATAAACAAATGAGACTACATCAGACAAAAGCTTCTGCACAGCAAAGGTGAAACCATCAACAAAATAAAAAGACAACCTACCAACTGGGAGAAGATATTTGCAAATCATATATCTGATAAGGGGTTAATATCCAAAATATATGAAGAACTCATACATCTCAGCAACGACAAAAAACAAACAACCTAATGAAAAGATGGGCAGAGGATCTGAACAGACATTTTTCCAAAGAAGATGTACAGATGGCCATTAGGCACATGAAAAGATATTCATCATCACTAATTAATAGGGAAATGCAAATCAAAATACAAATGAGATATCATCTCACACTATCAGCATGGCTATTAAAAAGGCAAGAAATAATGAGTGTTGGAGAGGATGTGGAGGAAAGGGAACCCTCATACACTGCTGTTGGGAATGTAAATTGATGCAACTGCTATGGAAAACAGTATAGAGATTCCTCAAAAAATTAAAAATAGAACACCATGTGATCCAGCTATTCCACTTCTGGGTGTTTATCCAAAGAACGTGAAAACACTAATTCAAAAAGATGTGTGCACCCCTATGTTCACTGCAGCATTATTCACAATAGCCAAGACTTGGAAGCAATCTAAGTTCCCGTCAACAAATGAATGGATAAAGATGATGTGGTACACACACAGACACACACACACACACACACACACACACAATGGAATACTAAGCCATCAAAAAAGATGAAATATTGCCATTTGTGACAATGTGGATGGACCCTGAGGATATTATGCTAAGCAAAATACATCAGACAGAGAAAGACAGTTATTGCATGATTTTACTCATATGTGGAAGATAAACACACAAACACACACATTGATACAGAGAACAGATTGGTGGTTACCGGAAGGGAAGGGTGTGGGGAGGGCAAGAAGGGTTGGCACGTGTGTGTGGTGCTAGACGGTAACTAGACTTTTGGTGATGAACACAAGACAGTCTATACAGAAGCTGAAATGTAATGATGTACACCTGAAATTTATATAATGTTATAAACCAATGTTACCTGAATAAAAAAATCTTTTTTAAAAGGAGTAAAGAGAACTCTAAAGAATATAGAAATAGCAGATATAAGGAGTAGCTGCTACCCCAGGGCTGAGATGGAGTGCTCATTGAAGGGCTCCCCCAACCTATCCCACTCCTGCCACAGGCTGAGATCCAGACTGTGGTGTAGTGGACATGACCATGGCTCACTGGATTGCAGATGAGTCACTGTGATGCTGCATGGTAGAATTTGCTGGAAACCTGCCCTCTAGGGTGCTGGAGGAAGCTGTTTACAGAGGTGTCTCGCCAGAAGCACTCTACTCCAAAACTGCCCAAGAGAGGTGCTCAGGGAAGCTGTTGGCTGCTGCTCATTGCTGACTGCTGGGCACTGCAAAAACCATGTGTACTACAGAAGCCTACGAGGAGGATGACACTGGAGCACTCTGGAATCCAGAAGCAAACCCCTTTCCTCCTGCAGTGGCTCTCCAGCACCTTCTACTGACAAAGCTTGACATCTTGCCAACTGGCAAAAGAAAAATATTTAAAGGGCCCAGATCTGTTTTCACAGAGCAAGCAAATGGGATGAATTTGGAGCTGAGAGGCCATAAATCTATAACTCACGCAGTGGGTAATCTGGACCTGAGCATGCCCTTAGCTTTTTAAATCCCTTTGGAGATCTTCAGGTTATCCTTGCCACTTTGGCTGTTGTGGTCTGGAGAAGCCAGGACACTGTATCTTTGGGTCAACTTGCCCTCAGCCCAGCTCTCTCTAATTATCCATTTTTGCATATCTCTTTTTTGTTCCATTTGCTTGGTTGTCTTTTGCAGACATCAGTTATGCTTATGCTGGATCTCCTGTGACTGCTATTGCTAAGTGTTCTTGTTTTGTTGTCTGGGTTTGTTTTGGTAATCCTTTTAAACTTTTTGTTCTTTCTTATTTTATCTTGCTCATTTTTTATCAGTCATGGCCTTCATGACTTTTATTGTATTTTCAGCAGTGTCCACTTTGTTCTCTTTCATTGAGACTTTTGATTTTGTGATGGTGTTATTTTTCTTTCACTTAGTTTCTGAGTGCTAATTTTATTTTATTTAAAAATTTTTGTTTTACTGTTTTTTTCCCTGAGTGCTCCCTTTAATTTTTGCTCTTAGTTAGCTCTTGTTTTATAGAGCCATTTGGGAGAGGGTGGTGTGGGAAGAATCTTTGTTAATGATCTTTATCTGTTCTGTGGCAAAATTTTTTCTGTTGTGTGGTCTTCACTTCCACATGCTTCCCCCACCCTGCCCCGTTTCTTTCTTTCGCTTTTGTTGCGGTATCTTTGTTTAGATCCTGTGCTGGTTCCTTTTTATTATTGTTCTGATATACTGTGTTGCCTCTTCACGTGAAAAAAGTTATATGACTGAAGCCAGATCATTTGGATTTGAATCTTGGCTCTGCTGTTTACTAGCTCTATGATCTTAAACAAGATAATTTAATCTCTCTGTGCCTCAGTTTCTTCTCTATGTAATGGGAATGATAACCTCATGGGATTACAGTTATGCACCAGATAACGACATTTCAGTCAAGGACAGACTGCATATATGACGGTGGTCCCATAAGATTAGTACCATATAACCTAGGCTATACCTCTAGGTTTGTGCAAGTGCACTCTGTGATGCTTGCACAACAACAGAATCACCTAACGACGCGTTTCTCAGAACATATCCCCTGTTAAGTGATGCATGACTGTACTGAGAAGATCAGTGAGTTCAATTGTACAAAGCTCTTAGAACTATGGTTGCTCCACAGTAAGTGCTGTATGAATATTAGCAATATTAATTATTTTCTCCCTCACTTGCAATTAGAAAATGCACAATTCTTCTGCATAGAATAATTGAATATATTGCATATTAATTAACTTACTTAAATCTGCTTAGTCATGCATAAAGTCTGACTAGGAGGTGTGCATTCAGCAAAAAATATCTTGAAAAGTTGGTGAGCTTTTCAGTAACTTGTTTGAGAAGCTGGATAATAAATAGTACATAATGACTTCTAATTAGCTAGGCTCAAAAGTATTCACAGGAGACATGCTCTAGAAATACTTTCTGGGTTTTGTTGTGAGTAATTTTGTCACAATTGAGTTCATATCCATTATGGCTAATATTTGAAGATCAGCAAAATTCTGACATTTCAGACAAAATTGTTGCAAGGTATAGTTCAGAAAATAACTTTTGTAGGATATTTTAGAAATGACAGGAGTTTGGTGCAGTTTGTTTCCGTGAGTTCAGTTTTTATATAATCTTCTTTTTATGGCTAATTAAAATAACCTAGCTTTATGTACCTTATATACCTTTTGTACTTTTTTTTGAGCTTGCTATAACTGACTGAATATTGGGTCAGTGAACAGATAGTTTTTGAGTACCTACCGGGGATACAGTGGTGAACAAAATAGACATGTTCCCTGCCTAGATCAGCCAGAATATAAATGTTAAACAAATTACTGTGAATACTCATAAGATCATAAGTGCACTATGTAATGGGACGGGGATATACAGGTGCCATGGGAATTTACAATAAGGAGCCCTAACCGAAAGTGTGGAGACAAGATAAGACTTCCCTGTGGAATTAACTGTTCAGCTGAGACTTTAGGATGAGTGGGAGTTGGCTGGATGAAGAGAGCAGGTCAAGAAGCCTTCAGTCTGGTGTTGGGAGAGAACATAGTGAGTTCAGAACACTGAAAGACATTCACTGTTGCAGACACAGGTGGGGTGGTGAGAGATCTGGGAGGAGAGATGGGCAATGGCCAGGTCATGCAGGGTCTTACAGGCCTTGTACGGGATTTGGGACTTGACCCTAAGGATAGTGGGAAGTTTACAGAATTTAAGCCTGGGAGTGAAATAAGTTCACACTGGCTGCTATGTGGAGAAGGAATTGGAGAGGATCAAGAACGGATATGGGAGGCCTTTTAGGAGGCTGTTGTAGTAGTCCAAGGAAAAGATTATAGTGACTTGAAATAGGATGATGGCAGTGAAGATGGAGGAATGGATGAATTCAAGAAATATTTAAGAGTAAAATTCTTGGGACTTGATGATCGAAGTGGAGGGTGAGTGAGAAGGAGGGCAGTGTCGGGGATAATTCCCAGGTTTCTGCTAAGAACACTTGTGAAAGTGTTGCCTTTTATTGAGGCAGTGAACACTGGAGAAAGAGGAAGTTTATAGGGAAGTCTGAGGCATCTGAAGCATCTAGAAGATGATATAGAGTGGGAAGTTAAATACATAGACATGGAACTTAAGAGGTGTCTAGACAGAATATGGAAAGTTGGGGATAGTGAGCATACTGTTGGTAAATGAAGTCACAGAAGTGGATGAGAGTGCCTTAGGGATATTTGTGGAATGAGAGTATAAGAAAGCCTCAGACAGTATCCCAAGCTTCCCTCCACATACATTATGCCTATGCGTGTATATATATATATGTATATATATACACACACACACAAGTTATTATATCTTTAGTATATATTTTTGGAATGTGTACAAATTATATTAATTTTGTGTAGAGTTAGGGCATGTAAGTAGAAATATGTTTATTTAATCTTTAAACAAACACTTCCTGAGTGTTGCTAGGAACTAGGTGCTATGCTGTTAAATGCTGACAATTCATAGACCTAAGTTATAGATTCTGCTTTCAAATTACATGCTGATTCTTTGCAGAGACAGAAAAATAGACAAGATGTTTTATAAATGCTGTGATAGAAGTAAGCATGGGATATTAGACAGACAGCCATAGTGTAGGGCTATGATTAAGGAAAGCTTCCTGAAGGAGGTAAGACTTGAACAGGGTCCTAAAAGATGAGTTGGCATTGCTAGGCAAATGAGGCAGAGAAAGGGCTCTTACCACCAGGCTGTACTACCTCTCATAGTTTTAGATGCTGTAGAAAGGTTAAGTATGATTAAGGAAAGCTTCCTGAAGGAGGTAAGACTTGAACAGGGTCCTAAAAGATGAGTTGGCATTGCTAGGCAAAGGAGGCAGAGAAAGGGCTCTTACCACCAGGCTGTACCACCTCTCATAGTTTTAGATGCTGTAGAAAGGTTAAGTCATGGGAGGATTGTAGTGTCCGGTGAATTTGGCAGGTAAGAGGTCACAACTTATTGACTGACAGGTAGGATTGGGAGCCATATCAGATTGTGGTAGTTTGAAGAATGAGTGGGGAGTGAGAAGTCAGACGAACTCCTCTAGGGCAAAGTCTGAGTTTGATTGTCTTAATGTCCCCTGTGCCTCGCATAATCCCTGGCACTTCCTGTTTGTTGCATTAGCTTTGGACAGAAGAGAGACACCTCCTTCTCTGAGATCAGGTGAATGCAGGAGGGAGGATGAGTCCAGATGGCTGCACTCCCTCTGCATGCCGAAGGGAGCTCACTGCGAGCATCGGCAGCTCTTGATCTGCGTGCTTTTTTGTGGCTGCACAGGGAGTGTGCTCTCACAGCCGGAAACCTCTCAGCATTAATCTACTGTTAGTGATTTATGTTTTACACTCGTTTTTCTTATTTTTTTTTATAGTTGAGTATACGATGTTTGTATCTTAACTTTTTTCATTCGATACTGTATCATAAGCATTTCCCTGTGTCATTAAAATTTTTTCATAAACAGCATTTTAAGTGGCTGCATAATCTCCTTTGGATATTTATTTGAACATTTATTTGAGCATTTAGTTTAAAGATCTTTCTTTTTTAAGTTTTCATTTTGAAATAATTTCAGACTTAAAGTTGCAAAAATATTACAAAGAACTCCCACGTATCCTTCAGCTAGCTTATGGTGGTGTGGTGTCTACCACATTTCTCCTTTGTAAAGGTACTCTTTTCCCCTCTGTAATCAATAAGAATCTTATGGGGAGATACTTTAAGCTATATAATATCCCATTTCTCAGAACTTTTACCCATTAATTTTGGCATCCTTTGATGTTTCTTAGCTGAATTATTACTAAAATGGTTGCTAACTGGTGATTTTCCTTTTTTTTTAAGTTTGAGCAACATTAAATTTTTATTAAGATGTAATTGACATACAACATTATGTTAGATTCAGGTGTACAATGTAATGATTCGATATTTGTATGTGTTGTGACATGATCACCACAATAAGTCTAGTTGACATCCATCACCATGTGTAGTTACAGAATATTTTTTTCTTGTGATGAGAACTTTTAAGATTTACTCTCTTAGTAATTTTCAAATATGCAATACAGTATTTTAACTATAGTTACCGTGCTGTACATTACATCCCTAGGACTTATTTATTTTATAACTGGAAGTTTATACCTTTTGACCCTCTTCACACATTTTGCCCACCCTCCACCCACCGCCTCTGGCAACCACCAGTCTGTTCTCTGTATCTGAGAGCTCATATTTGTCTTTCTCTGTCTGACTTATTTCACTTAGCATAATGCCCTCAAGGTCCATCCATACTGTCGCAAATGGCAAGATTTCCTTCTTTTTTATGGCTGAATAATATTCCATATATATTTATACCAAATCTTCTTTATCCATTCATCTGTTGATGCACACTTAGGTTGTTTCCATACCTTGGCTGTTGTAAATAATCTGTAATGAACATGGGGTGCATGTATCTTTTCCAGTTAGTGTTTTCATTTTCTTTAGATAAATACCGAGAAGTGGGATTGCTGGATCACGTGGTAGTTCTATTTTTAATATTTTTGAGGAACTTCCATACTGTTTTCCATAATGGCTGCACCAGTTTACAATCCCACCAACAGTGCACAAGGGTTCCCTTTTCTCCACATCCTCACCAGCGCTTATCTCTTATCTTGTTGATAACAGCCATTCTAACAGGTATGAGGTGATGTCTCACTGTGGTTTTGATTTGCACTATCCCGGATTAGATGGCCATTTTCTCATTACATTGTTCTTTCTCCATTCATCAGTTGACATTCCACTTTAAGGGAGAGTTTTCCCCTCTCCTCATTTATTAGATTCTTATATAATGGGTTATAATCTGTTATTATCATCTTTATCTTGATGCTGAGTTTTTCCAGGTCTGGCCAATAGGAGCCCCTCAAGCTAGCTGCTTTTTCCTTTTGGTGTGTCCTCAGTCTTGAAGTGTTTTCCTGCTGTCAGGCACAGCAGGATGGCACAGGCTTATTTTGTCTGTTCCCTGCCCCAGTCTGGAGTCAGCCGCTCTTCCAGGGATCCCTTGTTCCTGCTGTTGGTGGACGACATTTAAAGATAAAGGTCTAGGTGCAAGGTGTACTCATTGCTATTGGAGTATGCTGCCAGGCCCTGCCACTAGACAGAGCTAGGGAGTATATGCATATGTACACACAAAGGCACTTGCACACTGTCCACATTGGTATTTTTGTGTCTTTATATATGGAAAACCATCAGTTCACACCGATAGCTTCAATTCCAGTACAACCGAAAAGATTTATTTGAGTTTTTCCCTTTCCATATTTGCAACTCTCTTCTCCATCATTGAGACATCTGCCTCCCATTAGCCTTAATATGGATACTTAGACCTGGCACGATGGCCTGATGCCCCTCTCCATCTCTGCACTCCAGGTATATAAGCCTACCTTGATTGGCCTCTAAAGCCTAATGGCTTTTAGATTAAATTGTTCAGAAAGGAAGAGAGGGAGAGAGCTCATTTCTTTTTATGTCTGCGTAATCCTCCATTTTGTGGATATACCATAGTTTATTGTCGCTGTCGAAGGACATTGGGAATACTTTCAGGCCTAGTCTCTTATAATACCAATAGTGCTGCACTAAATAGCCATGTGTATAAGTCTTCTGGTAATTTTTTCAGTGTATCTAGTTTCTTAGAAGTGAGGTTATTGGGTTAAATGTAAAAGCATGTGTGATTTTGTCAGATATTGCCACATCCCTCCCACCACCAGCAGTGTGTGAGTGCCTGTTTTTTCCCCACAGCTCACCACTGAATGTGTTGTCCAGCTTTTGTTCTACCGGGGAGTTTGAAATTTCATCTCTTTCAGAATCTTGAGGTGTTCTCCTTGTCTTGGAGGTTTGGCTTATTGTCAGTTCTTCTTTGCTTCTTTGCGCGTCATCACTTTTGGAAGTCACTTTCCTGTGGGGTGTCTGTTCTGCCTCTTCATTAGAGGACCCTTTTCCTTAATGGAAAAGACAAATGCAAGAGGCGGCCAGTTCAGCCTTCTCGCTGCCGCGTTTGTTGACTGACTGCCGTTGTGTGTCTGCCAGAGCCGTAGGTTGTAGTCACTGTGTGGCTGTGGCAGTTCAGATGTCATATCTGCATTCAGGACAGAAAGAAGGAGGAGGGGCTGGGGCCAGCCACTGCAGCCCCCTCCTAAAAGGAAAGGAAAAGCTTTCCCAGAACCGCCTACCTTTTGTAGGCAGGCTGCTTATACCTTAAATTTTCCGTTGGTTTCAGTGGGAGCATTGGACAGGATACATAGTCCTGTGTGCTGCTAGAAATGCAAGTCTCCAATTTCTAATTTACTGTGAAAACTTGGTACATTTATTACTTGCATAAATATAAAAATTAAAAATAAATAGATTGTGAAAAACATTCCCTCCAAACCCACTTTTCAGAGATAACTATTGTCAACAGCTTGGTGCATATTCTTTTAAGTATATACTTAATACTTAACATTAATTTTAAACATTGCTATCGTCCTTGTTTATCACCAATATGTGGCCGTGGTTACGTACATATAGGTTACTATTCTACCACTAGATTTTTTTCACTTAGCAGTACATTCTAGATATTTTTCCATATCAAGATATGCAGATGTGCCTCTAACTGTACATCATTTACAGTTAGAACATGTACATCATGTTCTATGCTTGTTATTCTCCTGCCCTGGTCGATCTGTTATCCACCTTCTTTCCTCTGTGTGCTAATGGCCGACCTCTGCAAACTGCATCTTCTGGGCTTCCTTGCCCTCTGGCTTCCAGTTGGGATCAGCTGATAAGAGGCATGACGGGGATCAGAGGGCGAGTGGTGAGAGAAGTCAGAGTATTTATTATCCCCCTCTGCCCCTTGCCATGGCTCTAGTAGCCACTGTGTTCCTCTGTGGCTGCTGCTCCTGTTGGCTGGCCTCCAGTAGCAGCCTTCTGTCTCTTTGCCCCTTTAGCCCCAGGGTAGGAGTAGCCTCCGGCTACTCACACAGGTACAAAAAATCCTTTGTGTGTGCTGTCTGTTTCCTGCCAAGACCCCAACTGATACAGATGTCCTTGTGTAGACGTACCATAATTTATTTGTCTGGTTCCCTATTGATGGATATTTGAATTGTTTCTAGTATTTTGCACCATAATTTATTTGTCTGGTTCCCTATTGATGGATATTTGAATTGTTTCTAGTATTTTGCTCTTCTAATCAGTGTTGCTAATAAAAATTCATGTACATATCTTTTAAAATATTTGTTGGAGTGTTGCTTTAGGAAAAAGTCATAGAAATAGAAATGTTGGGTCAAGGTGTATGAATGTTATAAATTTCAATAGATACTTCCAAAATGTTCCTGTTAGAGTCTACCAATTTACATTTCTACAATGTATTTGTTGATTTTTTTTTTTTTTTAACTTGAACAACCTCTCATTTTCTGTGAGGTCATTTTTTTTGTGTGTGAGGAAGATCAGCTCTGAGCTAACATCCGTGCTAATCCTCCTCTTTTTGCTGAGGAAGACCGGCTCTGAGCTAGCATCTATTGCCAGTCTTCCTCCTTTTTTTCCCCAAAGCCCCAGTAGATAGTTGTGTCATAGTTGCACATCCTTCTAATTGTTGTATGTGAGACGCGGCCTCAGCATGGCCGGAGAAGTGGTGCGTCGGTGGGCGCCCGGGATCCGAATCCGGGCTGCCAGCAGTGGAGCGCGTGTCCTTAACCACTAAGCCACGGGGCTGGCCCCCCTGGTTTTTTTAATATTAAAAAATTATAGAGGCAATACTTATGACTTTTAACAAATAAACTTAATTCAGAAGTGTATAAAGGGGAAAGTTCTCATCATTCCATCCTATTTCCTAGAGGTAACCACATCAACAGTTAGCTATGTATCCTATCATACCTTTTTTCTTTTTAAATTTGTACACTTAGGGGCTGGCCCGGTGGTGCAAGCGGTTAAGTGTGCGCGCTCCTCTGTGGCGGCCCGGGGTTTGCTGGTTTGGATCCCGGGTGCACACCGACGCACTGCTTGGCAAGCCATGCTGTGGCGGCGTCCCATATAAAGTGGAGGAAGATAGGCACAGATGTTAGCCCAGGGCCAGTCTTCCTCAGCAAAAAAAAAAAAAAAAAAAAAAAGAGCAGGATTGGCAGATGTTAGCACAGGGCTGATTTCACACACAAAAAAAAATTTGTACACTTATCAGAGTAAATTCGTATATATATACGTAAATAAGTAAATTCATTCATACATATGTGTGCGTGTCTGTCTATTGAGAAAGCTCATTTCTAGACTCTTTTCTTTCCATTGATCTATTTGTCTTTTCCTGTGCCAGTACGCATCTACCTCAATAATTCTAGCTTTGAGTTGGTTTTGATATCTGGCAAATCCTCATCTCATTTTTTTTTCATTTAAAAAAATTTTTGGTTCTTCTTGGACATGAAGTCTTCAGATTAACTTTAGATCCACGTTCAAAAACATGGGGGCCGGCCTGTGGCTTAGTGGTTAAGTGTGCACGTTCCGCTACTGGCGGCCCTGGTTCGGACCGCAGGCGCGCACCAACGCAGCACTTCTCTGGCCATGTTGAGGCCATGTCCCACATACAGCAACTAGAAGGATATGCAACTATGACATACAACTATCTACTGGGGCTTTGGGGGGAAAAAAAAAGAAAAAAAGGAGGAGGATTGGCAATAGATGTTAGCTCAGAGCCGGTCTTCCTCAGCAAAAAGAGGAGGATTAGCACGGATGTTAGCTCAGGGCTGATCTTCCTCACAAAAAAAAAAAATAATAAATAAAATAAAATAAATAAAACCTATTAAAAAAAAAGTAACATGATGAGTTTTGCCTGGAGTTAGACTGACTTTACAGAGAACAGAGATTTCAGGAGGACTGACACATTTCCAGTGTTGGATCTTGCTATGTCTCTTTATTTATTTGGATCTTTTATGTCCTTTGGTGAAAATCTTGCCCATTTCTTCCTAAGTTTATTTTTACATATTTTATAGATTTTGTTACCATCATCAATGGAATTTTTCCCCTTACGTTTTCTAATTGGTTATTGCTGATATAGTTTTTAAGAAGCTTTTGATTTTTGTAAATTAATCTTTTAATCACCTACTTTATTAACTTCCTAGTAGTTCTAATGGTTTTTCATTTAATTTCTCTTGGTTTTTCTAGATGGACAATTATATTTTCTGCAAACAATAACTTTTTATCACTTCATTTGTAATATTTATACATAATTTCTTTCTCTTAAGTTATTTTGTGGCTAACATACCTGAGTGGAGGTGGGGAGGGGTGATCCTGGGACGTCGTCTTGGCTGTTATGTTCAAGGTGGGTATCAAAGAATGTGCAGCAGGTAAAATAGCAAGGTGATGGAGACTGTATTCCAGCCAGGTCATGAGGGGAGAAGCAACAAGGCAATGTCCAGTGGTGGGAAGAAGAATGGCTAGAGTATAGGACACAGACGAGGCTGGGAGAAGCAAGAGATGGGTTGGAGAGTCAACAGGGGCACAATCAAAAGCTGCTGGGCTTCAGGGAGCAATTACTTTATTCTCAAGCAATTGAGAATTTAATGAAAGGTGTTTTAAGTGGAATGGCCCCCTAAAGATGCCCACATCCTAATCCCTGAAATCTGTAAATGTGTTACCTGACATGGGAAAAGGGACTATGCAAATGAAATTAAGATTATGGACCTTAAAACAGGGAGATTATCACAGCCACTATGGAGAAGAGTATGGAGGTTCCTCAAAAAATTAAAACCTGAACTACCATATGATTCAACAATTCTACTTCTGGGTATGTATCCAAAGGAAACGAAAACGCTAACTCAGAAAGGTATCTGCACCCCCATGTTCATTGCAGCATTATTTACAATAGCCAAGACATGGAAACAACTCAAGTATTCACCAACAAGTGAATGGATAAAGAAAATGTGAATATATATATATGTTCACAGTGCAATACAATTCAGCCGTAAAAGAGAAGAAAATCCTGCCATTTGCAACAACATAGATGGACCTAGAAGGCATTATGCTAAGTGAAATAAATTAGACAGAGAAAGACAAATACTGTATGATCTCACTTATATGTGGAATCTAAAAAAAATCGTCCTCATAGATAGAACACATTGGTGATTGCCAGAGGCAGGGGCTGTGGAGTGGGTGAAATGGATGAAATGCTCGAAAGATACAGACTTCCAGTTATAAAATAAATAAGTCATAGGGATATAATGTACAGCATTATGTACAGCAGTGTAATGTAATTGCAGTAATATAGTGTAATGGTGACTATAGTTACTAATACTGTATGCTATATTTGAAAGTTGCTAAGAGAGTAGATCTTGGAAGTTCTCATCAAAACAAAATTTGTAACTCTGATGATGGATATTGACTAGATTTGTTTTCGTGATTATTTTGTAATATATACATATATTGAATCATTGTATTGTACACCTGAAACTAGTGTAATGTTATATGTCAATTATACCTCAATACAAAAAAATAGGTAGATTATCCTTGATTATTCAGGTCGGCCCAATCTAATCATATGAACCTAAAAAGCAAAGTTTCTGTGGCTGGAAGCAGAAGTAAGAATTGGTAGAAGGGGAGGTTGGGGAGATTCAAAGAGTGAGAGGGACTTAACCCACAATGGCTAAGGGGGGCCACATGGAAAGTGTGAGAAGGAATACAGGAGCAAAGATTGTCTGATAACCACCAAGGAAAGGAGACCTCAGCCTGACAGCTTCAAGGAACTGAGTTAGGCCAACAGCCTGAAGGACCTTGGAGCAGATTCATCTCCAGAGTCTAGAAAGGAGTACAGCCCTGCTCAGCCCTTGGTGTTGGCCTTGTGAGACCCAACGCCGAGTACCCAGCTGAGCACACTGTTCCTGGACTGTGGCCTACAGAGCTCTGAAATAATAAATTTCAGTTGTTTTAAGCTGCTAAGTTTGTGGCACTTTGTTACAGCAGCAGTAGAAAACTAATACACAGGGGTTTAAGCAGGGAAGTCATGGCAGATTTTGTGTTATTAACAGACTACTCACTGTGCTGTGCAGAAAATGGATTTGGGAGAGTGCAAATTTTGAGGCAAGGAAACTTGTTTGTGGGAATACAGTGGTGGCATGGACTAGAGTAGTAATGGTTGGACGGAGATTTGATTTGGGATTTATTGGGGAGGTTGGAATTGCCAGAATTTGGTCGTTGATTGGATGTCGAGAATGAGAGAGAGGAAGGACACAAGGATGACTGCTGATTTCTGTCTTGGATGCTGAGTGACTGGTGAAGCTGTTCTCTTGAGACAGATGAGCAGGTTGGAGGACACTGTGTCATGAACTCAGCGGTAATTCTAGGTTGTTCTTCATTTGGAAATTCTCTCTATAAATACGTATTATTTTAAGATAGAGTATATCAATAAGATGATTGCTTTATCTTTTAAGACCTAAATTTTTTCTTTTTTTTTTTAGGTCATGTAGGAAATCATAAATCATGTGAAGATGGGACTCTTGGTATTTGTACGCAATCTGCTACTAGCCCTCTGCCTTTTTCTGGTACTGGGATTTTTGTACTACTCTGCGTGGAAGCTACATTTCCTCCAGTGGGAGGACTCCAGTAAGTACAGTCACTTCAGCCTAGCCCAGGAAAAGCCTGTTGCAGATCAGTTCTTGGGTCTTCATGTGGCTGTAGTGCTCTCCTATTCTTCAGAGATGGGCAGTGAGAGTAAACTGAACATTTCTGAGGCCTGGGCTTAGAAATTGCCTACCACTTCTGTTGCTGTAGGTTGAGAACGCTGATGTTTTTTAAAAACTGCATGCCATGGCAAATCCTTTTATGAATGCAGTGAAAATGTGCAGTTCTTCAATAAAACCCCAAACTATACCAGTACTTTCAGTTCTTGAATGTTGTCTTTTTAATTACTGTAGTGTATTGCTGCTCCCATTTGCTATTTGTCGCCATAGGGCTTGGAATTGAAGTTGGTTTTCTTCTGCCCTTAAAACATTCATCTTTATTTTTTCCTTGAATTTCAATGTAATATTGCCATTGTTTTGTTTTCCCTAAAGGAACTTTGTCTACTTAGTCTTTTTAGCCCTTGCTGCTACTGAACTTGTAGTCTTTTTCGCCCTTGCTGCTACTGAACTTGTACCTGAATAGAACATGGCTTTTTTCTGCTAGCAGTAACTCCTGATGGCTTTCTTCCATTGGTACCTTAGGTCTCCTGTGTTACGTGTGTTCTCCACATGGCCGCCTGAGCCCCTCTGACTTGGTTTCGATTTACCCAGTGTTGCCTGAGTTTTGGTTTAGGCTTGCAGTTGAGGGCTTGCATTGAGTGGCACCAGCTTTATGCATTCTCTTCTTGGCTGTAGCTTGAAGTATCACACAGTGAGCATAAGTAGTTTTCTTTTTGATTCTTTGGTCTAATGGCTATTGGAGATTGGTACAGGAAATATTGGGTGGTCTCCCCTGATTCCCAGTGAGCATGTCTTCTCTAAAGTAGTTTTATTTTTATGAACATCTACTGGATACCAATGAGGAATTCACTTGAGAGTAGACTCAGTCTCTAGGTGTGAGGTTAAAATGAGTTAGAATGAGTTGAAAGAGGCAACTGGTCTACTGTTGTATTGAGACCTTAACATGGGACCTGTTTTTCATGTGGCCCAAACTACTGAAGCAGTTTCAAGCCAATTTTTAAAATACAGTATTCAAAAAGAGGAGGATTGGCGTGGGTGTTAGCTCAGGGCTGATCTTCCTCACACACATACAAAAAAATAAATAAAATAAAATATAGTATTATATCTTTAATTTGTTGTTTTATATGGAACATTTAAGTGCCTCTTAAATTCTTAGCTTATAATTATCACTAATTACTTTGTGTTTCTGGAATTTACTTAAATTTCTCTGTACCAATTTACTTTTAAAATCAAGGAGACTACCTAGGATAAAGAGTGTTTATGTCAGTGCAATGCAGAGTTCTGTAGTTAGAGGCATTGTCTGTATCCATAATGGGTAGATTCATCTGTATCCATACAATAGATGGAAATATGTGTAAGGGTTGGGGTCTCTTTTTCTGTTAAGAGCTGTAGAAGACGCAACCAAGGGTTAGATAATATTTTTCTAGAGAAGTTGAGGAGGACATTAACTTTATGGAAGACTTATTGTGTGTCAGGTTTTAGGCTAGACAATTTACAACTTTAATTTAATTTAATTCTTAACTACAACCATGTGAAGATGCTATTATTATCATCCCCATTTTCCAGTTGAACAAACCGAACTGTTTAGTTTTTAAATTTTGTTTGTTTATTGCAGTAACATTGGTTTATAACATTGTATAAATTTCAGGTGTAGATCATTATACTTCTATTTCTGCATAGCTTACATCATATTCTCCACCCAAAGACTAATTATAATCCATCACCACACACATGTGCCTAATCATCCCTTTTGCCTTCCTCCCTCCTTCAAGTACCATATGATCTCACTCATAAGTGGAAGAGAACAACAACAACAAACAAACACATAGAGATGGAGATTGGATTGGTGGTTACCAGAGAGGAAGGGGGGAGGGTGAAATGTTTAGTTTAATTAATTTACCAAAGTTACACAGTACAAGGAATGGGAGGTGGGTAAATGGAATTTTACTGTTGTAAGGTTATTACATTTTGAAAAGGAAATAAGAAGTGGGAAGAAGGAATACTGTGTATAAAGTGAGGGAAAGGTTAAGTAATAAATATGCAATGTCAGAAGTGAAGAGGTATTATAATGATTCTGAATAGACTCTGATAAGTTCAGGATGTGTATTCCCTAGTAGAACTCCTTAGTAGAATAACTACTAAGAAAAGTAACAAAAAGAAGTATATATCTAAGAAGCCAATAGAAGAAATAAAATGGAACACTAAAAAAGTATTCAGTTAATCCCAAAGAAAGCAGGAAAACAGCAATATAAGAACAAAAGAGAAGGGGGAAATGGAAAACAAATGGTAAGATATATTATAATTATATTTAAATGTGCATAGATTAAAACTCCAATTAAAGGCAGAAATTGTCAGAATGGTTATAAAAATCATGATCTAACTGTGTCCTCATATAAGAGACATATATTTTAAATTTAAAGACAGATTCAAAGTAGAAGGATGGAAAATATATCTTATGTAAACAATAGGCATAAGAAAGCTTGCATAGCTGTATTAATTTCAGCAAATTATACTTCAAAACAGAGTATTACAAGAGATTAGAGAGGGTCATTACATAATGATGAAAAGAGAAATTCACCAGGAAGACAGATATAAATGGGTATTTACCTAATAAGAGAGTATCAAACTTTATTAAGCAAAAACTGATAAAACTAAAGGGAGAAAGAGACAAATTCACAATTATATTCAAATATATTAATACCCCTCTCTCAGTAATTAATAAAACAAGTTAAAAATCTTCAAGGATGTAGATCTAAGCAACACTTAACTACCTTCACCTAATTGACATTTATAGAACACTATACCCAATAACGGCAGAAAGCACATTCTTTTCCAGTGTACACATAATGTTCATTGAGACTGATCCTGGGCCATAAAATGTCTCAATTTAAAAAGGTTGAAATCTTACAGAATATATTCTACGACTATGATGGAATTAAATTTGAAATCAATCACAATAAGACGATGAGAACTGGAGTAGGCAGACTGGCTTGTAGGCCAAATCCAGCCTGCTGCCTATTTTTGTAAATAAAGTTTTATCAGAACACAACCATGTCTGTTATTTACATATTGTTTATTGCTGCTTTTATGCTACAGTGGCAACATTGAATAGTTGCGACAGAGACTGTCTGGCCTACAAAGCCTAAAATATTTATTATCTGGCCTTTACAGAAAGAGTTTGCTGACTCCTCAAAGATTTGAGTATTAAACAACAAGCTCTTAACTAACCCACAGATTAAAGGAGAAACCACAAGAGAAAATAGAAAATATTTCAAGCTGGGTGACAGTGAAAATACTATATCTTAAAATTTGTTGTGTGCAGCAAGAACAATGCTTAGAGTAAAATTTATAGCTTTAAATGACTACATCAGAAAAGAATGTCTTAAAAACAGTGATCTAGGGGCCAGCCCGGTGGCGCAAGCAGTTAAGTGTGCGCGCTCCGCTGTGGCGGCCCGGGGTTCACCGGTTCGGATCCCGGGCACGCACCGATGCCCTGCTTGTCAGGCCATGCTGTGGCAGCGTCCCATATAAAGTGGAGGAAGATGGGCATGGATGTTAGCCCATGGCCAATCTTCCTCAGCAAAAAGAGGAGGATTGGCAGATGTTAATTCAGGGCTGATCTTCCTCACACACACACAAAAAAAACAGTGATCTATGTTTCCACCTTAAAAGGCTAAAAAAAGAAGGTCAAATTTAACCCAGAGTAAGTAGAAGAAATGATAGAGGTGAACAGAAATCAATGAAATGGAAAACAAACAATAGAGAAAATTAACAAAACCAATATTGGGTTCTTTGAAAAAGTTAATTGATAAATGCCTACCAAGAATAATCATGGATGATACCAAAAGCGCAGGTAACAAAAGAAAAAATAGACAAATTCTGATTCATCAAAACTAAAACTTTTGTGCATGAAAGGACACTATCAACAGAGTGAAAAGGCAACCTACAGAAGGGGAGAAAATACTTGCAAATCATATCTGGTAAAGGATTAATATCCAAAATATGTAAAGAACTCCTGTAACTCAACAACAACAAAAAACCTGATTCAAAAATTGGCAAAGGACTTGCATAGACACTTCTCCAAAGGAGATATACAAATGGCCAAAAAACACGTGAAAAGATGCTCAACATCACTAATAGGGCAATGCAAATCCAATCCATAGTGACACACCACTTCACACCCATTAGGATGGCTGTTATCACAAAACAGAAAATAACAAGTGTTGGCAGGGAGTAGAGAGATTGGAACTCTCATTCATTGCTGTTGGAAACGTAAAATTGTGCAACTGCTGTGGAAAATGGTATGGTGATTTCTCAAAAAATTAAAAATAGAATTACCATGTGATCCAACAAGGAGTGAAAGCAGGGACTTAAACAAATATTTGTACACCCATACTCATAGCAATATTACCAAGTGTCCATCAGTGGATGAACAGATAAACAAAATGGGTATATACATACAATGGAATATTATTCAGCCTTAAAAAGGAAATAAATTTTGATGCAGGCTACATGGATGCTAAATGAAGTAAGCCAATCACTAAAAGACAAATATTGTGTGATTCCATTTATATGATGTTCCTAGAGTAGTAAAATTCATAGAGACAGAAAGTAGAATGGTGGTTGCCAGGGACTAGAGGAAATGGGGAGTCAGCTTTTAATGGGTACAGAGTTTTAGTTGGGAAAGACGAAAGTTCTGGAGATGGACAGTGATGGATTCATAGCAGTGTGAATATACTTAATATCATAGAACTGTACACTTAAAATGGTTAAAATGGTTAGTTTTATGTTATGTATATTTTACTACAATAAATAAATATTTTTAATAAAGAAATAAGAGGAAACACAATGTATCGGTATTAGGAAGAGAAATGGCAATATTACTACAGATCCTACACACGTTAAAAGGGTAATAAGGGAATATTATGACCAATTTTATGCTATTAAAATTGACAGTTTAAGTGAAATGGACAAATTCCTTGGAAAACACAACTTACCAAAACTGACTCAAGAGGAAATAGAAAATCTGAGTAGCCTCGTATCTTTAAAGAACTTGACTTTGGGCCGGCGCCATGGCTTAGTGGTTAAGTGCGCGCACTCCGCTGCTGGTGGCCCGGGTTCGGATTCTGGGTGCGCACCAACGCACTGCTTCTCCGGCCATGCTGAGGCCGCGTCCCACATACAGCAACTAGAAGGATGTGCAGCTATGACGTACAACTATCTACTGGGGCTTTGGGGGAAAAAATAAATAAATTAAATTATAAAAAATAAATAAATAAATAAAGAACTTGACTTCATAATCAGAAAGCTTCAGGCCCAGATGATTTCACTGGTGAATTCTAAAAACATTCAAGTAAGGATTTAATACCAGTTTTATACAAACTCTCTCTGAAAATAGAGGAAGAAATACTTCTCAACTCATTTTATGAGAACAGCTCAATCTAAACGAAAACATGACACATACATTACCAAAAGATAAGATTACAGATCAGTATCCCTCATGAGCATGCAAAAGTTCTCATGCAAAAATCCTCAGCAAAGTATTAGCAAATTAATTCTGGCAATATATGATAAGGATAATACAAGATGACTGAGGACTTCAAGATTGGTTCATCGTTTGAAAATCAATCAGTGTAATCACCAAATTAGCAGAATAAGAATTCACACTGCTATGCATCCATCACCAGCATCCATCTCTAGAACTTTTCATCTTTCCCAACTAAAACTCTGTACCCATTAAAAGTTGACTCCCCGTTCCCCATTTCCTCTAGTCTCTGGCAACCACCATTCTCCTTTCTGTCTTACATATCTTAATCATTGCAGAAAAAACATTTGACAAAATTCAAAACCCACTCATATAAAAACTTTCAGCAAACTAGGAACAGAAAGAAACTTCAATCTGATAAAGGCTATCTGAAAAGTTTACAGCTAGCATCATATGTAATGGAGAAAGACATGTTTTCCCCCTAAGATTGGGGGAAAAAGGAAGGATGTCCACTCTCATCACTTTTATTCATTATTTTACCAGAGGTCCTATTCAGTGAAATAAGGCAAGTAAAGGAAATAAAAGAGAGACTGATGAGGAAGAAGTAAAACTGTATGTGTACAAAAATCCTAATGAATCCACCAAAAGGAAAAACAAAAACAAGCCAAAACAGCTCTTGTAACTAAGTGATCTCACAAGGTTACAGAATACAGGGTCAATATATAAAATTCAGTTGTATTTCTATATACTAGAAGCACACAATTGGAAAATAAAGTGAAACCATGTTATTTGTAGTAGCATCAAAAATAAAATACTTAGGAAAAAATCTGAACATGGGCAAGACCTCTGTGGCAAAAACACTGCTGAGAGAAATTAAAGAAGATCTAAATAAATGGAGAGATTTCCCATGTATTCAGAGACTCAGTGTTGTTAAGATGCCCATGTTTTCAAAATTGATGTAGAGATTCAATGCAATCCTAATTAAACCCCCTGCAGGCTCTTTTATTTCTCTTGTGGAAATCAACAGCTGATTCTAAAATTTATGCAAAGGATCTAGACTGGCCAAAATTATTTTGGAAAATAAAAATTGGAGGACTTACACTACCTCATTTCTAGTCTTAGTTCAGGAGAATGTGATGTTGGCTAAAGATCAGTGGAATAGAATAGAGTCCAGAAATAGACCTATGTCTATGTAGTCAAGTGAATTTTGATAAAAGTGACAACAAAGTTCAACAGGGTAAGGATAGTCTATTTGTTAAATGATTCTAAAATAACTAGATATTCATGTAGAAAAAAGAGCCATAATCACTCACACCATATACCATAATCAATTTGAAGTAGATCATAGACCTAAATGTAAAAGCTAAAACTGTAAAACTTCTAGAAGTAAACATAGGAGAAAATCATCATACTATTGGGACTAGGCAGAAGAGTTTTAGACAGGACACAAAAAGCGTTAACCATAAAAGAAATATCGATAAATTGGACTCATCAAACATAAAACCTTCTGCTCTTCAAATTGCTTCATCACAACAATGAAAAAGCAAACCACAGACTGGGAAAAATATTCACAACAATATTTTGGACAAAGGACTTGGATCCAGAATATATAAAGATCTCTTAAAACTTAACAATAAGAAAGCAAACAACTTAGTTAAGAAATTGGCAAAAGACTTGACAGACATTTCACAAAAAAAATACAAATGACCAATAAGCATCTCACAAGATAGTCATCATTAGGCATGAGGTAAATGCAAATTAAAATGTCAGTGAGATGCCACCTCACACCCAATTAGAATGACTAAAATTAAAGAGATTGGCAGTTCCTAGTGTTGGCAAAGACGTGGAGCAACACCTTTGTTGTTAGATGGAAGGTAAAATAGTGCAGTTACTGTGGAAAAACAGTTTGGCAGTTGCTTATAAAGTTAAGCATACATTTAGTCCATGACTCAGCAACTCTACTCATAGATATTTACTCAAGAGAAATAAAATTTATGTCTAGAAAAAGACTTGTAAACAAATGTTCATGGCAGCTTTATTAATAATAGCCAAGTACTGGGAACAGCCCAGATGTTCCTCAGTAGGAGAATGGGTAAACAAAAGGAGGTATAGTCGTACTGTGGGACATTGCTTAGCAATAGAAGGGAAACAAACTGCTGACTTGTGTGACAACATGGATCAATCCTGCAGACATGCTGCGTGAAAGAAGCCAGATAACAAAAGAGTAAATACATATTGTACGCCATGCTGTGGCAGGCGTCCCACATATAAGAAGTAGAGGAAGACAGGCACGGATGTTAGCCCAGGGCCCATCTTCCTCAGCAAAAAGAGGACGATTGGCAGCAGATGTTAGCTCAGGGCTAATCTTCCTCAAAAAAAAAAAAAAAAGATTTGTACAGTTAAATATGTGAATTTTATTTTTATGTAAATTATTACCTCACTGATGTCAAATAAAGGAAAAAAAGTAAAGAAATGGAGGATTTACCCTACCAGGTATTAAAATTTGTTATAAAGCTACAGTAATTAAAGCTATCATACTAGCATAGGAAGCAATCAATAGATCTGTTATGTTGAGTACAGGAACATATATATGTATGTGGAAGTTAAGTATTGATAAATGTGATATTTCAGATCTAAGGGGAAAGGATGAGCTGTTTTATTTAGTTTTGAGACTATTACCTATTTTATTTAGAAAAATTTGTTAGGTCGCTTTCACATACCTTACACGAAAATAAATTCCAGATAGATTAAAGATTTAATTGTAAAAAACTAAAATACTAGAAGAAAATAAAGAATATAACGTTGGGGTTGAGAAGGATTTTATTAGCATGACAGCAAGGTCAGAAGCCACACAATAAAAAATTTAAACTTTTATTATCTTTCATGTAAAACTTTTGTATGGAGAAAAAAATTTTAAGCAAAGTTAAAAGACAACAAATCATGAAAAATATTTTCAGTAAAGATGATAGCTAAAGAGATGATATTCTTAATATATATAAAGAGCTCATATAAGTTGTTTGAAAAAAATGAACACTTCACTTGAAAAATTGATGAAATGCATTAACAGATAGTTGCACAGAAGGGAAATTATAAATTGCTAGAGACCATATTTTAAATATTTATTCTCACTAATATTTAAAGAAGTGCAAAGTATAAAATAACAATTACATTACTGTTACCTTCCGTATTGGCAAAGATTTTAAAATGATAATGCCCTAAAAGATCTGAACAGACGTATTTCCAAAGAAGATATACAGATGGCCAACAGGCACATGAAAAGATGTTTAACATCATTAACTATCAGGGAAATGCAAATCAAAACTACAATGAGAGATCACCTCACGCCCGTCAGAATGGCTATAATTAACAAGACAAGAAATAACAAGTATTGCAGAGGAGGTGGAGAAACGAGAACTCTCATACACTGCTGGTGAAAGTGCAAACTGGTGCAGCCACTGTGGAAAACAGTATGGAGATTCCTCAAAAAATTAAGAATAGAACTACCATATGATCCAGCTATTCCACTCCTGGATATCTATCCAAAGAACATGAAAACACAAATGCATAAAGATATATGCACGCCTATGTTCATTGCAGCATTATACACAATAGCCAAGACTTGGAAGCAACCTAAGTGCCCACCAGGGGACGAATGGATAAAGAAGATGTGGTATATATACACAATGGAATACTACTCAGCCATAAAAAAAGATGAAATTTTGCCGTTTGCAACAACACGGACGGACCTTGAGAGTATTATGCTAAGCAAAATAAATCAGAGGGAGAAAGTCAAATACCCTATGATCTCACTCATAAATAGAAGATAAAAACAACAAACAAACACATAGAGACAGAGATTGGATTGGTGGTTACCAGAGGGTGAAGAGGGGAGGGAGGAGGGCAAAAGGGGTAATTAGGCACATGTGTGTGGTGATGGATTGTAATTAGTATTTGGGTGGTGAACATGATGTAATCTACACAGAAATAGAATTAGAATGATGTACACCTGAAATTTATATAATGTTATAAACCAGTTACCTCAGTAAAAATAAAAAAATTAAATAAAACATACTCTTACTATACAATCCAGCAGTTGCACCCGTTGGTATTTACCCAAATAAGCTGAAAAATGTTCACACAAAAACCTGCATCCAGATGTTTATAGCAGCTTTATTAATAATTGCCAAAACTTGGAAGCAACCAAGATGTCCTTCAGTAAGTGAATGGATAAATAAACTGAGGTACATCCAGACAATGGAATGTTATTCAGTGCTAAAAAGAAATGAGCTATCAAGCCATGAAAAGATATGGAGGGGGGCTGCCTGGTGGCATAGCGGTTAAGTTTGCGCGCTCTGCTTTGGCAGCCCGGGGTTCACAGGTTCCGATCCCAGGCGTGGACCTACACACCACTTGTCAAGCCATGCTGTGGCAGCATCCCGTATAAAGTAGAGGAAGATGGGCACGGATGTTAGGCTAGGGCCACTCTTCCTCAGCAAAAAGAGGAGGATTGGCAATGGATGTTAGCTCAGGGCTAATCTTCCTCACAAAAAAACAAAACAAAAAAACTATGATGACAATAAAAAATCAGTGATGTCACAGTGATGTCAGCGTCATGGCAGAGTGAGCTGTCCCGTAAACTCTTCCCCCGATAGGATACAATGCAAGGAACAGTCACACACCAACAACAGACTCCTAGATAGCGAAAAGCAAGATCGGAAAGATCCACACTGCCACACATCTGAGCGTGGAACGTGCTGGGCCCCTGGAGGAAGTGGGGAGAGTTAAGGAGAACTCCTCTTCCTCCCCATCAGATCAGCGATCCCGGTCCTTGCAGCTCCCAGAGAGCGGGGAGGGGCGGCCCTCTGCGGGGAAACCATAGCTCTTTGGGCTCTCTCAGCCAGTGGGAAACTCCCACACAGAGGACTCAGAACTGCTACGGGGTACCATCAACATCTGAGCACCCCAGGAGAGCGGATAACAAGGGGTGAATGAGAAGCCCCACACGCCAGGGACCCAGCAGGCAAAAGAGAGAGCCCCCCACCTCCCCGCAAGCCGGACGTTGCAACTCAGCTGACCAGACCAGACCAAGCAGCCGGAGGATCACAGTGAACAGCTGGGGCAGAGCGCAGGGGCTTCAGATTTCACAGCCCTTTACCCCCACACAGTGGCGGCGGGTGGAAATTGCAACCAGATATTTCCAGGATGAGGAAAAACAAAGCCAGTATAGGAACCACAGTGCAAAGGTACATGAAATCACCAGACCAGAAGGAAAATGACAAGCACCCAGAAACCACCCCTGAAGACACAGAAATCCATAACCTAAACGACAGAGATTTCAAAATAACTATCATAAAAAAACTCAACGAAATATGAGCTAACACAGACAAACAATTCAATGAGATTAGGAGTTTCTTCACAAAAGAGATTGAAATCATAAAGAAAAACCAATCAGTGCTGATGGAGATGAAGAACACAATGAAGGAGATAAAGAAGAATCTGGAATCTTTAAAGAACAGAGCTGACAATATGGAGGAAAGAATTAGCATTATAGAGGATAGGAATACAGATATGCTCCAGATGGAAGAGGAGAGAGAACTAAGACTAAAGAGAAATGAAGAAAGTCTCTGAGAAATATCTGACTCTATTAGGAAATGTAACAAGAATTATAGGTATTCCTGAGGGAGAAGAGAGAGAAAGAGGAACAGAGGGCCCATTCAAGGAAATAATAACTGAGAACTTCCCAAATCTGGGGAAGGAGCAGGAAATACCAGTAAGTGAAGCCAATAGGTCGCTTGAATATGTCAACAGGCAAAGGCCCACTCCACGACATGTAGTGGTAAGGCTGGCTAAAGTCAATGACAAAGAAACAATATTAAGGGCAGCTAGACAAAAACAAAAAAATAACGTACAAAGGAACCCCCATCAGGCTCTCAGCGGATTTCTCAACAGAAACTTTACAGGCTAGGAGAGACTGGTATGATATATTCATAATTTTTATTTATTTATTTATTTATTTTTTTCCCCCAAAGCCCCAGTAGATAGTCGTATCACATCCTTCTAGTTGCTGTACGTGGGACGTGGCCTCAGCATGGCTGGAGAAGCGGTGCATTGGTGCACGCCCGGGATCCGAACCCAGGCCGCCAGCAGCGGAGTGCATGCACTTAACCACTAAGCCACGGGGCTGGCCCTGATATATTCAAAATACTGAAAGGCAAATACTTTCAGCCAAGAATACTCTATCCAGAAAAAATATCCTTCAAATATGATGGAGAAATAGTAACTTTCCCAGATAAACAAAAGCTAAGGGAGTTCATGGCCACAAGACCTCCACTACAAGAAATACTCAAGAAGGCCCTCAGGCCTGAAAAAAAGAAAAGAAAGGGAATACAAAGCTTGGATCAAGGAGAAAAATAGTAAGACAAAATCAGAAAAATAGTAGATCTTTACCGGAATAGGTTATCAACCACTTAAATACCAAAATCAAAGATCAAAGGAAGAAATTCACGGAAAATAAAAATAACCTCATCACTGTAAACACACACCCACAACAATAAGCTATAACAAGAACGACTTAGAAGGGGAAGGGGAAAGTGATTGAATTGACTTAGTGTAAGGAAATAAGAGGCCATCAGATAATGGACTATCTCATACACAAGTTTTTTTATACAAACCTAAAGGTAACCACTAAACAAATAATCAAAACAAGATCACATATGATAAACAAAAAGAAAACTAGAAGAGTCATAAGACAGAACAACCAAACTGAATTGGCAGTCCGAAACAAATGGGACAAGAAATAAAGGAAATGCAAAAAAAACAGAAAATAAGTGACAAAACAGCAACATTAAGCCCTCATATATCAATAATTACCCTAAATGTAAATGGATTGAACTCTCCAATCAAAAGATACCAAGTGGCAGGATGGATTACAAAGCAAGACCCAACAATATGCTGCCTCCAGGAAACATATCTCAGCTCTAAAGACAAGCACAGGCTCAGAGTGAAAGGATGGAAGACAATACTCCAAGCTAATGGCAAACAAAAGAAAGCAGGTAGTGCCATACTTATATCAGACAAAGTAGACTTCAAGATAAAACAGGTTAAGAGAAACAAAGAAGGGAAATATATAATAATAAAAGGGACACTCCATCAAGAAGACATATCACTTATAAATTTATGTGCACCCAACCTAGCAGCACCAAAGTACATAAAGCAACTATTAACAAACCTAAAAGGAAACATTAACAACAACACAATAATAGTAGGGGATCTTAATACCCCACTTAGATCAATGGATAGATCATCCAGACAAAAAGTCAATAATGGTGGGCCGGCCCTGTGGCTTAGTGGTTAAGTGTGCGCGCTCTGCTACTGGCGGCCCGGGTTCGGATCCCCGGCGTGCACCGACGCACCGCTTCTCTGGCCATGCTGAGGCCGCGTCCCACATACAGCAACTAGAAAGATGTGCAGCTATGACATACAACTATCTCCTGGGGCTTTGGGGGGAAAAAAAGGAGGAGGATTGGCAATAGATGTTAGCTCAGAGCCGGTCTTCCTCAGCAAAAAGAGGAGGGTTAGCATGGATGTTAGCTCAGGGCTGATCCTCCTCACACAAAAATCATTAAAAAAAATAATAAATAAAATAAAATAAAACAAAATGAAATAAAATAAAAAGAAAGAAATAGTGGACTTAAATGAAAAACTGGACGAGATGTACTTAGTAGACATATACAGAGCACTCCATCCAAAAACAGCTGACTACACATTCTTCTCAAGTGCGCGTGGAATATTCTCAAGGATAGACCATATGTTGGGAAACAAAACAAGCCTCAATAAATTTAAGAAAATTGAAATCCTAACAAGCATCTTTTCAGACCATAATGCTATGAAACTGAGAATCAACCACAAAAAAATACTGGGAAAGTGACAAAAATGTGGAGATTAAACAACATGCTACTGAACAACCAATGGATCATTGATGAAACTAAAGGAGAAATCAAAAACTATCTGGAAACAAACAAAAATGAAAATATGCCATACCAAATCATATGGGATACAGCAAAAGCGGTCCTGAGAGGGAAACTCATAGCAATACAAGCCCACCTTAACAAACAAGAAAAAGCCCAAATAAGCGACTTTAAATTACACCTAACAGAACTAGAAAAAGAAGAACAAACAAAGCCCAAAGTCAGCAGAAGGAGAGAAATAATAAAAATCAGAACAGAAATAAGTGAAATTGAGACCAAAAAAACAGTAGAAAGGATTAATGAAACAAACAGTTGGTTCTTTGAGAAGATAAACAAAATTGACAAACCCTTAGCCAGACTTACTAAGAAAAAAAGAGAAAAGGCTCAAGTAAATAAAATTAGAAATCAAAGAGGAGAAATCACATCGGATACCACGGAAATACAAAGGATTATAAGAGAATACTATGAGAAATTATATGCCAACAAATTGGACAATCTAGAAGAAATGGATAAATTCTTAGACTCATACAACCTCCCAAAACTGAACCAAGAAGAAATGGAGAATCTGAATAGACCAATCACAAGTAAAGAGATTGAAATAGTAATCAAAAACCTCCCAAAAAATAAAAGTCCAGGACCAGATGGCTTCTCCAGTGAATTTTACCAAACATTCAAAGAAGATTTAATATCCATCCTTCTCAAACTATTCCAAAAAACAGAGGAAGATGGAACACTTCCTAACTCATTCTACAAGGCCAACATCACCCTGATCCCAAAGCCAGACAAAGACAATACAAAGAAAGAAAATTACAGGCCAATTTCGCTGATGAACATAGGTGCAAAAATCCTCAACAAAATATTGGCAAACTGAATACAGCAATACATTAAAAAGATCATACACCATGATCAAGTGGGATTTATACCAGGGACGCAGGAATGGTTCAACATCTGCAAATCAATCAACGTGATACACCACATCAACAAAACAAAGAATAAAAAACACGTGGTCATCTCAATAGCTGCAGAGAAGGCATTTGACAAGATACAACATCATTTATGATAAAAACTCTCAATAAAATGGGCATAGAAGGAAAGTACCTCAACATAATAAAGGCTATTTATGACAAACCCACAGCCAACATCATACTCAATGGGGAAAGACTGAAAGCCATTCCTCTGAGAACAGGAACGAGGCAGGGCTGCCCACTCTCACCACTCCTATTCAACATAGTACTGGAGGTTTTGGCCAGGGCAATTAGGCAAGAAAAAGGAATAAAACGAATCCAAATAGGCAACGAAGAAGTGAAACTCTCACTATTTGCAGATGACATGATTTTATATATAGAAAACCCTAAAGAATCTGTTGGAAAACTATTAGACATAATCAACAACTATAGCACAGTCGCAGGGTCCAAAATCAATCTACAAAAATCATTTCCATTTCTGTATGCTAATAATGAACTAACCAGAAAGAGAGCTCAAAAAGATAATACCATTTACAATTGCATCAAATAGAATAAAATATCTAGGAATAAATCTTACCAAGGAGGTGAAAGACCTATACAATGACAACTACAAGACATTATTGAAAGAAATCGATGATGACATAAAGAAATGGAAAGACATCTCATGCATATGGATTGTAAGAATAGACATAAGTTAAAATGTCTATATTACCTAAAGCAATCTACGGATTCAGTGCAATCCCAATCAGAATCCCAATGACATTCTTCATGGAAATAGAAAAAATAATACTAAAATTCATATGGGACAACAAAAGACCCTAAATAGCTAAAGCAATCCTGAGAAAAAAGATCAAAGCTGGAGGCATCACAATGTCTGACGTCAAAACATACTACAAAGCAATAGTAATCAAAACAGATGGTACTGGTACAAAAACAGACACAGAGATCAATGGAACAGAATTGAAAGCCCAGAAATAAAAGCACACATATTCGGACAGCTAATTTTTGACAAAGGAGCTAAGAACATACAATGGAGAAAGGAAAGTCTCTTCAATAAATGGTGTTGGGAAAACTGGACAGCCACATGCAAAAGAACGAAAGTGGACCATCTGCTAGCGCCGTTCACAAAAATTATCTCAAAATGGATCAAAGACCTGAAGGTGAGACTTGAAAGTATAAAACTCATAGAAGAAAATATAGGCAACACACTATTTGACATTGGTCATAAATGAATCTTTTCAGATGACAGGCCTACCCAGGCTAGGGAAACTAAAGAAAAAATAAGCAAGTGGGACTTTATCAGATTAAAGAGCTTCTACAAGACAAACGAAATCAGAATCAAGATGAACAGACAACACACCAGCTGGGAGAGAATATTTGCAAAACATACATCTGACAAGGGGTTAATCTCCGTAGTATATGAAGAACTCATACAACTGAACACCAAAAAAACCAAACAACGCGATCAAAAAATGGGCAGAGGAAATGAACAGACACTTCTCCAAAGAAGATAAACAGATGGCCAATAGGCACGTGAAAAGATGTTCAACATCACTAATCATCAGGAAAATGCAAATCAAAACAACACTAAGATATCACCTCATGCCTGTTAGAATGGCTATAATCACAAGACGAAAAACAACAAATGTTGGAGAGGATGTGGAGAAACAGGAACCCTCATACACAGCTGGTGGGAATGCAAACTGGTGCAGCCTCTATGGAAAACGGTATGGAGATTCCTCAAAGAATTAAAAATAGAAATACCCTATGATCCAGCTATCCCACTACTGGGAATCTATCCAACGAACCTGAAATCAACAATCCAGAGAGGCTTATGCACCCCTATGGTCACTGCAGCATTATTCACTATAGCCAAGAAGTGGAAGCAACCTAAGTGTCCCTCGACTGACGATTGGATCAAGAAGATGTGGTATATATATACAATGGAATACTACTCAGCCATAAAAAAAGACAAAATCGTGCCATTTGCAACAACGTGGATGGGCCTAGAGGGTATTATGTTAAGTGAAATAAGGCCGAAAGAGAAAGACAAACACTGTATGATCTCACTCATATGTGGAATATAAACCAACGCCTGGACAGAGAAAACTGTATTGTGGTTACAAGGGGCAATGGGGGTGGGGGGTGAGGGGTGGGCACAAGGGGTTAAGGGAGTCATATATATGGTGATGGACAAACAAAAATGTACAACCCAAAATTTCACAATGTTAAAAACTATTAAAACATCAATAAAGAAAATCAGTGATGTCAGAGGTTAGGAGGGAGGGAGAGATGAATAGGTGGAGCACAGAGGATTTTTCGGACAGTGAAATTATTCTATAATGTAGATAGTGTAATGGTAGATATATGTCATTATACTTTCGTCAAAACCCATAGAATGTAGAACACCAAGAGTGAACCCTACTGTAAACTATGGACTTTGGGTGATGATGTGTCCATATAGGTTCACAATGTGAGATGTTGATAGTGAGGTAGGCTGTACAGGTGTGTGGCGAAGAGATATCTGGGAACTCTCTGTACCTTCCAGTCAATTAGCTGTGAACCTCAAACTGTTCTGAAAGATAAAGTCTATTAAAATATATATACCATTATTTAAAAAAAAATGGTAATGCCCTGCACAGAGGTGAATAATCCATTATTTTTATACACTATAAGTGGGTTTCTGGAAGGCAATATAATAATATATGTTCAAAAGTTCAGATATGCACAGCTTTTGATCAGCAGTTTTACCTCCTACGTAATACAGAATGAGCATGCGAAGACCTGTGTATAGCGCGCACCTTGCAGCACTGTTTATTAGGAAAGAATGGAAGCTAGCTGAATAGCTAGTAGAGGGTTGAGTCAATAAATCATGGTATGCGCATCAGTGGATACCGTATAGCAATTGAAATGGCTAAGGTAGATCTTTATGTCCTGACATGGAAAGTATATAAAGATGATCCTTTTCACTTATACACACACACATACATACACACACACTCAGATGCACACATACATACGGGTCCATCTCAGGCTTCATTTGCAGGAAGCTCAAAATTGACAGCAATAAAACGTTGATGAGCAGTTAGACTGTGCCTGGCACCATGTCAAGTCTTTGGGATAGAAGGAGGAATATGGTGCTGTGCTGCTGTCATGGTGCTTATAATCTAGCAACACTGTAAGGCTGTAATAGGTAACATTTTTTGAACCCTTAAGTATATGCTTGGAGCTTGCACTGTTCTAAAGTGCTTTGCATGCATCATCTTATTTAATCCCCTACTAGGTATGTTTGGTACTGTTTCCACATTTTACAGGTGAGACTATTAAGGCTCAGCAGGTTCATGCCTTGTTTGAGATCACACAGATGGAATAGAGTCTGGACTATTATTGTCCCATTTTGCAGATGGGAAAACAGAATTTTGAGTGAATTGGTCACTAGTGGAGACAGGGATTGAACTAAGGGTTTCCTATCTTCAAGTTTGTGTTCTTAGTAGCAATACTTGATATTTGAAGGCTCTATTCCCCCCACCTGCTTCATATGTTAAGCCTTTTTTCCTGGGATCTTCTTCCTCAGTTATTCCCTTACAAACTTTTTTGACCATAACAAACTTAAGGCAAGAGACCTCTTGGTCCTCTTATTCCACATATTTTTACTTTTCAGTGGAAAAGAACTGAGACTAAATGATTATGAGTGGAATATCTCTCTACAAGAAAATTCTGGGAGATTATGTGTAAATCTACTTTAAGGTATTATTCATATTTGAACAGTAACTCACATATGCCTTCAGGTCTTGTTACTGGAAAACTGGCAGAAATATTATTGATATAAATATGCATCGATACTCATTGTAGAGTTAATAACTAAATTCACAACAAACTGAACTAATGGCTTAACTAATACAAGTTTATAATTTAAAAGTAAGAATAACAGCAATTGCATGCCATGTCCAATTCAAGACAGCACTGATGACACACTGATAAAAGAGTGTATTTCAGAGAGCTATAGGAATTCTGTCTACATGTGGGCGTGAACGGTAATAGCTGTGCAGTGTAGTTGAATACTGCCCGGTATCCAGACTTCATAATGGAATGCTCATTTGCAATTCACAGTAAACGCCAGTAAAATGCTAATTTTGGTTTTGCTTATACTGTACTTTTGTAACTCAGTAATTTACTTTGTGAGTTTCTAGTAATTAGGTAAGGCCTGATTGTAAATAAAAATGAAAGTTTGTGAAATTCTCTGTGTCACGAAGAAAGGACTGCATTTTTGGATCAGTTTGTAGACCATCAGAAGAACCTGTTAGTAGGCTATGGACCGTACTTTGAGAATCACCTCTTTCTCTAAGAGTATAAGTGATGGTAGAAAGGATGCAAATAGCTCTCTATCCCCTCTCTTCTTATGTCTACTACTTTGGCCCTCCTTGCTGATCTCATGCTCTAAACTTCGTGTTAGAGCGAGTCTCCTCTAGATCGCTGACCTTTCTCCATGTCTTTCTCCCTCTTTGGCTTGATGAAAGCTCTTCCTACTTCTAATGAGCTGCTCTTTCTGAAAGGATTCTCCCAGCTGGGCCTCTGGTAACCCAGTTCTTTCCTTTATAACACAGTCTTCTGAGAATTCACAAGTGCCCCGGGTTAGGAAGGCTGCAGCTGGGTTGGAGGATGCTCAGGCACGGCCTCGTGCTGTACCGGAAAGCACTGCATCCCCTCACACCCAGACTCTGTGTGTGTGTGTGTGTGTGTGTGTGTGTGTGTGTGTGTGTGTGTGTCTGTCTGTCTCTCTAGTCCAGCCACTTTCAGGGAAGCACAGTTGATGAGAGAAATCTGGACCTGTATACACCCCAATTATGGGCTAGCTTGATTTCTCTCTGTAAAGAGGAGGAGGGACTTGCCCTCCCAGATGTTAAGACATTCTTAAAGCCATGTTATTAAAAATAGTAGTGTTGATGCTAGAACAGAAAAAGTGACCAGTTAAAAAAATAGAGAGCTCAGAGACAAAACCCACGTCTGTAGGAATTTAATAGAGCATAAAAGTGGTACCACAAATCAAAGCAGAAAGGACATACTGGCTCACTAGATAGAGCTGAAGAATGCTGGTCCTTACCAACTCCATGTACAGATGTAGATGTTAGATGAACTAAAGATTTAAATGAGAATGGTAAAATTAGAAAGTTAATAGAAAAAAATAAAAGATTATGTTTGGTGGCTTAGGTGTTTAGGGAAGGACTAAACAAAACCTTAAAAGCACAACTTATAAAGCAAAAAAATTGATGAATTTGTTTAACTCAAATTTAAGGATTTTTGTGCTGTTAAGGACTACATAGATAAAGTATAATATACAGATAATATACTGAGAAAAGAAATTTTCAATATTTAAAATTTGCAAGTATTGATGTCTAGAATATATAAGGAACTCCTGCAAAGCAAGAAGAAAAAGACAGCAATCCAGTAGAAAATGAGCAAAGAATTGGAACAAGGAATTTACAGAATAAGAAAACCATAAAGCTAAGCATATGAAGAGATATTCAAACTCATGGGCTATGAGAAGTATTAAGATTAAAACAAGATATCACTTTATACCTCTTAGACTGACAAAAATTTAGAAAGCTGGATAATGTCAAGTGTTGGCAGGAATGTGAGACTATAGTAACTAGTATCCTTTGCTGGTGGGAAAGTGGACTGGTACAGCCATTCTAGAGCACAATCTAGCAATATTTAATCAACTTAAGCATATGCATATCCTTTAGCTCAGCACATCTGCTCCTTTATATATATTCCATGGAACTTATCAGAGACATGCATTATTTGTAGGCCCAGGGAGTTGGAGGATGAATGAGTTTCCATCCAAGGAGTGGAAGTGAATAGGCAAAAAGTAGGATATTGTAGGGTATTTATATCATGAAATGATATGCAGCTGTTAGAAGTAGCAGATCATAAATACACAAAATAACATGGATGGAACTTAAAAAACATAGTTTGAGTCAAAAATGAGACAGAATAACACAATTCCATTTATATAAATTAAAAAGACAGGCATACAAGATTTCTTAGGATACAAAAAGCATGAACCATAAAATTAAAATTTAATAAATTAAACTTCACCAAAATTAAAAATATTTGCTCTTTAAAAGACACTTTTGGGGCCAGTCTGGTGGCGTAGCGGTTAAGTTTGCATGCTCTGCTTCAGCGGCCTGGGGTTCGCCAGTTCGGATCCTGGGCACAGACCTATGCATCGCTCATCAAGCTATGCTGAGGTGGCGTCCCACATAGAGCATCTAGAAGGATGTACAATATGACATACAACTATCTACTGAGGCTTTGGGGAGAAAAAAGGCGAAAGATTAGCAACAGATGTTTGCTCAGGGCCAATCTTCCTCAAAAAAAAATAAAAAAGACACTGTTAAGAAAATAGGGTCCGGCCCAGTGGTGTAGTGGTTAAGTTCGCATGCTCTGCTTCAGTGGCCTGGGGTTCGTGGGTTCAGATCCCAGGCGCGGACCTACACACTGCCCATCAAGCCATGCTGTGACAGGCGTCCCACATAAAAAATGGGGGAAGATTGGCACAGGTGTTAGCTGGCCAATCTTCCTCACCAAAAAAATAAAAAATTAAAAAAATAAAAAGGCAAGCCACAGGATGGGAAAGAATATTCAATACTTGTATATACAATATTCAATTATGAAATATTCAATACTTGTATATATTTGTATCCAAAGTATATAAATAATTCTTATAAGTTAATAATAAGAAGGTAAACATCCTAATCAAAAATCAGCAGGGCCCAGCCCCATCACCAAGTGGTTCAAGTTCCATGCGCTCTATTTTGGCGGCCTGGGTTCACAGGTTCAGATCCCTGGTGCGGACCTACTCCACTCACCAGCCATGCTGTGGTCATGTCCCACGTATAAAGTAGAGGAAGACTGGCACAGATGTTAGTTAGCTCAGGGCTAATCTTCCTTGGGGGGGAAAAATGGGCAGAAGATTTGAAGCGACATTTTATAAAAGAAGATTTATGAATGGCCAATAAGTACATGAAAAGATTCTCAACATTGCTATTCACCATGGAAATACAAATTAAAACCACAGTGAGATAATACTACATACCATTAGAGTGGCTCGAGTTTAAAAACAATGATAACATAGTGTTGGCAAGAATATGAAGCAAATAGAACTCTCGTACATTGCTGCTGTGAATGTAAAATGGTGCAACCACTTTGGAAACCAGTTTGGTAGTTGCTTAAAAAGTTATATATACACCTGCCAGGTGACAGTCCTTCTACTCTTAAGTATTTACCCAAGAAAAATAAAAGCATGTCCACATAAAGACCTGTACATAAAAGCTCATAGCAGCTTTATTCCCTGGAGCCCCAAATGGAAACAACCCAAATGTCTATCAGCAGATGAATGGACAAACAAAACGTGGTATATCCACACAATGAAGTACTCTTCAGCAATGAAGAGGAACAAACTTGATACAAGCAACATCATGGATGAATATCAAACTCATTATTCTGAGCAAAAGAAACCAGACACAAAAGAGTACATTTTGTATGGTTATATAAAAAGCAAACTAATCATTAGTAACTAAAAGCAGATCAGTGGTTACCTGGGGTGAAAAGTGAAGGGAGGAGTGGATTGCAAAAAGGGCACAGGAATTTTTTGAGACTGACAGAAATCTTGTATCTTGATTGTGATGGTGGTTTCATGAATATATACAACTGTCACAACTCTTCAAATTGTATACTTTAAATTGGAGTAATTTATTTTATGTAAATTATTCCTAGATAAAGTCAAAAGAAGTGGGGGATAAAAATGGACATTTAGATCCATGCAATAGAAAACAGAATCCAGAAATCGACCCATAAATATATGGCCAGTTAATTTTTGATAAAGATGCCGAGCCAATTCAATGGAGAAGGTTTACTCTTTTCAGTAAATGGTAGCAAACAAACAGACAGAACCTGGGCTCTTATTTCTCACCGTATATAAAAGTGACTTGAAATGTGTCCTACGTCTCAACGGAAGTGCTAAAACTATAAAACTCATGCAACAAAATATAGGAGAGAATCTTAGTGACCTTGAGTTTGGCAAAGATTTCTTAAATAGGGCACCAAAGCATGATAAATATTAACAAATTGGACTTCATCAAAGGTGAAAATATTTGCTCTTCAGAAAACGTTACAGAAATTTAAAGGCAAGCCACAGACTGGGAGAAAATTTTGTGAAACACATATACAACAAAGAGCTTGTATTTTGAATATACTAAGAACTCTTAGAACTTAGTAATAAGAAGACAGAGCCAGTTAAAAGTGGGAAGAGATAGGAACAGACACTTCATCAGCGTAGATATACAGATGGCAAGTAAGCACATGAAAAGATGCTCCACATCATTAGTCATTAGGAGAAAATGGAAATTAAAACCACAATAAGATACTACTCTCAATTCTTTAGAATGGATAAAATTAAAAATACTGTCAGGTGTTGTCGAGGATGCGGAAGAATCCTAACGCTTATACACTGTGTGTGTTATACACATCACACATAACACTTATACACTTATATGTTTATACACTTGGGAATGTAAAATGGTACAACCACTTTGAAAAGCAGTTTGGAAGTTGTTTAAAAAATTAAACATTCACCTAACATACCTTCAGCCACATTCCACTCCAAGAGAGGTGAAAGCACATGTCCATACAAAGACTTGTACACGAACATTCATAGTGGCTTTATTTGTAATAGTCAAAAACTAGAAACAACTCTAAGATCCATCAACAGGTAAATGGATAAACAAATTGTGGTTTATCTATACAGTGGAATGCTACTCAGTATTAAAAAGAAATGAACTAATTTTTTTTCAGTTTTATTGAGATAAAATTGACATAATATTGTTTTGTAGGTGTACAACACAATGATTTGATGTACAGTCATGCGCCACATAATGACGTTTCGGTCATTGAACAACAGACTGCATATACAACGGTGGTCTCATAAGAATATGGAGCTGAAAAATTTCTATAGCCTAGTAATGTTATGGCCATCGTACCAGCATAGTGCAATGCATTACTCATATGTTTGTGGTGATGCTGGTGTAAATAAACCTGCACTGCCAGTCGTATAAAAGTATAGCACATACAATTATGTACAGTATGTAATACTTGATAATGATGATAAATGACTATGTTACTGGTTTATGTGTTTACTATGCTATACTTTTTATCATTATTTTAGAGTATACCTATAAAAAAAAGTTTATCATAAAACAGTATGCCATGTGACGCCAGCAGCAGCCTCATACATCTCGTGTTTACTGCATGTCTTGATTACATCATTTCTCTTGTGCTTGATTTAATCTTGTGTTTTGTTCATCATGGCCCCTAAACATACAAAATCTACTACCAGTGTTGCCAGTAAGAGGCCACATCGAGTGATTGACCTGGAAACGAAATTAAAAGTGATTAAGGACTATGAAGGTGAAAAATCAGTGATGATTATTGCTTGCCAGTAGTATGTCCTATCCCACCATAGCTGTGATCTTGAAGAACAATAACAAAGTGACAGAAGCTGTTAAAGGATCTGCTTCATTGAAGGCAATGAGACTAACGTAAATTTGAGAAGAGCCTGTATCAGACATGGAGAAACTTCTAATGACCTGGATTGAAGACCGGACACAGAAGCGTATTCCTCTCAGCACCATGACAATCATGGCCAAAGCAAAAAGTTTGTTTGCAATGTTGAAAGAAAAGGCTGGACCCAACTATGATGTTGAATTGATTACTAGCTCTCGGTGGTTTAAACGATTCAAGAATCATTCTGCATTACATAATGTGAAAGTGAGTGGTGGTCTGAGTACTGATGTGAAGGCATCAGTATTTTGGAATACTCTGTTTTTTTTGAAACTCTAGATAAGTTGATTGTGGAGGAAAATTACTTGTCAGAGCAAAATATTCAATATGGACGAAACCTCCCTATTCTGGAAATGGATGCCTAAAAGGACTTTCATCCATAAGGAGGCCAGATGAGTGCCAGGTTTCAAGGATTTTAAGGACAGGATAACAGTCTTGCTTGGGGCTTTATTTGTAATAGTCAAACGTTGCAGGTTACAAATGGAAACCCTTTGTGATCTGGCACAGTGAGAACCCCAGGGCCTTTAAGCATATCAGTTAGCACATACAGCCAGTATACTACAGGAGCAATAAAAAGTCATGGATGAAGGGGCCAGCCCGGTGGTGTAGTGGTTCATTTCGTGCACTCTGCTTGGGTGGCCTGGGGTTCGCGGGTTTGGATCCCAGGTGCGGACCTATGCACTGCTCATCAAGCCATGCTGTGGTGGCATCCCACATACGAAATAGAGGAAGATGGGCACAGATGTTAGCTCCGAGCTAATCTTCCTCAGCAAAAAGAGAAAGATTGGCAACGGATGTTGCTCAGGGGCCAATCGTCCTCACCCAAAAAAAAAAAAAAAGTCATGGATGAAGCTCCTCTTCCAAGACGCGCTCCTGAATTGCTGTGTCAGCGAAGTAGAGAAGTACTGATTGGAGAATAACATACCTTTCAAGATTTTGCTTATAGTTGATAATGCTCCTGGACATCCTTCTTTTATTAGTGATTTCATCCCAATATCAAAGTGGTGTTTCTCCTTCCAAACACCATCTTTTTGATCCAACCAGTGGATCAAGCAGTTACAGCAGCTTTTAAGGCCTACTGCCTGAGGAGGACCTTGCCCAGGCTCTGGCTGCAACTGAGGAAAACACTGAGAGGACACTGATGCAATTCTGGAAGGATTACAACTTCTATGACTGCATCCAAAACCTTTCTTGGGCTTGGGCTGATGTCAAGAAGACACTCAAGGGGTTTGTCCGTGACTTTGAAGGATTTGCCAAGGATGAGCAGGTGGCAAAAATCAACAAGGCTGTGGTTGAGATGGCAAACAACTATAACCTGGGTGTGGGTGAGAGTGACATTGAGGAGCTCCTCGAGGTGGTTCGTGAGGAATTGACTAATGAGAAGTCATTGGAACTGGAACAAGAAGGCATAGCTGAAGAAGAGGCAAGAGAAAAGGAAACTTAAGGAAAAGAAAACTCCCAAGAAAATTCACAGTGAAGAATTTAGCAGAAGCTTTTGCAGACCTAAACAAGCTCCTAAAAAGTTTGAAAACCTAAACCCCAACAGGGAAAGGTTTTCATTAATAGAGAGGACTGTCCATGGTGCATTATCTGCTTACAAGCAAATTTATGATGAAAAAAAGAAACAAACCAAGCAAACCACCATGGACACATTTCTGAAAAGAGCGACACCTCCTCAAGAACAGCCTCAGGCAGGTCCTGCAGGAGGTGTTCCAGAAGAAGGCATTGTGATCATAGGAGATGACAGCTCCATGCGTGTTATTGCCCCTGAAGACCTTCCAGTGGGACAAGATGTGGAGGTGGTGGACGGTGCTATTGATGATCCTGACCCCCTGTAGGCCTAGGTTAATGTGTGTCTGTCTTAGTTTTTAACAAAAAAGTTTTAAAAAAAATAAAAAATTTTAAAAATAGAAAAAAGCTTATAGAGTAAGCACGTAAAGAAAAAAATTTTTGTACAGCTATGCAATGTGTTTGTGTTTTAAACTAATTATTATTACAAAAGAGTCACAAAGTTAAAAAAATTAAAAAGTTTATAAAGTAAAAAAGTTACAGTAAACAAAGGTTTATTATTGAAGAAAGAAAAATAGTTTTTTATAAATTTAATATAGTCTAAGTATACAGTGTTTATAGTCTACAGAAGTGAACAGTGATGTCCTAGGCCTTCACATTCACACCCCCCTCACTCACTGACTCACCCAGAGCAGCTTCCAATCTTGCAGGCTCCATTCATGGTAAGTGCCCTATACACGTGTACCGTTTTTTGTCTTTTATATCGTACTTTTACTGTACCTTTTTTATGTTTAGGTATGTTTAGATACATGAATACTTACCATTGTGTTACAGTTGCCTACAGTATTCAGTACAGTAACATGCTGTACAGGTTTGCAGCCTAGGAGCAATAGGCTATACCATATAGCCTAGGTATGTAGTAGGCTATACCATCTAGGTTTGTTTAAGTACACTCTGATGTTCACACAACAATGAAATCACCTAACGACACATTTCTCAGAATGTATCCCTGGCATTAAGCACTGCGTAACTGTCTGTATATATTGTAAAATGATTACCACAAAGAGTTTAGTTAATATCCATCAACTCACATAGTTACAAAAAAGGAATGAACTAATGATACACAAATAACATGGATGAATCTCAGAATAATTATGGTGAGCGAAAGAAGCCAGACACAAATGAGTACGTAAAATAGGATTCCATTTATAAAAGGCAAACTTATTTATAGTGACAAAAAGCAGATCAGGGGTAGCATGTGAATGGGGTAAGGCAAGGGGTGGATTTAGATGGGCAGGAGAAAACTTTTGGGGTTGATATATTCATTATCTTAGTTGTGATGATAGTTTCATAGATATATGTCAAAATTCATCAAGTTATATACTTTATTTATATGGACAGTTTATGTTAATTATACCTCAATAATACTGTTTTCAAAAAATAGCCAGAGAAAAAAGGCTGATTATCTGCAGAGGAACAACAGACTGATAGTTGACTTCTCAAGAGTAGCAATAAAAGCCAGAAGACAGTGAACTGTTTTATTGTGTTTAAAGAAAACAACTGTCCTCCTAGAACCTGTATATGCAGTGAAACTATCTTCCAAGAATGAGACAAACACTGAAGAAAGTTCCCTACCAATAGATACTCAGTAAAGGCACTTACGAAGTATAAACCTCAGAAAAAAGAAAATGATTGCAGAAGGAAGGTGCAGGAAGGAATGGTGAGCAAAGAAATGGTAAACATGTGGGTAAATCTAAGTAAACATTGGCTATATATTTAAAAAATGGAAATATTGTCCAATATTTGGCATTATAAAAACAAAGGGATGGAACTATACTGCTAGTCAGTAATAGCATATAAATGGAGAGAAGATGTTAAGAGTGAAAGTATTTTTCTTGTGTTGTTTGGAAAGAGAGTTAAATATATTGATAAACTTAGACTTTAAGTTAAATATGCAGGTAAGATTTCTAGGTTAACCACGACGCAAATAGAAAGAGTGGGTAAGGTGCGTAACTTCAAAACTAGCAGAAGGAAGAATGTAATGAGGAAAAAAAAAGGCGGCAGGAAAGTCAAACAAAAAAATATAACTTTGAAAGAAGAAGCCAACACTTAATAGCTGAAACAAGAAGTGGAATGTATTGGTAGTTTAAGCAAGGAGAGCTGTGCTTGTAAGACATAGCCTCTCTGAACAAAGCAGAGAGCTGTCTTTTGTAGCAATGGTTTTCAAAGTTGAGTCAATATTATTAATATAATATTATTATATTAATAATAAGATATTGGTGGCCTGTTGCACTGTGTTGACATTTGCACTAATGCTACAAAGCGGTGGTGGATAAAACTGCTCACACCTTAGCACAAATCAAAGCAGTGGCACCAAACTGAACTAGCAGTCATATTTTTCACTGCTTATCCCCTTAAAACTGCTTCAATTAGGGGTACAAGTGTTACCATTTATATAGAAAGGGGAGGCAGTCTTGTACATGTATGTTCATATTTATACATACACAGGTATATATATTACATATAGATTTGCATACATATGCATAAAATAACTCTGGAAGCATAAAACCCAGAAATAATAACTGGGTTATTATTATATATTATCATTATATAATATATTATAATAACTTAATTTCAAGGAAGAAAACTGATAGCTGGGGGAGGAGATAGACTCAAAGAGGACCAAGGATCAAATCCTACAGGAACTAACAACTAAGGGGTGAGCAGCAGGTAATCACCCCTTATAAAATCCCCCTGAATAAAGTGGTTCTTAACTTTTAAGAAAGCGTGAGAAGAAACCTGAGCAGCTGGAGAAGTAGGAGGGAAAGTCAGAGGAAGAAGAGTTTCAAAAAGGAAGTCCTGCGAAGGCATGTGTGTGCCCTTTAACCCAGCATTTCCACTTCTAGGAATTCGTCTACAGATATTCTTACACACTTGCAAAATGCTCTAGGTACAAGATTATCCACTGCAGCATTTTTGTATCATTGTTTTTAACAGCAAAAGTAAAATTGGAAGCAACTTAAGTGTTCACCAGCAGGGGCCACGTTCACCCATCCAGTAGGGGCTCTACACCTGAAGATACACCTGAAGAATGAGGAGTCTCTGTATATGCTGATATGAAGAGATTTCTAAAATGTGTTCTGATGTGTGAAGAGCGAGGATCAGGAGTTTTGTTTGGGCCTTAGAATGTTTTAGACTTGCATTATTGTTCTGAATGGATGTAGCTGGTTATCATATTCCTTATTATCACTGCAAAATACTGAATGTTTTTGTTTTTCTCTAAGCTCTAGTATTCTGTTATTCTTATTATGAGCTTTCTTATTACAATCAATAGTTGGCAGAATCAGATTTTTGAGTTATTAAATCTGCTCCATTTTGAGCCAGTCACATTTGCCTCCTGCTGTTTTGTGTCTGACTGCTAAGTGCCTTTATATGGTATTTTAGCTTTTTAATGGAGCTTTGATATGTAGCAGTCTCTTCGAGCCACAAGAGGGCAGAAGAACCTTTTGATTGCCACAAGACAGGCTTGTGCTGGGTATCTTCCTTCTGGCAAAATTGTGCCTGGAACCCTTCTTTCACTAGACTGTGTGCCTAGAAGGCAGGGCTTGTGCCTGTCATCAGTGGAGGCAGTAGAGGGATGAGAGGAGACAACATAGATTTTGGAATCACATTTACCTGCCCTTTGCTCTCCTTCTCCCTTTGCAAATTACTTAGTGAACTAGTTACAGTACTTAACCTCTCTCAGAGCTTGAATATGCAAGACGTATATGCACTATGCAAGAATTTGCAAGACATACTAGAGACGTGAGGCTTCGGAGTAAGCTGGACCTGACTTTGAGTCCCAGCTCTGCTTCTTTGTGTGATTTATTTGCTCTGTGTGAACCTAAGTTCTATAGCCTGCAGAGCTGGTTAGGATTCAGTGCACTTGAAGCTCTTAGCACTGTGTTGTGGCGAGCACTGAAGAATTAACTGCCAATTATAACACCAGGGGCTGGCCCGGTGGGGTGGCGTAGTGGTTAAGTCTGCGCTCTCTGCTTCGGTGGCCCGGGGTTCACAGGTTCGGATCGCAGGCGTGCACTGACACGCAGCTCATCAAGCCATGCTGTGGTGGCATCCCATATACAAAATGGAGAAAGATGGGCCCAGGTGTTAGCTCAGGGCTAATATTCCTCAGCAAAAAGAGAAGGATTGGCAACAGACCTTAGCTCAGGGCCAGTCTTCCTCATCAAAAAAAAAAATAATATATAAAAAATAATAATAATGATGATACCAGATACCAGCACAGGTAGATAATATATCCTCAATAATTTTTTGGGGCTCTGTGTTATATATTTAATCATTTCTTTATTTGATGCCAAGCAAGGTGTTAATATTTTCTTTAGGGCAGTTTCAAAGCTCCTTTTCTTAGAGGAGCTCTCAAAATGTTTGTGATCTCTTTTATTTATTTTCTTGCAAAGAATTAGTCCTTTAATAGTACAATACATTCTGAATTTTTGTGGAGAGTCTCAATTTTAAAGTTTCCCTCCCGTTGTGATTTTGCATATTTTCATTTTTGATTGGAAAATATGGTATATGTGCCATTTATTGAGGCACAGTTGGGCAACATGATATTGCATCAAGGATATAGTGCCTGTCTCAGCTTGGGATCATGGAAACGTGACTACGAGATAAAGATTAGTATGTGAAAAGCTTATTAGGGAGTAGATTTGGGATCAACACTCTTGAAAGGAAAAGAGCGGAGAGAGAAGAGAAGGAAGCAGGATTGTACAGAGGGAGAAGTGGGGCTGTGATTCAGTCCCAGGAAAGGCCTCAGCCGACCTCACAGGGACTGTGAAGTTGGGATGGTCCTTCTGAGTTAGAGGACAGGGCTGTGTCTTTACAGCTCCTCCTTGACTAGGCATTGGATGAGGCCATCCCAGGTGGGCCGCTGCCTGGTCCCCTCCTCAGCACACAAGCAGCAGCTGGCCGGCTGGGACAGACTGCAGACTGGGCTGGGGGCAGGAGTGTGAAGGCCTCAGCCGACCTCACAGGGACTGTGAAGTTGGGATGGTCCTTCTGAGTTACAGGACAGGGCTGTGTCTTTACAGCTCCTTGACTAGGCATTGGATGAGGCCATCCAGGCAGGGGCATGATCCCGGGCAAGGCAGCTCTCTTTAACCAAGGCACTTCGTGAAGAGGGCTTGACGGCTGAGGGCTTTCTGCCCACCATGATCCCAGCAGCTGGGGACTAGTCCTTCATTCCTTGAGGGGGGATCTGAGGGGCACACTACAGCTTCCTCTGGTGCCCAAGTTGCCTGAAAGGGAAAATAGTAATATGGCTAGTGCAGTGTGACAAAAGATAGCCTTAGACAGAGTTGCTTGTAGGTGATGTGTAGGAATAATTGTTATTTTTAACTTTAAGAATTGATAATATCATTTTAGTCAGAGTAGACTCTTGGTACAAACTATCCCAAAATTTCAATGGCCTGACACAATGAAGGTTTATTTCTCTCCTGTCACAATCTAGTGCAAGTCTATGGGGGTTGGGGGAAGAGTTCCCTTCCACTTAATTTCCATCACGGACACAGACTTCTTCCATCTAGTGACCCTGCCAGCCCCTAGGGCCTTGGGGTCCTCCACGGGGCCCTCTGATCCAGCTCACAGAGAAGTAGGCGAGAACATAGGGAATGTGCTGCAGGTCTCTGTGGTGCAGGCCTGGAGGTGATGTGCTTCTGCAACCCGCATCCCACTGACCAGACCCCAGCCCCTGATCCCGTCCACTGAGGGGGCCTCCAGAGTAGTCGTGTGCCCAGGAAGAAGAGGAAGGACTGCAGCTCACTGCTGCAGTATTATATGGCTTATACCCTCGTGGTGACTGGATTTCATCACTATTGGTGAATCAAAGACACTTCAAAACTGCATGTTTTTAATTTCCCAGAGTTACGTATTTAAATTGCCACCTCATAATATGGTTTTATTTATCTGGGGGTATTTTAAAAGGCTTGGGAAAGCAAAATTTTACCAGAGAGAAGGGATAGAACAGGGTAATACGGAGCCTGAGGGTTTCAGAATTCTTTGCTCTGGAAAGGCAAAAAGAGGCAAAGTAACTTCAGGTGTGTGTATGTGTGTTTATTTTTAGTGGTACAGAAGAAAACTGAAAAGCCTCTGATCCTGCCGTACAGCTGTGAGAAGAAGCTCTTCTCCTTTCCTTGGCTATAGCAGGGATATCTTCCGCATGTAACACGGAGGTGGTTGGGAGATATAGGGTTACAAGGGAATATTCATGCAAATTGTACTGATAGCCCCTTGCAGGGATTCATGTGGATACCGCCCAAGCAGACCTTGAGTTGGAGGGAGAGAAGCCAAGGTGGAGACATCATGACTTCTGCTTTCAGTCAGCAAGTCTCCCTGCTGAGTGACAGTTGGTTCCTTACTCCCTTTTGTTCTAGGCAGTGTGGGGTACACAGGAAGAGAGGCACTGAGGCCTGGAAAGTCTGCAGACTGAAAGCTGAGGCTCACAGAAAGGAACCAAGGATAAGACAGGGCCAGGTTAAGTGTTTGAGAGATGAGAAAGAAGAAGCGAAATCCAGAAAGGCTCTGAGAAAGAGAGGGGCTCTGAATCAGGGACCTGATGTGTGGGGTAGGACATCTGGGGACCTGGGGAAAGTACTCCAGACAGGTAGAACATTAGCAGTGTTTCTGAAGCAGCAGTGATGGCTGACACGTGAAGAATGGGGAGCGAGGAGTAGTGAGACGGAAGATTGGAGAGAGAGGGCAGAATCAGATTATAGAGGGCCTTAATGTCAGATATGCGAGTTTAGATTTGATGCAACAGGGCCATTAAGGGTTCCTAACACTTAATAGAAATACCTGGTGGAAACGTGGTGTTCTGGACTTCTGTGTGAAGGAGAATTAACAGAACACAGAGGTTTCTTCTGGAATTTCTATTTGAGTACCTAGAATTTAAAATTGTCTTCCTTTCTTCCCTCAGCAAAGTTCATTCTACAGCCATTTAATTGTACTTATTAAGCTAGTTATACCGTCTCTAAAGATCAAAATGAAATAAACCCTGTCCCTACTTTTAAGGAAACTGTAGTCTGATTAGGTAACACATACTTTAAAAAAGTAAGTGCGCTAGGTGTCACATATGCTGAGGTGGAGGGATGTGCAGCTGTGCTTGCAGTGCTTACCAGCCTTTTAAAAAGCCCACACTGTCCTGTGAAGACATTGAAATCTCAGTCTCCCTTAATTGATATTTAAAAATAAAGTAAATGCCATAATTAAAAATTAAGGGAAATTCTTCTGCCCCCACAACTCCCCTTGATTATTACCATTATGTAGGGAGTGGTTAATTTGACCTAGAAGTGCAGTGTTAGGGGAGGCGTGTAGGAAAGGCTGCGTGGAGGAAGTGACCCTCAAGCCTGGACTTGAAAGATGAGTGAATAAGGTGAGAAGTGCATTTTAGGAAGAGAGAATAGTAGGAATAAAGGTGTAGGGCCCTGGAAGAGGGCTAGGAGAGAGTATTGTGTGGAATGCTGAGTTTGGACTCTGTTAGAGGCAAGCCACTGATAAAAGGATTTTAAGCAGGAGAGAAATGTGGTTGGATTTACCTGTTAGGAAAAACTGGCAGTAGTGATGTGGAGGATAGATTGAGACAGAAAGATGGGAGATAGGGATACCAACTGCCACAGCACTTCCCCAGCTGGAGAAGTTCAGGGATAGGGAGAATGCCTGGAAAGGCTGCACAGTGGAGGAGATATCTGAGCTGAATAGAGAAGGATAAGGAGGAGCAGAGAATAGCAGTGGGGGCATTTCTGGCAAAGGGAAGATTATGGGCAAAAGCAGAAAGCGTGAAAGAGCACGGCGTGTTTGGGAAACTACGAGAAGTCTAGTGTGGCTGGGGTATAGGGTATAAATGGGAGGATGGTACTCACTGGGTGGGTAGGTAATGATTCAGGTCCCATTCAAGGGTTTAGACTTTATCAGGTAAATGAAGAGGAAGCCACAGACCATACATAAAGCAAGTCTCAACAAGTTTCCAAGGATTGATTGCATACAGAATAAACTCTTTGACCATAGTGGAATAAACTAGAAACTAATAACAGAGAGATAACTAGAAAATCCCTGTATGCTTAGAAATTAAGAAATAAACTTGTAAATAATTGTTGGGTCAAAGAAAAAAATCATAATGGAAATTGGAAAATATTTTGAACTAAATTATATTGAAAATACTACATGTCAGAACATGAGTAATGCTACAAAAACCAAGCTTAGGGGAAATTTATAGACCTAAATGCATATATTAGAAAAACAGGGGCCCCCCTAGTGGTGTAGTGGTTAAGTTCGCGCGTTCTGCTTTGGCGCCCTGGGGTTTGCTGGTTCAGATCCTGGGCACAGACCTACACACCGCTCATCAAGCCATACAGAGGAGGCATCCCGCGTAGGAGAGCCACAACTCTACAACTATGATACACAACTATGTACTGGGGTTTTGGGGAGGAAAAAAGAGAAAAAGGAAGATTGGCAACAGATGTTAGCTCAGGGCCACTCTTCCTCAAAAAAAAGAAAGAAAGAAAAGAAAAACAAAAAAAACAAAGGCTGAAAATCCATGATCTAAAGATCTATTTTAAGAAGTTAGAAAATATACAGCAAATTAAACCCAAAGAAAGAAAACAGAAAATAGTAAAGAACAGAGTTTGATGAAAAGAAAACTCTTACAATATAGAGTATTAACCAAGTCAAAGGTTTGTTTTTCAAAGACTAATAAAATTGACACCCTCTGGCAAGGCTGATCATGGAGGAGTTGAGGAGAGAGAGGGAGTGCCAGTGCCAGACGAGCAGCACCAGGAATAAGGAAGGGACAACACAAGAGAAGCTACAGACGTAAAAAGATAAAAAGAGGGTATTATGAGCAGTTGTATACCAAAAGTGTTGAGAATTTTGTGAAAATGGATCAATTTCTAGAATAATATAACTGACTAAAGAAGTAAGGGAAAACTTTAAAATCCTATAAACCTCAAGCCAATGAAATCAATAATCAAAAATCTTCCCACAAAGAAAACTCCAAGCTCGGATGGCTTCACTGGAGATTTCTTCAAAAGAATAAATAATTCCAGCCTCATACAAACTCTCCTAGAGAACAGAAAAAAAGGCACACTCTGTATTCATTTTTTTGAGACTAGCACATCCTTGATACCAAAACCCAACAAAGATAACTCAAGAAAGGAAAATTATAGGGCAAGCTATTAAAAATATGGATGTAAAAATCCTGAACAAAATTTTAGCAAATCCCACAATATGTGAAAAAGATAAACACATCATGATCTAGTTGGGCTTATCCTAAGACTATACATGGTTGATTTAACATTAGAGAAAACCATCAATGTAATTAATCACATTAATAAGTTAAATAGATTTTAATAGGTTAAATAGATTTTAATAAATTAAAAAGAAAAATATTTCAGTAGATACAGAAAAAACATTTAATAAAATTCAATATTCACTCATGCTAGGACTGCTTAGCAAACTAGGACTAGTAGAGAACTTTAATCTGAAAAAGAGTATTCATAAAAACTCTACATAAAACATCTTGTTTAATAGTGAAATATTTAAAGTTTTCCTTTGAAGATCAGAAACAAGAGAAGGACCAAACGTGACTTTTTTTCAATATTGAGTTCAGATGCAGTCAGACAAGAAAAAAATGATGAAAATCTGACCCAAGGAAGTAACAGGATGGAGGTGAGGGTGTGAGTTTGAGAGAAATTTAGGAAGCCTTGCCATGCCTTGGGTTCATGTATTCATTGCTTTTGTTGATTAAATACATTGTCTGGTAATGGGAAAATAGGAAGGAGTTGACGCCCACGAAAGGGGCCTGACGTTCATTCAGTTCCTACTCTGAGAATGCTCTGGACTAGATGTTTTCACATATTTTAATTTAATTCATATGTATTCTCTTTACTATCTTGAAAACTCATGCACTTGATGATTAGGAAAACCACATGAGGAAAAGGAAATATATTTGCATAAATTCATTCCCATTGTTAAATACTAGTTTAAGCTCATGTTTAGATACTGAGTATGTTGTACTTGATGTGTTTTTTCATTCATTTTTATCAATAGAGCAGGCCTTGGAGGTAGAATAAAGTCTAGCAAATGGTCTTTTCCTAATTTTATAGATGAAGAAGGAAATATAAAATTATATTGATTAACTCAGTGTCAATATGGGACCAAGACTTTAGTCTTTCAGTCCAGGGAGCACATAAACTGTAACTTGAAAGAACAAAATCAAAAGATTTTGAAATGGTAATATGTTGGGGTCCTGGAAGCATGGTTTGGGTAATCACACAGAATATCCTGTAGTTAAGAGTCTGAGTAGGACTGCCAGAAACAGGGAGGAGAGAGGGAGAGGACGTCCTCTGCCCCAGTGACAGGCCTTGAGTCCTCAGCTGGTGCAAAGATTCACTAACACAGAGCAGATTTTAAAAGTGTTGACACAAGGAGGGAGGTGTACCCTCATTAGGACTTGCTGAGGTAGAACTGGTGACAAAACCATAATGAAAGGGAATGTCCTGTTCAAAGACCACATTTATGGGAGAAAAAGAAGCTATCCTGGAAGTGAGATAGGGGTGAAAATTACTTGGACAGTTATTGACCGACTGTTAATACCAAAAACAAAACATCTCATAGAATCTTGCCTTGCTTCTCATTGCTTGGAAGGGAGAAGAAATTATTCAATTTAGCAAACATTTCTCAATTCTTGCTGCCTACCAGGTACTTTGCCGAGTGCCTGGGATGTGAAATCAAATGAAGTTCCATCTCTGAGCTGGAAGGAAGCTCTGAGCCCTGATCTCTAGCAGGAAGCGTCCCAAACTTCCTCACGTGGTATACAAAGCCCTTTGCGATCTGATCTCCAACTGTCTTTGCAGCCTCATCTGCCACGATAACAAAGATAGCTACCATCTATTGCGTTTCCGTGCTGACATCCTTATCTATCTTAATCGGATCTTCACGCTTCCCGTTATTTCCAGTTGCCGTGTCCAGTGGAATTCTGTTGTCCCTCATCAGTTGTCTCTTACCATCAGTTCTCCTCCCTCTCACATTTCTGTCCTGCACTTTTTCCCTTTGGGCAGTAAGCATACTCACTTATTTACATATACATAAAAATTGTGAATATATTTTATATCCAAAATGAGTGCCTGAGCCTGTCTGCAATAAATAGATTGATTGGTTTTAAAAAACATGAACTAGAGACTTCTTTTCCAGGTACCATGAAATAGATTCTTGGAAATCATTACTTATATTTCAGTAAGTGAGACTATTGGGTGACATCTTTTTGGAAATCACTTTTGACTCAATGATCTAAGAATTAGATCAGAACTTTATTATAGTTTTTAATAAAATTTTGTGTATTTGAGCCATTATAAAATAAGGCTCATTTTAGAATAAACACAGTTCTATCATTCAGAGGCAGTGGTAGTTTTTGGTTTATTTTCTCTTGAACTTTTTCCTGTGTCTAGTTTTTTTTCTTGTATATAATTAATCACATTGGTGTATAGATATCATATTTTTTGAAGTTTTTTGTTTTTTTGTTTTTGGTGAGGAAGATCAGCCCTGAGCTAACATCTGCTGCCAGTTTTCCTCTTTTTGCTGAGGAAGATTAGCCCTGAGCTAACATCTGTGCCCATCTTCCTCTGTTTTGTATGTGGGATGCCACCACAGCATGGCTTGATGAGCAGTGCGTAGGTCCGTGCCTGGGATCTGAACCTGCAAACCCCAGGCGGCTGAAGCAGAGCGTGCACACTTAACCCCACTACGCTACCAGGCCAACCCCTGTTTTTTGAAGTTTTTAATTGTGTAACTTATATGTTACAGCATTTATGGTCTGAAGATCACAGGGCCTAATATAATTAAATTAGTCATACATGTTAAACATGCTCATTTAGATAACTTCAATAAACAAGTGTAGAGTAAAAAGTGAAAGTTTTCCATCACATAATCCCATTCTTAAGGGTTTGGTTTGTATCTTTCTGGGACATTTTTCCTGGATGTGTGTTTTGTGTATGTGTGTGCAGTATTTGTGCCATCCAGGCTATGGTGGTTATAGTTGTGATGATTATACCGTTAATTTCAGGAGAATAACTCTCTTAGACAAATGGACATTCCTCCTTGTTTTACAGAAGATTGTCTGTTTCAAAGGTGTGTGCTCTTAGATTTGGGACATCATTTTTCTCTCCTCCAGGAGTGTGGAAGTTAAAAGAAAAAATAAGAAAAGGAATATTAGAGGTCTGTTGACTTAAAACTGAACATATCCAGCAGAGGCGGTCCAATTTTTTTATCCTATGTATGTATGTGCTTTTTCTAATGATATACAGAGTTCCTGAAATCCAGAGCTCTTGTGACAGCACTGACCTTCCTTTATGAACTCATTGCTTAAGTCTTATTCTTTTCCTCTACATTCTCTGTGCCCTTTCCTAATCCCACATGATTTTTTTAAAGAAAGTTTTATTTTCATTTAGTACAGTTCAATAAATTGAGTAAAATGGGGAAATATTTTTTCTCTTTTGGCTAATGCTGCCTTTGTTTTCAAATCTTTCTTGAAAAATCACTATATTAATGAATTTCTTAGGTTCTGAATGCTCTCCTTAGTAGGAAAAGGAAAGTGAGAAAGGAGGAAGATGTGAAGGGTTTGAGTGTAGTAACTGTAGGTTAATCCTTCTCAGTTACCTCACTCTGTGGGTTCACATCTAACCTGACTCTGGTGGCTACATTTTTGGCTCCTGATTGACATCTGACTTGTGATGTTTTTTCTTTTCCCCCAGGGGGTGGAGAGATGCTGGCTCGAGCCTTCTCTGGCATCTGTGTTGTCCCATGGAGGTTACTGCGTCCTCTGGTCCCACAGCTTCAGTTCTGACCCGTCGTTCATCCTTTTTATTTATTTGTTTCACCTCACTCAGCTTTTCACTTCGGGCAAATTACAAACCAGTGGAAGAGTTGAAAGAACAGTACAGTGAGCATCAGGATCCTTTCAACTAGATCCTCCAGTTAACATTTTAATGTTTTGCCACATTTGTTCTATCTCTGTAGCTAGCTAGATAGATAGACAGAGACACTTTTTTCAGTACTATTTGAAAATAAGTTGCAGACTTTTTATTTTTAAGCCTTTATTTTTTAGGGGCTGGCCCGGTGGCGCAGCAGTTAAGTGCGTGTGCTCTACTGCGGGGGCCCGTGGTTCGCTGGTTCAGATCCCAGGTGCACACCGACACACCACTTGTTAAGCCATGCTGTGGCAGTGTCCCATATAAAGTAGAGGAAGATGGGCATGGATGTTAGCCCAGGGCCAGTCTTCCTTGGCAAAAAGAGGAGGATTGGCATCGGCTGTTAGCTCAGGGCTGATCTTCCTCACACGCACAAAAAAAATAAAAAAAAATAAAATAAACTTTATTTTTTAGGGCAGTTTTAGGTTCACAGCAAAATTGAGGGGAAACTACAGAGATTTCCCATAAACTCTCTGCCTTCACACATGTGCAGCCTCCCCCATTATCAACATTCCCACCAGAGTGGTACATTTATTACAGTTGATGAACCTACATTGACACATCATTATCACCCAAAGTCCATATTTTGCTGTAGGGTTCACTCTTGGTCTTATACAGTCTGTGGCTTTGGATAAATGTATAATGACGTGTATCTGCCATTATAGTATCATACAGAATAACTTCACTGCCCTAAAAATCCTCTGTGCTCCACCTTTTCATCCCTTCCCACTCCCTAATCCCTGGCAACCGTTGATCTTTTTACTGTCTCCAGCTTTGCCTCTTCCAGAATGTCGTCTAGTCTGAACATACAGTACATAGCCTTTTCATCTTGACTTCTTTCACAGAGCAGTGTGCATTGAAGGCTCCTCCATGTCTTTTCATGACTTGATAGCTCATTTCTTTTTAGCGCCGAGTGATATTCTGTTATCTGGATGTACCACAGTTTGTTTATTCATTTAACTACTGAAGGACATCTTGGTTGCTTCCAAGTTTTGGCAATTGTGAATAAAGCTGTTATAAAATCCATGTGCAGGTTTTTGTGTGGACATAAGTTTTCAACCCCTTTGGATAAATACCAAAGAATGTGATGGCTGGATTGTATAGTAAGAGTATGTTTCCTTTTGTAGGAAACTATCAAACTGTCTTCCAAAGTGGCTGTACCATTTTGCATTCCCACCAGCAGTGAATGAGAGTTCCTGTTACTCCACATCCTCATCAGCATTTGGTGTTTTCAGTGTTTGGGGGATTTTGGCCATTCTAATAGGTGTGTAGTGGTATCTGATTGTTGTTTTATTTAAATTTCCCTGTTGACATATGATGTGGAACATCTTTTCATATGCTTATTTGCCATCTGCATATCTTGTTCGGTGAGGTGTCTGTTAAGGTCTTTGGCTCATTTTTTAATTGGGTGTCTGTTCTTATTGTTGAGTTTTAAGAGTTCTTTGTGTATTTTGGAAAACAATCCTTTATCAGATGTGTCTTTTACAAATATTTTCTCCCAAACTGTGGCTTGTCTTTTCATTCTCTTCACAGAGCAGAAATTTTAAATTTTAATGAAGGCCTTCTTGTCAGTTCTTTCTTTCATGGTTCATGCCTTTGGTATTGTATCTAAAAAGTCACTGCCAAATCCAAGGTCATCTAGGTTTTCTCCTCTGTCTTCTAAAAGTTTTATAGTTTTGTGTTTTTCGTTTAGGTCTCTGATCCACTTTTGAGTTAATTTTTGTGCAGAGAGTAAGGTCTGTGCCTGGGTTCATTTTTTTGTATGTGGATATCCAGTTGTTCCAACACCACTTGTTGAAAAAACTGTCTCTGCTCCGTTGTATTGCCTTTGCTCTTTTGTCAAAGATCAGTTGATTATATCGATGTGGGTCTATTTCTGAACTCTATCCTGTTCCATTGATCTGTTTGTCTGTTCTTTTGCCAATACCACACTGTCTTGATTATTCTAGCTTTATACTTAAGTCTTAAAGTAGGGTAATGCCAGCCTTCCAGCTTTGTTCTTCTTCTACAATATTGTGTTGCCTATTCTGGGTCTTTTGCCTCTCCATATAAACTTTAAAGATTTTATTTATTTATTTTTCCCCCCCAAAGCCCCAGTAGATAGTTGTATGTCATAGCTGCACATCCCTCCAGTTGCTGTACGCGGGATGCGGCCTCAGCATGGTGGGAGAAGCGGTGCATCGGTGCGCGCCCAGGATCCGAACCCAGGCCGCCAGCAGCGGAGCGCGCGCACTTAACCGCTAAGCCACGGGGCCGGCCCTCCATATAAACTTTCGAATTAGTTTGTCAATATCCACAGAATAACTTGCTGAGATTTTGATTGGGATTGCCTTGAATCTATAGATCAAGTTGGGAAGAAGTAACAACTTGACAATATTGAGTCTTCCTATGAAACATGGCATAGCTCTCCATTTATTTAGTTTTTCTTTGATTTCATTCATCAGAGTTTTGCAGTTTTCCTCATATAGATCTTATATATATTTTGTAAGATTTATACCTAAGTATTTCATTTTGGGGGGTAGTAATGTAAATGATATTGTGTTTTAAATTTGAGATTCCACTTGTTCAATGCTAGTTGATAAGAAAGTGATTGGCTTGTGTATGTTAACCTTGTATCCTGCAACCTTGCTATAATTGCTTATTAGTTCCAGGAGTTTTTTGTTACTTCTTTTGTATTTTCTACATAGACAATCATGTCATCTGCAAACAAAGACAGTTTTATTTCTTACTTCCCTATCAGTGTACCTTTTATTTCCTTTTCTTGTCTTATTGCATTAGCTAGGACTTCCAGTACAATGTTGAAAGGAGTCGTGAGAGGGGACTTCCTTGCCTTGTTCCTCATCTTAGTGGGAAAGCTTCTAGCTTCTCACCATTAAGTGATGTTAGCAGTAGGTTTTTTGTAGATATTCTTTATCAAGTCAAGGAAGTTCTGTTCTCTTCTTAGTTTACTGATAGTTTTTATGATATTTGGGTATTGGGTTATGTCAAATGGTTTTTCTGCATCTATTGATATGATGATGTGATTTTCCTTCTTCAGCTTGTTGATGTGATGTATTACATTAATTGATTTTCAAATTGAACCAGCCTTGCATACGTGGGATAAATCCCACTTGGTTGTGGTTAATAATTCTTTTAATACATTGCTGGATTTGATTTGTTAATATTTTGTTGAGGATTTTTGCATCTATGTTCATGAGAGAGATTGATCTGTAGTTTTCTTTTCTTGTAATGCCTTTGTCTAGTTTTGGTATTAGGGTAATGCTGGCCTCTTAGAATGAGTTAGGAAGCATTCCAACTGCTTCTATCTTCTGAAAGATATAGTGGAGAATTGGTTTAATTTTTTCCTTAAAGGTTTGGTAGAATTCACTAGTGAACCCATCTAGGCCTGGTGCTTTCTGTTTTGGAAGGTTATTAATTATTGATTGAATTTCTTTAATGGATATAGGCCTATTCAGATTGTCGATTTCTTCTTGTGTGAGTTTTGGCATATTGTATCTTCAAGAAATTGGTCCATCTCATCTAGGTTATCAAATTTGTGGGCATAGAGTTATTCATAATATTCCTTTATTTGAAAGTAAGTTGCAGAGTTTTTGACAGTTTCTCTTAAATATCTTAGTTTGCATCTCCTAGAAACAAGAATATTCTCTTATATAGCTGTAGTACCATTATCACACCAAGAAAATTGACTTATTAATTCTCATATTAATTCCTTAATAATTAACTTGCTAATCGCAACAGAAAAAATGTTCTTAGGGTCAACACCTTAACCAAATGATCAAATTTAACATCACCAATATGATAGTCTAATATTATATGCCTTCTAGTGTGATGCAATAAGAAATACACATCATCTACAGTGTGTTCGCACCAAAAACGTTTAACCTTAATCTGATCGTGAGGCAATAATCAGACAAATCCAACATGTAGGACATACTACAAGCCAGCTGACCTGGAGTCTTCGAAAGAAAAAATCAGTGACATGAGGAAACAGAAGTGGAAGAGGTGGGTTGTTCCTAATAAAAAGAGGCTAAGGAGACAAAATAGCCAAATGTAGCAGGTGAACTTTGATTGGAACCCAGATACGAGGGGAAAATGATGATATTGAATCCTTGTTATTCTTATATAAAACAATGTTAGTAGTTGTGTGGTGCTTCCAGTTCTAACTTGGTTTTTTTCTTTTAATATTTTTATTCTTGACTCACTGAGAGAATGGGACTGTATACTTTATACTATATTTTAATAAAAATCAAAGCTGTTTTCTGTCCCATTCCCTTGTGGAGAGTTTTGCAGTGAATGTTTCCAGAAGGCGCACCTTGCTATATGTGCAGGTGTGTGGGCCACTGAGCGGGCTACTCTCTCTGGCAGACTCAGGAGCTTTGCGCTGCTGATCATGAACTGCATTTTTTGGGATAGGGGCCAGAGAGAGGACTCGTGCAGTAAAGGCTAAGTATGGGAAAGACTTGTATGAAGGAATAAATTACTCATCTCTTTGAGGGAGGTGGAACCAAGCATCCTGTGGATCTTCTAAAGTAGAGACTTCTAAAAAGCTGTAGTAACTCTATACAGAATTCATCCTTTCTTTTACAGTGAAAAAGGGCGTGGTAGGATTTTTATTTCCTAAAGATTACCTGTTTCCAGATCCCTTTCCACATCATTTGTTCACTCATTCATTAATTTATCATTCAACAGATATTTATGGAGTGTCTGCTGTGTGTCAGGTACTGTGCTAAGTGTAGAGTAGTATTGTGAAAAAGACAGTATGTGTCACCTAGAGTTTTTAATCTAGGTGGGGGAATCAACATTAAACAGAAGTAAATACTCAGTTATATCTGTGGTAAGTACTCCAAATAAAAGACAGAGGTGCTGTGAGACGGAGCAATAGGAAGGCTGTCCCCACCTGAGATGTCACCTAAAGTGTAGCTCTAGAGATGTGTACCCCGACATCTCCATCCTCTGCCTCCAATTGTGCTCAGTCCCTGTCTGCCTGATTCTTTTACATTCTCTTCCCTAGTTTTAGAGTGAGAATCAGCTAACTTATTCCTTGAGTACTTTGGATATCAATTTATAGAGATAATTTGTTACCCTTGCTGAATAAAAGAAGCACTCTTCTCTGTTGCCAGAATCTGCCTATTTTTCAAGAGAAGCTAGAAATCTACATTTTTATGTGAAATCTCTTGACTTATATATGTTAACAAATTCAGAATTTTCATACACTTTGTGGGCTAAACCAACACATCTCTGCGCCTCCAGTTTGCAACATCTGCTTGAGGGGACACAGAAATATAGGTATAGGAGAATTCTAAGTCAAAGATGAGGTGAAACTCTCTTCTTCTTGTCTAGCCCTAAATTAAATTAAAAAAATAATAAGTTACTCAATAAAAGATTCAGAATACTAAGGATAGAACCAAAAGGGATTTTTTTAAACCAAGTCCTTTTTATTTTCTCCTCAATATAATATTAAGTAAAAAGTAATTATTACCTTCACTGATTTCTTAGCCCTCTGCTGATCAGGTTTCTTTCTTGCTTTCATTTTTAAAAAATCCAAACAGTAAAGTTCTCTCTCTTTTACAAGGGACAGACAATGGAGATTTGTCCGCGGTCAGCCTCCACGACTGCAGGGGTCCGTGTTTCCCTAGAGGTGAGGTGACCTGCCTTCCTCTCCTTTTTTCTTTTCTTTCTTTCTTTCTTGTTTTTTTTAAGGTAACAGTTTTCTTGAAATATAATTTACATACCATACAATTCACCCATTGAAAGTATACAATTCAGTGGTTTTTAGTATATTCACAGAGTGTACAAACATCACCACAGTTAATTTTAGAACATTTTCCTTACCCTGGAAAGAAACCCTGTGCCCACTGGCAGTCATGCTCCATTTCCCCCCAACTACCCGTAGCCCTGGGCAGCCACTAATCTACTTTCTATCGCTATAGATTGGCCTATCCTGGACATTTCATATTAATGAAATCATACAGTACATGGTTTTGCGTGACTGGCTTCTTTCACTTTACATAATGTTTCAGGATTCATCCATGTTGAAAGATATATCCGTGCTTCATTTGTTTTTATGGTGAAATAATATTCCGTTGTATGGATATACCACATTTTATTTATCCATTCATCAGTTGATGGACATTTGGGTTGCTTCTGCTTTTTTGGCTATTATGAATAATGTTGCTGTAAACATTCGTGTTCAAGTTTTTGTGTGGACATAAAATCTTCCTTTCTCTTGGGTATATATATACCCAGCAGTAGAATTGCTGAGTCACTGGTAACTCTATATTTAACCTATTGAGGAACTCCCAGACTTTTCCAAAGCTGCGTGATGTATTCCATTTCTTTCCGCACCTTCCACTCCTAATACTTAAGATGAATGACAGTGATGACAACCACTTACAACATTTCATTTCTCAATTGGGGGTACTGAGAGATACATATCCTCTCTTTTAAATAGAAATATTACAAGGTAATAGTTGTATAAGATTTCTCATGACAAAATATAAAAACTTTGTTGAACACCTTTTCATTTTATTCCCACCCATTGCTTTAACTATGTTATCTCTTGAGAATAGAGTGGTACCATGCTCTTTTAATGACAGCCTATCAAGTACATCTTTTTTCCAGATGAAGGAAAGAATGTCATATGGCTAATGACTAGAGTCTCATCCTGTCCAAAGGTCTCTGGCACATGTGAATAATGCAAGCCCTGCTCTCATAGGGATTCATATCTTATATTATTATTTGGATTTTTGAACTTATATTGAATTTTAAAGCAAATCTCAGACATCATGTCATTTCACCCATAAATACTTCAGTATGCATCCCTAACAGATAAGAACTTTTTATTTTTTTTGAGGAAGATTGTCCCTGCACTAACATCTGTTGCCAATCTTCCTCTTTTCTTTTTTCTCCCCCAAGCCCCAGTAGATAGTTGTATATCATAGTTGTAGAGTTGTAGCTCTTCTGTGTGGGACACCACCTCAGCATGGCTTGACAAGCAGTGACTAGGTCCGTGCCCAGGATCTGAACCAGTGAACCCTCGGCAACTGAAGCGGAATGCGAAAACTTAACTGCCACACCACCGAGCTGGCCCCAGATAAGAACTTTTTAAAATATAGCTATCATGTTATTATCTCACATTAACTATAATTCCGTAATATCTTCTAATACCCAATCTATATTCAAATATCCCTAATTATCTTAAATATGACTTTTCACAGTAGATTTTTTTAAATCTGAGTCCAAACAAGGTCCATACATTTGGTTGTTTTGTCTTTTAGTTATCTTTATTCTAGACTAATTTTTTTTGTGTGTGTGTGAGGAAGATCAGCCCTGAGCTAACATCCATGCCAATCCTCCTCTTTTTGCTGAGGAAGACTGGCCCTGGGCTAACATCTGTGCCTATCTTCCTCCACTTTATATGGGATGCCGCCACAGCGTGGCCTGACAAGTGGTGCATCAGTGTGTGCCCGGATGTGAACCCAGGCTGCCAGCAGCCGAGCGCACGTGCTTAACCACTATGCCACAGGGCCGGCCCTGAGACTAATTATTTTTGATAGATCGTATTTAGATAGGTAAAACAATCACAAAATAATGTAAGACAGTATTTAGTAAGGCATGAAGTAGGATATGATCAAACGTGAGGCATCTAGCTTTCTCATAGACTCTTTATTGGGCCTATTGGTGGATATATGATACACAGATTAGAGAACCAGACCAATGAGATTTGAAGCCCCAGCCCTACCACTGCAGGCTTGTAATCTTGTGCATGTTAATTTAGTGCTTGTTTTATTAAAGTTATACATGTGCATAGTTCAAAAAGACAACTCTACAAGTTTGTAACCAACAAAAACGAACAACAAAAAAAAGCACTCCCCCATTGCCACCACTACCTGCTTTCCTACCTCCAGGAGACATCCATTTTCAACTCCTTTAACTGATTTGTTTGGTATTCACTTCCAAATCTCTAAATAACATATTTATATGGCCAGTTCTTGATATTTCTATTTTGAGTATAATCTACTGACTTTCTACAATAGAAGGTGAAGATTTAGTACTCTATCACACTCACTGCTTCTCCACCACAGATGTGAAGTCTGTCTTCCCATTCTCCTAATATAGTTAGAACAACATTCAGTCTATAATGTCCATGAGAATGGTATTCATAGATACCATGATTACTGTTTTTTCACTGCACATTTTGTTTTTCCTGTAGTCAATGTTTTACTTTTGATTTTGCTTAGTTTTCTATGTTTATCACTAATTCAATCCTAAACTCTTCCCTGCTTGTATCAATCTGCTCTCTATATGTTCAAACACATTAGGTAGTCTGTCTTTCATTTTCTTGAAGAAATCTCTCTAGGAGCCTTCTGACGTGCACTGCTCTGAACTCTGCTCTCTGTCCCTGCTGCCTGGCTGTGTTCTTGAAGTCTCCCTTTTGCCATCATCCTGTTTTGGTATATCTCATTTCCTGAATCATATAGTGTTTTCTTTTTTGTCTTCATTTAGTGGAACACATCCTCTAATAATTTCCTGAGAAAGGATGCAGGAGAGGTAAATTTTTGAGACCTTGCCTGTATGAAAATGTCTTTATTCTAATCTCACACTTAATTGATAGTCTGGCTGGGTATAGAATTCTTGGTTGGAAATTATTTTCCCTCAGTGTTTTGAAGATATTGCCCCACTGTATTCTAAGCTTTCAGTGTTCTTGTTGAGGGGTTTTATGCCATTCTGATTTTTTATGGTTTGTATAAAACCTGTTTGTTGTTGTTCTCTCTGGAAGTTTGAGTGTTCTTAAATTTCATGATGATGTGCCTTGGTGGAGGGATATGTATTTTTGTATTGTGTATTTTGTATGGTATACTCAAAGTGCCCTTTCAAGCTCAAGAAACTCAAGTTTTTAGTTATGGGGAAATTTTATTGAATGGTTTCTTTGAATATTTTCTCATTTCCATTTTTTTCTTATTTTCTCTTCCTAGAACTCCCATATTCAGTCATGTCTCCTAGACTGGTCCTTTAATTTTTTTTTTTAAATCTTTTCTCTCTCATTTTCCATCTCTATCTTTTTTTTTTCTTTTGAGGAAGATTAGCCCTGAGCTAATATCTGTTGCCAATCCTGCTCTCTCTATTTTTTTTTTGCTGAGGAAGCTTGTCCCTGGGCTAACATTCATGCCCATCTTCCTCCACTTTATGTGGGACATTGCCACAGCATGGCTTGATAAGCAGTGCGTAGGACTAAACCTGAGATCCAAACCTGTGAACCCTGAGCCACCAAAGTGGAGCACGCAAACTTAACTGCTATGCCACCAGGCCGGCCCCACCGTCTCTATATTCTGAGAGATTTCCTCAACTTGTTTTTCAATCCTTTTTATTTCTGTTATCATGTTTTTATTGATTTATTTATTTTGTGAGGAAGATTAGCCCTGAGCCAACATCTGTTGCCAATCCACCTCTTTTTCTTGAGGAAACTGGCCCTGGCCTAACATCTGTGCCCATCTTCCCTCTACTTTATATGTGGGATGCCTGCCACAGCATGGCTTGATGAGCAGTGCATAGGTTGTTGCCAAGGATCCGAACCTGTGAACCCCGGGCTGCCAAAGCGGAACATGTGAACTTCAGCGCTATGCCACTGGGCCAGCCCCTGCTATCATGTCTTTAATTTTCGAGAGTTATTTTTTCTTCTTATTCACTAAATGTAGCTTTTTTAAAAAAGACATCTTCTACCTGTTTCATGAATAAAATATCTTGTCTCTGAGGATTTTAATGATTTTTTTTCTAAGTTTTCACCTTCATATGTATTTTCTATTTTTCCACATTGCATTTATTTTCATTTGTTTTGGTCTCTGTCTTTATATTAGATACTTTCCTCTAATGCCTTGTGATCTTGGCTGTCAGCCTACACTTAGCAGTGTGGTCTCTCGTTTTTAGTATTGTCTTCTCTCTCACCTCCAGGGGTGCCTCGTGCTGCCAGTGATTGAGCCTTTGGGGAGTTCAGTGGTGTATTTCGGGTCATGTTTCAGCTTTCCCGACTGCTGGTATAGGATTCAGCTTTCTTGGGTTTGCTGAGTCCGTCACACTTGTTTACCTGCTTTCCAGCTTCGACACTTTGTTGTTGCTGTCTCCTCTGCGGTTTCTTTGTCCTTGTGTACTTCTGCTTTACAGCATACAATCCTTTCTGTCATTTTGACAGGTTTGGAAAGGTGCGGAGGTGTGTACGTAGTCTAAATCAGGCTTCAGCAAACTATGGTTCCTGCCAAATCCAGCCCTGCCCTATTTCTAGGGCACCAGGACTAAAACTTGCCCGTGCCCCTGAAGTTCCAAACCTCACCCTGCCACCTCACTCTCAGTTTCAGCACATGCCTAGTTCCATTTTCATTCCAGCTGCTGCTTGTGCACACACAGGTGTTTGTAAGCAGTGCCTCCCGTCTTCCCTTCCCCCACCCCCCTAGCGGGCAGTGGGTAGTAGAATTCCAGCTACTCCCAGACTTCCTGGTCTCCCTGTGGGTGCTGATGCCCCAGGGATGTCCTGCCCCTGATCCTCAGCCAAGTGCCTTTTGTCTCCTGGACGCTATCACAGTTTCTTTCTCAATTTCATGGTGAGTTACTTTTTAAAAATAGTCTTTGATGTGCCAAAGCCTTTTTTTAAAGTCTAAACAGATTGTATTAACTACTTCCCTTTTAGTCATGTGCATTATTACCTCCTGAAAGAAACTCTGCTATATTAATTAGGTATGATTTTACCTTCCTGAAGCCACACACCCCTCACTTTCCAGGCTTCACTGCTTCTCCTTAGCTGTTCCCACCCTTCCAGCACGGCTTGTCCTGTACAGTCATCTCGTACCAGCTCCAATGGTATCTCCTCCATGTCTTCCCAGGTTCTCCCAGCAAAACTTCTCCCTCTTGCATCTGAATTCCTATAGCAACTTCTCTAGAGGCTTGTGATACAGATACTTGTATCTCTGTACTATCCTCCTGACAGTTCATAAACTCTTTCATGTCAGGGAGCATGTCAAATCTTTTCATACAGTCTCTTGAGCTTCGTAAGAACTCTGTATGTGTTTGGTAAGTTAAATTAATGAAATAAATCCAAGGAGAAACTTCTTTAAATAAGTCTACTTAAACAGCCTCCACTTACTCATTCACAGCAGTCTTTGCAATCAGATCATTGTACAGAAATTGTTCTCACTAAAGTTACAGATGCCCTCCTGATGAATGATTCTGTGGCATCATTTTTTGTGTGTGTGTGAGGAAGACCGGCCCTGAGCTAACATCTATTGCCAATCCTTCTCCTTTTTTTTTTCCTTTCCGTTTTTCTCCCCAAAGCCCCAGTAGATAGTTGTGTCATAGCTGCACATCCTTCTAGTTGCTGTATGTGGGACGCGGCCTCAGCATGGCCGGAGAAGCGGTGCGTCGGTGCGCGCCCGGGATCCGAACCCCGGGCCGCCAGCAGCGGAGCGCGAGCACTTAACTGCTAAGCCACGGGGCCGGCCCTGTGACATCTTTTTATCCATCAGCTTGTTCCACCTCTTTGCCACATTTGGGTATTCCTTCTTATAACCATTTATCTCCTCCTCTGGCTTCCTCTGTCCTGCTACGCCTATCTCTTTGATTATTTCACTAATTTCTCTTTCTTATACCACATTCCCCTAAATTAATGGTTGTGTTTTATTGTCTGTCTTTAGACTTTTTCTCTGTGTATCTTCAGGAATCTTATTTACTCAGGTTTTGTTTGTTTGGGATTGGGGTTAGGAGGGAAGAAATTGAGGGGCTAAGACGAGGGGTTAGATCCCCCAGGTTCTAAGCAATGGAGAAACTAGGACAAGAAACAGGTAGCCATGTGGCCATTAAAGTATCAGTTCTGCTCAAGAATCAATAAACCCCCAAAGTTGAAGGCTCTTTCATAAAGTAGATTGGAGAACACAGCGTAGACCCAAGGTCCACATGGGGCCTTCTACTTCTTCTGAGATTCACACCCTCTGGGGGAAGTTGTGCTTGGAGCAGGTCCAGCCTGGTGTCAGCTCTGGCTCTTACACCCAGTCGTCAGGGAGGCAGAGAGTACTCCAGGGTATTAAAGAGTAAGGACTGGAAGGCAGAGGACGTGAGCCTACTCAGACTATAGACTGCTCCAAGATAGCAAGAGAGATGAAAAGAAGAATCTCAATTATAGGCCAAGCCCCAAGGGAACTGAAGGAAAGCTAAACCTTAAGGTATCCTGGAAAGATGATCCATGGTATAGCTGGCTGCCACAGAGACTGGCACTGGAAGAACATTCTGGATCTAAGGCAGCTCTTTAAAGTGTCCTGTTGCTCTCAACTGCAGGGTTGTAGCTCTTCACTCAGATGCTCTGCCACTAATGTGGGTCCAGGGCCCAGCACCCAGCACCAAGTCTGGCGCATAGCATCTGCTCTTTGTTTGTTTGCTTGTGTCTCCTACCAATGGCCCAACTCTCTACTTCCCAATTCAGGTCTCCAAAAGGCAGAACCTATCTGCCTCATAGAAGGATGATCAGTCTATGGATTGCCTTCCCTTGGGTCATGTACCTACCCGTGGTCCAATCGTCAGTGGCCAGAGGAGAGGCAGGGTCATGTGGTTTAGATGAAGGCCACTCCCAGTCAAGCAACAGTAATATCTATTTGCCCAAGCCCAAAATGTAGATATAATCCTCCTTCTTCCTCATCTCTCACTCGTGTCCCACCAGTCACTAGTCCTGTAAATTTTCCCTTTTAAGCATTTTTAGCATCTGTCTTTTTTTCTCTGTCTTTATTGCCACTGCGTTGGTTCAGGCCACCATCACTTTTCACCTAGAATGTTACATTCTCCTGCTTATCAATCTCCCTGCCTTCAGTCTGTCTCCTTTAATCTAGTTTTTACTCTGTTGCCAGAATAGTCAATTTAGTTCCCACATAGCAGTCAAAGTTTATATTTAAAAATATAAATCAGATCCTGTTACTCCCCTGGTTTTAAGCAGGGACTCTCACTGCTATTGAAACACAATGCGGACGTCTTTCTGAGGCCTCCTCCGTGAGGCCTCCTGCGGCTCTGCTTCCTGTCTTCCTTTCTGACCTCATTTCCCGCCCTCTTTGTGTTTCCCATGCTCTGTGTTCCAGCAACACTGGCCTTCTCTCTGTTCCTTAAATGTACTGAGATTGCTGTACTTGCTTTTCCTTTTGCCTGGAACTCTTTTTTTCCCTTGATCTTTTCTTGGCTGGCTCCTGTCTTCAGGTCTCAGCCCATGTGTCACTTCCTCAAGGGAGCCTTCCCAAAACACCCTGTCTGGTGTTGCCTGTGCTTCCACCGTGGTCACTGTTACATTGCTGAATATTCTTCGTACCACTTATTACTGTCAAAAATTATTTTGTTCATTTATTTGTTTACTTGTTTTTTTAATCTCCCTTACCAAAATAGAAATTTCTTGAGAGTAGGAACAGTCTTATTCTTACTTACTGTTGTATCCCTAGGTCTGGTGTGTGGTAGTTGCTTAACAAATATGTTAAATTAATGAACAGTGAAATAGCACCCTCATTACTCTTATTTCTATCCCTTTATATTGTACTTAGCTTCCCCCTCAGCTTTATTAAGATATAATTGACAAATAACACTGTGTAAGTTTAAGGTGTACAACATGATGATTTGATACATGTATATCTTGTGAAATTATGACCACAATAAGCTTAGTTAGCACATCTGTCATCTCACATAGTTACCTTTTTGTGTATATGTGTGTGGTGAGAACATTTAATATCTACTGTGTGAGCAGATTTCAAGTATACAATACAGTATTGTGAACTATGGAATGCTTAGCTGTGTTTTTATTTTACCTGTTAGGTTGCAAGCTACTTGAGGGAACAGTTTTTTTTTATTCATTTTTTTCATCTCTAGGGCTTACACATGGTGGCTAGCAGAATATATGTGTCGAATGCGTACCACGACAGCTAGTCCGTGAAAATGTAGCTCGTTCACTGCATAATTTGAGCTTTGGAAGCCTCTCCAATGACTGGAAATCCTGAGCCCTGTTCTCCACACTCCCTTTATATTACTTTTATCCGCTTCAGAAACCAGACACAGGAAACATCTGACCATAATAAAAGATTTCCACTAAATTCTAGGTTTCGTCATTGAACAAAGTCATGTGCAGCCATGCTCTGTTGTACTTGGGTCTGGAATTCTGTTTGGTCACTTGTATAGCACAGCACATGGCTGCCTCTGGCCTGGGAGCCGGGAACAGCTGGAGCCCGGGCTGCTTGAAATAAAAATGACATGTTTGTTAGCCTGAGAGGGAGAAGTCTGGTTATTCTTGCTCTGTTTCTTGAAAAACAAATTTCTCAATTGGTTGAAGACTGAATTTTCCCTTTAGCTGTCAAAGTGGTTTATAACTAAAATGATCTTACATCATTTAGAATAAACACAAATAATGAATGGCCAAACCGATTCTCAAGTCTGTGCCTTTAATGCTCAAAGCAACATCCATCAAAACTTAGAGAAAACATGAACATGTCACTAACTTCCTCCTGAAATTTCTCCCCTCTCCGTTGCATCTTCTGTAGTGAGACATATGCTCTTGGGAGCATTCCACTACCACTGAAAATAATATTTGTAAAAACTATGACTTTTTCTTTCCAGTAAGACTGTCATCTGTTTGCTGCTTACCCCTTGCATACCCTTATTACACTTTATTTTTACTTTAAGTGCTTATTAACTTGTCTGTCTTCCTTGGCTAGTAGGCAAAGACTCTTATTTGGCTCCAAGTCTCTAGTATCTGACGCAGGACCTGGCACGTAATAGACGCTTGGTAATATTTGTGGGAAGGAGGGAAGCAGAAAAGAATTAAAAAAAAAAATCCTAGTCTATTTAGGAATCGACGTAGCTGAAGTATATTTAAGTGGCATGAAATGTAAGGATGACCTCAGTAACTAGGAGGAAAAGCTGAACATCATGTTAGCATAAACAGTGATTAATGAAGGCAGTCCAGAACCTTCCATCTTTTTGCATTGGTACCAGTGAGTTAGAGGTTAAAATCCTAGGGCCGGATTAGAGAGTTATTTTTTTAACTTTTTTTTTCCTGATGATACAAGTAGTACATGTTCACTATAGAAATTTTGCAAAAACACAGAGAATAAACATCACCTATAATTCTTTTACCCAGAGACAAACCACTGTTAACATTTAGTCTTTTTCCTTTTAGTCTTAGTTAAGTTCTAGTCTTTTAGTTAACTTTTAGCCTTTTTTCTTTATATTTAGATTGAAAAGTTTAGAAGATTATTTCAGGACTGCCTGTGAGTACAAAGAAGGAAAATTGCAATTGGAAAAATACGTGTTAATGGCAATAAAAATTTCAGATGCTGTTTTTATTGTTGCTCATCTGGGCAGTCAGCATGTCAGAAAGCCGTTCCTAATCTTCTCCAGGTGAGTGTATTCTCTCACCCAGAAAGCTCCCAGGGCACTTTTCTCCCCCCTGTGCTGATTTGTGGAAATGCTTTTATCTTCCTAGGAGGCCAGGCTTGAACCTCTGAAGCTTTAAGGTACGAGGACCGTTCAAGGTTGACTTGAATTGAATGAGAATCTATATGTAGAATGGATTTGTTCCCCCCAACTTGTGAAATATCACTCAGATAGCATCACCTTTGAAAGAAAGCAAGGGCATTTACTAGCTTATTCCTTTGTTTAATAAACATATTGACCACTTTCTGTGGGTCAGTCACTGTGCTAGGCATTGAAGCCTCAAAATGAATAGACAGTTCTTGTCCTCAAGGAACTTACATTTTAATGAGAGAAAAAGAGAAAGAAACAAGGATTATAATGCAGTATAATAAATGCCATAGCAGCACAGTGATGGCCTAGAGAAGAGAGTGGGCAGAATTGATCAGAGAAGCTTCAAGAAGGGGGGATGATTGAGTTGGGTCTTAATGGAAAAGTGGGCATTTTTTTAACACAAACAAGCGGAGAGAAGAGTATGTCCGATGTCTGAAGAAGTGAAGGCACATTTCACTTTGGAAAATAGAAGTAGGCGTATCTGGAACATGAGGGATATTGGAGGTGGCAAATGAGGCAAAATGGTCAAGACGTGAATGTCAGAGCTTGGACTTTACCTTACAGGCTGCAGGAAGCCACTGAAGCGTTTTAATCAAGAGCAAAGACACAGTCAGGTATACCTTGTAGAAAAATCATGCAGCAGCATAAAGGGTGATGGAAGTGGTGGGGTAAGTTGGAGGTAGGGGTGTGGTTAGGGGGCTATCAAAACAGTCCCAGCAAAAACGGATAGGCAGATGTCCAGAAAAGGCAAATCTATAGAGATGGAAAGTAGTAGATTAGTGGTTGCCCAAGGCTGGGGGCGAGAACAGGCTATGACTATAAATGGGCACAAGGGATCTTTTTAGGGTGATGGAAATGGTCTAAAACTACACGTGGTGACAGTTGCACAACTCTGTAAATTTTCTAAAAATCATTGACTCTTACACTTAAAATGAATGAATTTTATACAATGTGAATTACACCTCAATAAAGCTCTTTTAAAGAGAGGAGTAGGGGCTTCTCTTCTGAAAAGGCAGTAGCATTGAGAGGAGACAGATGTGAGAAATGTTGATAAAAAAGTAGAATTTGCAAGAGTTAGACATTGATTGTATCTCATAGGATGGTCACCTTTCTGTTCAGCCGAGTGTCCTAATTGTGTTTCTCCATTTTTGTGAAAAGATGTCAACTCCACCTTTTCCTTGGTAGGTTTCAAAGCATGTGGATCTGCCCTTAACTGGCAGCACAGAATGTCTGCCTCTGGATCCTTATCCAATCTGTATCCTCCAGCTCTCTGCCACCTAGTTCTTAGTAAACACTTGGTTGTGAGAAAAAAATATTTATGAAGGATTGCCTGAGGGATTTGTAGTTCATTCATTTCTCTAGGCACTGTTATTCAGCAAGTAGTTAGTTGAGTGCCTGGTGTTAAGCTGGTGACGTAGCAGTGACTAAAGCAGATACAGTGTCTGCCTGTATGGAGCTTACAGTCTAGCAGTGGGGACAGATGTTATTTACAGTTGTGATGACAATTGTGTCAGATTTCCATGTGCAGTAAGAAAAAATGACATATAAACTGAGGTCTGCAGGATAATGCTGGGGTGGGGTGTGGCTGTAGACGCTGGTCCTGGATGCTTCCAGCTGGTATTCCTGCGTAGTGAGTGAGCCTTTTGAATGTGATCCCGTTTGAGTGTGGGGTCTCTGGTGTTATTTTGGGCCTTAGATTAGTAACTTGGTGTCCCTTATAATTGCTTTTATTGATCTGTACCTTGGCTTTCTGCCAGCATTTTGTATTGGCTAATATTGTAAGAAACAGCCATACAAGGTTCACAATTACGTATTATAGAAATGTTGTAGAAGATACAGTCTTCAGTGTCATATGGTATCCCCCTTTATTAAGACCCACAAGAGAAATTTCTTTCTGATCGCTGTGGTATATTTGCTTTTATATTTTGGTCTTTTAGTTACTCTGCAGCACCCTCTTCCATCTTGCTTCAGTTCTCCACTCGTGGCATTCTCTCAGCCTGGAATGCCCTTTCCATTCTTGTTAGGTTTAACCCATACTTATCCTTCAGCTAGTAATTCAAATGTCACTTCTTCGGGGAAGCCTTCCCTAACCAACGCCCACTCCCCTTCCAAACTAGATCCGGTTCCTAATAGAAAGTGTCACAGTACTCTTTTCTTTTCTTTTTTACTTAATCCATTTTTAATTGGATAATTTGTTGTTTGGTAACTTTTTTTCTCTCTTAGACTGATGGCAGGGAGATCCATGAGGGTAGAGACCATGCTTATTTTGTTTACTGCTGTACCTCAAAGTCATAGTATAGTGTCTTGCACATAGTAGATGCCCGATAAATATTTACTGAACGATGGAATGAAGGACTGAATGAATGAATGCATTGTGGGCACTGAATCTTGTAACTATTTATTTTCTCCTTTTCTTTGGCTGTTTGGGAGCCCAGGCCTTCTTGATTCTACCTGTAGCATTTGCATAGGTCCTAATGGCATGCATTTTGTGCACTAACATTCCCCTGACTATATAATATTTTTCCTTTCTTTGACTTCTTCGTTTTTTAAATTCCAGTGTGTACTGTAAATTCCTGTAGGCCACTTTAAGCCTTTTTGGGAAAGAAATAATAAACAATTGGGTATATGCGTAGGAAAAGAAAGAGAGAAGTCAAAGGGAAATGTTAGTGCCTTTAACCAGATGCAGGAATAAAGTTTTCTTTTGCTTTGTTTTAATTTTATTTTCACAATGAGGAGGAAAAAGAAGTAAATTTGTTCCCTGATTTGGCAGGAAATACCTCTGAAGGATTTGGGGCCTGTCTCTGCCCTGCGATGTTCCTAGCAGTGGCAGGAGGCTAGGGGTGGGGCTCCGCAGGGTCCTGGCCCAATGCCAGGTGGCCATGGGCCCGTGGAGGCTGTTGGTGCAGCTGAGTTCCATACCAGTTGACTTTCCCCTGGAGGAGGGTTGGGGCAGAGCTGGTGGGATCTTGCTTTTTCTGCTATAAGAAGGAGAAAGAAATGAACTTGTCCTCTTGTGTTGCAGATTCAGTGGTTCTTTCCTTTGACTCCGCTGGACAAACGCTAGGCTCAGGTACCAGTTCCTCCCCTCTATCATCCTTTCAGTACTCAGCACTGGCCACCTTTGAAGTGGAGCCTGATGAGGTGGGGGGTGTCCGGGGAGGGCAATGGAGTATCTCAGAATTGTGGGAAAGTCTCAAGAAGCCTTTCTAGGGACTCCTGGTCTAGGAAGCAGCAGTGGGATGTAACATCCAGAAGACTTTGCTGGTTGCTTTAAAAGTGTGCACTGAGGAGTTTGCAGTAGGTGCTCCTTCCTCATTCAGAGTGATCCAGGTTCATATACAAGGTATCTGTTTTCTGTGCACATATCCTGTCTCAGAGAGTGGGGCAGAGGGTGTTGAGGAGACGCTGGAGTAGCTAACCATCAGAGCTCTCCAGCAGAATGCCAGGCTGGTGAGAGTATCACAGCTTCCCAAGGACACACATCCCATTGCACATTTATACACACACCCCATATACTCAAATACACACCTCCTCCAGGAGGTGCACTTCATTGCCAAAACACGTGCAGGATGACATATTCCTGCTCTTGCCTGTGTCTACAGTGCAGGACACACAAGTGGGCACACCTGCTCCTTTGACACAAAATCACCCAGGCTCAGTGGAGCTTGGCTCTTCCAGGTCTGAGGCGGTCTACCTGCTTCACACCACTGTGCAGTTGGCAGTGAGCAGAAAGAGAGGTTACGTTGATTCTTCAACTTGCTGCCATTGTGTCCTTGTGGGAGCCCTGGAATGACTTTGTGAGAAGAGCATTTCTATACATGACGCCTTCATTTTTAGTTGAAGATGGTGGTCCTTGTACTGTGGGTGCTGCCTGTGAATAAGAGGGAGACTTTGCTGGCCTGTCGAGGGCAATTAATCCATTTTGCTGTCCTTGAATGCAATAGATTGGTGTTTTACAAAGCAGCCGTGAGGTTCAGGCAGTTGTGGAAATGTGGACAAAGGGAAACATATTCAGAGAATGTGATCACAGCAACCATTGTTTATTAAGGGCCTGCTAGCTGCCAACACAATGCTAAGTCTACACATCTCACAAAGTAGATAGTATATCTTTAATTATAGATACAGAAACTAATGCTCAAAGAGGTGAGGTAACCCATCCAGGGCCACTCATCTCTGTCTAGCTCCAGAGCCCATACTCTCCCTTGCCATCTTGCTGTCTCATACCTCGTATGCTTGAGGCGTCCCCCACCAACATGCTGAGACAGGAGAGGTCACTTTAAGACAGAGCGGATAGATAGAAAGAATTTTTAAATAGACACAAAAGTTGTGTCTATTCATATAGGAAAAGATTGATCAATTTTATTACATTAAAGTTAAGAACTTCTGTTACTCGAAAGACACCATTCAGAGAGTGAAAAGCCAATCCAGAATGAAAATGAAAAAAGATATTTACAACACAGATAACCAACAAAGGGCTTGTTTCTAGAATAAAGAACTACAGAAATCAATAGGAATAAAGAAACAACCCAGTATAGAAACAAGCAAAAGACCCAAATAGACGCTTCACAGAAGAGGAAATCCAAATGGGCAGTAAACCTGTGGCATGGTGTCTGATTGCATTGGTACCTGGGGAAATGCAAATTAGAATTACAGTGAGGTACCACTACATATCTACCAAAATAGCAGGACTTGAAAAGCTTGATATTCCAGTGTTGGCAAGGGTATGGGGCGGTGGAAACTCTGGGTCTCTACTACTCACAGGGTGAAGTGGTTACAACCAGTTTGGAAAAGACTATGGTAGTATCTAGCTAATTTGAATATACACATACCCCATGACGTGGCATTTCCTCCCCTAGGTATATTCCCTGCATAAATGGATATATATATATATATATATATATATATATATATATACACACACACACACACACACACACACACACACACACACACACACACCAGGATATATGTACAAGATACATGTATAAGAATCTATCTCTGTCATTGGATGCAGCTAAAGGCCTGGACAGAATGCATTTAGCAGCTATTTGAGGACTCTGAAATACTTATAAATAGTAGCAGACAGATTGGGAGAAAAGACTAGAATTAAAAGTACTACCACACTGGTAGTGAATTCCTCATTTTTCCTCTGGTATCCCATGTCCTGGGCTCGAGGCAGTCCAAAACCTAGCAGTGGACAACAGAGAGAATTCCAGAAGACCTCTAGTTATGGCTGTGAGGCAGGAGAGGGCTCTAAGGCTCAGACAGAGGGGGAAATCCAAGGGGTTGTTTTTTTCTTTGTTCTCTCGCATACTAGTCCCCAGGCAGTCCCACAGTAGTGGTGGTAGTGCCAGTGGCAGCAGTGGGGCCCTCAAGCCCCTAAAACTGGGGAAGGGAAACCTCTCTGATCAGAGGAACTGTAATCTCAAGAGGGTGGGGTGAAATCCAGTTGCTTTTCTCTCTCTCTGCTTTCCTGCTCCTTGGCCCCAGATTTGGGTACAGTTCAGGAAAAGCCTGATTGAATGTGGTAACTAAAACCCCAGCTTTCTGGCCAGGGTACTGAGAAGGGAGGCCTAATGAACTGGGAAATACAAGGAGAAGACAGAAGGAGGAGGTCAGAGAAGCAACTCCATAAAGTTGTTTATGAACTTCTGGACTAACCCCTGAGTTGTGCGTGTGTGCATCTGATTCTAACCAACATACCAAAGACTTTGAGAACTGAACTCAGGGACAGACCAAAGCCTGAGTCCCAGACTGGACACTGGGTGGCATACACAGAGGACACACCTGAATAGGCTTTGAGAATGGAACTGGCATTGAAACCACAACACACAGAAGGCTGGTGAGAACTTGCCACCAAATGCAACCTGGTTGATTATCTGGTAAAACAGAAATATCAACATTCTCCACTGGATTTAAACAAGACCAAAAGTTTCATAACATAATGTTTAAAATATCCAGGATAGAATCCAAAATTAATCATCATATGAAGAACCAGGAAAATCTCAACTTGCATGGGAAAGGTAATCAATAGATGCTAATGCTGAGATGACACAGACGTTGGAATAAAATGCTCCCAAAAGTAAGGGCAAACACTGTTGAAATGAATGGAAAGATAGAAGTGTTAGCAAAAAAAAAGAGAAAAAAGATTTTAAGAAGAACCAGCTGGAGATATAAGAAAAAGTACAATAACTGAAATTTTAAAAATTCAGCTGAGTGGTCTCAATAACAAAGTGGAGATGACAGAGGAAAGAATCAGTGAACTTGAAAATAAAGCAATAGAAACTATCCAATCTGAAGAATAGACAAAAAAAGATTTAAAAAGTTGAATGGAGCCTCAGCCACTTGTGGGACAACACCAGAAGGTTTACCCATCAGTGTTGTTGGAGTCCCAGAAGAAGAGAAGGAGTGCAGTACAGAAGAAATATTCAAGGAAATAATGGCTAAAACTTCCCAAATTTGGTGCCCAAGTGGAGTTTATCCTGGGAATGGAAGGCTGGTTGACCATTCAAAAATCAGTCAATGTAATCCACCATATTAACTGTCGAAAGAAGAAAAACTACATGGTCATGTCAGTTGATGAAGAAAAAACATCTGACAAAGTTAAACATCTACTCATGATAAAAACTCGCAGCAAACTTAGAAGGGAACTTCTTTAACCTGATATAGGGCATCTACAAAAAACCTACAGCAGACATCATACTTAATCGTAAAAGACTGCTGTCCTCCTAACATCAGGAACCTATCCTGATAGTCCTAGCCAGTGCAGTAAGGCAAGAAAAAGAAATAAAAAGAATACAGATTGGAAAGAAAGAAAGAAAACCAACCCTGCTCATAGGTGAAATGATTGCCTATATAGAAAATCCCAAGGAATCTACAAAAAAACTCCTAGGGGGGCTGGCCCCGTGGCCTACTGATTAAGTTCAGCGCACTCCACTTCGGTGGCCTGGGTTCGGTTTCCCAGCATGGACCTACACGACTCATCAGTGGCCATGCTGTGGCAGTGACCCACGTACAAAATTGGAGAAGATTAGCAAGATGTTAGCTCAGGGCAAATCTTCCTCAGTGAAAAACCCCCAAAAAACTCCTAGAACTAATAACTGAGTTTAGCAAGATGACAGGATACAAGATCAAACACAAAAAATTAATTGTATTTCTATATACTAGCAATGAACAATTGAAAATTAAAAAAAAAAATTTATAGTAGTCACCCAAACCAAAATACTTATGTATAAATCTAATGAAACATGTGGGATCTATGTGCTGAAACTTGTTCCTCCCCCATTTTTTCCTCCCCATCTACCCAGCTGTTCAAGCTGCAAACCTAAGAATCACTTTTATTGTTCCTCTTCCTCACCCTTTCTCCAGTTTTTCTGTCTTCATAGTGTGTCATTATCCAGATGCTTCTTTCTAGCACACTGTCCAAGGTACCATCTTCCCTCCTCTAGACAAGTAAACATCTCCCCGCTGGTCTCTCTGTGCTCATCTGTCACCTCCCAGCAGTCCATTCTCCACTTCGTAGCCAGAGTGGTCTTTTAAAAACGTCAGTCAGATCATATCTTATTCCCACTGAAATCTCTCTAGTGACTTCATGATGCACTTAAAAGCCAAACTCCGTGACCTACAGGGCCCGACTTGCTGTCTCCCACTCTAATTTCTAATTGTCTCAACACTTGGACTTTAGTCCATTTGCCCCTCACTGCCCTCGAGCCACATTGGCATTCCTGCTCTTCTGTGAATCTGCCAGTACCCTTCCCACCTCACGGCCTTTGTACTCACTGTTTCCTCTACCTAGAATGCTCTTACCTCCTGCTTTGCATGACCATCTCAGTCTGTTCAAATGTCATCTCTGCAGGAAGGCCTTCCCACTTTGCCTAAAGTAGTCTGCTCTCTTGACACCCAGTCCTTCTCTAAGAAAGTATGTCTTTATTCCTTCTTAGCACTCATCCTTCCTTCAAACTATCCACTTACTTACTTGCATACTGTCAGTCTCCCCCACTAGAATGTAGGCTTCATTTGGCCGGGGACCTTGCCTTTCTTTTCATTACTGTGTCCCTGGTACTTAGAATAGTACCTGGTACGTAATAGGTGCTCAGTAAATACTTGTTGAATGAAGAGTAGAAAAACAGAAGCAATAATGTCCATCACTTAATGGATACTTAAGGATTACATAAGTAATGACACATCCATACAGTGAAATACTGTGCAGCCATTAAAAATGATGACACAATTTTATTTTTATTGACACAGAAGATGTCAAGGATATTGTTGAGTGAACAAAACAGGAGTAAATATCATGTATATTGAGGCCACATATAAATAAAATTGTGTATGCACAGTCACACATATATTTATGGAAAGAGAGATTTCTGAGAAAATATTCACCAAAATGTTTGCAGCAATTAACTTCAGATCATGGGAGTTTCAAATGGTCCTTACTTCATTCTTTATAAGTCTTTTACATTTGGATTTATACAGTAAGCATGTGTGATTCCTACAACTGGGAAAAAAATAAAATTATTTTTGTTTGGAGAGAGGGACTCTTTTATTTTATGTAATAACTGCCTGGTGATTACTTGTACTTATCCTACTGACTAGGTGGTAAAGGTAAATCTTAAACTCCATGAAGTTTAAGATACACACTGCAGAGTGACCCATTTTTTTCTCTATCCTGTTCCAGCTGCTCTTGTGATATGCTGTCCCTCATAATCTTCCTGCATCTTAGCACAAGATGCCCTGGCATGGTCTGGACACACTTGATAGCATGAATAGAGTTGAATTCACTGCGTGCCCGGCTCTAGACATCTGCTGTTTTCCCAGGACGGAGTGGAATGAGGCGTAACCTCTCTGCCTGCAGTGGGGTGGGGCCTCCATTCTCCACTGGCCCGCAGTCGCGTCACGGTGGAGAACAGCTGCACTGTGCTCAGATGGGGCTGAGAGTCACAGGGACCCTGTCTTATCAAGAGCTTCTTGCTAGGCCTGTCTCCTCCCCACCCCAACATGTACCCGTTCAAGATTGGATTTCAATTTGTGAACTTCTAAGTTATTTTACTGGGTCAGTTAATTTAGTATAGGTCAGTGAATTTTTCTGTGTTTATTTTATAAAACTGTTTTTCCTATTTTAGTTTGTCTTTGATTAATTGATCCCACATTATGATTTATTTCCCTGACTTGAGATGATGTGAGAGCGGTTTGCACTTTCCCCAGCCCCTCTCAGGCCTCTGTTGTCTCCCATGATTCATGGGTGGGCCTGGCTCAGGCCTTCTGACAGTGCCCTGGGGTGGGGGCTGGGAGGTAATAGTAGATAATTACTCTCATGGCAGCTGCTCTCCTAATGGAGGGTCTGCTTCTCTTGTTTCCTCTGAGAGTCAGGGTGGCATAATGTAAAGAAAAGAAGCTTCAGAGTCAGACCTCGGTTAGCTCAGCAACATCCCAGCTAGTCCAGTTCTTGGTTGGGGATCTCGAACATATTGTTTCCCCTCTCCAAGCCTTTGTTTCCTCATCTGTAAAATGGAAGTAATTCCTACCTCACAGGGTTGTAAGGATTAAAGTGAGAGTGTAGGTGAAAGTACTCAGAGCAGCATGAATACACAGTAGATGCTCGATAAATAGTAGTTCCCTCAGTTGTTCCCTTCATGTGGCATGTCTGGCACTCCATTTGGAACTGTTGCCCACTTCCTCCTCCACCCAAGGCATGACATACATTACTTATGTTTAATATAGCCCATGACTTTAATGGAGACTGTACGATGCCATTGCTTCAGAAATGAGGGACCTATTTTGGTTAGGATAGGTCCACATTCCATTTACCCCTATGCCCTTTGCACTCGGCAATTCATCATAGCTCAGAGATTGGAGCCAAAGACCCCTTTCAGGAAGATCCGGCAGCAGAGCTTCTTCTCTTATGTGATTGGAGTTTTCTTGCCTAATGGCCTTTCCTGCCTTTCTGGCTTTTGTACATTCTAACATGAAGCTCTGCAATTTTCTGATAGAACAAAGTCCATATTTTTATCCTACAAAATACTAAACTTTATATTCCTCAATAATGCTCCTCAAATTGGTCTTCATGGGAAATATTTGTTGTCATTAGCAGCACTTATTTAAGAAGCATCTGCTTGATGCAGAGCTCAGTGACAGCTGATGGGAATTTGTGGTGGTTCTTTAGAATGAAAAAAGGAACTGGATCACTGGAGATCAAAAATGCCGGTAGCACACGAGGTTCCAATGTGTACCCATATTCCCTGAAATTCCATTCTGGGGCTCACTGGCCTGAAGGTGAGGACACTTGGCTTGGGGAACTTGCAGGGAGGAATCCTCTTGTCCTAGAATAGGATCTCACCGTGTAGTACAGTGCTCCCAGCTGTTTACACATCAGAGCGTAGGTAGAAATGATGACATTTGCACGCCATGCTAAGAAAACAGGAGGGGACTTAGGGTTATCTAAATAGGGCATTGTGAAAGCATTGATAATTTTTTTTACATTTTAGAATTATGAGCAAAATGAAATACGAAGTGGTAAGGAATATATTAAATGTTGAATTGCTATAAAACATAAAAATAAATATTTTCAAGTTTTAAATTAAAAACTTGAGCTTGTTTCAATGTCCATAAATTTTTATAGCAGGGTTTATGACTGAGAAGGTGTCATGTAACTACAATCAAGACTTTTTAGTGATGCTCTCTTAAAAAATACTCAGTTGTCATCATGGAAGAGAAATTCTGTCCACACAAGTAACTGATAAAAAATGTAAAACCATTCTTACACTCATTCAAAAGTTTACAGTAGTTGAAACTATATTTAAAGAATCTAATGGCTTTTACTTTTCTCTTATCAAAATTGCTATGTTGAAATTTTTTGATAGAACAAATGGATTTCAAATCCAATCTCACTTTTTTATATCAAGTATTTCAAAATAGTTCGAAGGTCTGTTGCAGAACGTACACAAATTCTTAGAGCAGTCACCCTACAGGCTGCGTGAAGACCCTAAAGAGCTGCGTTAGCTGCGAATATAGAGATCTTGGGTATATGTGAAGATGGGTGTTCCGGCCTCCACCTGGAGCTGTGCCCCTCTGGGCGTCCTCCTCTGGCCTGCCTGCCCCTGCTCAGCAGCATCTTGGACGGCACTCGCTTCGTGAGCACTGGGAACACATACTCTTCCCTGCAGCCTCACAGGCTCCTATGTCCATGGGCGGTGGGTGCTTAAGTGGATGTCATCCACCCACTGCTTCTGGGGACCAGAGGGCATCCCTGCTCTGCCGGAGCTTCCCTCATTAGAGCCCTAGACAAAGCTGTTCAGCCAGAGGCGCTGGCCCCCAGGCCTTGTCAGGCCACCCCAGGGCTGAGGGGATGAGTACACAGGCAGTAAACGTGACTGTACGGACCAGTGTATAGGCCAGTGTACAGGCCAGTACCCAGTCCAATACGAGGCCAGTACAAAGATCAGCACGCAGAATAGTACACAACCTGTACACGTTTGGGAAGCTTTGGTGTCACATGAGATGAGGATTGATTGTAGATCAGTTCTGTCTAGAAGGTGAGGAAATGACCTTCCTTGACTCTGCCGTGGGTTCACTCTCCTTGTCGTCAGGAAGCCTGCAGCTACTCATGGGACAGGCATTGCTCTGATGGTGGTGAGAACCAGGCCTCTCCCCAGGATAGAGTGTCAGTCTTCACTGAAACAGAAGTTAAGCTTTAAAAAGGCTGTGGTCTGTGGACCCCTGAGGGTCCCCACAACCATTCCAGGGGGTCTATGAGGTCAAAGCTATTTTCATGATACTACCAAGATGACCCTTGCCTTTTTTCACTGGTGGTTCCAAAGCAAGAATGGGTAGAATGTCTCGTGCTTTAGCATGAGTAAAAACAACACACTAAATTCTACTAGTAGTCATGTTACATTCTTGACGGCCACACACAGCTTTTTTTAAAAAAATGACCAATTTTAGGGGCCGGCCTCGTGGCGTAAGTGGTTAAGTTTGCATGCTCCACTTCAGTGGCCTAGAGTTCGCAGGTTCGGATCCTGGGGTGTGGACCTATGCACCACTCATCAAGCCTGCTGTGGCAGGCTTCCTCTATAAAATAGAGGAAGATGGGCATGGATGTTAGCTCAGGGCCAATCTTCCTCACCAAAAAAAAAAAAGACCAGTTTTACTTTAAGATGTCCTTGATGAAGCAGTAACAATTATAAAATTTATTAAATTTCTTCCCTCGAGTACACCTCTTTTTAATATTGTGTATGATGAAATGAGACGCATGTATAAAACGTTTGCTGATCCTGAAGTATAGTGGCTGTCTTGAGGAAAAGCACTTGTGCAATTGTGTTGCAAGCTGAACTAGCCACATTTTTCATGGAATAACATTTTTATTTGAAAGAACAACTGACAGACAAACTATGGTTTTTCAGACTTTGGAATTTGGCAGACATTTCCTTGATAATGAAGTGAGCCTGTCACTTCGAGGGAAGTAATGAGTATCTTGTTGTCAGTGATAAAATGAGAGCATTCAAGTGAAAATTAGTATTTTGGAAAACTTGTTTCCACTTGATAGCTTCCCAATACTTAAATTTTTAATTAAGCAGGGAGAGGGGGCTATAACCCTATTTTGTGGCCTCATAGGTCATCAGTTTTCATAAATGTTCTATATATGCTTAAACAGAATTTGCATTCTACACTTGTTGGTGTAAGGTGCTCTTATGTTAGTTATTTCAAATTTATTAATTGTTCTGTTCAAATCTTCTGAATCCTCACTGATATGGGGAGCCTGATTTTTCAGTGGTGTGTGTGTTTCCTATTCTGATGATGGGAAACCCATTGTTTATTTCTCCTTGTAATTCTGTTAACTTTGCTTTGTATGGAGAGAGGTTTCACTATTAGGTGCATACACACTACACACTTTGGTGCATGGCCTCCTTTTGTTTATGTCCAGTTTCTGAAACTTATAGAAATTGATGAGTTCAGAACACTGACTTATCCTTTTGAAATGGCAATGGAGGAGTTAATGGTTAGTTTCAAAGACTTTAGGCTTCTGAAAAAGCATTTCAGGTCTGACTTGGTGCAGGTGCAGGAGGAGAAGAGCAGAGATTTGCATCACCCGTGCCACTTCCCCTTGGAGCCAGGCAGCGAACACACATGTGCTCTTTGGTCAGGGGTCTTTGTAATCCTGGGCTTTCCAGCCTGGCTGAGGCAGGAAGTCTAAACCACCAGACTAAACATCTCTCCTTCACTGTGCAGCTGTGAGCTTGCTGCTTTGACACCTGGAGGGGAGAGTACCTTCAGGTGCTGGGAGAGCTGTATATGCTTATCAGTGCACATTGTGCCTGGCTGACTTTGGAGTCCCGGAGTTTTTTGTTCTTATTACAGATTTAGGATCAGTGAACTGCTGGGAAGACCTAGGTTTTACTGCCAGCTTCCCTAGAGGTGAATTGTCCCTGAAGGGTTGGTATACTCAAAATAGCATTTCCATTATATAAGGTGAACTCACATGCAACTTCAAGAGCACATTTGTATACAGTGAGATGCTCTGGGATCTGCAGCCTTGCCCAAACCCAACAGTAAGAAGCTCTGCTCCTGTATTCCCAGCGCTTTTTTTTTTTTTTTTTTGTGAGGAAGATCAGCCCTGAGCTAACATCCATGCCAATCCTCCTCTTTTTGCTGAGGAAGACTGGCCCTGGGCTAACATCTGTGCCCATCTTCCTCTACTTTACATGGGACACTGCCACAGCATGGCTTGACAAGTGGTGTATCGGTGCGTGCCCGGGATCCAAACCCAGGCCGTCAGCAGCGGAGCACACGCACTTAACCGCTACACCATGGGGCCGGCCCCTTCTGGGGGATTTTGCCTATGCCTTCCTGATTGCTTTCTATTTTAGTTTACATTTCCTAAAGATTATACTTAAGCTGTCCTGCTAATCAGGGAACTCCAAGGAACTGTGCACAGATTAAACCATCAGTAACAGCTTATGAATATGTGGCATATTCAGTAACAGCTTATGAAAATGAGAGTAGAATGCTTGTCAGGTGGGATCCCTGGCTGGGTTGGAAATGGGGAAGTCACAGGTTATTCAGGAGCCTCAAGAAGTCCTTCTGGAAAAGGTTAAATTTTAGGCTCTTATAAATGACAGGAGGGAATTACCTTGGCAAATATGGAGTCATCAAAAGGGAACCCCAAAGTAAAAGCAAGAAATTGAAATGAGGGAAGAGTGCCCAAGAAGAGCCAGTGCAGGCTCTCCGCAGCCCGTGACTGCGATGTAATCAGCTGGATAGGCTGGGAGCCAAGAATGGCCAGAGCAAGGGAAGCGCTACTGTAAAAGGTGGTTGGGCTAGGGACTGGGAGAGGCAGCTACTGCTGCCACCATTGCTGCCACCATTAACATTGCCCCCTCACAGCAAGGAGTGAAGGAAGACAAAGAATCCAGGTCCTAGGGCTACTCATTGGCTTCATTGGTCATTTGGCCACTCCGTTCACTCTTCCATTCATTCAGCACGTTTATGGAGCACCAACTCGGTGCCAGACCTGTATTAGGTGCTAGAGATATAGATACACATAGTTAGGATTGTTTAATTGTAAGCAACAGAACCTGACTGTGGCTAATTTAAAAAGGAATTTACTGGAAGGACATGGATACCCCCAGAATCAAATTAAAAGCTAAAAGGCCCTAAGAAAGGGCATGAAGGGCAGTGCCAGGAACCTAGATTGCAATAAATGGTCCATCTCATCAGCACACTGTTTCTCCCTGGTGTCACTCAGCTTAAGAGAGAAAGAGTCCAACCAACATAGCTTTTGTCAAGTCCCTATGCTTTGGATAGGCAAATCCCGCTGACAGTCTCACCCTTGCCTGCAATGGGAGAAGAGTAATTCCCTGAAAGAAATTCAAGGGGCTTGTTGCTAAAAGAGGACAGAAAACAACAGATGTGCACTGCAGACTCATGAGCAACTAATGGCAGAAATGCATAAAGTTCTGTAAGTTTGATGGAGAGCACAGAAAGGAGGCTCCAAAGCTAACAGTTTAGAGCAGAGAAGGTGTCGTTCATTGATCAGTCATTAACATGCCAAGTACAGCATTAGGTGATGAAGCCTTGGTAGAATTTCTAGTCTAGTGGAGGAGAGACACCAGTCAAATAGTCTGTTAATGTATAATTACAAACTGGAAAAGTGCTATGAGGACAAGTAAGTACACTTGTGTTAAAGGAGCATGTAAGAGGTACACAATCTAGACAGGAGGGTCAAGGAATGCTCTCTTCTAAAAGAGGGTACATTTGAACTAAGGTCTAAAGGATGAGCAGGAATTAACCAAATAAAGAGGTGAGGACACACTTCAGGCAGGATAAACTGCTTCTGAGAAAAAGTCCTATGTTGAGAGAGCTCATGGCTTATTCAAGGAACGGAAGGAAGGCCAGAACGGCCCGAGCGGAGAGCACAGGGGAGAAGATAGTGCAAGAGAGAGCTAGAAAGGTAGGCAAAGGCCGAATCATGAAGGTCCTGGTGGCACTACAGAAATGTCTATTAGATTTAGCTTTGGTTACAGCTGTATCTTGAAGGATGAGTGGAAGGTGAGTGAGGGCATTACAGGTCGTGGAAATGTCTGCAATAGCTCTCAGGCATAAAGGCTGCCTAGAGAGGAGTGGCGAAGGTGAGGCTAGGAAGACAGGCAGAGACAGATTAAGAGGTAGCTCCATGGTCTAAGCAACAGTGAAGACTCCAGCAAAAGCACTGGCCATGGTATAGGGAGGAGGATCTGTGTTTAGAAATGGGAGAGAGTACACCAAAAATTTCCTTGGAGGACTGAATGGTAATGCCATTACCAAGCAAACAAACAAAACAAAACAAAAAACAGGGCTGGGGACAGGTGAAGATGAGTGATTTACAGCGTTTTGAATTTGAGGTGACTGTGGGTCATTTAGGAACAGTGTGTAGGAAATAAGCAGTGTGAAAACGGGTTGGGAATAATATTCTAAGCGAAGGATAAAGCATGTACAAAGGCCTGGGGGTGATAAAGATACTGTGGAGGAAAATAAAGTAGTTCAGTCTGGCTGGAGCAGGGGCGGGGCAGGGGCAATGCAAGGACTCAAAAAGTGGACTTGGAATGGTCACTATAGACCAGATCATGAAGGACCTTGTAAACCAAGAGACTGGGATTCATTCTGAGAACAACAGAGGCCATTCAAAGGTTTTAAGCAGAGTTATGACATAACCATATTTGTCCTATAGAAGGACAGCTCTGGTTACATTATGGAGAATCTATTAGAGAGGGACAAAAGAGGAGGCAGGGAAACCTGGTAGGAGGCTGCTACAGTAATCTGGGTGAGACGTGAAGCTGGCTTCTTAGTCAAGGATAGTAGAAATGGAGAAAAGTAAGTGGATTTGAGATCCATTGAGAAGATGAAATTAGAAGCACCTGGTAATTAATTAAATAAAATAAGAGGAGCAGGAATCAAGGAATTCTCTCAGGTTTCATGCTTGGGCAGCTGGGTGAATAGTGGTACCATTCATTAAGGTAGGGCACACAGGAGGAGAACCAGGTTGTGCCTGTGTGAGGGTGGTGAAAATGAACTCTCTGTGAGGCAGCCTGAGTTTTAGGTGTCTGTAGAAATTGGACGTGTCCAGGAGACAGCTAGATATACAAGTCTGGAGCTCAGGAGAGAGGGTTGAGCAAGAATGAGAGATTTGGTTTGGGCGCAATGGAAAGATCGTTGGGCAGGCTAAACTGGATAGTTGAGCAAGGTGAAGTCTAGACTGGATAAGGAAAAAGTGAAGAAACAAGAAGAAACCACTAAAAAACAGACAAAATATATGAAAAAAGTTTTTTCAGACATTGAACAATAGGTAGCACAGAATGCCGATCTCTGAAAGAAAGGAAACAAGTGAGGTTAGCCCCATAGTTGCCCAACCTAGTGGCCTGGATGGTTTCCAGACCACAGGGAAGGAGAACCCAGGAGTCTTCCTAAGAGGAAACAGTTGAGAATTTGAGGAGACCAAGGCAGCCAGAATTCACAGGCAGAGTACCAGAGTGGAGAGAGCTGCACACACAGAGAGCTCTGGAGATCTGTTGAAGGTCCCCTTGACTCCTTAGCTGATCAGTGCATGTGTGTGAGGAAAGGACTGGAAGCCAGGGAAGAACCACTGGAAAAGAGCAGGCAGAATAATCCCTCACATAGCACTGGGAATAGTGAGAAAACGTCATAATAGATGGGGCATCACATAGCGTACCCAGAAGGGTTTCGCCGTAGTAGTGGGGCAAAATTAGTAGTGGGGCAAAATTAGTAATGGTGCCAAATTAACCCGAGACTAAAGTCCACTTTTGCCTCTAACCCTAACTCTACAAAGCTTAAAAGAAAGTCTTGAAAGGGTCAAACTGTTTCCAAGTAATTTAACTGCACCTCAAAAATACTTAAAGAATGCACAGATATCTGTACCCAACAAGATAAAATTCACATGGCTGGCATCCAATGAAGAATGACCAGACAATTCAGAGAAGCATGAAAATACAACCCATAATGAGGAGAAAAACCAATCAATAGAAACAGGCCTAGAGATAACACAAATGAGAGAATTAGTAGGCAAAGCCTTTAAAACATACTCCATGTCTTCAAGAAGGTAAAAGAAAGCATAAGAATGTTAAGGAAAGACATGTAAGAGATAAAGAAGAATCCTAATACTGAATGGATACACAACAAATTAGACACTCCAGATGAAAAGAGTGGTGAACAAGAAGATATATCAGTAGAAACTATCCAAAATGAAATACAGAGTGAAAAATTACTGGGGAAAAAAATGAACTGAGTATCAGTGAGTGGTGGGACTTCAAGCAGGTTAATACATATGTAATCAGAGCCCCCAAAAGAGAGGGGAGGGGAAAAAATTTTTGAAGAAATAATGGCTGAAAAATTTTCAAATTTGATTAAAACAATAAACTCGTAGACCCAAGAAGTTCAGTGAATCCCAAACACAAGAAAAATGATGAAAACTATACCATGGCACATCATAAGCACTCCCTCCTCACTACCCACACATTCGAGAGAAAAAGCAGCCTCCCTTGAGAGCTGCAGGAAAAGCCAGGCCTCACAGGGCAGAGCCAGGCTTCAGGTCTGCCAGGAGGCGGAGGAAGGTAAGCCAGTTGGTTGGCATAGGGAGTCCAGAGGGCATTATGAGAAAGATTTAGAAAGGAGATTGGTCAGGGAAGAAAGAACCCACAGCGAAATGAGGATGAGAGAAAAAACGTCCTGGCCCATTATAACAGTGATTATACCTATTATACCTGGGAGATTTAGCTGGCTCTAAGTTTTCCAGAGACTTCCTACTCTTCCTGAGAGCCTGCATTTGTTCAGGACAGCACATTCCTTCAGTGAGTGCTCCTTCTAACCGTGTGTTTCATGTGGGAATCCTAGTTATTACAGACTCCATCTCCTTGATCACTGTGCTTAGAACAGGCGTGAGGAGCTGACGCAAGCTAGACCACTCCTGACCCTTCCTGGGAGTTTTGCCATTAGGAGCAGAGAGCAGAGTCGAATTCCCTTTTCAGTGGCAAAGCTGAAGACGTGCACCTGAAAGTTGCTGGTGGCCGTTTTCCTAACTTAGCAGGAAAGGTAGTCAGGGGAGAGGACAGCTAACTGAGGGGGGCCTGATGGCATCCAGTCACTTTCAGTTGTCCCTGAAGCCCTCTGCACCCTGGCCCTCTCCACACTTTGGTTATGTGAACCGTTAAATTGCCCTATTTGCCTAAGTTAGTGCAACCAGCGTATTGAACGTGCAGGAAACATCAGGAGATAATCATGGCCACCTTCATTTTGTCTCCTCCTGTCCCCTTCAGTGTGGGAGGTCTAGAGAATTTTTTGATACCTCTGAGGTAATGAAAGTCCCATGGTCACATTGAGTCACCAATTCCAGAATTAGAGCCTTCAGCCTTATGTAATAGTCATAGCTTTTAATTCACCCAAAGCTACAGTGACTTCCCTCTCTGCATTAGGGCTGAGGACCAGCAGGCGCCTGGCCCAGGGCAGGGGAGGTGCCCTGCTTGTCTCTCCTTCCACTCCTGCCCCATTGCTGGCTGCTATTTCTGACCTCTCTGAAACTGATGGGGAAGGAAGAGAGAATATAAGCAGAAAAGACATAGATAGTGTTGGCACTCTCTGAACTGGCAAGTGTTGAAAGCTGACTCTTGGGGAGTGCTCTTGTTGGCGTTTTGGAGACCCCCTCCAACTGAGGACCTTCCTCTGCAGTTCCTCTGATGTGGGTAATGCACTCACCAAAGCCTTGTCACTCACTCCTTCTGCAGCTCCTGGGATTCCCAATGTCTGCCCCCGCTTCTGTCTGCTGAGGACTTGCCAACCCTCTGGGCAATCTTTTGGAAAGGACCTGAGACAACCCCACACTAGCTCATTCATGCATCCTTTTCTGCAACAAATTCTGGGAATGTAGGCCAGGTCCAGTGCAGCTCTCTCCTTGGCAGCCAGCCCATCTCGTGTCCTTTAGGCTCCTCAGGTACAGGTCAGGCACCTGACAGTCCGCTGTTTGCCCCATTCCTTAAGGGTCACGTGTCAAGCTTCCCTCGCCAGGCTTGAGTGAGAAACAAGTACTACCCATTCTGCCCCTTAAAGGAGATGGGGTTCATAACACTGCTCTCTCCAAAAAAATTCTACAAATCCTCTCTCCCTTAATCTCTCATAACCAGTTACTTTTATATTTGATGTAGGGAGGGCCTTTAGAATTATGTAACGGGTTTTCAGATATTTCCTTTGAAAATTTGCGTCTTAGTCTAGTACATCACTTTAGTGTCTGAAATTTATCATCCTAGAGGCTAGGCTGAAACTTTCTTTTTAGCATCCTGTTAGACTGATTTGATTTGGATTTATGACCATGGTGACTAAATAATTCTGATAATAACAGTTAGCAAATATTTATTGAGCATCTACTGTGTGCAGCCACAAAAGAGTAATGCTTCCAGCCCTCATGAGCTGCCAGTCTAGGACTGGCATAAACTTGACAGTTTATGACCTGTTAGCCTGCTGGCTGGATCCTGCCCATGGGCATATTTTGGTTGATCCTCATAATCTTTAAATTTTCTTGAATCTTTTGCCAATATTTACAAATTGAGAAATTTTACCTTAAAAGATCCAGATTCTTGGCTTTAAAAAACTCAGATGTTGCAATGCTGGGCCTGCATTGCTGCCTGGCATAGTTAGCTAGAGCTGGTGGAGGCTGCCCACTTTGACAGAGCGTGGAGTCTCCAGATGGACCCCATTCCCTCTTGGCTCTGTGACCTGAAACCAATACCAGTTGCCATTTATAATCATTGGGCTCACACAGTTACCTTTTCTTAAAATAAAAAGTAAAGTGAAAACTTTCTGGTATTCATCTCTCTTAACAAAAGAGAAAACAACAGATAGTCCAAGAGAGCCATGGAAGGGACATAATTTCTTTAGAAATGCAAAGTGTTCTTACATGTTTAATATGCAATTAGTGTGCGTGTGTGCAAAAAAAACACTTAAGATGCTGTTGGAAAATAACCCATAGACATAATTATGCTCACTATACAAAAATATATGGTGGAAAAAAGACATTTCAACAGGATTTGTTTTTTGTTTTGTGAGGAAGATCAGCCCTGAGCTAACATCCGTGCTAATCTTCCTCTTTTTGCTGAGGAAGACCAGCTCTGAGCTAACATCTATTGCCAATCCTCCTCCTTTTTGACCCCAAAGCCCCAGTAGATAGTTGTATGTCATAGTTGCACATCCTTCTAGTTGTTGTATGTGGGACGCGGCCTCAGCGTGGCCAGAGAAGCGGTGCGTCGGTGCGCGCCTGGGATCCGAACCCGGGCCGCCAGTAGCGGAGTGTGCACTTAACCGCTAAGCCACGGGGCTGGCCCCAACAACAGGATTTGCTTTTAATGCAACTAAAGTAAGTGGTATGAGCTGCTGCAAGAGGGTATCACTTTTTCCCACTTCCCTTGTTGATGTTATGTTCTTGCTTGGCCCCTGACATTTGAATTTGCAACAAAGGGAGAACATTCTCTAACCTCTCTGGAAGGAATCAGCCGAAGCATGGACTCGGTGTACGTCCGAGGGAGTCTTTGCTGCGGTCTGAGGAGCAGGAGCAGGATAGTTGCCCCAAGGTTATGACCATATGGGGGAAAGCAACAGGTGTTGGCAAGTTCATGAGGTTTTCTTTTTCATGGAATAATAGAATAGGATTGTTGAAAGAGTATTACGCTTTGAAACTAACTCTTTCTGCAAACTTTGTTTTCAGTTTATTTTTTAAATTGAAACCTTTGTTTTTCTTACTGATTTTTGCAAGTTTCTGATATATTAAGCAAAGTCTCTCATCCATTCATCTAAGTTAGAGCAAAACCAGAATTATTTTGAGGAAAGGCTTTCACTTGCCCAAGCGTATTCTCTTGGGAAGCAAGCCTTCTGTTGAGTTGTGTGTCCTAGTTGGTATCTTCAGTTTTAAGAAGAGGACTTGTTCTCTCACCACAGCTCAGCTGGGCTTATGAAAGCGCACGTCTGGCCTTAATTGGCCTTGCAGAATGGCTCCTGTGAGGTACTTGTCAGTGTGTGTAACTTCCCTCTCTTGGCCATTCATTGCTTAGTAAAGACTGAGTTCCTCGAAAGCTTTGCTGCATGGCCTTTTCCGTCCAGTTGTTTGGTCTTGGTATTCTGTTTTATCCTCAGATTAAGCCAGGCCAGCTGAGAACTGCATTCGTAGACCATCTTACTTTGATGTAGCCACTCTACACACACACACACACACACTCTTTGCAATCGTTGAACAAAACTATAAGAAACAATCTTATGACGCTTCCTATCATTTTCCATGTACAAATATTTTTGAGGACACAGAGGAAACTTCCTTCAAGTCTTAGTGTCAGGAATAGCTGTGATTCTCCTGGTTTATTTTGTGGACACTGTAAGCGATTGTATCAGTGCTTTGCATTTAGTTTTAGCTGTGAAAAATCTCGGGGATAGATCTGTAATTTCCTCCTCTGGCAAGCGTACAGGATCTTAGGACACACACTTTTGGTTTTCTTATCCTGGCTGCATTTCATTATTTTTCCTGTGCTTATTTCCCCTCTGGCCCCCAGATTTCTTCTTTTTTAAAATCTTGTACTTCAAACAATTTTGTAAAACTGCTTCAACTTCATTTTAGAATGAGGCTAGACAGAAAGAACTTAAATAAAATATTAATGATTTATCATTTGTTACAAACATCTTAACCAATTTGTTTTTAGATTTCATTTTGAATGTCCTATTCTTTATGTGGTCAGATCTACCAGTTCTTTGTGATTGTCATGAGGAGGATTGTTGCCATGAATTTGAGGACCCCCTTGGCTGCCACATCTTTACCCTTAGTTAATATGGCTGATTCAGTGAGAACTGTGCTTAGAGCTTAGAGGAAGCAGAGATTGCTTCTGACTCTTACTTTTCCAGGGGTCCAGTTTTGTGGTTTACTAAATTTCGGTTTTAAGTATCACATTTAAACAGGAAGGCAATTATATATTAGCATAGGGCTACTTGGCCTAGAAGGCCTGGGAAATACCTGGTGTTGAACCTGGTCCTTCACAGACAGGTGTTCAGCAAGAGTTTTGTGACTTAAATTTAGTTGTGGCTTATGTATTTGGATCTGTTCTTTGAAGCAATTGTCTGTCCCCATGGTCTAGGTCTGGGGAATGCTATCTGTTAGTGTCAGCAGTGGCTTGACTTCAGTGACATTTTCTACTTTTCTTTTCTTTTTCAGAGTATGATCGGTTGGGCTTCCTCCTGAAGCTGGACTCTAAACTGTGAGTAGAATGAGAAAGTTCCTTGACTCTGTGGTAGAGAGATCTGTAAGAGCTGGGGTCCAACCTTGAAGGGTCAGCTCTCATCACCCCTTAGGTTGTTGGAGGATTCCCTGGGGCCTCTGTCCTCAGTGTGTCAGCAGAATCTTGGAGCATATTACAGTCTGCAGAGGCCTGGAGAGGATGGAATTGTGGGCGCAAACATAAGGCCTTAGCTTTGGCTGGCACAGGCAGCTCATTACAGAAGGAGCCACTGTCAGGAGTTTGAGGGACAGAGAGGCCCCTGGAAAGGCCTCTGCTACAGAGTGGAGGATGGTTGAGTCACAGCAGGAGGCAGTGGCCTCTCAATGATGCTCTGCAGCCTGACATGCAAAGCCTTCTGTGATCGGGCCCCTGGCTTCGTCTCCTGCTTTAACTCCTGTCCTTCTCCCACAGGTAAACCCTCTACCTTTGCATGTGCTTGTTATCCGTGCCTGAAATTCCCTTTCCTTGCTTGTCCACGAGGAAAGCTCAGAGACCACTTCCTCTCTGCACAAAATTCTCTCTTCCTCTATGCTTCCTCTGAATTTTCTACCTCTGTCACCTATTATCTCGTTATACTATATAATTAACTGTAATCATTATTAACTTATTAAGAGCACAGGCTCAGAGCCAGGCCAAGCTTGGTTCAAATCCCAGATTGCCATTTACTCTTCTTGTGATTTGGGGCAAGCTACTTAACCACTCTGAGCCTCGTTTCATCTGTAAGATAAGGACAATATACCTACTTCACAGTGTTGTTGTAAGGATTTAATTGAAATGCTTAATTCATTAGGGATTTTCAAGTAAATAGTATCTAATCCTTCCAGAATCCTTTCCTCTTCTGGCCTTCTTAGTCTCCCTTGCTCCTAGACAGTACTGGCATATACTTGTGACGTGCTCAGTAAACATTAAACACGTGGCTGCATGGATGGCTACATGGACTCATGGACGGATGATAGGTGGATGACTATGCACTTTCCCTGTTAGACCAGGATGCCTTGAGATTGGGCTCTATCCACTCTGTGCTCATGCCCTGCACAGGACCTGTCACATGGTTGATGTGCAATCCCATGGTTGCAAAACTGCCTGTGGCTCCTTTCTATTGTTAGTCATCTTTGTACACCTGTGTCCCCTGTCCTGCACCAGACAGACATGAAAGATCAGAATTGTGTCTCCTGCCTTTCCTCTCTTGCATGAAGCCTGGATCACAGCTGCTTCTAATGGTGATGGCTGCACATACATACAAGACATCAAATCTGGGGTATTTGGCTTTCCCACTGAATTGTCTGGCAGCCCCTTTTCCTGGCATCTGGCTTCTTAGCTCTGTGAAACTCAAAACTATGAGTTCAGGCATTGTAATTCTCCCAGCTTTTACATATCATAGAGGTAGCTACAAGGGAAGAATGGTCTGCTCTTTATACCAAGCTAGTAGAGAGATGTCAGCCACATGTTAACATCTGGGGAATGAGGCTTGATTATGCTAGAAAACCATAGGCTTCACTCTTAGAAAAGTCTTAATTTAGTGCTCTGGGCAAAAAACAAATCAAGTATAAGCTATAAGCAAGTGAAATGCCACCAAAACGGAAGAGATGTAGTAATTACCAAGTTGAATCACGTTGATGAACAAAAGACATGTTATCTAGGACATGTTAACTACTGTATTTAATTGTCTTCAACAGTGTAAGGAGGGGAATTAGGAGGACATCCTGCCCTCCTGACCTGACCGTTGGGTAGTACACAGTAGGCTGTTGCGTAGCTTTCTGTTGTGTACCAGGCTGGTTCCATGAACCATTTGAGTCAACTTGGTCTTTAGTCCAGGGAATTGCCTTGGCCTCATTTGATTTAACTCACAATTTAACGTACAAGCTAGAACTTTCCTGCTTCTTCCTGCAAACGCTTTTCCCATCCAATGTTGTCTTCAGAAGAAAGCACAGATATGTGGGAAGGTTTTTATGTGATTCTAGGGAGAAGTTTCCAAGTAAAGGATTCTGTTTTGGGGGAGATAATTCCTTAGCAATGTTCAGATCCCCCTTGTGAAGTCTTTCTCTGCTGTGCTGTGTTCTATTTCTAATGTATAGGAGAGGATCTGACCCTGGAGCAGAAGAACTGGATTTGAATTCTGCCTCTGCTGCTTAGAATTACATGACCTTAGATAATCATTTTAGCTCTCTGAATCCCAGTTTTCTCTTATGAAAAAATGTAGATAATAATACCCACTTGCTAAGGTTTTATGAAGAATAAAAGAAAGAGTCCTATAAAGTATGAATAAGTATATAAATTTAAGAATTTAGTCTCATTTATTTTGATTGGATTCATTTTAGCTTCTTGAGTATAAGAATTCATATGTTCTGGAAAATTTTCAGCCATTATCTCTTTAAATATTGCCTCTTCCCCACTCTCTCTCTACTCCTCTTCTGAAACTCTGATTAAATGTTAGATCTTCTCATTCTAGCCTCTAGTTCTATTAACTTCTCTTCCATATTTTCCATCTTTGATCTTTTCCACATTAAACTGGAACCCCAAAGGACTCAGCATAAGGATAAACTAGAACTAAACCTGCGCACCCAAACCAGGACTGCAGGAGAGGTTGCTAGAGCTCTGAGTGGATCAGGGCAATAAGTTAATAAAACAGAAACACTTGATATTCACAGCCAGAGTTCTCATCACTCAGGTGACCCATGAACTCAGTTTAAGGTATTCCAGACTGGCACTTTCTCCAAGCTCCTGGCAGAAGCAAATGCAAATCCTCTCTGGAGAAAGACATATGAATTCTTCACAAATAACTTTTCAAGGAAATGAGCAGCTCACAGTAAAAAATAGCTAAGCACACAAGGAAACAAAGCTCCATTAGTGAGAACCATGAAAAACAGACAACAGAGAATGACCCATAAAGACTTCTGAAATTGGAGTTACCAGACACAGTTTATAAAGCAGTTATATATACTGTATTTAAGGAAATCAAAGACAAGGTTTAACTATGTACATAGAATAGGGAACTATAAAAAGTTAAATATTAGATTTGGAAAACAAAGAACTTCTAGAATTAAAAAATACAGTGACCAAAATTAAAAACTCAGTAGAAGGATTTAGTAGCAGATTAGATACAGCTGAAGACAGAGTTAGTGAACTGGAAGATACGTCAGAAGAAATTATCTATAACAGGAGTTGGCCAACTTTTTCTGTAAAGGGCCAAATGGTCGATATTTTAGGGTTTGGGGGACCTTATTGTCTCTGTCACAACTACTCAATTCTGCTGCTACAACATGCAAGCAGCCATAGACAGCACATAGACAAATGAGCATGGCTGTATTCCAATAAAACTTTATTTATGGACACTGAAATTTTAATTTCATATAATTTTTATGTGTCAGGAAATATTATTCTTCTGAATTTTTCTCCCAACCATTAAAAATGTAAAAGACATTCTTAACTCATGGGCCATACACAAAACAGTCAGTCAGAGTTGGCCCATGAATCAGTTGGCTGACCCTTAATTGAGAATGCAGCACAGATCTATCTGCATGAGAATTGTCTCCCTACCTCAGATGTTTTCTATTCTTGAAATCCTATTGTACAGAAATACTCTTAAGATAGCTCTATATTCAATGATACTCCAAAAATCTGGAAATAGATGTTTTGGACGTTTTTGTCTTCTCTATATTCTTTTAATTATTTCTTTGTGGAATAAATAGTTTTCTATTTCCTTTGGGAATTCCTTGCTGCTACATGACAAAAATCAACTTGTCAGCGCTATGAAAATTATTTAGAATACTTATATGCAGCGAGCTGTACAAAACCTTGTCTTTTAACTGCAGTCTCTGTTATTCAGGAGGGCAGTGGTTTTTGGAGGTTAAAAATGTGGGCTATTGAGGGGCCGGCCCCGTGGCTTAGTGGTTAAGTGTGTGCGCTCCGCTACTGGCAGCCCGGGTTCGGATCCCGGGCTCGCACCGATGCACCGTTTCTCCAGCCATGCTGAGGCCGCGTCCCACATACAACAACTAGAAGGATGTGCAACTGTGACGTACAACTATCTACTGGGGCTTTGGGGAAAAAAAAAAAAAAAAGGAGAAGGATTGGCATGGATGTTAGCTCAGGGCTGGCTCTTCCTTGGAAAAAAAAAAAGTTGTGGGCTGTTGATCAGACATGGATTTTTAAAGCCCAGTTCCGTGTCTTACTAGCTGTAATCTTGAGTGAGTTATTTAACTGCTAAGCATCAGTTTCCCACTATAAAATGGGGACAATAGTCATCACCCAAGGATGAGATTCAGCCTATCCTGTACCTTATCAGTGCCTGGTAATGAGACTGGGACCTCAGTTTGCCTCCTGCTCTGTGGCCCAGATTTCATTTCTTCACTCATTCACTTAGCAAATATTTCTTGAGTACCAACCATGTGCTTTGTAACTGGGATAAAACTGTGAAAATTCTAAGCCATGTGAACAGCCTTATAAGCTGGATTGGAAAGAATGTTTTGTTAGCTAAAGTCTTAATGAATGGGAGAGAGTAAATGAGAACAGCAAGGGAGAGTAGGAGGTAGTATTTCAGGATAGCATGAGCAATGAACAGGTTTTTGTTTGTTGTTTTTTAAAATAAGGATGACATACTGGTAGTTTGGAAGCATAAATGGACTACAAAGAGATAGGAGAGATCCTCAGGTGCATGGGGTATAGAAGAAAGAGCAGCTTCCATTGCACAGGGATGTACGGGAAATGGTGTTTTCAGGAGAGATCAGGATTCTATGAAAGCAGAAGATGGAAAGAGCATTCACTGAAGAAGTTGAGGATATAAAGGAACAACACTTCATGGAACACAGTGGAAAGTTAGAGTATGGTACAAGGGGAGAGAAGGGGCCAAGAAGAAGAAGCAGAGAGCAGTGACTTGAGCATGAGATAACTGACAAGCAGATAGTTGAGTAAACAAGAATAGCCAGGATGTGAGCTCGTGAGTTGGGTTTTGCTGGCCTCAAGGTTGCCCAAGAATTAATCTTGTGTTCCCCTGGGGGTGAGCACTCAGGCTCCTCAGTGCACTCAGCTACACCCTGACTAGATGATACCCCAGGGGGTTGAGGTCTGGGCCCCGGGAAGGCGCTAGGTTCTCTGAAAGGAGTCTGCTGTTCAAAGTTGAGGGTCCTGGGGAAAGGCTCAGGGCTGCAGGCTGCTGCCCCAGCGTTGAGGTAAGCACTTCTCCTTCATTCAACAAAATTCTTGAGCAATTACTGTGTGTCAGGCAGTATTCTGTGTTCTGAGGATATACCAGCAAACAAGATGGTCGATAAACAAAAAGTGTAATAAATAGGTAAAGTTTTCAGTATCTTGGAAGGTGATAAGGAAGAAAATAGGGCTGGACACAAGAATGCTGGAGAAGAGATTGCAAGTTTAAATGGGATAATCAGGGTAGGCTTCATTGAGAAGATGACATTTGAGCAAAGACTCAAAGGAAGAGAGAGGGTGACCCCTGCCAGTATCTGGAGGCAGAGCATTCCAGACAGAACCCTAAGGAAATCTCAGTCTCAGTTATAAGAAATATGACACCAGGAGTCAGGAATGTGCCCATTAGTCCAGCGGAGAGAGCAGCTATCTGGAGCCTTGGAGGAGCCAGACCTTGGTGTCCAGGTGTGTGTTTCCTGAGCTGATGTCAGCCTTCTGGGAGCTGATTTAATTAAATGAAGGTTTCATCTGTTTCAGCTGAGTGTGGGTAGGTACTCTGTGCTCTGGGAAAGTTCCTGTCTGCAGTGTGGTGTTTCATAGTCACCATGTGGGCGAGAGCGTGGGGACTTTAATGCTCAGTCTTATTTCATAAGGAATTCCACGTGAAGACACAAAGATATGAAAGCCAAAACCAAGAACTTTTATCCCCCAAAGGCTTGTGAAAACCAAGCCAGTTGTGGAAGGCCTGTAAACATGGGACAGTCTAAAATATACCCTGAGGCATGGTTTACTATTGCCAGAACAGCCTGACAAGTTCCCTGTGGCTGCAAGGGGAAATTGTTTATTGAACACCTCCTGTATGCCCAGTGCTGCACTAGGTACTTTCTGTTACTTATTGCTCACGACAACCTCTTAGGTGATCTCATCCAGTCTCATGGCTTTAAATAGCATCTATATGCTGATGACTCCCAAATTCATGGTTCAAGCCCACTCCTCTTTCCCTATACTCCAGACTAATTTGTCCAATTGCCTCCTTTACTTGGATGTGGATTACGCTTAGCATATCCAGAACCTAACTCCTGACTCACACGTGCCTCCCGGAATCTCCCCTACCCCAGGATATGGCAACTTCATCCTTCCAATTGCTCACGTCAAAAACCTTACCATCACATCTTTGACACCAAACTAATCATCAGCAAACCCTAGTGGCCTTACCTTAAATATCTCCAGATCCAACCACTTCTCCCTGCCTCCACCACTGTCACTCTGTCCAGGCAGCCATTATTGCACTCTTCACTGCTCTCCTTGCTTTCACACTTGCTTCCCTGTGTCTGCTCCCACATTGAAGCCACAGTGATCCTGTTAAAATGCAAGACAGATCTGGTGACTCTTCTGATCAGAACTCTTCAGTGGCTTCCCATTTCTCTTAGAATAAGAGCCAGAGTTTTTACCACACTCGACCAAGACCCTACACGGTCTAGACCCCTGTTTCCTTACTGCGCTTCTAGTTTATTATTCCATATTGGGCTCCTTGCTGTGCCTTAAATACTCCAGGCCCATTCCTGCCTCAGACTCTTGGCATTTGTTCATTCGTTTGTTTGGGACACCCTTCCCCAGATACCTGCAGAGATTGCTCACTCCCTGACCTTTTCAGACCTTAGCTCAAATGTTCCCTTCTTAGTGAAGTCTTCCCTGCCCGTCCCATTAAAAATTATAACCCCTCCCCCTTGGCATTCCCTGTTCCCTTACTGTGTCATTTTTCTCCAGAGTGTTTGTCACTGTGGGATATCCATGTTTTACTTGTTGATTGTCTCTTCCCACTGGAGGGAGGGCCGGAGGTGAGGGGGGGCCGTCTATTTTGTTCGCTAGTGTTTCCTAGCACCTAAAACAGTGCCTAGCACTTAGTGATTGCTCAATAAATATTTGTTGAGTGAATGAATGAATTGGTGGACAACTCTATGAAGTAGGTGGTATTTGAATGCATTTTAACAAATGAGAAAGTAACTGTAGAAGTAGTTTACCTGTGTTCACAGAGCTAGGTGTGATCAAGCCTTCTCTGCCTGGCTCCAGACTTTCTACTTGTCCCATAGAAATAGAAATAGCTTTCTGTTTTTCCAAATTCACACTGTCAGTTTGATCCTAAAGTTGAACAACTACATTGTAAGGTTTTGTAAGGGCAAGAACTATGAAAATCCTGCTCACAGATGTATTCCTAGTGCCTAGTATAGTATTTCTGGTGCATAGTAAATATTCAATAAATGTTTGTTAAATCAATTAAAGACAGAGGAAGAGGCTATAAGAAAGAGTAGTGCTGTCTTTAATAACAAAACCCAGATCCCCCAAGTATCAATATTGGAAGGTTTGGGGGGAATGGGAAGTGCAGTGATGAGGACTGCCGAGCGGCCCTGCCTTTAACCCTGAGTTTCACCATCTCCTGGAGGGTCTCTCACTTCAAGAACTGCTGCCACCATCATGGTGACTCCAGAGAGCACAGGTTGTCTTTAATGCTTTAAAAGAGAGAGAGAAAAATGACGACAAAAAACAAACCTTTCTTTTTGTTCCTCTAAGCAAAGCTAAAAATATTTCACTAAAGATTGAAGAGGACAACAGGGAAATAAACCCTGAGAGTATAAGAAACCTAAAGAAGTAGTCTGGTTTGCAAAATACAGAGTTCTGTCTCTTCTGTAGATAGCTCAAGCCAGAGCTGTACTTAGTTCACAATAGGAGAGCACAGCATAGCAGGATTTGACTGGGTTCTTTGCTTCATAACTTCTAACCTGTTTCACAACTCACTGTTCAAAGACTTCCTTCTAGACATCTTGACGTCTATGTGATTAAGACCCAAAGAGCCAAATTCCCACCTACAGCCCTTAACACAATGGTTCTTTTTTTTTTCTTTTTTGTGAGGAAGATCAGCCCTGAGCTAACATCCATGCTAATCCTCCTCTTTTTACTGAAGAAGACCGGCTCTGAGCTAACATCTATTGCCAATCCTCCTCCTTTTTTTTTTTTTACCCCCCAAAGCCCCAGTAGATAGTTGTATGTCATAGCTGCACATCCTTCTAGTTGCTGTATGTGGGACGCGGCCTCAGCATGGCCAGAGAAGCGGCGCGTCAGTGCGCGCCTGGGATCTGAACCTGGGCTGCCAGCAGTGGAGCATGCGCACTTAACCGCTAAGCCATGGGGCTGGCCCAACATAATGGTTCTTAACTTTAACTGCATATTGGAATCACTTGGGGAGCTTAAAAAATTACTGATGGCTGCATCCTACCCTCTAGAGATTCTGAAGTCATTGGTTGAGGTATAGCCCGGGCATTGGGATATTTAAAGCTTCCCGAGTGAGTCTAATATGTAACCAAGTTGAGAACCACTGCTCTACAAGATTCCGTTTCCTGTCTGAGGAACTCTCACTTTCCCAGGTAATTGATACCAAGAATAAAATCACCTTTGAGGTGCGGCCCCTGCCTATACATAGGAGTATGGATATACGGTGTTTCTCAATCCAGGACCTCACCACCCAGAGATTCTGATTTAGTTGATCAGGAATCGGGCTCAGGTTCCTTAATGTGTAAAAGTTCTCCCGTGGGTCTGGCCCCGTGGCGTAGTGCTTAAGGTCAGCATGTTGCGCTTCAGCAGCCTGGGTTCGTGGGTTCGGATCCCAGGTGTGGACCTACACCACTCATCAGCCATGCTGTCACGGCAACCCACATATAACGTAGAGGAAGATTGACACAGATGTTAGCTCAGGGCAGATCTTCTTCAAGCAAAAAATGAGAAAGATTGGCAACAGATGTTAGCTCAGGGCTACTCTTCCTCAGCCAAATAATTAATTAATAAATAAATAAAATAAACATTTATGTATAAACTTAACATCTGTCTTTTCTGTGCTGTCAAAGCTCCAAGAGGTCAGAGAGTGAGACATGATAAGTCTGGAGAAATAGGCAGACCAAATCATGCAGGACTGTAGAGATAACAGTAAGAAATTTGGGCTTCATCTTGAGAGCAAAAGATGCCATTGGAGTATTTTAAGCAGGTGAAAAACATAATCAGTTTTGACCCATAGGAAGATGACTTTGGCTGCCAGAAGGTAGGTGGATTGGAGAGGAACAGAAGTGGAAAGGGAGGTAGTACTTAGGAGGCTGTCATAGAAATAAAGAGCAGAAGTCAGTAGAGAAAATCAACAAAATGAAAAACTGAGTTTTTGAAAATGTTAATAAAATTGGTAAACCTCTAGCCAGGCTCACCAAAAAAAAAAAAAAAAAACGAAGACACAAATTACTAATATCAGAAATGAAAGAGGGGCCATCACTACTGATCCCATGGATATCAAAAGGATAATAAAGGAATATTATTAACAACTTTGTGCCCACAAATTGGTAACTTAGATGCAATGGACCAGTTCCTTGGAAGACACAAACTACCAAAATTCACACAGTAAGAAATAAATCATCTGAATAGGCCTATATCTCCTAAAGAAATTGAATCAATAATTAATAACCTTCTGAAAGAGAAAACACCAGGCTTGGATGGTTTCATTGGTGATTTCTATCAGACATTTAAGGAAAAGATGATACCAGTTCTCTACAATCTCTTCCAGAAAAATACAAGCAGAGGGAACACTTCCTAACTTGTTCTGTGAAGCCAGCATTACCCTAAAATCAAAACCAGATAAAGACATCCATAAGAAAGGAAAACTGCAGACCAATATCTCTCATGAACATAATGCAAAATCTTCAAAAAAATACTAGCATATTGAATCCAACAATATATAAAAAGAATCACACACCGCAAGTCCAGGTATACAAGGCTGGTTCAACATTAGAAAATCAGTTACTGTATTCCATCACATCAATAGGTTAAAGAAGAAAAATTATATGATCATATCTATAAGATGCAGAAAAAGCATTTGACACACTCTAACATCCAATCATGATTTTAGAAAAAGATCTCAGCAAACTAGGAATAGAGAAAAACTTTCTCAATTTGACAAAGAACATCTACAAAAACCTACAGCTAACATCATACTTAGTGATGAGAAAGTAGATGTTTTCCCCCTAAGACTGGGAAAAGGCAAGAATGTCCCCTTTCACCACTCCTATTCAACATTATACTGAAAGCTCTAGCTAATTTAATAAGAAAAGAAAAGGAAATAAAAGGCATAGAGATTGGAAAGGAAGAAATAAAACTGTCTTCGTTCACAGATGATATGATTATCTCTGTAGAAAATCCCAGAGAACCAGCAAAAAACTCCTGGGACTAATTAGGAATTATAGCAAGGTTGCAGGATACAAGGTTAATATACAAAAGTCAATTACTTTCCTATATACAAACAATGAACAATTGGAATTTGAAATTAAAAACAATATCATTTACATTAGCACACACACAAAAAGAAATACTTAGGTATAAATCTAATAAAATACATACATACACACACACACACACATATATATAATATATGGAAAACTACAAAACTGATTAAAGAAATCAAGATAAATGGAGAGATAGTCCATGTTCATGGATAGAAAGACTCAATATTGTTTGTTTATTTTATCTTATTTTTAATTTTTTGTTTATTGCAGTAACATTAGTTTATAACATTGTATAAATTTCAGGTGTACATTATTATACTTCTATTTCTGCATAGATTATATCATGTTCACCACCCAAATACTAATTACAGCCCATCACCACACACATGTGCCAAATTATCCCTTTCGCCCTCCTCCCTCCCCCCTTCCCCTCTGGTAACCACCAATCCAATCTCTGTCTCCTTGTGTTTGTTTATTGTTGTTATTATCTACTACTTAATGAAGGAAATCATACGGTATTTGACCTTCTCCCTCTGACTTATTTCACTTTGCATAATACCCTCAGTGTCCATCCATGTTGTCACAAATGGCTGGATTTCATCGTTTCCTATGGCTGAGTAGTATTCCATTGTGTATATATACCACGTCTTCTTTATACATTCGTCCCTTGATGGGCGCTTAGGTTGCTTCCAAGTCTTGGCTATTGTGAATAACGCTGCAATGAACACAGGGGTGCATGTATCTTTACGCATTGGTGTTTTCAAGTTCTTTGGATAAATACCCAGCAGTGGAATAGCTGGATCATATGGTAGTTCTATCCTTGATTTTTTTAGGAATCTCTATACTGTTTTCCATAGTGGCTGCACCAGTTTGCACTCCCACCAGCAGTGTATGCGAGTTCCCTTCTCTCCACATCCTCTCCAACACATGTTGTTTCCTGTCTTGTTAATTATAGACATTCTGATGGGCGTGAGGTAATATCTCATTGTAGTTTTGATTTGCATTTCCCTGATAGTTAATGATTTTGAACATCTTTTCATGTGCCTGTTGGCCATCTGTATATCTTCTGTGGAGAAATGTCTGTTCAGGTCTTTTGCCCATTTGTTAATTGGGTTGTTAGTTTTTTTCTTGTTGAGATGCATGAATTCTTTATATATTTTGGAGATTAAGCCCTTATCAGATGTATGGTTTGCAAATATCTTCTCCCAATTGTTAGGTTGTCTTTTCATTTTGTTGATGGTTTCCTTTGCTGTGCAGAAGCTTTTTAGTTTGATGTAGTCCCATTTGTTTATTTTTTCTATTGTTTCTCTGCCCGGTCAGACATGGTGCTTGAAAATATGTTGCTAAGACCGATATCAAAGAGCGTACTGCCTATGTTTTCTTCTAGAAGTTTCATAGTTTCAGGTCTTACATTCAAGTCCTTAATCCATTTGGAGTTAATTTTTGTGTATCGTATAAAGTAATGGTCTACTTTCATTTTTTTGCATGTGGCTGTCCAGTTTTCCCAACACCATTTGTTGAAGAGACTTTCTTTTCTCCATTGTATGTTCTTGGCTCCTTTGTCAAAGATTAGCTGTCCATAGAGGTGTGGGTTTATTGCTGGGTTTTCGATTCTATTCCATTGATCTGTGTGTCTGTTTTTGTGCCAGTACCATGCTGTTTTGGGTTACTATAGCTTTGTAGTATATTTTGAAATCAGGGAGTGTGATACCTCCAGCTTTGTTCTTTTTTCTCAGGATTCCTTTACCTATTCGGGGTCTTTTGTTGTTCCATATAAATTTTAGGATTCTTTGTTCTATTTCTGTGAAAAATGTTGTTGGAACTTTGATAGGGATTGCATTGAATCTATAGATGGCTTTAGGAAGTATGGACATCTTAACTATGTTAAATCTTCCAATCCAAGAGCACGGAATATCTTTCCATTTCTTTGTGTCTTCTTCAATTTCTTTCAGCAATGTTTTATAGTTTTCGGTGTACAGATCTTTCACCTCTTTGGTTAAGTTTATTCCTAGGTATTTTATTCTTTTTGTTGCAATTGTAAATGGGATGGTATTCTTAATTTCTCTTTCTGCTACTTCGTTGTTAGTGTAAAGAAATGCAACTGATTTTCGTACGTTGATTTTGTATCCTGCAACTTCACCATATTCGTTTATTACTTCTAAAAGTTTTCTGGTGGATTCTTTAGGGTTTTCTATATATAAAATCATGTCATCTGCAAATAGTGACAGTTTCACTTCTTCCTTTCCAATTTGGATCCCTTTTATTTCTGTCTCTTGCCTGGTTGCTCTGGCTAGGACTTCCAGTACTATGTTAAATAGGAGTGGTGACAATGGGCATCCTTGTCTGGTTCCTGTTCTTAGAGGGATAGCTTTCAGTTTTTCAGCATTGAGGATGATATTAGCTGTGCGTTTCTCATATATGGTCTTTATTATGTTGAGGTACTTTCCTTCTATACCCATTTTATTCAGAGTTTTTATCATAAATGGATGCTGTATCTTGGCAAATGCTTTCTATTGAGATTATCATGTAATTTTTATTCTTCATTTTATTAATGTGGTGTATCACGTTGATTGATTTGCGAATGTTGAACCATCCCTGCATACCTGGAATAAATCCCACTTGATCATGGTGTATAATCTTTTTAACATATTGTTGTATGCGATTTGCTAGTATTTTGTTGAGGATGTTTGCAGCGATGTTCATCAGTGATATTGGCCTGTAATTTTCTTTTTTTGTGTTGTCCTTGTCTGGTTTTGGTATCAGGGTAATGTTGGCTTTGTAGAATGAGTTAGGGAGCTTCCCCCCCTCCTCAATTTTTTGGAAGAATTTGAGAAGGATAGGTATTAAGTCTTCTTTGAATGTTTGGTAGAATTCACCAGGGAAGCCGTCTGGTCCTGGACTTTTATTTTTGGGGAGGTTTGTGGTTACTGTTTCTATCTCCTTACTGGTGATTGGTCTATTCAAATTCTCTACTTCTTCTTGATCCAGTTTTGGAAGGTTGTATGATTCTAAGAATTTATCCCTTTCTTCCAGATTGTCGAATTGGTTGGCATATAGCTTTTCATAGTATTCTCTTATAATCTTTTGTATTTCTGAGGTGTCTGTTGTAATTTCTCCTCTTTCATTTCTGATTTTACTTATTTGTGCCTTCTCTCTTTTTTTCTTGGTGAGTCTAGCTAAAGGTTTGTCAATTTTGTTGATCTTGTCAAAGAACCAGCTCTTGGTTTTATTAATTTTTTCTATTGTTTTTTTAGTCTCCATTTCATTTATTTCTGCTCTGATTTTTATTATTTCCCTTCTTCTACTGATTTTGGGCTTTGTTTGTTCTTCTTTTTCCAGTTCCTTTAGGTGCATTGTTAGAATGTTTATTTGAGATTTTTCTTGTTTGTTGAGATAGGCCTGTATTGCTATAAACTTCCCTCTTAGAACAGCTTTTGCTGTATCCCATAAATTCTGGCATGTCGTATTTTCATTTTCATTTGTCTCTAGGTATTTTTTGATTTCTTCTTTGATTTCTTCGTTGACCCAGTAGTTGTTCAGTAGCATTTTGTTTAATCTCCACGTATTGGTGTCTTTTCTGATTTTCTTCCTATAGTTGATTTCTAGTTTCATACCGTTGTGGTCAGAAAAGATGCTTGGTATTATTTCGATCTTCTTAAATTTATGGAGACTTGTTTTGTGGCCGAATATGTGATCAATCCTGGAGAATGTTCCATGTGCGTTTGAAAAGAATGTGTATTCTTCGGTTTTTGGATGGAATGCTCTGTATATATCTACTAGGTCCATCTGTTCTAGTGTATCATTTAAGGCCAATGTTTCCTTATTGATCTTCTGTTTGGATGATCTATCTGTTGGTGTAAGTAGAGTGTTAAAGTCCCCTACTATTATTGTGTTACTGTCTATTTCTGTTTTCATGTCTGTTAATAATTGCTTTATATATTTAGGTGCACCTACATTGGATGCGTAGATGTTTACAAGTGTTATATCCTCTTGTTGGATTGTTCCCTTGATCATTATATCATGCCCTTCTTTGTCTCTTTGTACAGTTTTTTTTTAAAGTCTATTTTGTCTGATATGAGTACTGCTACCCCAGCTTTCTTTTCATTGCCATTTGCATGGAGTATCTTTTTCCATCCCTTCACTTTCAGTTTGTGAGTGTCTTTAGGTCTGAAGTGTGTCTCTTGTATGCAGCATATATATGGGTCTTGTTTTTTTATCCAATCAGCCACCCTATGCCTTTTAATTGGAGCATTTAGTCCATTGACGTTTAAAGTAGCTATTGATAAGTATGTACTTACTGCCATTTTTTAACTTTTTTTCCTCAATGTTTACTAGTCCTTCTCTGTTCCTTTCTTCTTCTATACAGAATTGATGGTCTCTTTAGTTTGACCTCTGTCTGAAAGCTCTGCTCTTTAACTCCCCTCCTCCCTCCTTTTATGTTTTTGATATCATATCTAAGCTCTTTTTTCTGCATTTGTATCCATTACCCTCTTATGATGGAAATAGATAATTTTTCCTATTTGTGGTCTTCTCTTTTCCCCTTAAGTCAGTCCCTTTAACATTTCTTGTAGCACTGGTTTCTTGGTGACAAACTCCTTTAATTTTTGCTTGTCTGGGAAATTTTTGATCTCTCCTTCCATTTTGAATGATAACCTTGCTGGGTAGAGTATTCTTGGCTGTAAGTTTTTTCCTCTTAGCGCTTTAAATATATCATGCCATTCTCTTCTCGCCTGTAAGGTTTCTGCTGAGAAGTCAGCTGATAGCCTTATGGGGTTTCCTTTGTATGTAACTTGACATTCTCTTGCGGCTTTTAGGATTCTCTCTTTATCTTTAATTCTGGACATTTTGATTATGATGTGTCTTGGTGTGGGCCTCTTTGGGTTTATCTTGTTTGGGGCTCTCTGTGCTTCCTGTACCTGGATGTCTGTGTCCTTCCTTAGGTTAGGGAAGTTTTCATCTATTATTTCTTGAAATAGATTCTCTGCCCCTTTGTCTCGCTCTTCTCCTTCTGGGACACCTATAACACGGATGTTAGTGTGCTTGATGTTGTCCCAGAGGTCCCTTAGACTGTCCTCACTCTTTTTAATTCTTTTCTCTTTTACCTGTTCGGCTTGGGTAATTTCTTCTAGTCTTTCGTCCAGCTCACAGATCCGTTCTTCTGTATCCTCTACTCTGCTTTTGTGTCCCTCTAGTGAATTTTTCATTTCCAGTATTGTATTCTTCATTTCTGATTGGTTCTTTTTTATATCTCCCATTTCTTTGTTGATATTCTCACTGAGTTTATCTATTCTTCTCCCCAGATCAGTGAGCATCCTTAACACTCTTTGTTAGAACTCTCTGTCAGGTAGGTTGCTCATTTCTGTTTCACTTAGTTCCTTTTCTGGGGTTTTGTCCTGTTCCCTTACTTGGAATGTATTCCTTTGCCTCCTCATTTTGCCTCTTTCCCTGTGCTTGTGTCTACGTATTAGGTAGGTCCGCTACGTCTCCTGCTCTTGGATAGGTGACCTTATGTAAGTGATGGCTTAGGAGGCCTACAGTGTGCTTCCCTCAGTTCTCAATGTTCCAGGTGTGACCCCTATGTGGGCTATGTGTGTCCTTCTGTTGTGGCCTGTTTGCTCTCCCTGTAGGCGCCCAGGGAGGCCGAGTTATGCTCCTGGCCAGCTGTTGTAATGCTCAGCTGCTTGTAGTTGTTGTGGGCCCTTCAGTCTCTTTATCAGGTGTGGGGAGCCCCAGTACAGTTGGCTACAAGTTCTAATACCACATTTGTGTTGCAGTATTTCTTTTAAGTGAGTAGGCCCCCAGCGTGGCAGGTTGTTAGGCTCAGGGCCTTACAATTGCTATAAGCCTCCAGCTTTTAGGTCTCTTGACAGCTCTCTGAGGATTGCAGCTGGGTGGGGCTGGCCTCAGGCACGGGAGCACCCAATTGTTTCAGGCTTTGGAAGGTGGGGCAAACCCCCTATGTGGGTCTTTGAGAAGCACAAGAGTTCTGCAGCTGACAAGCCCTGCTGCCCACACGTCCACACACACAGTCAACACAGTCCTGCCCCGTGTGCGTGCCCCGACCTCCCAAAGCAGACCCAGTCTCTCCACGGCGGGAGCCCCACACACTCCACCACGGCCCCACACTCTCCACCTGCTCCTTGTACATGCCTTGCCCCACTGAAGTGGGCTCAGTCGCCAGGCTGCAGAGAATCCAGTCACCAATCTATGCAGGCCCACAAGTTGCCTGAGGGCTTGTTGTTGGGTGGGCCAGTCCCTAGGGTGGGCTGCCTGCCCTGGTTGAGCTGGATTAAATCGGTGCTCTAGTGGGTGGGGCAGACCCTGGGCTAGCAGGCCCCAGGGAGAACTCCAATGGCGTCTGTGTCAGCACGCCCACACCAGGGCACAACAATGGCCACCACCAATGTCCCAGTCCCTGGAGAGGTCTCACCTCTCACAGAGATGCACTCAGGGCCTATCAGGTGAGTCTTTTTTCACCAAAGCACTGTGCATCTTTCTTTCTGGTGATTTTAGGTTGCTTTCTGAAACAGGTGAGTTTGCGCATGGGCTCTTTAAGAGCTGGTTTTAATTTCTTTGTAAACCAGCCTTTCTGGGAGTATTCCCCAATGTTTTAGTAGCAGGCAAAGTCAGATATTATGCCACTTGCCTCGATCGTGTGGGATCCACAAAATGCCCACAGCGGGGCTGCTCCCCGGCTCAGGGCCCCACTCCTCCAGGGAGGCTGTGTACCTGTGGGCTGCTCCCCAGCAGCCGTGAGGCGCTGCGGCTTGTGAAGGTGGCGTTTTTCTCTCCAGAAGGGAGTTTCTGCCTCTTCCACCTCAGTTAGGATTGTCCGTTGTTGCAGGAGTTCCTCTTATCCAGTTTTCACTTCTGTCTCGGGTAATTTTTCCACGAGTAGTTGTAAATTGGCTGTGTCCATGGGAGGAGGTGAGTTCAGAGTCTGCCTACGCCACCATCTTGACCTAGAGTCCCTCAATATTGTTTAAATGTCAGTTCTTCCCAACTTGATCTATAGATTTAGCGTAATCTCAACTAAAATCCCAGCAGGTTATTTTGTGGATATCAACAAACTTGTTTTAAAGTTTGTATGGAAAGGCAGAAGACCCACGATGGCCCACATAACACTGATGAAGAAGAACAAAGTTGAAGTACTTAAACTACATAACTTCGGACTTACAATAAAGCTACAGTAATCAAGACACCATGGTAGTGGTAAAAGAATGGACAAACAGACCAATGGAACAGAATAGAGAGCCCAGAAACAGACATTCACAAATATAGTCAATTTCTCTTTGACAAAGGAGCAAAGGCAATTCAGTGGACAAAAGGATGGTCTTCTCAACAAATGGTGCTGGAACAACTGGACATCCGTATGCAGAAATTGAATCTTTCACCTTACACTTTTCACAAAAGTTACCTCAAAATGGAACCTAAATAGACCTGTGTGTAAAACACAAAACTATAAAACTTTTAGAAGGTAACATAGGAGAAAATCTATGTGACCTTCAGTTTGACAATGAGTTTTTAGATAAAAACCAAAAGTACAATCCATGAAAGAAAAAATCAATAACTTTATTAAAATTTAAAACTTTTTATCTGTGACAGACATGGTTAAAAGAATGAAAAAACAAACCACAAACTGTAAAAAGAAATACTTGCAAAACACATGTTTGAGAAAGCACTTGTATCCAAAATATACAAAGAACTCTTAAAACTCAACAATAAGAAAACAACCAACCCAGTTAAAAATGGGCTGAAGACCTTAACAGACACCTCACCAAAGAAGATAGACAGATGGCAAATAAGCATATGAAAAGATACTCATGTCATATGTCATTAGGGGAATGCAAATTAAAACAAGAGTGAAATACCACCACACACCTATTAGAATGGCTAAAATCCAAAACACTAACAACACCAGATGCTACTGGCAAGGCTGTGGAGCAACAGGAAGTCTCATTCATTGCTGATGGCAAGGCAGAGTGGTTCAGCCACTTTGGAAGACAATTTGGCACTTTCTTATTGTGGTAAATATAGTCTAACTATATGATTTAATAATCACTCTTCTAGGTATTTACCCAGTTGAATTGAAAACTTATGTCTATACAAAAACTGCACGCGAATACTGCAATATTGCACAAATGTTGTGCATTACTCTCATTTATACAATAATAAAGACCTTTTTGTTTAACTACCTTTAAAAATTTTATAATTGCCAAAAACTGGAAGCAACCAAGATGTCCTTCATTGGGTGAATGGATAAACAAACTGTGATACATCCAGACAATGGAGTATTATTCAGTGCTGAAAAGAAATGAGTTGCCAAGCCATGAAAAGACATAGGGGAAACTTAAATGCATATTGCTAAGTGAAAGAAGCCAATCTGAAAAGGCTATGTACTGTATGCTTTCAACTATATGACATTCTGGCAAAGGAAAAATTATGGAGACAATAAAGAGGTCAGTGGTTGTTCAGGGAGAAGGGGAAAAGGGATGAATAGGTGAAGCACAGAGAATTTTTAGGGAAGCGAAACTATTCACCATGATACCGTAATGGTGGATATATGGAGACAGTAAAAAGATCAGTGGTTGCCAGGTGGAAGGAGGAAGGGGAAAGCGGATGAATAGGTGCATTATGCATTTGTCAAAATCCATAGTTCTAAGGGGTGACGTCAGCAACATGGCAGAGTGAGCTGTTCCCTTTGTCTCTCCCCATTCAAACTACAACTAAATGGACATTAATTGATCAGCAGAGAATACCCACACAGCACATCAGGACACCTGAGAGACCTGCGCAGCTATACATCTGAAGGTGGATGGACTACCCCCAAGGAGGTGGTGGAGATAGGTGAGCACGCTTTGGCCCCCAAGCAGCCCAGCACACACGTGCCACTACTTTCCTGGCTGGAGCGCTCATAGCACTGCTGCAGCCCCAAGGATGGGAGTGCGCCTTGGTGGAAACAGGTGATGGCATCCCTGAGACTCCAGGTGATTGCTTCCCCGCCCTGTGGGAGAGTCCTCAGGGCTGCGTGGCCCATAGAGAGTGGCTCAGGCTCGGACCCAGTGGGGAAGCCACGCCCACCCAGCACAAAGGCTGGTGTGATTTAGGATTAGAGGGTGGCTGAGCTGTGGCCCAGGCATACAAGCTCCCAGCTACTGTGAACACCCATAGCACTCCCACAGCCCCGAAGGGGAGAAGCACGATGCAGCAGGACTGTGGGAGTAGGCGGCAGCAGCCCTGAGCCCCCATGGGATCACTCTGTCGTCCAGTGGGAGAGTCCACAATCCCACTGCGGTCCCAGGGAGTGGCTCCGGTTTGGTCCCAGAGGGGAGGTCCCGCCCACCAAGCACAACAGCTTGTGCGACCTAGGAGCAGATGGTAGCTGAGATCCGAGTCTGGACAAACCAAACAAGCTCCCAGCTGCCGTGAGCACCCATAGTACTGGTGCAGCCCCGAAGCCGGGGAGCGCAACTTGGCAGGACTGTGGGAGTAGGTGGCAGCAGCCCTGAGCCCCTGTGTGACTGCTTTCCCATTTGGTGAGAGGTGCCACATGGCCGCTGCAAACCCAAGGAGTGGCCCAGGCTCAGACAGGCACAGCTGACAGGGATCTCAGCAGCGGGCTCAGATTACATAGCTCCTGCACTCCCCCCACCAAGTGGTGGCAGGTGGAACCTGGGGCCAGATACTGTCGCTATCTGCCAGCACAAATCCACTCCATCAAAGGTATAAAGAAATATATTAATACTCCAGACCAGAAGGAAAAAGGCAAACACCCAGAAATCAATCTTGAAGGCACAGAAATCTACAATCTAAATGACAGAGAATTCAAAACAGCTATCATAAAAAACATTCAAGTTACAAGAGAATTCTGAAAGACAATTCAATGAAATCAGGAACCAAATTACTGAACAGAGGGAATTCTTCATAAAAGAGATCGAAACTATAAAGAAAAACCAATCAGAATTGGTAGAGAAGAAAAATACAATGAATGAGATAAAGAAAAATCTGGAGTCCCTAAATAACATAGCTGACAATATGGAGGATAGAATTAGCAATCTAGAGGATAGGAACACAGAAGTGCTTCTATGGAGGAGGAGAGAGAACTTAGACTAAAAAGTAATGAAGAAATTCTCCGAGGGCCGGCCCCATGGCTTAGTGGTTAAGTGCACACGCTCCACTACTGGTGGCCCAGGTTTGGATCACGGGTGCACACCGATGCACCGCTTCTCCGGCCATGCTGAGGCTGCGTCCCACATACAGCAACTAGAAGGATGTGCAACTATGACATACAACTATCTACTGGGACTTTGGGGGAAAAAAAAAAGGAGGAGGATTGGCAATAGATGTTAGCTGAGAGCTGGTCTTCCTCAGCAAAAAATAGGAGAATGAGCACGGATGTTAGCTCAGGGCTGATCTTCCTCACAAAAAAATAAATAAATGAAAGAAATTCTCTGAGAAATATCCGACTGAATTAGGAAATGCAACATAAGGATTATAGGTATTCCAGAGGGAGAAGAGAAGGAAAAAGGAGCAGAGAGCTTGTTCAAAGAAATAATAGCTGAGAATTTCCCAAGCCTGCAGAAGGAACTGCAGTTACATGTAAAAGAAGCCAACAGAACTCCTAATTACATCAATGTAAAAAGACCTTCTCCAAGGCATATATTAGTAAAGCTGGCAAAAGTCAATGACAAAAAAAAATATTAAGGGCAGCAAGGCAGAAGAAAATAACCTACAAAGGAACCCCTATCAGGCTTTTGGCAGATTTCTCAGCCAAAACCTTACAGGCTAGGAGAGAGTGGAATGATATATTCAAAATTCTGAAAGACAAAAACTTTCAGCCAAGAATGCTATAGCCAGTGAAAATATCCTCCAGATATGATGGAGAAATAAAAACTTTCCCAGATAAACAAAAGCTGAGGGAGTTCATTGCCACAAGACTCCCCCTACAGGATTGGATCGAGATGGCCCTCATACCTGAAAAATAAAAAGAAGAAAGGGTTTACAGAGCCTTGAGCAAGGAGATAAATAGGGGACAAAATCAGAAAATTGCAACTCTCCATCAGAACAGATTAGCAAACACTTAATTATAACTCTAAAGATAAAGGGAAGGAAAACATCAAAAATAAATATAATCACTTCATTTTAACCACAGATTCACAACACGTAATGGAATAAGTTGTGGCAACAACTTAGAAAGGGAAGAGGAAAGGGATGAAACCTGCCTAGACTAAGGGAACAAGAGGCTATTAGGCAATGGACTATCTCATCTACGAGATCTTTTATACAAACCTCATGGTAACCACTAAACAAAAAATCAGAACAAAGACACAAATGATACATAAAGAGAAAACTGAGAAAACCATCATAGAGAGCCACCAAACTGAATTGGCAGTCTGAAGTGCACAGGACAAGAAACAAGGGAAATACAGAACAACTGGAAAACAAGTGATAAAATGGCAGCATTAAGCCCTTATATATCAATAGTCACTCTAAATGTAAATAGACTGAATTCCCCAATCGAAAGACACAGAGCGGCTGGATGGATTAAAAACAAAGAGCCAACAATTTGCTGCCTCCAGGAAACACATCTCAGCTCTAAAGACGAACACAGGCTTGGAGTGAAGGGATGGAAGATGGTACTCCAAGCTAATGGCAAACAAAAGAAGGCAAGTGTTGCCATACTTGTATCAGACAAAGGAGACTTCAAGATAAAAAAAAAAAAACGATGAGAGACAGAGAGGGGCACTATATAATGATAAAAGGGACACTCCACCAAGAGGACATAACACTTATAAATATATATTCACCTAAGACAGGAACACCAAAGTACATAAAGCAACTTTCTTTTTTTTGTAAGATCAGCCCTGAGCTAACATCCATGCCAGTCCTCCTCTTTTTGCTGAGGAAGACCAGCCCTCAGCTAACATCTATTGCCAGTCCTCCTCCTTTTTTCCCCTTTTTTCTCCCCAAAGCCCCAGTAGATAGTTGTATGTCATAGTTGCACATCCTTCTAGTTACTTTATGTGGGATGCTGCCTCAGCATGGCCAGACAAGTAGTGTGTCGGTGTGTGGCCAGGATCCAAACTCGGGCCGCCAGTAGCGGAGCACGCACGCTTAACTGCTAAGCCACAGGGCCGGCCCACCATAAAGCAACTATTAATTGACCTAAAAGGAGACATTAACAGCAACACAATAATAGTAGGGGACCTTAACACCCCACTGTCATCAATGGATAGATCAACTAGACAGAAAGTCTGCAAGGAAATAGTGGAACTAAATGAAAAACTAGACCACATGGACTTAATAGATATATATAGAATACTCCATCCAAAATCAGCAGAATCCACATTCTTCTCGAGTGCACGTGGAACATTCTCAAAGATAGACCATATGTTGGGAAACAAGGCAAGTTTCAATAAATTTAAGATTTAAATCACAACAAGCATCTTTCCCAACCATAATGCTGTGAAAGTAGAATTCAACTACAAGAAAAAAGCTGAGAAAACGACAAACATGTGGAGACTAAACAGCATGCTGCTGAACAACCAATGGATCACTTAAGAAATTAAAGGAGACATCAAAGCATATCTGGAGACAAATGAAAATGAAAATTCACCATACCAACTCATATGACATGCAGCAAAAGCGGTCCTAAGAGGGAAAGTCATAGCAATACAGGCCCACGTTAGCAAATAAGAAAAATCTCAAAATAAGCAATCTTAAACTACACCTAACAGGAACTAGAAAAAGAAGAACAAACAAAGCCCAAAGTAAGCAGAAGGAGGGAAATAATAAAAATTAGAGCAGAAATAAATGAAATTGAAACCAAAAAACAGTAGAAAGAATCAGTGAAACTAAGAGCTGGTTCTTTGAGAAGATAAACAAAATTGACAAACTCTTTGCGAGACTCACTAAGAAAAAAAGAGAGAAGGTTCAAATAAATAAAATTAGAAATGAAAGAGGAGAAATTACAGCAGATGCCACAGAAATACAAAGGATTATAAGAGAATACTATGAAAAACTATATGCCAACAAATTGGACAATCTAGAAGAAATGGATAAGATCTTAGACTCCTACAACCTCCCAAAACTGAAGCAAGAAGAAACAGAGAACCTGAATAGACCAATCACAAGTAAAGAGATTGAAACAGTAATCAAAAACCTCCCCCAAAATGAAAGTCCAGGACAGATGGCTTCTCTGGAGAATTCTACCAAACATTCAAAGAAGATTTAATACCTCTCTTCCTCAAACTATTCCGAAAAATTGAAGAAGACGGAACACTTTCTAAGACATCTTACGAGGGCAACATCACCCTCATACCAAAGCCAGACAAGGACAACACAAAGAAGGAAAACTATAGGCCAGTATCGCTGATGAACATAGATGCAAAAGTCCTCAACAAAATATTGGCAAACCAAATACAGCAACATATCAAAAGGATCATACACCATGATCAAGTGGGATTTATACCAGGGACACAGGATGGTTCAACATCTGCAAATGAATCAGTGTGATACACCACATTAATAAAATGACGAATGAAAACCACATGATCATCTCAATAGATGCTGAAAAAGCATTTGACAAGATCCAGCATCCATTTATGATAAAAATTCTTAATAAAATGGCTGTAGAAGGAAAGTACCTTAACATAGTAAAGGCCATATATGACAAACCCACAGCCAACATCATCTTCAACGGGGAAAAACTGAAAGCCATCCCTCTGAGTTCAGGAACAAGACAAGGGTGCCCACTCTCGCCACTCTTACTCAGCATAGTACTAGAGGTTTTGGCCAGAGCAATTAGGCAAGAAAAAGAAATGAAAGATATCCAAATAGGCAAGGAGGAAGTGAAACTCTCACTGTTTCTAGACAATATGATTTTATGTATAGAAAGCCCTAAAGAATCCATCGGAAAACTATTAGAAATAATCAACAGTTACAGCAAAGTTGCAGGGTACAAAGTCAACTTAAAATATCAGTTGCATTTCTATAGTCAAATAACAAACTAACAGAAAGAGAACTCACGAATACAGTCCCATTTACAATTGCAACAAAAAGAATAAAATATCTAGGAATAAATTTAACCAAAGAGTTGAAAGTCCTATTCAATGAAAACTATAAGACATTATTGAAAGAAATCGATGATGACATAAAGAAATGGAGAGATGTTCCATGCACCTGGATTGGAAGAATAAACATAGTTAAAATGTCCATACTACCTAAAGCAGTCTACAGATTGAGTGCAATCCCAATCAAACTCCCAATGACATTCTTCATGAAAATAGAACAAAGAATCCTAAAATTCACATGGGGCAGCAGAAGACCCCAAATAGCTAAAGCAATCCTGAGAAAAAGGAACAAAGCTGGAGGCATCATAATCCCTGACCTCAAAATATACTACAAAGCTATAGCAATGAAAACAGCATGGTCCTGGTACAAAAACAGACACACATGGGGTCGGCCCAGTGGCGCAAGCGGTTAAGCCTGCACACTATGCTGCAGCAACCCGGGGTTCGCTGGTTCGGATCCCGGGTGCGCAGCGACGCACCACTTGTCAAGCCATGCTGTGGCAGCGTCCCGTATAAAGTGGAGGAAGATGGGCGTGGATGTTAGCCCAGGGCCAGTCTTCCTCAGCAAAAAGAGGAGGATTGGCAGATGTTAGCTCAGGGCCGGTCTTCCTCACACACACACACACAAAAAAACAGACACACAGATCAATGGAACGGAATTGAAAGCCCAGAAATAAAACCATACATATACAGATAGCTAATCTTCAACAAAGGAGCTAAGAACATAGAATGGAAAAAAGAAATTCTCTTCAATAAATGGTGTTGGGAAAACTGGATAGCCACATGCAAAAGAATGAAGGTAGACCATTATCTTATGCCATACACAAAAATTAACTCAAAATGGATTAAAGACTTGAAGATAAGACGTGAAACCATAAAACTCCTAGAATAAAATATAGGCAGTACACTCTTTGACATTGGTCTTAGAAGGAACTTTCAAATGCCATATCTACTCAGACAAAGGAACCAAAAGAAGAAATAAACAAATGGGACTTCAGCAAGCTAAAGAGTTTCTGCAAGGCAAAGGAAACTATGAACAAAATGAAAAGACAATCCACCAACTGGGAAAAAATATTTGTAAATCATATATCCAACAAGGGGTTAATCTCCAAAATATATAAGGAACTCATACAACTCAACAACAAAAAAACAAACAACTCGATCAAAAAATGTGCAGAGGATATGAACAGACATTTTTCCAAAAAAGATATACAGTTGGCCAACAGGCACATGAAAAGATGTTCAACATCACTAATCATCAGGGAAATGCAAATCAAAACTACAATGAAATATCACCTTACACGTGTTGGAATGGCTATAATTACGAGGGCAAAAAACAACAAATATTGGAGAGGATGTGGAGAAAAAGGAACCCTCATACACTGTTGGTGGGAATGCAAACTAGTACAGCCACTGTGGAAAACAGTATGGAGATTTCTCAAAAAATTAAAAATCGAAATACCATATGACTCAGCTATACCACTACTGGGTGTTTATCCAAAGAACTTGAAATCAACAATTCAAAGAGACTTATGCACCCCTATGTTCAATGCAGCATAGTTCATAATAGCCAAGACGTGGAAGCAATCCAAGTGCCCATCGACTGATGAATGGATAAAGAAGATGTGGTATGTATATAGAATGGAATACTATTCAGCCATAAAAAAAGGCAAAATTGTCCGATTCACAACAACATGGATGGAACTTGAGGGTATTAAGTGAAATAAGCCAGACAGAGAAAGACAAACACCATATGATTTCACTCATATGTGAGAGATAAACAAATACATGGACAAAGAGAACAGATTAGTGGCTACCAGAGGGGAAGCGGGTTGGGAGTGGGCATAAGGGGTAAAGGGGCACATATATATGGTGACTGACAAATAATAATGTACAACTGAAATTTTGCAATGTTATAAACTGTTATGACATCAGTAAAAAAAGTGTATAAAATCCCCAAAAAAAAAATCCATAGTACCTTATAACACAAAGAGTGAACCTTAACGTACTTTAGTTAATAATAGTGTATCAATATTGGTTCATTAAATGTCACAAATGTACCACACTAATGCAAGATGTTAATAATAGAAGAAACTGTGGGGAGGGGCAAGGAGTATACGGGAACTCTATACTATCTGCACAATGTTTCTGTAAATCTAAAACTTGTAAAAAATAAAGTGTATTAAGTAACAACCAATAAAAAACAACGAACAACCTAGGGCTTTGAAATCAGAAAGCTCATCTTCAAATATTCTACCTGCTGCTTACCAGTTTTTTTTCTTGTTCAAAAAATGGGGGTAATAATAACTATCATACTAAGTTGTTTGAGGATTAAAAATAGTGTTAAAAAATAAAATAAAACAAAAACCCTGATATTGTTCAATAATCACTAGTTACATTCTTCCACTTTCTATTATTTTGTTTCCCCAGTCTCTCTTACAAGCTTCCTTCCTTTCCATGTCCGCTATCACTCCTCCCTCCAGGCCTCTTCATTTGTCTCTAGGACTAGTGCACGTCATTCCTCTGCATAAAAATCCTTCAGTGACTCCTCATTGCCTACAGCAGGAAGTCCAGACTCCTTGTCCTGGCAGCAAGACCATGATCTGATCTCACACCCTTTGTTCCATCAGTACCAAAGTATCTGCCGTTCCCCAAATACGCCAGGCCCTCTTTGGGCCTTTGCATGTATTGAATCCTCTGCTGAGAATGCCTTTCCACCCCCTTTTCCTAACATCACCACCTCAAGAAGCCTGCCTAATCTCCCAGGCCACTTTAATTGTCTCATCTCTGTACTCCCACACCCTGTGCATAACTCTGTGGTTGTTCTTATATTTGAAGGTAATGTTTTATTTACTTACCTATCTTGCTTACTGGAATGCAAGCACCTTGAAGGCAGGAACCAAGATAGAAAACTTAGATTCCCTTCTGAAACTTTTCCCCCAGATACCCTTAATGGCAGAAGATAATGAGCATACACCATATAGCAACCCACTGCAAACATAAAAATTCTTTAAATTCTTTCATTTTATTTTTAAAAAGTGTTTTGTGTTCTACACCATCATGCCCATGTGTTGTTTTAATACATTCTTCCCCATATCTTCAACTAATTTGATGCTCCAGGAAGATACACTGTGTTTGTGTTGTGGCTTTGAGTACCCCTGCCCTTTATTTTAACCCTGGACTGTGACTCAGTTTGAGAAGCTTGGACTTAGTGGATTTAGGGAGAGTGTTATCTGGAAATCATAATAATGACCTATATCTTGCACTGAGGGCCAATAGAAAAATTGGACACAGGTTTTCACTATGATTTCACTACAGACCTGGTGAGATTTAGCCCTTCCACTGGGCTCAGAGGAGCATGAGGAAAGTCCCTGTCTATGAGGTGTTGGCCTCATTGCAGTAGTCTCCTGACCTCCTTGCCCACCAGGCAGAAGTTTGGAGACAGCCAAGTGAGTTGGAGAGAATAATCCAAGGAAGAAAAATAAAAGGAACAGTTTTTTTTTCCTCGTTAAATTAGTGAAACAATAATAATTCAGGTAATCCAAAGTAGTAAAGGCAGAAGCCAAACATTAAAGCAGTAGGACATTTGTGTAACCTTTCAAAGAATTGTTGCAGGAAATCATTTGATCTTCCCATCAGTCCTGTGAAATGTATATTATTATAGCTATTTTAAGAGTTAAGGGAACCAATTATCTATTACCTGAGGTTACACAACTAGTAAGTAGTTGCTTAAACTCCAGTCTTTTCACCTTCAAGCCCATTGCTCTTTCTGCAAAGAAAGCAAGGGCTTTGGTGAGCACAGAGTGTGGGTTTTAGAATCAGTTTCTCTTGTCAAAAATGAGAATAATACTTACCTTAGAGTAGGTCTGCTCCAAGGGTGTGCAGAGCCCTGGCTAAATCTTTGTTGTAAGGCCTCTACTGTATAAACCAGTTTGTGGGTCCATGTGAGATATAATGATTTATTGATGAGGATTTAGAACCAATGGGGAAAGATGAGATATTTGTGTATTTGTTTATCATCCAATCAGTGCACATGAAGGTTCTTTGTAGTATCCAGACACCATCTCTTTCTGTTCAGGTTCAGAAACCATCTCTTCATGTTTTTTATTGTCAAATGCATCATTCTTGGCTAATTTCACATCTCCCACCACAAGAAAAAGGTAGCAATATTACCATTACTTCAGTGTCATGGCTCTCTGGAACCTGCTTTATAGAAACAGTATAGATCTTCTTGTCTCTTCAGTTCTGTAGTATCATTTATTTTACGCTGATTACATCATTACTCATGATGCCACATTATCCTTATCCTTCATGCTGCCCATGAGTACTGGCTTCCAGTGACTCTCAAAAGTTGTGACTGCTTTGTTGATGATGACCACAAATGCAAGTCTTACCCAGAGTATGCCAGGAAAATGTGAATTGTAATTAGTTTTCTGGTCATATTAAATTTATCATTTGAACCTACCAAGACTGAATCATGAAGAAATAGAAAAATCTGAACAGACCGATTACTCATAAGGAGATTGAATTAGTAATCAAAAGCCTCCCAACAAACAAAAGTCCAGGACCAGATGGCTTCACTGGTGAATTCTACCAAACACTTAAAGAAGAATTAATACCAACTTTCTCAAACTTTTCCAAAGAATAGAAGAGGAGGGAACACTTCCAAAGTCACTACAAGCCTAGCATTACCCTGATACCGAAACTAGACAAAGACATTATAAGAGGAGAAAATTAACAGGCCAATATCCCAGGTGAACATAGATGCAAAAATCCTCAATAAAATTTTAGCAAACCAAATTTAACAATACATTAAAAGGATCATACACCGTGATCAAGTGGGATTTATTCCAGTGATGCAAGGATGGTTTGCCATTCACAAATCAATCAATACAATACACTATATTAACAAAATGAAGGATAAAAATCATGTGATTATCTAAATAGATGCAGAAAAAGCTTTTGACAAAATTCAACATCCATCCATAATAAAAACTCTCAACAAAGTGGGTAGAGAGGGAATGTACCTCAACATAATAAAGGTCATATACGACAAGCCCATAGCTAACATAATACTCAATGGTGAAAAGCTGCAAGTTTTTCCTCTAAATCAGGAACAAGACAAGGATGCCCACTCTTACCAGTTTTATTCATCATAATACTAGAAGTCCTAGCCAAAGCAATTAGGCAAGAGAAAGAAATAAAAGGCATTCAAATTGGAAAGGAAGAAGTAAAACTGTCTGTATTTGCAGATGACATGATATTATATAGAGAAAACCTTGAAGACTCCACCAAAGAACTGTTAGAACTATTAAATTCAGTAAAGTATAGGATACAAAATCAATATACAAAAATCAGTTGCATTTCTATACACTAATAACAAACTATCAGAAAGAGAAATAAAGAAAACAGTTTCATTTACAAGTGCATCAAAAAGAATAAAATATCTAGGAATAAATTTAACCAAGGAGGTGAAAGACCTGTACATTGAAAATTATAAGACATTGATGAAAGAAATTGAAGAGGACACAAATAAATGGAAAGATATTCCGTGCTCATGGATTGGAAGAATTAAGATTGTTAAAATGTCCATACTCCCCAAAACTTAATCTACAGATTCAAAGCAATCCCCATCAAAATTTATCGTTTAAAATTTTACAGCATAAACATAGAACAGTTCGTCTTTCAACCATGTCTTCTCTTGGACTCTTTCAGCCCCGCGTGCCTGGGTCTAGGGGGCTGTAATGCCTTAGAGGATTACTTTAAAGCTAAGTTAGATAATTAGATCAACTGTCTGGCACATGGTTTATGCTACGTAAATGTTAATTCCCTTGTTCTTTTCACTACCACCCACAAAGAAGATGTGTTTTTTATTTCTAAAGAAATAAAATGTAGAAACAAAGTTGAATTGGAGCAGTTGCAACAGATCCCTGATGGAGAGTCTCTGTGAGAATTGCCTATACAGCTCAGGCTAAAGCTTTTGCAAGAACTTACTGGAGAACATCCTTCTAGTCAAAATGCAGCATATTACAAGGCCCTGGAGATGAAGATAAGCCCCAGTAAAGTCAGCTCCAGAATCACTAATCAAACAGCAGAGTGGCCAGGTTTGTTGAAAAGGTATTGCCGTGCCCAGTAGCAAGAGCTGAAAGGCAGGGCCTCCAGAGCTGAGAAATACCACAAATTCCAGATGACTCAGATCAAGCAGTCCCTCTTCTCTTAAAGTGATGGAAGAGACGTGAGACAGTGCTGCCAAGTGTATCATAGATCGCTGTAAGTGGGGCGAAAACTATATAGAAGCCCAGGCCTGCTGTGGAGTTCACAAAGAGCAAAGGGTCAGTGATGCCCAGGGCGGGATGGATTGGCAACACCCCAAATGTGGGTGATTGAAAAGACTGATGATAATGCAAGAGCCAGCTGACCTGTAGTGACGGGGTTGGAGAGGAGAGGCAGTCAGAGGAAATAAAAATCGCCCTTAAGTAGAAAAATTTCCATCTTATAGTTTAAAAGCATCTATGGCATTATTAAGTAACCTTTCTTACATAAAAGCTATTTCAGAAAAAAATTAAAATGAAAATGTTTAATGCCAGAATAGGCTTACTAAAGCTAACCTAAGCGGCTTCTGCCATTTCCCAAGTCATGTCAGTGTGTAAGAAACAACCCTCCAGTAATTGGAGAAGTGCATCTTCATCAGGAAGCTTAGAGAGGACAGAATTGAAGAAGCAGTGGTGGGGTGAGCTCCATGGAGTGTTTTTATCTGTGTGTTCATGGAAATCCTCCCAGCACAATAATATTGGCTAGCTTTGATCAAGTTGCTATATTTGCTTGAAAGGAAACTATTATTCATTAACTATTATTTGTCAGACAGTGTGTTACGTGTTACAAACATGGTCTTATTTTATTCTCACAACCAGTTTCTTGAACTCTACATCACTAAACTAGCACATGGAATGAAGAAGGGGGCCTGGTAGGGGGCCAATCTGAGTTCAGTCCTCTCTCAGAGGACTCTAGAAATTAGACCATTTGTCACAAGATGCCCTTCACTGATCTATTGAGTCCTCAGGAATAACCCTCAAAATCCCTTGTCCGCTTTCCTCAGCCATCACCACCTCTCCCTGACACTGCCTGTCAATTAACTTTTCAAGTCAAGGTATCCAGTTGAGTTCAGTCCAACAATCATTTTGTTGGGTACTTAGATACTCTTTGTCATGCATGATACTCTGTGCTATGCTCAATTTTCATAGTTTAGGAGAGAAAGGTATTTAAATGGACAGTTATTCTTCGGTGTAACTAGTGCTGGGCCATAACTATATGTAGTCATCATTGTGTCCCTAATCTCAGGCCAGTGTCTGGCTCATAAGAAGATTCTTACAGTTAGCATGTATTGAGAGATAACTATGTGCCAGGCATTGTACTAAGCACTTTATCCTCAACAAAGTCCTCACAACAGTTTTATGAAGTACTAGTATAATCCCAGTTTTAAAGATGTGGAAATTAAGGCACAGAGCAATTAAATAACATGCCCAAAGTTACACAGCTGGTAAAGGATAGAGCCAGGATACAAATCCAAGCAGAGTGACACTGGTGCCTCTAAGTGTTTGTTGAATGAATGAATGAGTGAATCAGAGGAAAGAAGGGAAGGAGGTGGGAGAGAAAGAGAGTGTGGGAACAAGTGAGCAAGCTAAAGTGCGAGTCAGTTCTAGGTAGAATGGGGTCCACAGGCAAGATAGCTTGGTTCTATTTGGGAGGGGAAGCAATCATGAATAGCTTCATAAAGGTGCTAAAACTGATCGTTGCAAGATGAATAGGTCGTCACTGGCCAGGCCAGGGCAGGGTAGCAGAGCTAAGGCCAATGCTTCTCCTTTTGTATTAGATCCTTTCCCCTCTCACCTACTCAAGGGCGTTTCTCCCACAGCTGTCCCATCTCTACTGCATCAGCAGTTCTTCTCTTATTCTAATCAGCTTATAAACATGCTCAAGTATTTCCTGACCTCAAAAAACTTTGTTCCCTGTGTCTTGCCACCAGCTATTGCCCCATTTCTCTGTCTCCCTTTATAGCAAACTCCTAAAAATAGTAGTCTAGGAATATCCATGACTGTAGTTCTCTGTTTTGTATTAAACCCAGTGAAATCAGCATTTCACCCCCACCCTCCAGTGAAACAGCCCTTTCAAGGTCAGGAGTAACCTCCATGTTGCCAAATCCAGCTCTCAATCCTACGGCCACACCTTACCAGGCCTACTGCAGTGTTTCAGGCAGTCCGTCCCTGCGTCCTTCTTGAGACACTTCCTTCCCTTGGCACTGTGTTCAATTTTCATCACACTCTCTCCTGATTATTTTCCTATCTCATGGACTACTCCTTTCAGCCTCTTGCAGTGCTGCTCCTCGCCTCCCAAATGTTGATCCTTAACATGCTCACCTTGATCAGGGCACTCTCCCACTAGAAGTCATTCAGCGACTGTCCCCTATGACAGAATCCAAGCTTGAGCTGAGTGTTCAAAGCCTCCACCATCTGACTGCCTGCCTCTGCCACCCCATCTTTCATGTAACATTTGTGTGGTGCTCTAGAGCACAGCCAGCCCTTCCAGATGTGCTTTCTCACCACATCCCCCCAAGATCCCTGGGAATCGAGTGGTTCGGTTTGCATATGAGGAAGCTGGGAATCAAATTTTCCATCACTGCCCCAAGGTCACACAGCTTGCCACTGTCCTCTGTGAGACTTTCTGATCCCACACCCTACGCTCTTCCCATTTACAGCCCATTGCTCGGCCTGATTCCTTAGACTGATGCTTCTGAGTGAAGCAGGGGAGTGCAAGTCTGCTTCCTTCCTTTGGGTTCCCGTCTCTCCATCTGGTTTTCCTCTTGAGAGTACAGTGGTTTACACTCTTCGCCCCAGGGGTTTGGTAGTCACGTTTGCAAGACAATGGGTGCTCTTACTGGTTGAAATGCTAAATATCCTAAAATGAAAGGCCAGCTGCAGAGTAGGAAGAGAACAAGGGCTGAGTGATTTGATCAGACATCTGTGGGGGCCTCCTGGCATTTGGAGTGTGAGTGCCTTAGAGAAACTAACTATTCTGGCCCAAGGGAGTTGGCGACTGTTAATCTTGGTGGTTTTGACCGCTAACTGCCCCAGAGGTCCCAGCCTGCTGTATGACTCAGAATCCCCAACACTCCCCCTATTCTTCTCTCACTGGGATAGTCAGGAGGCCATTTCTAAGGCATTTTAATTTGGTAATAACTTGACATGGCCCACTGTACCCGGGGCTGTAGTTTTAGAAGTTACTGTTGCTTTCTAAGTGCAGGATTGAGATGGGGAGCTGCTCATCCTTGATATCTGACTACCTTGCAGTGCCCTGAGAAGAGACTTCCCTGCCGGGTTCTGGCTTCCCTGTGCTCCAGCTTGCCAGTGGTTCCTCTTCTCCATTATAGGTTACCTGAGTCTCTGGACCCTGGACTGTCCCGTAGCCCTTTCTTGAAGCACCTTGCCAAAAGTGGGTGGTGTAAACTAGAGAGAGGAAAGATATGGCCAAAGTTTTGTCTGTTGTACATGCCATCCAAGTTTCATCTTCTTTGTGAAACTTTTTGGAATTTAGAAAGACCACAGGAACCCACAGTACAAGGTGGGCAAGCAAATAATAGGGGATTGGGAGACAAGGATATTAGGGACTCATAATGCCTTGCTGGTTGTATACACACTTGCAAAGAGCTGTGCGAGGCCTTCTTGATCCTTTTCTCTACCCCATCTCCATCTGCACTGATCGCTGGTGCTATCCTTGGACTCTGTGCTTCCCTCTGTCATGACACTTACTGTGATCCACATAGTGCCCTGTTAAGAGCTCCTGCACTGGTGTTAGAGAGAAACGGGTTCAAATCCAGTATCTACTGCTTACTAGCTATATGATCTTGGATAAGTCTCTTTATCTTTCTGAGCTTGTGTGTAAATTAATAATTAATAGCACCTACTCACATAGCTATTGAGAGGAGTAATTGAAAAAATCTGTAATGTTTTATTGTATTTTATTTTATTTTTTATTATTTTTTTTGTGAGGAAGATCAGCCCTGAGCTAACATCCATGCTAATCCTCCTTTTTGCTGAGGAAGACCGGCTCTGAGCTAACATCTATTGCCAATCCTCCTCCCTTTTATTTTTTTTTCCCCAAAGCCCCAGTAGACAGTTGTATGTCATAGTTGCACATCCTTCCAGCTGCCGCATGTGGGATGCGGCCTCAGCATGGCCGGGGAAGTGGTGCGTTGGTGCGTGCCCGGGATCCGAACCCGGGCCGCCAGTAGCAGAGCACGCGTGCCTAACCGCTAAGCCACGGGGCCGGCCCTATAATGTTTTAATCACTATGCCTAGTCTAGAAGCTTCCAGTAAGTTCAGTAATTGCACTGAAGTTTATATTTTGTTTCTGAAATACAGTTGTTTACATAAGAAAATATTGTTATGTAAATTATGTTGTTAAACCTTTGACTTTCTTTTGCTTACCAAATAAAGTCCCAACTCTGGCTTGTCAGTCAGTATTTGCATTTGCATTTCAGACTTTAAGTTTCATTGGGCGAGAAGGCTAAGAGAATGTAGATTTCTAGAAGAAATTGCACATGGATACAGATGAGTTTGTCTAAATTCAATGAGTAATTACTCTGTGCAAGGCCCTGGGCTAGGCCCATAGGAGCACATGAGTGAATCACACAGGCCACACGGGAGGCAGTGGGGTCATCGTTTGTGGCTATCCAGTACAGGCACCAGCCCCCTGACCCCTATACCCACCCCACCCAGTCCCTGCGGAAGGCAGTCCTGAGGGAATTGCCACAGCGCCCCAGCACGGTAGAGCAGCTGGGCATCAGAGTGTTGGCAGCAGGCCCAAGGGTGGAGGCGGGGGAGGTTGGGACCAGGCACTGGCCACCAGCCAGAGCTCCCTCAGGTGCCCCAGCACGCAGGGCCTCCAGCCCCAGCAGTCACTGAATGTGTCCTGTTCTTCCGTTGTGGTTTTCTCTAGACTGTAGTGGGCAGAGTTTTTGGTGGCCAGGCAGTGACTCCAGCCCCACCTTGAACACATAAGGACATTGAAGCCCAAAGATGTGAGGTGATTTGACTGCAATCACACAGCAACAAAGCCAGAGCTGGAACACCCAAGTCTGCTGAAAAATATTCAGCAATCTCTGTCTTGTGGATTCCTGAGACTGTCTTGTTTCCAGTCCAAGTGCAGTGAGACTGTCAGGGTCATTTTACTCCTTTAGAAAATTATAGGGGTCTTCTGTGTTCCCATCTCTGCGTAAGGCACTGGGGGTGCAGGGTTAAATCAGACTCTGACCTCAGGAACTTACAGTATAATGAGGGAGACATACTACTAACAGTTAAAATACAGTATGTCAGGTGCTGATGGGGGTGAGCACGTAATGTGGGTGGCAGGGGGAGGGACTCTGGGATCACAGAGGAGGCACTTAGCCCAATCTAGGGGGTAGGGAATTCCTCCCAGTGAAGCTGTCATCTGAGCTTAGTTGTGAAGGACCAGTAGGCGTAGCCAGATGGAGGAGGACAAGGAAGAACATTCCAGGCAGAGAGAATAGGAGAGCAGGAGAGCATCCTCAACTAAACGTCTAAGGTTACAGTAATAGCCCAACTTACATTTGATCTATATTCAGCGTACTGAGTGGTTCCCACTGGCTGGGTCGCAGCATGTGTGGAGAGAATAGAGGCAGGTGAGGTTGGACGTGTAGGAACATACAAGGAAGGTTGAAAGGGCAGTGCCTGTGACTGTCCAAGCCTGAGCAGCTCTTTCCTTAGGTCTCCAGGCTCCACTCTCCCCGTCTGGGAGCCTGCATGGGGTTCCTGATTTCCTTGGTACAGGCTTACTGCTAAGAATCTGTGCAAAACCCAGTGAGTTCCATTTACCAAATTCCTTTGAGGGAACTTTCTTATTTATCTACCTATTGCTTTAGGGTTTTTTGGTTTCTTTTTCCTCTGAAGTCTTGGTGTGGAAAAGGGGCTGAAGTGCTGATTATAGGGAATGAAGCTTTATTCAAGGTTTAAATGCTTACAGCCCTTCATGAACTAATAACCCGCTGACTGTTCAGTGCCTGACAAGCTGTGGCTTTGCTTCTCTTCCCATAGGCCTGCTGAGTTAGCCACCAAGTACGCAAACTTTTCAGAGGGAGTTTGCAAGCCTGGATATGCTTCAGCCTTGATGACTGCTATCTTCCCCCGGTAAGTGCTCCCGTTTCTTCCCATCACCTAGACAGCCTGGTCCATGGCCCAGCAGTCAGAAACTCTGCCCTCATGGCAAGTGATATGCTCTTGAGAAAAGGAGATTCTGTTGTGAGTTCCCTCCTGTGTCCTCGAGTCTGTGAGGGCCTGGAAAGGATTTTACTTCTAGTTGGTTCCTACCCCAATCCCACACTATGCCCTTGCTACACCTTGCCCACTGTTCTGCTTCTTGGAGCTTGCACCTGCCAGCAGAGCTTGTATCTGTGGAGGGGAGGGAGGAGGTGGAACCCACGTGGTTGCCACTTGGAAGCCAGGTATCCAGAGGCAGCCAGACAAGGCTACCCAGCACAGAAGCTCCTGTCGTACTGTCAGTGGCCAAACTTTTTTGGAAGCTAGGACCAACTTCCTGGCTTCAGGGAGGTATATCCAAATAAAGCAGGAAACAAAGAGGAGTTTCTGAGGCTGGCTGTTTTGACTCCTTCCTTCTTTGTCTATTTTGCTTTCTGGAGTTCCTGATTTCCTTGATATCAGGTTTGCTGAAAGAGGCTGTGCCAAACCCTGGGAGTTCCTTTTACCAAATTCTGCTAAGGGGCCTCACTTACTTATCTGCCTTTTCCTTTCGGGTTTTCTTTCCCTGCAGCCTGAGTGTGGAGAAGGGCCTGACGTGCTGAGACTGTCTTGTCTGCCATCTGGAGTGTAGAGAGACTGTCAGGGTCATTTTGTTCCTTCAGAAAGTTATAGGAGTGTCTGACGTGGAGGGGCTGGAGGAGTGGCTGCTCAGGACCCTCTGGGAGTCGGGATGTACCGCTTGGACCACCAGAGGAGCCATAGAGGTGGCCTCTTGGGTTGGGCTATTCATGGGGGAAGGACTTACACCCTATCCCTTAGAAGGCTAAGGTTAGGGCACACAGTGTGCTTGCAGAGGAATGCTGAGAAACAGCTTGCCCAAAAGGAAATCCAGGATATTTGGTTTTTATGCTCCTTTTCTTTTTCTGATGTGAGCGGTCCAAGCTTAGCTCCTGTGTAAAGCAGACTCTGCAGCTGAATGTCTGGTGGTCAGATAGAGATCTCTTTGTCCAGGGTCTGCCTTCTGAATTGATTCCAAATATTCTGCTTCCCCCAACTATTTATTGAGTGCCTCTTAAGTGTCTGGCTCCATGTTCCATGTTCTTACACATGTTTTGTCAGTCCTACATGACTCAGTCCCCTGGGCCAGACACCTGTGAACTTTCCTTGACCTGTATATAGGTTTCTTTTACTTTTGCTAATTGAAAGTAATACAATCATGTGGTTAAAAAAAAATAAATAACTCAAACAGTACAAAAGAGTGTATACTCCCACTCCAGACCCTTTCCCCAGAGACAGCCAATATTACCATAAATGGGAACATACTGTATTTATTGTCTTGTATCTTGCTTTTTACTCCTAACAACATGTGTTAGAAATTATCCCATTACCAGCATATATAGTAATCTTATTTGTTAAATGATTGCCTAATATACAATTGTGTGGATATATCATAATTTTATTAAAAGTAAGACTTACTGAAGCTTAATCTACATACAGTAAAATTTACATTTTAGTGTAGTTGTATGAGTGTTGATAAATGCATGCCTTTGAGTAACCACCACAGCAATCGATAGAACATTTCCATCACCACCCCCAAAAGCTCTCTCATGCTCCTTTGCAGTTAACCACTCCCCTGACCCCCAGCCCCTGACAACCACTGATTGCTTTTCTGTGCCTGCAGTATTTCCAGAATGTCATGTACGTGGAGTCATATAGTGTGTAGCCTTTTGAGCCTGCCTCTTTCATTTAATATAATGCATTTGAGAGGCATACATGTGTTGTATGTATCAGCTGTTTGTTCCTTTTTATTACAGAAGAGTATGCCATTGTATGGATATAACACAGTCTGTTTATCTCCTCAACAGTCAAAAGACATTTGGGTTAATTCTAGTTTTTGGTCATTATAAAAAAAGCCACTATAAACATTTGTGTACAGGATATATGTTTAACTTTATAAGAAATTGCCAAACTGTTTTCCAAATCAACTGTACTATTTTGCTTTCCTGCCAGCAATTACGCAAGTTCCAGTTGCTCTACGTCTCTGCCATCAGTGTGTGTGTGTGTGTGTGTGTGTGTGTGTGTGTGTGTGTGTGTGTGAGAGAGAGAGAGAGAAAGAGAGAGAGAGAGAGAGAGGAAGATCAGCCCTGAGCTAACACCCGTGCTAATCCTCCTCTTTTTGCTGAGGAAGACCGGCTCTGAGCTAACATCTATTGCCAATCCTCCTCCTTTTTTCTCCCCCAAAGCCCCAGTAGATAGTTGTATGTCATAGTTGCACATCCTTCTAGTTGCTGTATGTGGGACGCAGCCTCAGCATGGCCAGAGAAGCAATGCGTTGGTGCGCGCCCAGGATCCGAACCCAGGCTGCTGGCAGGGGAGCATGCTCACTTAACCACTAAGCCACGGGGCCGGCCCATGCCATCGGTCTTTTTAATTTTAGCTATTCTAGTAGGTTTATAGTGATATCTCACTGTGGTTTTAATTTGCATTTTACTAATGACTAATCATGTTGAGTATCATTTTCATGTGCTTATTTGGCATTCTTTTATCTTTGAGGAACTGTCCAAATCTGTTGCCTTTTTTTTTTTTTTTTGGTGAGGAAGATTAGCCTTGAGCTAACATCTGTTGCCAATCCTCCTCTTTTTGCTGAGGAAGATTTGCCCTGGGCTAACGTTCATGCCCATCTTCCTCTACTTTATATGTGGGACGCCTCCCACAGCCTGGCTTGATAAGCGGTGCATTGGTCCATGCCCAGGATCTGAACCTGCAAACCCCAGGCTGCTGAAGCTGAGCATGCAAACTTAACCACTATGCCACCAGGCCAGCCCCTGTTGCCATTTTTTAATTGGTTGTCTTCTTATTGAATTGTAAGACAACCTTACGTATTCTGGATAGAAACCCTTTGCCATATAGGTGGTTTGCAAATATTTTCTTCCAGTCTGTGGCTTGTCTTTTCATTCTCTTAACAATGTCTTTCACAGAGCAGTTTTTAATCTTGATGAAGTCCAATTTATCAACTTTTTCTTTTATGGATTTTGCTCTTGGTGTTTTATCTAAGAAATCTTTCCCTAATCCAAGGTCAAAAGTTTTTTTCCTGTGTTTTCTTCTATCATTTATAGGGTTAGCTCTTACATTTAGGTCTATGACTCTTTTAAATAATTTTTGTATCTAGTGAAATGTTAGAGTTGAGGTTCATTTTTCGCATATGTGTGTTCAATTGTTCCAGAACCATTTGTTGAAGACTATTCTTTCTCCGTTGAATTGCTCTGGCATGTTTGTTGAAAATCAGTTAAACATATATGAAGATATATATGGGTCTGTTTCTGGATACCCTGTTCTATTCCATTGATCTTTATGTTTATCCTTGCACCAATATCATACATACATAGACAATTATGTCTTCTGTTAATAAAGACAGTTTTATTTCATCCTTTCCCATCTGGATGTTTCCTATTCCTTTTTCTTGCTTCATTGCACTGGCTGGACTCTAGTACAATGCTAAATAGATGAGGTGAGAGTGAATATCCTTGTCTTGTTGCCAGTCTTAGGAGGAAAGTAGTCTTTCAACATTATGGTGTTAGCTGTAGGTTTTTCATAGATACCCTTTTTCAGATAGAGGAAGTTGTCTTCTATTTCTAGTTTGTTGAGAATTTTTATAATGAATAATATTGAATCTTATCAAATGCTGTTTCTGCATTTTTTGAGATGACCGTATATGGCTTTTCTTTCTTAATCTATTAATATGGTGAATTACATTGATTTTTTTTTTCATTGATTGATTTTTGAATGTTAAACCAGCCTTTCATTTTTGGAATAAACTTCATTTGGTCCTGATGTATTGTTCTTTTTATATATTGCAGATTTATATATTAGCAGATTGGAATCAATCTGCTAATGTTTTGTTAAGGATTTTTTTTTAATTTTTTTGGTGAGGGTTAGCCCTAAGCTAACATCTGTCGCCAATCCTCCTCTTTTTGCTGAGGAAGACTGGCCCTGGGCTAACATCCGTGCCCATCTTCCTCCACTTTATGTGGGACGCCACCACAGCGTGGCTTGACAAGCGGTGCGTCAGTGCACGCCTGGGATCCGGACCAGCGAACCCAGGGCCGTCGTAGCAGAGGGCGCGCACTTAACCGCTACGCCACCAGGCCAGCCCCTTGTTAAGGACTTTTGTTTCTCTGTCCATTGGTCTTTTTTGTAATGTCTTTAGTTTTGGTTTCAGGGCAGTGCTGAAATCATAGAGTAAGTGGGAATATATTCCTTCATCTGCAGTTTTCTGAAAGTTTTGTGTATAATTGATAATATTTTTCCTTAAATGTTTGATAGAATTCACCAGCAAAGACATCTAGGCCTGCAGTTTTCTTTATGGGAAGGTTTTTTTTTAATTAAGAATCGAATTTCTTTAATAGATCTAGGGCTTTCCTATTTCTATCTGGATTTTCCTATTTCTTCTTTGGTAGTTTCTGTCTTTCAAGGAATTTATGCATTTCATCTAAGTTGTTGAATTTATTGGCATAAAATTGTTCATAATATCTTCTTACTATTCTTTTAATGTCTAGGATCTCAAAAGTGGTCCTTTCTTTTATGCCTGACATTGGTAATTTGTATTTTTTTCTCTTTTTCCTAATCTGCCTAGTTAGAGGTTTATCATTTGTGTGTGTGTGTGTGTGAGGAAGACCAGCCCTGAGCTAACATCCATGCCAATCCTCCTCTTTTTGCTAAAGAAGACTGGCCCTGGCCTAATATTCATGCCCATCTTCCTCTACTTTATATGGTACGCCGCCACAGCATGGCCTGACAAGTGGTGCCTCGGTGTGCGCCCGGGATCCGAACCCAGGCCGCCAGCAAGTGGAGCGTGTGCACTTAACCGCTACGCCACGGGGCCAGCCCCAGAGGCTTATCATTTTTATTGAATATCTCAAAGAACTAGATTTTGAGTTCACTGATTTTTCTCTATTGTTTTTTTTCCCCCACTATATTGTTGTTTTCTCTTCTTATCTTTATTTCCTACCTTCCACTTATTTAGGGTTTAATGTGTTCTTTTTTATGTGTTTGTTTCTTTTTTTTTTTTTTTCGTGAGGAAGATCAGCCCTGAGCTAACATCCATGCTAATCCTCCTCTTTTTGCTGGGGAAGACCGGCTCTGAGCTAACATCTATTGCCAATCCTCCTTTTTTTTTCCCCCCAAAGCCCCAGTGGATAGTTGTATGTCATAGCTGCACATCCTTCTAGTTGCTGTATGTGGGACGCGGCCTCAGCATGGCCGGAGAAGCAGTGCGTCGGTGCGCGCCCAGGATCCGAACCCAGGCCGCCGGTAGCGGAGCACGCGCACTTAACCGCTAAGCCACGGTGCCGGCCCTGTTTGTTTCCTAAGGTAGAAGGTTAGACCATTGATTTGATTCCTTTCTAATATAAGAATTAAATGCTATAAATTTCCCTCTATAAACTGTATCAGCTACCTCCCACAAATTTTGATATTGTATTTTTATTTTCATTGAGTTAAAAATTAACATTTTCTAATGTCACTTCTGATTTCTACTTTGACTCATGGGTTCTTTTGAAGTGTTTTGCTTTATTTTGAAATATTTGAGGGTGTTTCAGGGTTTTGTTTTGTTTTTTTTTTTCTTTTTGATCAGAAAGATTAGCCCTGAGCTAACATCTGTTGCCAATCCTCCTCCTTTTTGTTGAGGAAGATTGGCCCTGAGCTAACATCCGTACCCATCTTCCTCTAATTTATATGCGGGATGCCTGTAGCAGCATGGCTTGATAAGCGGTATGTAAGTCCGTGTCCGGGATCCAAACCTGTGAACCCCGGGCCGGCCAAGCAGAGTGTGCAAACTTAACCACTATGCCACAGGGCTGTCCCCAAGATATTTTTGTGTTATAGATATCTGGTCTATTTTTGTTGTGATCAGAGAATATATTTTGTATGATTTTAATAGTTTTAAATTGATTGAGACCTTGGTTTTAGGATAAAATATGGTCTATCTTTATGAATATACAGTGTGCACTTGAAAAAGAAATATTTCTGGTGTTATTGGGTATTCTGTAAATGGCAATTAGATTAGATTGGTTGATAGTGTTTGTCAAGTCTCCTATATCCTTAGTGATTTCCTATCACTTACTAACAGAGGGATGTTGAGTCTCCATTTATCGGTTTTTGCTTCATGTATTTTGAAGCTCTGCCATTTACTGCATGTACATTTAGGATTGTTATATCCCCTTGCAGAATAGATTCCTTCATTATTTTGAAATGACCCTTTTTCCCTGGTAATAATTCTTGTTCTGAAATCTTCCTTTGGTTGATATTAATGTAACCATTCCAGTCTTTTTAAAAAAAATTAGCTTCATTGTGTTATATGTTTTTCCATCCTTTTACTTCTTTTGTGTGTTTGGAGGGGGAGAGTATGTTTGTTTTTTCACTTGAGCCTCAGAGAAGTTGGGTCTCAGGGCTGGTTGGCAGCAGTCCATCATTTTACATCTCACCTGTGTCTTTATAATTAAAATGGATTTCTTGTAGACAGCACATAGTTGAGTCTCGCTTTTTATCCAGTCTGACAATGTCTGCCTTTTATTGTCCGTTTACATTTACATTTAATATAATCATCAGTATGTTTGGGTTTAAATCTACCATCTTGCTATTAGTTTTCTTCTTTTTTCTTTTCTTTTCCTGTCCTGCCTCCTTTTGGATTAATTGACTGTGTTTTATGGCTTCATTTTTACCTCCACTAGTGGCTTAATAGCTATACCTCTTTGTTTTGTTTTTCTTGATTGTTCCAGAGTTTACAATATACGTCTTTAATTTATAATCTATTTTCAAATAATACTATAGCACTTCACTTAAAGAACCTTACAACAGTGTATTTACATTCTCCGTCCCATCCTTTGTGCTATTTTTGTCATACATTTTACATCTATGTATGCTATAAACCTGTACAGCATTGTTCTCATCTGTTTTTGTTTTAAACAGTCAATAATTTAAAGTGATTTAAAAATGAGCAGGAAAAGGCAACCTGCAGAATGGGAAAAGATATTTACAAATCATTTATCTGATGTCAGGTTAATATCTAGAATATATAAAGAACTCCTACAACTCAACAACAACAACAAAACAAACAACTGTTTAAAAATGGGCAAAGGACTTGAATAGACATTTCTCCAAAGAAGATATACAGATGGCCAACAAGCACATGAAAAACTGCTCAATATCACTAATCATTAGGGAAATGCAAATCAAAACCACAGTGGGACACCGCCTCACACCCATTAAGATGACTGCTATCAAAAAACCCCCAGAAAATAACAAGTGTTGACGAGAGTGTGGACAAATTGGAACCCTTGTGCGCTGTTGGTGGGAATTTAAAATGGTGCAGCCACTATGGAAAACAGTATGGCGACGCCTCAAAAAATTGAAAATAAAATTACCGTGTAATCCAGAAATTTCCCTTCTGGGTATATACCCAAAAGAAATGAAAGCAGGGTCCCAAATTGATATTTGTACACCCATCTTCGTAGCAGCATTATTCACAATAGCCAAAGCAACCCAAGTGTCCATCAACAGATGAAAGATAAACAAAATGTGGTATATGCATACAATGGAATATTATTAATTTAAGCCTATTTAATAGTCTTAAAAAGGAAGGAAATTTATGAGGCCAGCCCGGCAGCGTGGTGGTTAAGTGCGTGTGCTCTGCTTCGGGGGCCTGGTGTTCGTGAGGTCGGATCCTGGGCGCTCACCAATGTACCACTTGTCAAGCCATGCTGTGGTGGTGTCCCATATAAAGTAGAGGAAGATGGGCACGGATGTTAGCCCAGGGCCAATCTTCCTCAGCAAAAAGAGGAGGATTGGCATCAGGTGTTAGCTCAGGGCTACTCTTCCTCACAAAAAAAAAAAAAAAGGAAGGAAATTTTGACATGCTACAACATGGATGAACCTTGAGGACATTATGATAAGCGAAATAAGCCAGTTGTAGAAAGACAAACACTGTTTGATTCCACTTATGTGAGGTACCTAGAGTAGTCAAATTCATAGAGACAGAAAATAGAATGGTGGTTGCCAGGGATTGGAGGAGGGGAAAATGGGAAGTTGCTGTTTAATGAATATAGTGTTTCAGTTTTGCAAGATGAAAAGACTTCTGGAGATTGGTTGTGTAATAATGTGAATGTACTTAATACTACTGAATTGTACGCTTAAAAATGTTTAAGATGATAAATTTTATATGTGTATTTTACCACAATTTAAATTTTTTAAAAAATCTTTAATGAAGAGGAAGTCTTTTATAAACTTATTTTTACTGTTGATCTTTCTTCCTTTGTGTAGACACATAGTTCCATATGCCTGAAGAACCTCTACCATTTGTATGAGGCGTGTCTGATGGCAATGAAGTCTTTCAGCTTTGGTTTGTCTGAGGTCTTTATTTTACCTTAAGTTTTGAAGTTTTTTTGTTTTTGTTTTTGTTTTACTGGGTATACAATTCTAGGTTCATGGTTTCTCACACACACACAGTACTTGAAACATACAACTCATTTTGTTTTGGCTTGCATAGTTCCTAATGAAAGTCTTCTGTCATCCTTACCTTTCTTTCCTTGTTATGTAATGTTTCTATTTTCCTCTGGCTGCTTTTTGAGATTTTTCTCTTTATCACTGGTTTGCAGCAATTTGACTACAATTTGACGACAATGTGCCTTGTTGTGGTTTTCTTTAATTTGGCTTGGGGTTTATTTAGCTCTTTGGATCTATGGGTTCATACTTTTAGGTTTTTTTCAATCAAATTTGGACCTTATTTTTCCAAATATTTTTTCTGCCCTACCTCCCTTCCCAGGACTCCAGTTACATGTATGTTATACCATTTGTCCGGCAGGCCACTGATGCTCTCTTTTTGTTTTTTTGTTTTCAGTCTTATTTCTCTCTGTGCTTCATTTTGGATGGTTGATAGTGCTATGTTTTCACATCCAATGATTTTTCTTCTGTAGTGTCCAATCAGCTGTTTATCCCATCTGGTGTATTTTCATTTCAGATATTGTGTGTTTAATCTCTCTAATTCCATTTAGGTCTTTTTGTATGTTCCATTTCATTCCTTATTATGGTTGTGGGTTCTTCTGCCGTCTTGAACGTATGGAACATATTTATAATAGCTGTTTTAACATCCTTGTCTACTAATTCCATCATCTTTGTCATTGCTGGGATGGTTTGTACTGATTGAATTTTCTCCTGGTTATGGCCTGCACTTTTCTGACTTTTTGTATGCCTGCAAAGTAATTTTGTATTAGATTCCAGACAATGCAAATTTTACAATTTCCATGCTAGATTTTGTTGTATTCCTTTAAATACCTCGGGCTCGTAGTTAAGTTACTTGGAATCAGTTGTATCCCTTTGAGGCTTGCTTTTAACATTGTTAGCACAGATGTCCAGCCGCCTTTTGTCTAGGGCTCATTTATCCCCATTCCTAATGCAGTACCTTCTGAGGACTCAACCCAGTGACTCGTGTATTAGGAGGTGTTTCCACTCTGGCTGATTTATTTCCACTGTGGTTTGTGTGAATTCAAACAATTCCCAGCCCTGTATGAACACTGGGAATTATTTGATCTGCTTTCTGGTGGTCTGTCCTGAGCCTCAGAGTTTCCTTTCATGGACACGGATCAGTACTTGGCCAAACTGTTGTTTCATGTATTTTGACTTGTTTTCTAGTTGTTTAAGGTAGGAGAGTAAATTCCATCCCTGTTATTCCATCATGGCTGGAAGTAGAATTTCCTTATTCTTTTTTGCATAGCATTTCAAGGTAAGGATGTACTATACTTTAGTTAATCAATTCCCTATTGATGGACCTTTAGGCAATTTCCAGTCTTTACTATTACAAATATTACTTCAGTGAATAATCTTTTTTTGTACATCATTTTCCACACGTGTGAGGTCATCTAGAACAAAGTGATATTTCTGGGTCACTAGTTACAGGCATTTGTAATTTTGAAAGTTACTGGCAAATTGCCCTCTGTAGCAGTTTTTGAATTTATATCCACACATAGTTTATAAAGGTACCTTCCTCTGCATTTTCTTCTAGTACTTTTATAGCTTTATTATTTATATTTGAATTATTAATCCACCTGGGGTTTTGGGGTTGTTTTTGTTTTGTTTTGTGTTTTGTTTTGGGTGTTAGGAGTGACCCCTGGTTTTGGGCTCTAGGTTTGTTTACTTTTTTTCTTGTGGGTAGCTAGCAGTTCTTGATGTTTTGACCAAATCTATTAAGTAAATTCAGGATTTTTATTTTTATTTTTTGTTATTATTATTATTATTATTTTTGGTGAGGAAGATTGGCCCTGAGCTAACATCTGTTGCCAATCTTCCTCTTTTTGCTGAGGAAGATTGTCGCTGAGCTAACATCTGTGCCAGTCTTCCTCTATTTTTTGTATGTGGGTCGCCACCTCAGCATGGCTTGATGAGCAGTGTGTAGGTCCATGCCCGGGATCCAAACCTGTGAACCCCAGCTGCCAAAGTGGAGCACATGAACTTAACCACTATGGCACCGGGCCGGCCCCAGGATTTTGATTTGTATAGCGTCAATATTTTGACACATAAGGTCTTAATGCAGTTCTTCTGATGTGTTAGTTTTGACACACTCTGATAAAAATAAACCATTAAATCTTTCTTTTTTTAATTACCAAGTGCTGTGTGAAGCATACATTCTCAGGCTGTTCCTAAGCCTCACTCCTCCTTGAGCTCACCCAGTCACTAACTCCCACACCTGGGCACAGATAGGGGAGCAGGCAGTGGTAATGGAAAGGATGCTGATGTCCCGGCCTATCCTGGCTGCAGAGTCCTGCTTCTCTGGGAAGCCAGCCGGTTCCCTCTGACACCTTTGTGCTGGAAAGTCCTTCTTTCCTTCCTCAAGACTCGCCTGCCTGGATACATCTTCCTCTAATGAGAGAGAAGGGGAGGAGGAGGCATAAAGCCCAAAGGAAACTCAAATTTATTGAGCACCAGCTCTGCTCTAAACATTGGCTTAGGGCCTTTCATCTGTTGGTCTCATGGAATGGAAAGTCTTCCCTGACCTCCACCCCCTGCACGCACCCAGTTACTCTTTCCTCAACCAGTGCCGCACACATAGCTCTGTTGTTGTGCTTATAATTAATTATTGACGTTTCTTCTCCCATAGTAGGCTGTGAACTTCTTAGCATAGAGACATGGTCTTGTTCGTGGCTGCCAATGCTTAGCAGACCCTTTAGCACTTAGTAGGCACTTAATATTTGTTTTATGAATGGATATTAATTTCTGCCCTCAGGAGATTGAGAGTCCGAGGGTGTGAGGAATGTTAATGAAAACAATCTTTCAGTGGAGAGAGTGAAGAAAAATAATTATTTTGCTGTAGAAAAATAATTATTTTGACATATACCAATATATGATAGATTGAAAGGAGATGAGATGTGGAGACAGAAAGCTCTTACAGCTTTCTCACTTAACAGACCATGTGATCTTGGAAAAGTCTGAGCATTACTTAACTCATTAGTCGAAAGAATAAAATGAGGTGATGTATCTTGGGGCTATAAATGTTAGATCATTCCAGCAAAATTTAATGTTAGACACTTACTAAGTGAATTCTGTTTTCTCAATGACTTTCAATATGGTCAGATAAGTTTTTTCAGGAAGAAATAAAGAACTCAGAATAGGTCATGGTAAGAATTTAAAATGTAGGTTTAAAGAAAAAATATAACTCATAAAACGTTAATTGACATACCCTATTTTCCTAGCAATGCTTTGCTTATGTATGTTTGAGTGGCTTTTGTGCTTTGGTGAAAGATTGAGTATCATGTCTTTAGATGGTGGCCAGTGGAGCTACTCAGCAATGAGAGCAAGTATGGCATCCATAGGCTAAGCCTATGGCACACAGTTTCAGCAGAAAACAGAACTCGAATCTAGGCTGTGGCCATGCTGCAGAGCAGTAACAGCAGCAACAGTGATAGCTAACAACTACTGATGGATCAATATTGATGTATCAGGTCCTGTGCTAAGACCTTTTCTTTTTTTTTCTGTTTTAATCCTCCCAACAATCATATGTTGTTAATCCAGTTTTAAATATGAGGAGATGGAGCTGTACAGAAGTCAATTTGCCTGAGGTCACACAGATAGGAAGTGATGGAGCCGAGTTTGGAACCCAAGCACCCTGATTGCAGAACCCACACGCTTAACTACCACATTCTACTTCCTCTCACAGCTGCTGTCTCATGGACATGCTGGCTAGTGGCCAAAGTTCAGAGGGCTGCCAGATACCTTGATGGTGGCAAATGAGGTACTGTTGTAGAAATGGCCCTCTCACCCAGCTTTACAGAGGAAAACCTCACTTCTCTTGAGACACACTTTGCTTTAGGAAGGCCAGGGTGCATGGTGTGTATCTGTGATTATGTGTGTCTGTGATTCTCATACTGCTAAGGAATCATTGCCATGGTCCAAGCTGGCTGACTTCCCAAGAGTGCAGGGATGGCCTTTGAAACCTTGCTAAGCTCTCTGAGGCAGGATGTCTGGAGTATTGATAAAGTCCCAGGTGCTTATTTTGGGACCCTTGCATGAGAAGCTACAGGAGGCCTATTGCACTGCCTTGGGGGTTTTGAATGTTTGTGGGCTCCTGGCCAGGGTAGATAGGTATCTCTTATCCCCACATTCCAAAGCCCCTCCCTCTCTGCCCTTGTCAAGAAAGATCCTGAGACGTTTATCCCTACAACACCAGAGAGGGGTAGTAAGATTGAGAGACATCCTTGCTAAGCCTTGTCGCGTACCATAAAAATTACGCGGGAGAGTAGTGTGCCATCCACTTCTGCAGAGTCATTGTCCTTCCAGACTGGGAGCAAGTTGAGTACCACCCCCACCCCCTCCAGGAGTGTGCAGAAGACTCGTTACAGTTGCTTTCTCCGCTTCCTCCTGTCCCTCTAACTCTTAATCTCTGTAGTGTAGCTTCCACTACCCTTCTGCTCCCTGAAATGCCCTTGTCCACATCACCCTAAAGAACTAACTGACAAATCCGATGGGTTGACCTCTTTTTTTTGTTGTGAGGAAGATCAGCCCTGAGCTAACATCCGATGCCAATCCTCCTCTTTTTGCTGAGGAAAATTGGCCCTGGGCTAACATCCATGCTCATCTTCGTCTACTTTATGTGGGATGCCGCCTCAGCATGGCTTGACAAGGGGTGCGTCGGTCCCCACCCGGGATCCGAACCTGCAAACCCTGGGCCGCCGAAGCAGAGCGCACGAACTTAACCATTACGCCACTGGGCCGGCCCCTTGACCTCTTTTTTTGACCTCTCCGAAGCATTTGGCAATATTGGTCTCTTCCTCCATTTTGGAAACTCTCTCTTCTCATTAATTCTTTGTCCAAACTCCCAGTTCTCCTCCTACTTCTCAGTCTCTTTGGCAAGCAGTCTCCTTTTCCTGTGCCCACACTTCACTGTCGATGTCTGCCAGGTTCAGTTATGCCCTCTTCTCTTCTTACTCCACTGCTTCAGCTGATAGATGTGCTGATGACTCTCAAATCTGTTTGGAGCCCAAATCGCTCCTGATCTCTAGACCCAAATGCCCAACTTACTGCTGGACAGCTCCACTTGGATGCCTCTCAAGCATCTCAAATTCAATGTATCCAACTCACTGAATTTCTAATAAATCTAATCAGTCCACGTTGCCTATTTCAGTGAATGACACCACTGTCCACTCTGTCACCTGAGCCAGAAATCTGAGTTATTCTTTCTCCTTCCTTTCTCAACCAAATATCCAATTAGTCATCAAGTCCTGACACTTCTGCTCTCTATAATATCTCTTCTCTGAGGTCAGTCCTTCCCCTTTGCTCTGATTCTCCAGCCTCTCTTGGATCTTCATTCTCTTTACTGACTCCTTCATATTACTATTTAACCGTACTCAAGTTTCTCCCATCCCTTAAAAAGTTACCCCATGGACTCTACTATCCTATAAACCTAATGATAATAGCTACCATTTCATTCATTCAACAAATCTTTATTGAGCCCTTACTGTGTGCCAGACACTTTTCTAGGTGCTAGAGCTTCGGTGTCATATAAGACACATAAAATCTCTCCCCTCAAGGAGCTTACAGTCCATTGGCAGACACAGACGGCCCGTGTGTATAAAACACCACAGTTTTTAGAGCACTTACTGTGTGCCAGCCACTGTGCTAGACCCTGTGTATTCGTTACTGCCGTTAGTCTTTACAACGACCCTGTGGAGTAAGTGTTGTTGTGCCCATTCTACAGATGAAAAAGCTGTACCTTCCCCAGGTCACAGTAGCACAGAGCCAGGAATCAAACCCACCAGCCCCACCAGACGTCCTGAGTTGTGGGTCTGAACCATGAGCCTATAGGGGCCTGCAAATTCCTTGTGATTGGAAAATGTTTTAAATATTTTCAGTAGGTACCCCATGCAGTGAAATCCTTGGGTGTTGGCCTTTCTGGGAAAAGCAGGGTGCTCAATACTTAAAGCTTCTCTGCAGAGTGTCCAAGAGCTGACAGCCCTGCAGAGGCCAGACAGGCTACGTGCCTGTCCTCGACCTGGACTCCGGCTTGAAGCTGGAGGAATTGCCATCTGTGTCCTCTGGGTTTCTCTGCCGTCGATTTTTTTCATGTGTTCCTCCGTGTGAGTTGTTCTGACCTCCTCTGGGAACCAGTCCGTGATCTGCTGTTACATGAGCTCCGCTTCGTGTCTCAGCCTACCCCTGCTGCCTCCCTCAGCCCTCAGCACCTCATGGCCGTACACCCTGTCTCCTTCCTCTTTGCCCTGCGTTCCAACCCTCATAGGTGAGTCTGTAGGAGATAGGTAAAAGGTTTGTTTTCTTTGGGAAAATCTCCTTCCCCAGATGACTAGGGGCCCACACTTCTCTTCACAAGTGACTGTTGCAGACCCACTCATTGGGTTTTTTCTGGTTATAAATTCATCTGCTGCAAGGTGAAGTGCTAGGCCTCAGTCTGATGATGGCAGACTGTGTCTTTTCTCCTGCCCCAGTTCAGGACCTGAGGAGCTCTGTCTCATTCTCTCTCTAACTTCTCCTGAAGGTGAGTGCCTGGCAGAATCCTTGGTAAAATGCCCCAGCAGGGCATCAGTCAGTTGGAAGCCTGTTGTGTGCTATAGGATCAAAAATGACGTTAACTAGTCTGCAACAAGATTTTTGAGAAATTGAGAATAAAGTTTTAGAAATGTCTATAGCAATTAGAGTAAGTTTATGTCAGTTGAATATAATAATTAAAAAATGGAGCTTATATTTTATATGTGTGTTTTAACTTTTCTAGTGATTCATTTTTGTTATACTTTATAAAGTATCACTTTGTGACAGAATTGAAATTTAAAAAGCAGAACAAACCGGTCCTTCTCCACAGATAGTTTGAGAAGCAATGGACTGTAGTAATAAGAGCACAGGATTTGAAAGTGAATAGGTGGGTGGCTTGACCTCTCAAACCTCCCTTTCCTCATCTGCACCCTACTGACCTCAGGGTAAAGGGGCACAGACACATAGCTGGAATGTGTGCTCTGAAAGAGGTGAGGATGGGGCTTATGGAGACACAGAGAAGGCCCGTAAGCAGGGAGGGGTGATGAGAGATTGATGGGGCAGTTCCTGGTGCAGTGATGCCTGAGCTGTGCCTGGAAGGATGGGGCTTCGGTAGCAGGGGCAGACACACTGGTGCAGAGCAGCTTCTTCCCTTGCAGACCCAGCTCCAGGCTCTACCCGGGAGCAGGAACCTAGAGCCGCTTAGAAGCACAGTCCCTGGTGAGAGCCAGCAGGCAGGCCGCATTCCTGTGGTACTGGAAGATTGATCTTGTCAGATTAGCAGCTTTGCTTTTCTTGGTTCAGGTACAAGATCCCCACGTGGGGAGCTCTGCTGCTTGTGAAGAGCAAAAGCTGGGAGAGCGCAGAACATGATCCTGGCCCTTCTCCCAAGCTGTGAGAGGCTCCAGGCCAGGAACTGCCCTGTGCAGCTCCTCACTGAGAGGGAGGGCCCGAGTCTGAGCTCCACCCACACAAGTCCCAGGGCGCAGGCAGATGCTCTGTAGAGGAGGATACTGCCATTTTCAGGACTTTTTCCTGCTCTCCCTACTCTGTCTGTACCCCGGGGGGGTGAGGGTCACTGTGACTCCGGTCCATGCCCGCCTGCTATCATGAGAGCTTTCTACTCTCTGTCTCCATGCCATGCACGGAGTCCAGGCCTAGGCAAATGAAGTAGCCAGAGGGAAGCCATGGCCCCACCCAGGGAGCCTGATTTCAGTGACTTGCTCAGAAGAGAAGTCTGGGTTGGAGGAAAGAGATTAGGGATAATCCATCACAAACCTCAGAGGATGGATGAGATTGTCCAGGGTGATGTGGAGAGTATTGGGCAACATGGCCTCTGCTCTTTGGAGACCCTGCTGGGGGGAGCACAAGTCTGACTGCTGGCAGCATCACAAGGCAGGCCTGTTGACAGCTGGCCCCATGACATCTCTGTTGCCTCTTGGGTTAGGACAAACCCACCCATCCTCCCTCCCTGTGTTCCAAGGGCTTAGTATGGGGAGGTTTACCGTAACAGGACAACTTGAGAACACACAGTTTGAAAACAAATAGTTGGAAAAAACAAAAGGACACCTTGCACACTGTTGCTCAGCCCTCAAGAAAGAGTGTCAGGGCCAGAGGCCAGCTGCAGAGCTTGCCCCAACAAGCACACCCCCAAATGGAGCAAGGCCTGTGCGTGGGGCCTGGGCTTAGAAACCGGCTCTGTAGGGCCTGATTAGGATGGTTCTGTGCCTGCCATCCCCACTGGCCTTGCTCCCATGTGTGCTAGGGGGGCTATGATCAGTGAGGTTCTAGCCAGGTAAAGGGCTATCTCCACCTCGTTCCCCATCTCCCCCATCCACCCTCCTGCACACCCCCAGGACCAGCAAGAGGGATTAAGGGCAAGACTTTGCTCAGCTGTGTGTTTGCCCTTAAGACCTTTTGTACCCTCTGTAAGCCCTATGCTACTATACACCTGTGCCTTTCTGCCCAGAGGCTGCTGCATGCACAGGTGCCCCTGATAGCCAAGTCTCTGCCCCCACCATGGGCGTCTCTCCACTCCTTCCCCACCCCTGAGGGAGGATGCAGTGAGAATGACCACTGGTTTGGATAGGTCTCAAGAGCCCATGTGGTTCCCCTGGTGGAAAGAATCCTTCCTCAGAAGCAATGACCTTTTTTAGTATGGTCAGCAGCTGCCTCAGGTGTAGCCAGTTGTGCCGGTAGCCTGGTCTTCCTGAGGCAGAATGAACAGCAGTGCAGGAGGCAGCAGAGCAGAGCCCCACACACTGTGCCCCAGTGCTGGAGGAAGGACTGCTTGGCCTGCCCTTAAGGGCCCTAGGCCCAGCCTGTCTCCGGCGGGCTCCAACAGTTGCTGACCTGCATGGAGATGCATTCCTTTGCTGCCTCTTAAACATTAGGAGGAAACAAAGAGTGTGGGGCCCACAGTCTGGCCAAGGAGAGCTGTGAGTGCGGGCACAGCTGCATGTGGGGTGCAGGTCACAGAGGGAGCCTGGCTCTGTCTGTCCCTGTACTCGCTCAGGGACTCCACGAAGGAGTGTTGGCTGAAGGAAGAAAGGAAGGACCAGCCATCCTCTGCCCTGCACCCAGATCCCCAAGGCCAAGCTCTGTGAGCAGCAGGTCTCATCCTTTCAGGCAGGGCTTTGGAGCTGGATGCAGAGAGGGCAGAACAGGACGTGGGCTACATGGCTACAGCCACCGTGTTCCCTCTAGCTGGAGGCTGCTCGTTTTCTTCCCAGGCCATGAGTGGGCCTCATTACTGGCTGCATTTCAGCCCTTTTTCTGAGGGGTAGCCTGGATTTCAGGAAGTAGAGAGGTTTGTAGCTGGGACAGAGTGGTCCAGCCACACTCAGACTATCATCACTTGGTCAGGGGAAGTGGGGAGAGGGTGTCTTTGCCACCTGACTTCACCACGGGGTCAGTGATCCCTTGAGGTCGGGGCCTTGCCAGTGCCCATGCCAGGTTCACAGCGTCTCATTCACGCTGTCTTACCAAAGACTGAATGGGGGTGAGGGCTCCCCTTCCTCAGTCTGGGCAACTGAGAGATCTGGGGTTTGGAATCAAGCAAACCTGGGTTTGAATCCCAGCTTTGTCACTTAGCTAGCCATGTGACCTTGGACGAGTTCTTAGTCATACCCGGCTTCAGCTCCCTCATCTGCAAAGTGGGAATAACAGTCCCTACCTCACAGGCAGTTACGAGGATTCCACAAGCTGACGTCCATGAGGCATGTGGCCTGGTGGTGGCCTACCGTGAGTGCTCGGTCAGTGGTGGTAATCGTTGTTGCTGTTCTGCCCTCACACTCTGACTGCCTCGACTCTCATCGAGACCTTCCAGTAGTGTGTCTCTCCTGGGAGCTGTCAGGACTTGTAGGGACTGTGTATACAGACCCAGGTGATTGGCATTTGTTGACGTAGGAATGCCTCCACATATCGGGAAATGGGGCTTTCGACAACTCCAGCCACACAGGATGTAACTGATAGCTTGTAATTTAGTAGATTGGCTTCTGACCACCTGACAGAGCTGTCAGAGCACCAGGAAACGGATGCCTCCTGGCACCCTCCCCCTGGGTGGCCCTACCCTATGAACCATAGTCTTTTACACCTTTGTGCCGTGCACATGCTGTTCTCCCAACCTGGAATGCTCTTCCCCAGATTCTCTGCCTTTAGAACTGCTACTTTTACTTCAGCAAGCAGCCCAAATGTCACCTGGCACAAAGCATAGCAGTCTCTGCTCAAAGAGCTGCTGTGGCAGCTTCTCCCTCTGAGGGGACCTGGACGAGGACACTCAGCCTGGGGGCTGGACCCACGCCTGTGCTGTCTAGAGTGTCCCTCCTCACATTCTCCACCTTTCAAACCCCAGCTCAGCTGTCACCTCCTCTGTGAGGCTCTTCCCTGTGTCCCTGGGCAGAGTTAGCCTGGGGGCTCCCACAGCTCTTTGTGCATCTCTGTCTGTAACACTTCACACACTGCACTGTAGTTCCCTCCTGGGTCCTCCACTAATCCTTGTCTAATTTTCACCTTTAATTTACCCTGTGTCACCTCTTATTGAAAATGAACTGGGGACAGCTCCCATTTCCCTTGCATTTGTCTGTCCTATCAGCACAATTGTCACAGCTAGCTGTGGCGTGGAGAGGGAAATGAAAGTGGGGAATCCTGCTGGCCATCTTGTGCATTCTGCCACGTCTGAGCCCACTGTGCTGCTGGACCCAGCACTCTGGGCTTCCTTCTCAGCAGCCACATCACCAGCATCAACAGTGGGAAGAGTCTAAAATGATTCTAAGAATATGTTCTAGATAATTCTCCCCTCAAAACATTGAGTTTGATGGTCTCCCTTAATTAGCTGAAATGATTGGGAATTGCATATCTGTTTGTTCACTCATTTAATGCATTTTTATTAAGTGCCTGTGTGGGACACTGGGGAAATGGTTTTGAAAAATGTAGGCATAGTACCAGATTACCATCTGGGGGATGTAAGTTGAAGTTGCACCTCAGGGTTCTGGTGACATTCAGGCCAGGTGAAAAGTGAGAGACGGCTGAGAGCCCCTCACCGCTGTGTCCCTGCCCCTGGCCCGGCCACAGCACGTGCTGTTGCTGAGTGAGTGTCACACAATAGCTCTGCGAGCTGTGGCAGGATTGAGAGGATGACAGCTTTGGAGCTGCAAAAAAAACTAGCTTGTGAATGGCTTTCATGGAGCAGGGTTATCGAGAGACAGAAATGACATCTGAAAAGACTCTTCTGAGCAAGTCTTCTTGGCATGTTCATCCAAGTCAAGCCCAAACAGAAGGCTGTTGATGACATTTCTTCTGCACAAGTCACGAAAAGCTTCAGACTAAGAGTGAGCAATTTCTGCTTCTGCAATTCAGATACCGTAAAGAATGAAGAATGGCTTGGGGAAAGCGTAGCTCCGTTGTTAAGCCAGCATGTCCACCCCCTAGAATTGGGCATGTCAGCACAGCATGTGGTCTTAATCCCCCCAGCCCCCTGCAGAAGCTCCAGTGTGGCAGAGTGCCCCTGGGGCATAGGAGACAGCCTGCCACATCCTCCACCTCTGTGGGGGCCAGGACCAGGCCTCACAGATCCCCATCTGGACCCTGCCCATAGTGAATGCTTACCCAACTCCTGAGCCCCAGGGACCCAAGGTAGATTCTGCCCCTTCCCCAGCCCCTAAGCACCCCCTCTCTGCCAAGCCTTTTGTAGAGCTCTAGGGGACCAAAGTAAGTGAAAAACAGTTGCCGCCTCCCAGGAGCTTAAGGTGAGTGGGTGAGAAAGACAAACAGAACAGTGTAGTGACTGCAGGGACAGAGCAAGCCAAGGAGCTGTGCACGCCCAGATTAGGCGTACCTAACCAAACTGGGCAGGCAGGAAAGGCTTCCTAGAGGAGGTGCCACCTGTGCTGACCATTGGAGGACAGTTAGAAACTGGCCAGGTAAAGAATGTAGGAAAGGCACTCGCACTGAAGGAAGGAGACACACTGGCCAGTAATTTGGCCTATCTGGAGTACCGGCCCTGGGGTCGGAAGAGGCCTTGATGCCATGCTGAGGAGTTTGCTCTTTATTATGAGGTCAACAAAGGTTTCAAGGCAGGGAGGGACAGCATCGGATTTGTGCTTTAGAAAAGTCATTACCTGCAATGGGGGGAAAGGATTAGAGGAGGTGAGACTGAGGAGGGAGACTCTTGGGAGGCAGTGACAGGGCAAAGATGGGCTGGTGAGATGTTAGGGGAGGACAGGTGACAGCGTTAGGCGGCTGGTGTAGGAATGAGTGAGAGGGAGGAGTAAAAACGTATCCCCAGACTCTATTTCAGGCGGCTGGGTGACGGTGGCACCGTTCCTAACTCAGAGAACACTGGGGGAAGGACAAGTTTGGGGGCAGCTGTTGAGTTCGTTTGGGGAAATGCCGACCTCGAGGTTTCTGTGGAGCATCTGGTGGAGATGTGGAGCACCAGTGTCCTTTTGGTTTTTCTTTTTTTTCAACTTCTTCCTATTATAAACAACATTGCTATGAACAGTATTCTTATAAATAAGTCTTTATGCAGTTCCTTGACAATTTCCTCATGTCTCTGACATAGTAAAAGAGGTTTTTTCTTGACATTGCACTGATACACTGCATGTATTTATTCCTTTTTATCTGCAGACTTCTCAACTTGAAATTTGTTTGCCTAAACTTCCTTCCCATTCCTTGCCCCATTATTTATCTTATAACCATTTCCATATAATGGGCACCATGCTGGGTATTAAGGATGCAGAGTAATGCATAATCCCTACCCTAGAACTTCAGTCTGGAGGAGGACTCAGAGACAAAAACAGAGTTATAGAGTTTTGACACTATGGGAGATGAAAATATAGGATGCCATGAATACACAGAAAGGAGACACCTAATTAAATCAAGGGGTCAGAGAAGGCTTTTTTTTTCCTAACGTGGATTCCTGGGCTCACTCCTCTTCCACCATTATTATTTATAGTACCTCTTGACCTTCATTCTGATAATTTGCTTCTGGCATTTAAAAGCCAGAGACAGTCCTCTCATTGGTTCGTTGGTAAGTGGTGTCTCACCATCAGTCACTTGTTCATTTCTTTCTTTTTTTTTAATATTTTGCAGGCGGGGGGGTGATACAAGTATCAGTGGATGGACTAGATCATGTCAGTAGCTCATCAAAATACGTGGTCTGTGGACCTGAAATGTTCATAAGCCCCTCAAGGCAACATTCAACAAGAGCCAAAGAGCTGTGCTTTTCCTGGTCACCTGACTGCCTCTGGAGTCACTCACTGTCTATCCCACACCCTCATATTTTCTCAACATTGCCTGTTCTCAAAGACATCCAGGAAGGGACATGTCATAGTTCCCTTCAATATGCCTTGGAAGTTCCTTTTCCTCCGCTACTATAAGCCTGCAGCACTGGGAGGGTGTGTAACAGAGAACATTTGGAGAAACCATCTTTTTGGGGTGAAGTGGTCAGAAAAGGATTTTTGAAGGAAGTGATATTGTATCCAAGTCTTAAAGATTGCTTAAGAATTAGGCAGTTGAAAAATGATAGGGCAGGTATTCTAGACAGAGAGAACGCATAAACTAAGAGCATCAGGTACACAAGGATATTCAGAGAACTGCAAGTGGTTTGACATGTTTGGGGCGTAGTGTTACATCCTAGAATGCTGGAAGACAAGGCTGGAGAAGTCATCCAAGGCCAGATCCTGGGAGACCTTACAAGTCGTTCTAAAAGGATTTTGATTCTATCCTGAAGGACATGGGGAATTATTGACATGTTTTAGACAAGAGAATGACATGATTAGATTTGCTATTTGGAAAGATTGCTCTAACCCAATGTGGAAGATGAGCTGGAGCAGGGACCTTAGAAATATGAAGATCAGTTAGGAGATTTGTAGTAACTGCTGAAGGAAATCCATGGGGATGGAGAATAGAGACTGTTTGAGGAACACAGAGGAAATAGAATCAAAGTGTCCCTCTTCTCCTCCCAGAACGTCTTGTGTGGCACTTCTCCCACCATCTCCACCACCACATCTGATCATGACTTTGCTATCTGTCTCCCCCTCCCGGAGAGGGACTGCCTATCATTTTTCTTTGTGGCCAATCCTAGCACCTAACAGTACCGAGCATGGATTAGGTGCTCAGTAAGTGCTTATTATGCCTACTGAATTGATTTGATGATTAACTGAATATGGAAAGCTAGGAAGAGGGAAGAACTGGAATGACTCCCAAGTTTCTGGCTTCTAAGGTAGGAAAAATTGGGATGCCATTCATTGAGATAGGGAACCTAAGAGGAAGGGTAGTTTCTGGTTTTAGATTTCTGAGGAGAGGAAAGGGCAGAGACCATGAATTTGGCTGTGGACATAACAAGTTTGATATGCCTCTGGGACACTCGGGAGAGGGGGAGCAGTCATCTGCCTGTGTGAGTCTGGAGTGCAAGAGGAGAGATCAGAGCTAGATAGGAGCTATCGGCATAGAGATGAAATTTTGGCAGTGGAGGAGGCGGTGTAGGGCAAGTGTGTAGACTGGGTCCTAAACTGGCCGCTTACAAACTAAATCCCCCTGTAGACGTGCTTTGTAAGCGTGGTATACATACACTGTTAAAAATAACCCCTTGATTGAACAGAAGGCGTGGCACAGTGTTTTCAAATAACATGAATACTTTTAGGCAATGTGTACACTCTAGCTTGCTATAATCCTGCCACTTCTTATTGTCTTACATCTGGCCCAATTCATATATTTACAGTACCTTCTTGACTCTTGTAGGCACTTGAGTTTGTAATTTTTGGAGGAAGAAGAAAACAGAAGGACATAACTTTGGGGAATACCAACACATAAAGGATGAATAGAAGGCAGAATAATGAAGGAGAATGGGAAAGAGTGCCAGAGAGATTGGAGGAAATCATGAGAACAGTATTTTGTTCTTTTGTGTGTGTGTGTGAGGAAGATCGGCCCTGAGCTGACATCTGCCAATCCTCCTCTTTTTTTTTTTTTTTTTTTTTGCTGAGGAAGACTGGCCCTGGGCTAACATCCATGCCCATCTTCCTCTACTTTATATGGGAGGCCGCCACAGCATGGCCTGACAAGCAGTGCGTCGGTGCGCACCCGAGATCTGAACCGGCGAATCCTGGGCTGCCGCAGCGGAGCACACGCACTTAACCGCTTGTGCCACCAGGCCGGCCCCCAGTATTTTGTTCTTTCCAAAATCATGGGAGGCAATGTAGGCATTACATAGTAAAGTATAAAATGTGGATTCCATTTGATTCAGCAATTCTGCTTCTAAATATTTAACATAAGGAAATAATCATATCTGTGCATGCAAGTTATTGTAATATGATGCTTTTTGCAGCGTGTTTATAATAGCAAAAAAATAGAAACAACATAAATATCTCTTAGTTGAGAATGATTAAGTAAATATAGTGTGTCCATATGGTGAAATAATATGTAGTCATAAAAAATGATGGTGTCACACTATATTTACTGACATGACCCCACAATTTATTGTTAAGTTTTTTCAAAAGCAAGTTATGGAATAGTACGTAGAAGATAATTCCACTTATGTTAAATGTCTACCTATAGAAGGAAAAGTCTGGAAGCCTTCACACACAAATCACAAGAACCTCCCAATAGCTAAATTTAGTAGACCTTTCTCTGGCTTCTGTGTCTTTGACCTCTCTGTGGCCTCTGACATTGTTAGCCTTTCTTGGCTGCTGCTCCTTGACCTCTTTCCCTGACCTTTGTCTCATAGGCTGGCAATCAGGACTAAAAAAATGGCAGACTCAATCCTGGGAGAACCCTTCGAAACTGGCAGCTTGTTTACATCCTAAGCACACCCAAAGCAGGGCACTTGCTGGGCAATTCTCTGGAAAGAAGCACTTAGGGACAGTATTTCCCTTGTCCTTGGTCCCTTTAAGTCTACATAACTCTTCTGGAATAAAACCCTTCCCAGGGTGTCTGGATATAAGTTTCCTCTCCTTACCCACCTCCCCCACCCTTTAGTAAAATTGCCTGGCTATTCCCTCTCTCCCACGCCTTCTGTTCAATCAAGGGGTTATTTTTAACAGTGTATGTATACCGTGCTTAAATCCTGGCAAAACACCAGAGCTTTGGAATAGACACCCGAGATGGAAATAGTCTCCCATAACCTCCCCCTTTCTAAAGTTTTTCCTTTTAAAGAGAGAAATCAAGTTATCCAAACTGTAGACAGCCCTACCAAGGAAGTCCCTAGACACTTAGCACTGAGTGACTGAACTCATAGCCTCAGCCACGAGGTTGAACTAGAGGCTGGACCTACTGCCACTTTGGGTCTAACTTCAGCCCAGAGAGAAGATGGTTCCTGCCATTTTCCTGGGCCTGGTGGGTCTAGAACCCCTGTGTCTCAGAACCATGGAGATTACCTAGTCCATCCCTCATTCCCAATAGCCAGAGGCTCTTAACACTCCGGAAACAGCCCATCCATTTCAAGACACTCGGTAACTAGAGAGTTTTAACTAAGAAAAGCCAAAATCTGCCTTTCTGTAACTTCTACCTGTGAGCCTAGTTCTGCCTGCCAGAGCAACACACAACAAGTCTAATCCATCTTCTCTGTCAGATGTTCAGAGATTTGAACCTGGTGATCATGTGCCCTCAAGTCATCTCTAGCCAGACATCTCTGCTCTCATGAGATATCATAAGGCCCTTCCCTATCGTATAGGTTCTCTTCTCTGGGTCTTTCCCCTTTGTTACTGTTCCTTCTAGGTGGCACCCAGAGTGGAACTCGGGCTTGCTCAGAGGTGGCCTGACAGGCAGAGAGGATACCAGGATAAGCATCTCCCCATTTTTGATGCCCCTCATAGTGACTGACACCCCAGAGACAGATCTTTAGTGGTCATGGCACATTGACCTGTTCTCGACATGCTCCTGGCAAGTCCCCACCCCCTTCCTACTCTGCATGTATGATGGAGTTTACAGGCCCAGACTCGGCCTGTCAATTGTAGCTGCCTGTCTGGAGTGCTTTGGATCCTCCTTGGACCTCCAACATAAGCTGTTTCTTTCCTTTCTTTTTTTCCTCCATAGATTTGATGGTTAAGCCATTCTATCCTTGTCCAAATAGTCTGTATAAAAAGTGACCGAGAGGTCGGCCCTGTGGCCTAGTGGTTAAGTTCAGCATGCTCCACTTCAGTTCCCAGGTTCTGATCCCAGGTACGGACCTACACCACTCGTTGGCGACCGTGCTGTTGTGGTGACCCATGTACAAAATAAAGGAAGATTGGCACAGATGTTAGCTCAGGGCAAATCTTCCTCAAGCAAAAAAAGAGAAAGATTGGCAACAGATGTTAGCTCAGGGCGACTCTTCCTCAGCAAACAAAACAACAAGATAAGGGCCAGCCCCATGGCTTAGTGGTTAAGTGCGCGCGCTCCGCTGCTGGCAGCCCAGGTTCGGCTCCCGGGATCGCACGACGCGCCGCTTCTCGGGCCACGCTGAGGCCGCGTCCCACATGCAGCAACTAGAAGGATGTGCAGCTATGACAGACAACTATCTACTGGGGCGTTGGGGGAAAAATAAATAAATAAAATCTTTAAAAAAAAAAAAAACAACAACAAGATAAGCCTAAAAACAGAATCTTGCCACTGACCTGGTAGGCGCAAGCAGAACTGTTCACTAGCTACCAAAGTCACGAACATCCTGCCACCCGGCTCACGTTGCTCTCCATCTCTCATACCTCGCGGAACCCACCTGAGAGGATATTTGCCACATGTTCTTCTGGGACGTTGTCACAGTCCACCTGTGGTGTCTGAGAGCTCCATGCACAGGACTCATCCTTTAAATAAGCACTGCAGAGTTCTAGAAGGTGCACTGACTTTGAAATCAGAAATCCCGGATTTCGAACCTGGCTCAGCACGTTCTCACCTTGGACAAATCACTTAAACTCTTTGAACCTCAGTTTCTTCATCTACAAATTAGGGGAAATGTCTACCCTGCTTACTTCAAATGGCTTTTGTGAGGATAAAAGGATTATAGTAGAATGAAAACTAGTAGGTAAGAGTAAGGTGATGATAATTATTTCATAAACATTTGTTGAAAACCTACCGATATGTAAGCCCTGTGAGTGACACAAATAGGAACTACACAAGCCCTGCTGAATTTTGATCCAGCAGGAGGTTTGGATATGCCACCAGCCCATAGCAATCACACACCATGCCAGGAGCAAGGGAGTCAGAACCTGGGGTCAGGAGAAGTCAGCGCTCAAGGACCCGGGACAAGGCAGAGTAAAGACTTCCCAGGAAGGTCTGAAATCAGGCTGAGAACGGTCAGCCTTTGCTAGTCTGGTCTGGTGTCAGGACACGTATTTCGAGACTATGAGGCTTAAAACCTGTGGAAGGCAAGGCAGGAATGGGACCTCAGAGGTTGGGACGAGAGACGGAGTCCTTGGTGAGAGCTGTCTCTGGAGTGGTGGGGTGGAAGCTAGCTGACAGCAAGCTGCAGCGTGAGGCAAGGCCCTGTGGTCCGTGCGTGTGGACCCTTCCTGGGAGAGCGTGCCTGGAAGGGAGGAGAAAGACGGGCTTGAAGCTGGGGAGGGTGTGGCCGTGAGGGTGAAGAGTGTGTCTTGAAGAATTCTGTACACAGAGAGGGAAGGTGGAATTACAGAAAAGAATGGGGGGATTCGTGGTTCAACAAGGTTCCTCAGGACAGTGAGGGGAGGAACCGGCCTTTGGTCTCAAGAGGAATACTTTTTCCATTCTACAACCAGGAGAGGGGTGGTAGATGGGCTTGTAAGTGCAGTACAGAGGTGAAGGGAGTCCCTTCTGGTGGCTTTTATTTTCTCTAGGAAGCAGATGGGACCATGGGCTGAACATGAAGGGCAGGATGCTAGGACAGAAGTTTGAGTGGAGAATGTCTGCAAGGCCGCTGTGGAGAACAGAAGAGACTGCTTACTAGGGCAACCCACAGACTGTCAAGCCGCAGAGCAGACCAGGGGGAGCGCCTGTATCTGCAGTGGCACCAGTTTGTGCACTCTTGTGGGTTTTCTCCAGCAGGCTTGGTCGTCCAAGTAGAGGGGCAGGGATTCTCAAAAAAGTAACCCCAGACCAGAAGTCTTGGCCCAGATTGACTGTACTTCCTGGAGGATTCATCTGTAGGAAGCAGCCTCTGTTCCTAAGTGAGGAGAAAGGTGCTGGGAGATGGGCTAGGGGCAGGACTCAGGCCACTTGAGAAGGGGGCAGCCATTGCCAGAATGGGTTGTGCCAGGGGAGCAACTGGCCAAGGATGGTTAGCTCCCAGGCCCCTCCCTGTGTGCAGGGACAGCAGAAGTCTCTGGTGGATAGAGCACTGCAGCCTCCCTGGAATGAGGTGGCCAAAGTCCTAGGCAGGCTGTACCCAGAAGAGCCCTAGTAGAGAACTCTGGAGAAGGGGGCGAGAGGATCAGCGAAGCAGTGTTGCTGCACAAACCTGCGAGTCTAAGGCGTTAGCCATGGGTGAGGGCTGGCAGGGGTTGACAAGGGTGTGTGTGGGAGGCTGGGGTATGAGGAACAACAGGCCCTGGGCCTTTGATAAAAAGTTCTGGTCTGAGGATAGGACTTCTGAAAGCTTCACTCAGTCATTCTAAAGCCTTCAGCTTCCTGAGTTGGAGCAAGGTGGCTCACATCTAACCTGAGAAATCGATGTCTGGAGCAGGGCCGAGCCTGGCCCAGGGTGGAGAGAATCCTGGAGGGGCTATCCGGTGGCTACTGGTGAGGCAGGCACTGCCATCACCCTGCCTCTGACCTGGCACTCCCTGAGGGAGCAGAGGGCATGGCGGACGCCAGCACTGCGAGGGGAGGGAGGGAGTGAACTGACAGCTGTTGAGCAACATGCGGTGCCACGATCTTGGCATGCCTTATCTCATTTCATCTTCACGGTAATCTGTGAGGCCAAGGTTTATTAGCCCCGTTTTACATTCATTCATTCAACAAATATTTATCAAGTGCCTGCTAAGCGTCAGATGCTGCTCTGAGTGCTGGAGATACAGCAGTGAGCACAACAGACCAACATCCCTGCCTTTGTGCAGCTCATGTTCTAGTGGAGAAGCAGGCAAAAACACAGATACATAAATAAAATGTAGAGTGTATTAAATAGTGGGGAGTGCTAGAGAAAAATAAAGCAGGAATGGGGAATAGAAAGTAGAGAGTGGTTGCCATTTTAGATAGGGTGACTGGGAAAGGTGAAAGAAGGTAGGGAGGGGCCATGCTGACATCTGCAGGAAGAGCCTCCAGCCAGAGGAAACAGCCGGTGCAAAAGCTCTGAGGTGGGATCTGGAAACAGGAAAGAAGCCTACGTTGCTGGAGTGGGAAATAAATAAGAGATGAAGTCAGACCATTAAGAGAAGTCTAAAGCAGGGGACATTGTAAGTCACTGTCCTACAGTGTCCTAGGATGGAGGATATTTTTTTCTTTTTCTTGGTGAGGAAGATTGGCCCTGAGCTAACATCTGTTGCCAATCTTCCTCTTTTTTTGCTTGAGGAAGATTGTCATTGAGCTAACATCTGTGCCAATCTTCCTTTTTTTTTTACATGTGAGATGCTGCCACAGCATGGTTTGATGAGTGGTGTGTAGGTCCGCACCCAGGATCCAAACCCGCGAACCCCAGGCTGCTGAAGCAGAGCATGCAAACTTAACCACTATGCCACCAGGCCGGCCCCAAGGATGGAGGATTTTGAGCAGAGGAGTAACGTAGGTGTTAAGGATCACTGTGGCTGCCTTGGTGAATAGAGACTGTTGTCAGGCAGGGAGTCTGATGAGGAGGCTATTGTAGTAATCCCCAGGAGAGATGATGGTGACTCAGACCGCAGTGGAGGCAGGGGAGGTGGTAAGAAATTGTCGCCGTCAGGATGTATGCTGAAGGTGGAGCTGACAGGTTTGCTGACAGCTCAGATGTGGTTATGACAGGAAGTGAAGGACCTAGGCTGACTTCAGCTGTTTAGCCTGAGCAACTGGAAGAGTAAAGAAGGCGCCACTTGCCAGGATGGAGAAATGATTGCAAGAAGAGCAGGTTTTAGGGGGAGTATTAGGAACTCAAGTTTAAACATGTAAAGTTTGAGATGCCTCTTAGACATCCAGGTGGAGATATGGAGAAAGCAGCAGAATGTACAAGTCTGGCATTCAGGAGAGAGGTCTAGGCTATGAAAATGGAAGAGATCGCCAAATAAGTGAATGTAGATGGAGAAGAGAAGGAAGGACTGACCCCGAGGGTAAACCACCATTTAGTGGTGCAGGAGATGAGGAAGAAACTGCAAAGAAGAAAGAAAAAGAGGAATGCCCAGTGTGATAGTAGAAAACCAGGAAAGTATGGTATTCTGGGACCCAAAGTAAGAAAGTATTTCAAGAGGAATGATTAACTGTGTAATATGTTGCTAGTAGGTAGGGTGATCATATAAGTTATTGTCCAAACTAGGACACTTTTGAGAGTGAAAGTGGATGTTATTAATCATTATTCCGGGATAAGACACACAAACCAAGATCATCCCAGGAAAATCACAGTGTTGTATGGTCACTCTACTGATAGGTCAATAAGAATTGACCATTGGATTTAGCAATGTGAAAGTAACTGGTGGCATTGAATGATCAGTTTTGGAGTCATTAGAATGGATTCAGGAGAAATGGGAGGAGAGAGATTGGAGATGGCAAGTGTAGGTAACTCTTTCAAGGTGTGTTTCTGTAAAGAGAAAGAAAGAAATGCATGGTAGCTGAATCGAGGTGGTAGGTATATAGGTGATCATTGTGTTATTCTTTCAATTTTCCTGTGTGTTTGAATTTTTTTCAATGATACAGAATTGAAAACATGAAAGCGTTCAGGCTTTAAAGAAAGAGAGGCAGAGTTTAGTGTGGGAAAAATAACATATTTGTATGCTAATGGGAATAATCCAGAAATAAGATGATGCTCATGAAATAAGCAAGTGAAGACTTCCTGGAGCAACGTCCCTTAGTAAATGGGAACGGATAAGGTCTAGGGAACAAAAGTTCGCCTTAGTTATGAGTATTGACAGTTGAAATAGATAAGAAAGTGGAGCATGTAGGTCCAAATGCAGGCAAGTGGTGGTGTGGAGCTTGTAGAAGTTCTCTTCTGACTGTTTCAGATATTTAAGTGTGATGGTGAGTAAGGTCATCTGTTGACAATAAGAATGAGGGAGGAGGTGTGGGAAATGTGAAGAGAAAGGAGAAAGTACAAATAGTTATCTAGGAGAACGGAAGAGTGGCTGGGCTAGTACCACAGTATGGTTGCTAGGCAGTGTAAGCATTAAATTCACTTGAGTTGAAGGTGAGACGAACCAGCATGCGTTTGTGTCTGGCCAGCTACCTTCCTCTCTGCAGGTACATGCCCAGAGTAGGAGGAAGTTGAATTTAACCACTGTTAAATTTAGCTGAGTGAGAGAGGAACAAAGAAGTTGAGGATGGCTGGAGTTCAGATTTTCCTACCCTGGCACTGGTTCCTGAGGGGTTTGAGCTCAGGAGTTTCTGCTCCGAACCCGCTTGATTGCCAGTGAGATGGATTCCTGCTACTCCACGTGAAAGCTGTTCAAGTCTCTGCCTCAGGGAAGGCGGCCTGCTGTGGGATGGTGCACGTTATTACCTTTCCACTTCTGTGTAGACTGCATCGTGTTCACCCCGAAGGCTAGTTTCCATCCGTCAAGGTACGCATGGGCCCTTTACCCCTTTTGTCCCCCCCACCCCTTCTCCTCTGATAACTACCAATTTGCTCTCCATATCTATGAGTTTGTTTATCTTCCACATGTGGGTGAAATCACACGGTATTTGTCTTTCTCCATCTGACTTATTTGTTTAGTTACTCTCCCCTGGTGATCTATCACTATAGATTCATTTGTTGTCTTAGCTTATATAGATTGTATCATGCAACAGGTGTCTGATTTCTTTTGCTCAAAAGTTTTAGGAATACTGAAAAAGGGCCGGCCCCATGGCTTAGCGGTTAAGTGCTCGCGCTCCGCTGCTGGCAGCCCCGGTTCGATCCTGGGCGCGTACCAACACACCGCTTCTCCGGCCATGCTGAGGCCGCATCCCACATACAGCAACTAGAAGGATGCGCAGCTATGACATACAACTATCTACTGGGGCTTTGGGGGGAAAAAAATAAATAAATAAAATTATAAAAAAGAAAAAAAAGAATACTGAAAAAGAGTTTTTCAAAATGGTTGTACGAATTTTTACTCTCATCAGGAATGTATGAGATTTTAAATTGGTCTGCATCTTTCATAACACCAGTATTTTCTGCCTTTTTGATTTTAGACATTCTGGTGGGGGAAGTGCAGTAGAATAGCATTGTGATTGTAATTTTATTATCCTTGGTAACTAATGATGTCAAGTATGTTTCACTGATTGGACATTTAAATATTCTGGGTTTTGTTTGTTTTTTGTTTTTACTTTTACTAATACTTCTTAAATTTTTTGAAAAATAAGTTGAGGATGAATGCAAGGAAGTGATTATAATGATTGATTTGGAATTTAAGATGGGTGAGAATTGCAGTAAGAACATAAGGAGTTGAAGGACTGTAAAAAGATGATAGAACCAATGGCTTGAAGATCCCAGTGTGTTGGAGGATGTTGGAGTTTAGCTACAAGAGTAGGAGAGCTATAGATATTTAGATAGGTGGAGGTGGTCAGAGAGTGAGAGCTGGAGACTGAGATTAGAGAGGGCTTTAGTTATTACTAATGACCCAGTCTAGGATATAATTTAGAAATAAATAGCTGAGGTGGGGTAGAGAATAAGATCACTGGAGGAGGAGCGGTCAAGGCAGCCCTGTCTTGGAGTTTACTAGTTTATAGGTTTAGAAGGAAGCTCATCTCTCCTGTTCCTTGCTTTTTGAGGAAGGAATATGTGAAAAATATTAAGACTGATGATAATTGCTTTAGAGTTTTTCTTCCTCACTTTATTTTTGACTGAGCCTGCAGTTGAGGGGAGAGAGACATGCCTGCTAAGGAAGGTGGTGCTAGATTTTACCAAATGCAGGGATCCGTCTATGGCCATAGTCAAGGCTGGCAGAGATCAGAAAGATAGCTAAGGTCATAGAGCAGAGCCTGGGGAAGAGAGCCAGTGAAGCATCAGAATTGAGGGTCTTGGCTGTCAGGTATAAGAGATTAAGTCACAGAGGCCATCATAAGGTACCACTAGGTAAGGTTAGGGATTTGAGCCTAAGTAAATAAGATCAATAATATGGAGCTTCTGAAGGTCTTCTAAGAGAGGGACAAGATAGACTGGGGCTTGCTTGTCTCCAGGACGCTTTACTCTACCAGGCATTAGCAATACCGTGTCTTGGGAAGGTGCATGGAATGACCTACAGCAAGTCTCTTGTCCTCCTTCTTGGTGGTTGGCTGGATGGCCATGGGGTGCTGAGTGCACCAGGAAGTAGAGGAGCTCAGCGTGGGTGGTATGAGAGAGGAAATTGAATGTTGTAGCTCAGTGATTTTTGGCTGTGGCAGATCCCTGCCCCATGTGCAGGGCCCATTGTTGTGGCTGGTTGTTGATTACCTACAATATGCTAGGTGCTGTTCTAAGTATTAGGGATGTGGTGGTAAAGATAAGACAGTGATAAGACAGTCTGTCTCTCAGAGACCCTCTCAGCTTGTCATGAGTTCAGATGTCGTACCCCTTGGGTGTGCAGGGCCAGGACATCTATGTGGAGGTGAGACATGGCGGAGGTAGTGGGAGCAGCACCTGTGTTTGTCCATGGGCTGGAATTCTTATCGTAGGACAGTTCTGCCTGTGCATCTCGACAGCAGGACTGTGACAAATGGGGTTCCCGTCTCTCACTAGCTTGACCCATTCCATTTGGCAATTATCTGGTGTGTGGGGAGGGAGAGTTCTGTCCCTGCAGCCTCCCCCATGGTTTCCAAAGGCGGGAACAATGTTGGAGCCCCTGGACTAAAGAAGGCAGCTAGAGTACTTTCCTATAAGAACAGAGTCCCCAGCTGAGGCCAGGAGGGACCTACGTGGGAAATTCCAAGAGCATTCTGCATTAATGGGGCAGTGAAGGATGTGTGACATAATCTGGCCACATGGGTTCAGACTTCCTGGCCAGCACAGGTGGCACGCTGTTTTTACTTCCCTGCAGAGAAAGGCAAGTAGGCCGCACTCAGGCCCCAGAGGCAGTGAACAGCAGATAGGTTACCCCTTAGTCTGTCACTTGGGTGTTCTTCATTGAAAAAAAGAGAGGAGGGGGGCCAGCCCCGTGGCCTAGTGGTTAAGTTCATGCACTCTGCTTCAACGGCCCAGGTTCGTGGGTTCAGATCCCAGGCGCGGACCCACACCACTTGTCAGCTATGCTGTGGCAGCAACCCACATACAAAATAGAGGAAGACTGGCACAGATGTTAGCTCAGGGCGAATCTTCCTCAGCAAAAAAAAAAAAAAGACGAGGAGGAGGTTTAGGGGAACGTAAGGGACTCCTTTTTAAAAACATGTTGAGCCCGAGTGCCAGTGGGATATCTTGGGCAAGATGCTCCAGAGGCAGTTGGACATGTAAGGCTTGAGCTCAGGGTATTGGTCTAAGTTTGAGGTGGAGATTTAGCAGCCAGCAGTTGGGCATAGGTGTCTGGATGTTTGGAACTTGAACACTCCTGAAACAGTCACAGTTTCCAGCCTTTTCTTTCCAATCCTTCCAAGGCTGTAGGCAGTGATGGGATGCAGAGTAGATGGTGGTCAGCAACGACTGCCTTTGGGCCCCTCGCCTGGGCTGCCTTCCCTCACTCCCTCCTCTGAAGGCAGAAGGTCTCATCCAACAGGTCAGCTTCTGCTCATTCACTGTCACGTTGTCTCGTTCCTGAGCAGAGGAAAAAGATCGCTGAACCCTTCTTCTGGGAATCCCATTTACCTATGGGGCTCAGAAAATAATGTACCCGTATTAGTTTCCTGTAGCTGCTGTAACAAATTATTTGCTCAGAATTCTAGAAGCCAAAAGTCCGAAATCAGTGTCCCTGGGCTGAAGTCAAGGTGTCAAAGAGCAGGGCCGCAATCCCTCCGGATGCTCTGGGAGACTGTCTGTTCCTTGTCGCTTCCACCTTCTGACTGCTGGCCTTCCTCAGCTTGTGGCTGCATCACTTCAGTCTCTGCCCCTGTGCTCACATTGCTTTCTCTTCTGTATGTGGCAAAATCTCGCCCTGCCTCTCTCTTCTAAGGACACTTGTGAATACATTTAGGGCCCATTTGGATAATCCAGGATAATCTCCTCATCTCACAATCCTGTCTTTATGAAGCTTATATTCTAGCAGGAGAACACAGACAATAGCAACTAATAAGTAAATTATTTAGTAAATTAGAGCAAGAAAAACACTGTTGGGGAAAAAAGAAAAAGAGAATGGCAAGGTGACAGGCGCAGGCTGCATGTTAAATAGGATGGTCAGAGTTCACCTCATGGGAAAGGTAAGATAAAGACTGAATAAAGACTGGAAGGAGGCCAGGGAGTAAGCCAAAGGAATATCTGGAGGAAGAACATTCCGGGCAGAGGAAACAGCTTGAATCAAGGCCCTAAGACAGCAAGGAGGATGGCTGTGGTACAGTGAGCAGGGGAGAGTAGTAGGAGGTAGAATCAGAGAGGAAATGGGGGAGGGGGTCGGGGCTCATGGATGGCTCATAGGCCATTGTAGGGACCTCACTTTTACTCTCACGGAGACAGAAAGACATTGCACATGTGGAGAGGTTGATCTTTGGTAGAAGAATGGACACTTGCTCGGTTTTATCAAGAAGAAAGGAACTGGAGCAGACGCAGGTGGTTTTGTTGATCTGGTGGGAGACAGATCTCTCATCTCACTTAGCAAATATTTATTCAGCACCTACTATGCCAGGCACAATTCTAGATGCTGAGGGATATGGCAGTGCACAGAACAGGTCGATCCCTGTTCACACAGTGCTCACATTCTACGTGATGATAAACTAGTCCACATCAGAGAGAATAAGCAAATGAACAGCATCATTTTAAATAGTGCTAAATGTTTATGAAGAAAATACAATGAGATGAGCGACAGTGACAGGAGGAGGAAACCCACTTTCGACACAGGAATCGAAGAAGTCCTCTCTGAGGAGGTGACATTTGAACAGAGATCTGAAAGAAAATGAAGAACCAGCCTTGGGAAGATCCAGGGGTGTTCTGGAAAGGTCCAGGCGCAGAAAAAAGTTTGTTGTGTTCAAGGACTGGACAGAAGGCCCATGTCCTGTGAGAGGGGGAGTAAGGAGGAGGGCCCGATAGGAGGCGAGAGGTAGGTGAGGATTAGGCCTTGCTGCCTGGGTGTGGTTTTATTCAGAGCACAGTGGGAAGGTCTGAAGCAGAGGAATGGCACGACATGGTTGATGATTTAGGAGCATCATTCTGGCCTTTGTAGAGAATGGATAGAGGGGCAAGAGGGGAGGCTGGTCTCTGCCACCAACCATTACAGTAGTCAAGAGGGGAAACTTTGGGCCTGGGTGGCAGCAGTGGAGACAGAGATAAGTGGATGGATTTAGAATATGCTCAGTCGGGGCTGGCCCCGTGGCTTAGCGGTTAAGTGCGCGCACTCCGATGCTGGCGGCCCGGGGTTCGGATCCCAGGCGTGCACCGACGCACCGCTTCTCTCTGGCCATGCTGAGGCCGCGTCCCACATACAGCAACTAGAAGGATGTGCAACTATGACATACAACTATCTACTGGGGCTTTGGGGGAAAAATAAATAAAATTATAAAAAAAAAAAAAGAATATGCTCAGAGATTAACAGAATTTGCTGATAAATTGGATGAAAGGCAGCCAAGAGAAAGAGATGAGTCAAGAATGACTCCGAGGGATACCACTCAGTTGGCAAGATAGAGGTTTGTTTGTAAAATAGGTGTTCCTCTTTGTAGAATGTGATGATCCTGGGCAAATGGGACTAAAAAGGAAAAACAGCGACTCCTACGTTTTGCTTGATCAGCTACATTAGCCTGGCCTTGCCTTCCTCACCATCAAAGCCAGAACCCCCACCCCTACACCATGGTCCTATGCATCCTTGCTATTCTCACCATTTCTTTGAGTTCTGTCACACTTCTGTCCTTCTAACTAACCTGATACAGCAATGCCCAAACTTGATTGAATCCATCCAACCACCTTTTCTGCTTCTGGTCTGGGCCACTGAACTGCTAATTGAGAACACAAACACAGGCATCAACCCTACTGGTCTCTAGCCCTGCTGAGTGCTCAGCACTGCTTAGCAATCCTTGTCCCTGGTTGACTTACCGTGGTGACTGTTCTCTTTTTTTTTGTGAGGAAGATCAGCCCTGAGCTAACATCCATGCCAGTCCTCCTCTTTTTGATGAGGAAGACCAGCCCTGAGCTAACATCTATTGCCAGTCCTCCTCCTTTTTCTCCCCAAAGCCCCAGTAGATAGCTGTATGTCATAGCTGCACATCCTTCTAGTTATCGTATGTGGGACGCGGCCTCAGCATGGCCAGACAAGCGGTATGTTGGTGCGCGCCCGGGATCCGAACCCGGGCTGCCAGTAGTGGAGGGCACGCACTTAACCGCTAAGCCACGGGGCCGGCCCCCATAGTGACTGTTCTAAACCTTTACCGTTCATAAGTTACTACAGTCCACACCTTCTCACCCACACTCCCCGAGATCTTCAACCCCAGAGATTTCCCAGAGAAAGTCTGTCTGGTGAGCATTCATCTCTAAACACACCTATTGGAGTAGCTATCTTCACATCCTCCCCCCTTTTTCCAGAGAAAAGGTATCCTGCCCTCTGTGTTGCCTTTCCCTCCATGGGCCTCACTTTGCCGTTACCCCCCCGTCTCTTGCACCCCCTGCCTCCTCTTCTCTGCTTGTCTCCTTCCCGCCCGAATACAGACATGCTCAATTCTTTTCCCTCCCACTTCACTCTGCAGCTACCATGCCATCTCTGTCCTCTCCTTCACTACCAAGTTTCTTTAGAAATTGTCTGAACTCTCTTGAACACATCCTCACTTCTCTCCCTCCTCAATGCCCTGCAGTCTGGTTCTGTCCTCTCTCCATCCCTGATAGTATGGGAATGAAGCTACCAGTGACTTTCATGTATCTCCGAAGGCAATGTGATAAATAAAGTATGGATGTAAATGGTGCTGATCCATGAGGTTATTGTGAGGATGAAATAAGATAATGTGCATAGAGCACTTAGAGCGGTGTCTAGAACATAGAAAGTGCTTAATAACTGTAAATTGCTGTCATTACTATTGTTATTATTGGGGCATTTGTCAGATAGTTCACAGTTGCCTCTGTCTGTAGTTGGCTGCTTCACCCATTATCCACGAAGGCAGGGACTCTGAGCTGTTTATTGTCCTATTCCCAGTGACTAGGACAGTGCCTGGGATAAGCTCGGACTTTGCACATATTGGAGAGATGGGTGGTGGGCACTGAGGACAGATGGGACCGTGCCCTTGAACTCTGGTTGTGTGGCCTCTGTAGACAGTCTGGCCATCATCTGTGCTCTCACTGGGGGAGGGGCACTTGCCTCTCGTAGCAGCTTCTCAGCTCACAGTTCTCTACTTCACCTCCCCATACTCCCCTCCCCTTACTAGGAAGTTCAGGCCCCTTCCCTCCCTCCTTTGTCCACACTAGTACAGCTGTCAGCAGGGTCAGTGGGAGCCCTGTCAGCAGGAACCCAGGCACTGCCCCCTTGAGGGCCTCTGGCTCAGCTTTTCCTCTCCTCCTTCAGCACAGGCCTCCCTGCCTGTCATACATGTCATGCGTGTGGCTCCAGCCTGTCTGGACACAGATGTGACCACAGTCCCTAAGCAGACAGAGGGGCAGTAGCTGGCCCTGGGAGGGGTTTGCTGTGAAACAGCAGAGACATCAGTGGAAGCCTGGCCCTTTGGAGCGGGGAGATCCAAGTGTCCATGAGGAGCCACACAAAGGCAGCCCCAAACCTCCACAGATGAGCAGAAATTTGGCTTGGATTGGCCCAGGAAGATGCACACTGTGGAGCCTGTCACCCCACACTGCTCCTCCCTTTTCCAGCCAACAGACATTTGCTGAGCACCTGCTGTGTGCTTGGCTGTGAGCTGGGGTGCCACACAGTCCAGTGGGGAAACAGGCGATCACATTAACGTGTGGTAAGTGCCATGAGGACGGAGTGCACAGAGAACAGTGGAGACCAGCGGAGGCTCGATCAGCCCTGTGTGGCTCAGGGAAGACTCCTACCTGTGGAGAGGTAGAGACGCTGGAGTTGGGTTGAAGAATGAGCAGAAATTCAGTGTGTGAATGAGAAGGGGAGGAGGATTCCAGGCAAAGGGAACAGCGAGTGTAAAAGCTTGGAGGCATTAAAGAGCCTGGTGGGTTCTAGAAACTATGAGTAGTTGGATATGGCTAGAGCTTAGGGAAAGGGAGGAGAAGAGAGGGAGTCTCTGAGACAGGAGCCAGAACACAGGGACTTTGTAAACGAGACTAAAGAGCTTAAACGTTATCCTCTAGGTGGTGGCTGCCGTGGGCAGAAACCCATATCAAACTAATTCAAGCGAAAAGGAAATGTACTGGTTTATATAACTGTTAAGTTCAGGGCTGAACTGTCTTCAGGCCCATCTGAATCTATGACTCAAACAGTGTCTTTCTCCCCGTATCCTGCCTCCACTTTCCTCTGGGTGACTGTCCTATAGACAGTTTGCTCTGTGGAGCCACAGAAGATGGCTCCAGCAGTTTTAGGCCCAGGGTCGGCCAACTTTTTCTTAAAGGTCCAGATAGATGTTTTTGGCTTTGTGGGCCATAAACTACTGTCACAGCTACTCAGCTCTGCTGTTATGGCGTGAAAGCAGCCGTAGACATTAAGTAAATGAATGAGCGTGGCTGTGTCTTAATAAAACTTTGTTTGTAGAAACAGGCAGCTGGCCTATGGGCCATAGTTTGCACAAGCCCTGTTGTAGGCTTACATGGTCATTACAGCTCACTCTCTCAGAACAAAGGAGAGACTCCCACATCCCGTTTAATGTCCAAATATTAAATCTCAGAGATGAATTTGATTCGTCCCACTTGGGTGAGGTGCCCATTGTTGAGCCAATTACTGTGGTTCTGAGGAGTGAAGTATCTTGATTGGCCAGCCTGGGGCGTGTACCCATCCCGGTAGCAGTGGTTGGGTCGGCCCAACTAGGACCATATTGGAATGCAAACTAGGATGCGCTTACAGAAGAAGGGGGAAGGAATGCAAGGTGCCAACAAGAGAGAGCATGAACTGAGTGCCTAAAGTTGCCAGTGAAGATCCAGCTTGCAATTGGTCCTGACACAGCCTCAGGGCGCCAGGCCGACTCTGGCAGTGCTGATGCATGCCCTGCCCTTTTCCCTCTGTGCAGAGTTTGCACCTCAGCTGCTTTATTTACACCCAGTCAGAATGCACTTGCCCACTCATTCCTCCCTCACACATTGCTCTACCTGGCTGGGTGGGACTAGAGGGCAGAGTCACTGGGAGGGGCTACCAGGCTGAAGCTCCTCTGCCCTTAGGGGACGCTGCTTCACTCTGTCCAGCTTCAGCACTGTCTCTCCGGGTCTTGAAGGGAAGGTTCTCTTCTCTCCTGTTTCCTTTGCCTACACTACCCTTCTCCTCAAATACCCTTCCCAACATTCTCCACCAGGCTCACATTTACTTGTCTTTCAAGGCTCAGCTCAGTTTTATCATCATCTCCTTCAAGAAGATTTCCCTATCTCCCTAAGTTGGTCTAAGACCTTTGTACCCCTACCTATTCCAAAACACAGGATGTGCAGACGTATTTTCTTATGATTATTTGTTTACCTGTGTCTGCCATTAGTTCCATAGGGAACGACCAGGGATAATTTACCTTTAGGTCCCCAGCCAGCACTCAGCACAGGACCTGGCACTGAGTAGGCAGGTAATTGTTGGATGGGTCTATATTTTCCAGCTCCATCTAGGCCCATGCAGGATATGGAGGCAGGATCTTCATGCTCATACCTGGAGCAGTACTTGTTGGTTGGTACCTGCTGTTTGTCTTCTCTACCTCTGGGCTGCTTCTTCCTGGACATGTGCCCACCTGCCCTATAGATTTATCATCCTTTCTCCTCAGACTGCTGCTCTCCCATGGGATCCATTCAGGTGGTCAGCAAGAGAAATGGCAGCAAGACGTAAACTTGCCAGGGCATTCAGAAAGTGCTCATCTTTCTTGCTTGGACATTTACCAAGGTCTTACTGTGCAGGGCCATTTATGGTGGGGCTACTGCAGTGAGATCCCAAACAAGACCAAGTAGATTCTAGAAAACCTGGGTCCCTCTGCTTTGTTCACCCCACCACTTCCCAGAGCAGGTTTGAGGAAGGTGGATCTCTGGGTTTGGCTTTCACCCCATTGGATGACAATCTCACTTTTTTTGAACCAAGGCCTATGACTGAATCTCACAGACCGACATGCTGTGGCCCCTGGTCTCAGGACCCACTACTGGGCTCTGCCTTCCCTTTGTCTCCTGGGCTGCTTGGGCTGCTCACACTTACTGGGAAAAGTGACTAGAAGGCTGGCCACCCAACCAACAGGCACAGATGAAGAGCTGAAGCTGCGTGTCACCCTAATCCAGCAAACCCACATCTGGAGGCACCTCTTTCAGTTGGGTTGGTGGGAATTAGGAGGAAGACCCTACTCTGGGTCTGCTGGTGCCCACACACAGCTACTCCCCACCCCCTAATAAGACCCAGTCAGCTTTCCTGCTGGTCTTTGGGTTCTGGGCTGATGTTCGGGGCCTTAGGAAATGGTTTAGGTTGATGAGCTAGAGTTGGGGACATTCACCTTCTACACCACACCTCAGCCATACCACTGGGCATTATATGAACTGGAAGATCCCTTTGGAGGGTCCCAGCTTGCCCTTCCTGGCCAATCAGAGTCTATGGGTGTGTGGGCAGGGTAGCCACACACGGGTCCTGGGGTCCCAGCCTTGCTATGTGAGGCACAGGGGTCAGACCCACCTCAGCATGTGCCCTCCTACAGTCCCCAGTCCCAACTACTATGCTCTAGGATCTAAGGAGAAAAGAAGATCCTAGTATAGCCTCCCGCCGCCTCCTTCCCCTGTTCCTTCTCACGCACTCACACACACCCTACTGAAACCTGATCCTGAGGCGGCCTCGCGTGCTGGGGCTCTCGGCAGGGCTGGCAGGGCTGGCGGGCTGGGGCCTGTCTGCTGGAACCTGCCGCACCCTCTACCCGCTAGTCCAGGGCAAGCAGGTCAGGCGTCCCACACCCCCTAGTCTGACCAGTCATTCTGCACCTTAAGGGCCACCTCCACCCTAGACAGGCCCCCAAACTGGCACACTGGTCTCTGGACAAAAACTCCTGGACTGTATTCCAGATGTAGCATGAGGCTCTGCCCAGGCCATCTGCAGAATTAACACAAACACACATCCTTATGCCACCTCTACCATCACCACACCCCATTTCCTGTTGTTCATGGCCCCCGGCTCAGCTTCCAAGGCCTCTGCAGGCACTGAGCCACCTCATGGGGGCTGAGCAAAGTGCAGTGGAAACACTGAAAGAAGAGCACAAGTCTACTGGGGGGAATTGGGTGGGCTGTCCAGAGGAAGGAGCATTTGAACTTGAATAAGAAGGGAAGGGCTGATCCGATGGCCCATGCCGTTAAGTGCGCATGCTTTGCTGCGGCGGCCCAGGGTTCGCTGGTTCGGATCCCGGGCGTGCACCGACACACTGCATGGCAAGCCATGCTGTGGCAGCGTCTCATATAAAGTGGAGGAAGAGGGGCCGGCCCCGTGCCTTAGCGGTTAAGTGCGCGCGCTCCGCTACTGGCAGCCCAGGTTCGGATCCCGGGCGCGCACCAACGCACCGCTTCTCTGGCCGTGCTAAGGCTGCGTCCCACATACAGCAACTAGAAGGATGTGCAACTATGACATACAACTATCTACTGGGGCTTTGGGGAAAAAAAAGGAGGAGGATTGGCAATAGATGTTAGCTCAGAGCTGGTTGTCCTCAGCAAAAAGAGGAGGATTAGCATGGATGTTAGCTCAGGGCTGATCTTCCTCACACAAAAAAATAAATAAATAAAATACAATAAAAACGTAAAGTGGAGGAAGATGGGCATGAATGTTAGCCCAGGGCCAGTCTTCCTCAGGAAAAAAAAAGAGGAGGATTGGCAGATGTCAGGAGGAGGGCTGATCTCAGAAAAAAAAAAAAAAAGAATAAGAAGGGATTTTCCAGGCAAATAGAGAGGGAAGGGGTTGGGAAATAGAGCAGGAGTTGGGAGAATGACGTTTCAGGCAGAAAGACTGCACGTGTAAATGCATGAAGACCAGCATGTTCAGGGAGCTACAAATAGTGCACGATTGGTGGAACATAATGGTAGTCGCAGAGTAGTAGATCCAAATTGTATTAGACCGAGGAGTGAATAGGAGATGAGGAAATTGAGACAGAATATCCACTGCTCTTTCTAGAAGTTTTGCCAAGAACAGATAGAGAGAGATTGGTAGCTAAAGGGGGTACATGGTCAGGAAAGTTTGTTTTTTGGTTTTCACATAGGAGAGACTTGAGCTTGACTGTATGCTTAGAGGGAAACAAACAGGAATGGGATCCATAACGTGATGGAGAGATGAGCTTTGGTGGGCATAGGGGTCAGATGAGGAAGCCAGAAGCTGAAGGAGTTCCTATCTGACCGTCTTGGTTTTGTCTGTGAAGTGTGAGAAGAGATATCTGCTAGAGATAATTGGAAGGGATAGAGAGTTTATGGAGAGTGGAGGAAGTTTGGAATAGGTAATGAGCAAAGTTGAGGGTCCAACTAAGATTCAAGTCCATGAATTTATAGCGGTATCAGTCCACGTTGAGTGTGTGTGTGTCTGTGTGTGTGTGTTCTAGCAGCACTTCACGTATAAAAAGTACAAAAGTGTAGGATTACATTAATCTCTGGTTGAATTCTGCCTAATGGGTGGGACAAAAAGACAATGGAACAAGGGGATACAGGGTCCTGGCAAGAGAGAGATTGAAGAGATGGATGGGATTCTAGCCAGGAAAGAGAGAGAACCTGAGAACGAAGAAAACTTTTCTAAGACTGAAAATCCAGAAGCAATAAGGGGAAAGATTGATAAATTTGACTACATTTTTAAAAAAATCTATTGCAAAAAGAGGAGGGAAAAAAGCAAGAAAAGAAAACACTATATGCCAACTAAATAAATAAACCAACAAACTGGGAAAAATGTTTGTAATTGTATCTCAGAGGGTTTATGTATTTAGTATATAAAGAGCTTCAAATAAAGAGAAGATTCTTAGCTAATACTATGGTGGTAACCATATTGCAGTATATAAGTGTATCAAATAATTACGTTGTATACCTTAATACAATGTTATATGTCAATTATATCTCAAAAAAGCTAGGGAGAAGAAAGAGAAGAAAAAGACCAATAACCCTATAGAAAAATGGGCAAGAGATAGGAACAAAGTTCACAGAAAAAGAACTGCAAATGGCCCTTCCATATATAAAACAATGTTCAATTCCACTTGTAATAAAAGAAATGCAAATTAAAATAACACTGAGATACTATTTCTCTCCTATCAGACTGGCAAAATTGAAATGTTTGACAGTGTACTCCATTTGTGAGGCTGCGGGGGAAATGGCACTGTCATATGTCAGTGGTGGGTATTGCAAAATGGTACAATCCACGTGGAGAGGAATTTGGCAATATGGAGCAAAATTACATATATACATTTTCCCTTTGACCCAGCAAACCCACTTCTAGGAATGTATTCCAAAGATATATCAGCAAATGGAAAAGACATATACGTGAAGTTATTCATTGTAACCACTATTGGTGGAACCTGCTTTACAAAAGACTGGAAAACCCAGGGGACTGATTGAATAATATATGGAACATAACCATAATGGGCTATTATCAAGTATATAACTCTCATCCTACTATGGAGTGATCGCCACCATATATTATATAGTGGAAAAAACTATAGGCGAAATGGTGTATTCAGTATGTGGCCTTTTTATTGAATAAAGAAGGGAATAGAAATACATACACGTATTAAGTATTTGCTACATCAAAAATATAACAAAGGAAGGATAAAATAAAAACTATTAAAAATGAATACTATATATGAATAGAAGTAACAGGAATCAGACACAGAGTTGAAAGTTAGACTCCTCTGAATATATCTTGTTTTGTGAATTTAATTTTGGAACTATGTAAAGTTTTATATCATCATAAAGTTTAATTAAAATGAGAGATAAGCAACCACTAAAAAGCAAAAGCAAACTGAAACAAATGAACTTAACTATGTATCATTGATGAATTAAACTCAGCTGAATTATTTCAAGTGGCAAAAGCAAAGTAATTTGTCTGTACTTCTCTAGTGGGGTATACCCTAAGGCAAAAAGAACTACAAAGAAACTTTAAATTGTTCTTAGTAAAGAACTACAAAGAAACTTTAAAAAAAAAAAAAAAATTTTTTTTAAGATTTTATTTATTCATTTTTTCCCCCCAAAGCCCCAGTAGATAGTTGTATGTCATAGGTTCACATCCTTCTAGTCGCTGTACGTGGGACTCGGCCTCGGGTTGGACGGAGAAGTGGTGCCCTGGGGCGTGCCCGGGATCCGAACCCGGGCCGCCAGCATCAGAGCGCGCGCACCCAACCGCTAAGCCACGGAGCCGGCCCACAAAGAAACTTTAAATTGTTCTTAGTAATGATCATATTAGCAATGTTATTCTGAAACTATTACGTGTTTTCTGTATGTATGTGTATGTATCTATATGTATATATTAGGATAAAGCAAATAAGTAATTGTGTTAATATCGCTATGAACAAAGATGTCTGCTTAAGAGAAAAGAGATACAAATATCAAGTCAAAGAAGGTAAGTAAATAGATGACTTTTATGTGAATTATATCTCAATAAAACTATTTATTGAAAAAGAAAAAGAAGGTAAGTACAAATCTTGTAATCCTAAATTTGAATTAGGAGTACCAGTATAAATACATGATGTATTTTCTCTTTAAAAAATTATTTCCTAGCTTTGTCCCCCTGCAAAGGCCTGGAAACAATGACTAACCCATAGTGACTTGAACATCCCAAGCTACCCAGATGATGGTCTCTAAATACCGTTTCCAATTAGAAGGAACCAAGGCTCCTTGAGAAAATGACTGATTCCAGGTGGAGGCAAGAAATGTACAAGATGAGCCTGAAACATCTTTACACAGTAGAAAGCAAGGGCAGTATTTGAGATTACTGGAGTGTGTCAAAAGGATTCAGGAGCCAAGATGAAAACGCCAAAGGGGAAAAACAGAGAGGAGGAAACCTATGTCTTTAAAGAGACATAGAAGTCAGCCAGATTCAACGTGTGGACCATGCTTTCCTTCTGATTGAAATAAACCAACTGTTACAATAAACAACAACAACAAACATTAGTGAGAAGATAGGAGAAATCTGGAAACTAACTAACTATTTGTTGCTATTAAGAAATAATAGTTTTTTAGGTGTGATGATGGCTTGAAGAGGAGTTGTTGAGGTGTGGTTATGTTTTTTAAGGTGTCCTTATCTTTTAGAAATTAATGCTGAAATATTTTATGGATGAAATAGCATGATTTCTGGGATTTTCCAAAATAATACAAGAAGAAAGTAGATGGGGTATAAAAGAAACAAAATTGACCATGATTGATAATTGCTGAATCTGGGTAATGAGTCCATGGGGGGCTTACTGTACTGTTTTTTTTTCCTGACTTTTGCACATGTTTTAAATTTCCCATAATAAAAAGTTTTAAAAATATCTGCACAGGGCGCTGGCCCGGTGGCACAGTGGTTAAGTGCACACTCTTTGCTTTGGTGGCCCAGGGTTCACAGGTTCGGATCCTGGGCTCTCATTGAGGCACCACTTGTCAAGCCATGCTGTGGCGGCGTCCCATATAAAATTGAGGAAGATGGGCACGGACGTTAGCCCAGGGCCAATCTTCCTCAGCAAAAAGAGGAGGATTGGCAACAGATGTTAGCTCAGGGCTAATCTTCCTCACAAAAAAAAAGAAGAAGAAGAAAGAAAAGAAAAAATCAAAAAAAGAAAATATATGCACAGGAGGGAAAAAGAGTACCCTCTGCACAAAAGTGCACCCAATAGCAGAAAGAAATTCTAGAGAAGGGCTGGCTCAGTCTTTCAAGGAATATAAAGAGGGCCTCTAAAATGAGCATCTAAAACATGAAGGCCCAGTAAAAGAATGAGGTGAAATGGAAAAAGTTTGAAAACAGATAATAAAAACAAGAAATAAATAGGTTATAAACTAGAGGCAAAGATTTTTATTAAACCCTTATCAGGTAGGTCCATTTAATGCTTTTTGCCATGATCTCGCCCATGAATTTCTTTTTGCCCATTACTTATTGTCTTAGTCAGCTCTGGCTGCTATAACAAAATACCGTTAAGTTGGGTGGCTTATAAACAACAAGAATTTATTTCTCACTGTTCTGGAGGCTGGAAGTCCAAGACCATGGTAACAGCATGGTCGGGTCCTGGTGAGAGCCCTTTTCCGGGTTGCAGGTGGCTGACTTCTCCTGTATCCTCCAATGGCAGAAAGAGAGCTATTTAGCTCACTGGCCTCTTCCTATAAGGACACTAATCCCATCATGAAGGCTCCACCCTCATGATCTAATCACCTCCCAAAGGCCTCACCTCCAAATACCATCATAATGGGGATTAAATTTCAACATGAATTTTGAGGGGACACAGACATTCAGTTCATAACACTAATATTCCAACTCCTACTTTTTCAGTCATATTTTCGTTTGTGTATCCTTCTACATTCTATTTTTGGGGGGTCAATTTGTGTCAGGTTAGCAGCAGCTTATGGTTTTTGTTGTTTGACCCAATGTCTGTGTATTAAGAGAAGTTGTGTCCATTTGCATAGCCATGTTTTCATAATATTATAAAGTGAATAAAATAGTCTACAGAGCAGTCTAAAAAATAAGATGGGAAAAGGAAGATCAGTACAGGTATATAACAAAAAATTAATTGTTTCTGTGTTATAGGATTATAGGTATTTTTTATTTATTTGTGTGTGTGTGCACCTGTCTGTATTTTTTCCAAAATTAACACACATTACAAGTGACACCAAAATAAGGTTTTTTTAAAAAGTAAAAATTAACATAATGAACTTTCTAATCAGCTGAAAAAAGGGAGGAAGGGAGAGGAAAAGGAAAAAATATGTTGAGACTATTTGGCTAGATCTTAGGAGATTTTATTAGCGTGTGACATCCAATACATATTGGGAAGCAGATAAAATCCTGTCCAAGCCTGACTGAGAAGCTTTGCAAACATTTTATGAGCTCAGTCCTGACACAGAAGGAGAGGCTCTTGGTGCAGGCTCATCCAGGGACCTTGTGTCCTTTGCTGTTACACAAAGACTGTGGCCGGGATCCTCGGTGCCTCTGCCACAACAGCAGATGTATGAATTCACTTAAGATTTTGTATACTAGGTATGAGAAACATGCATGACCCTTGTGCTCAGAAGGGGGAAGTGTGCTAACTCAGAAGTCCAAAGGAAAGCCCTATGCAGGAGTGGCCTTTCTGTGCTATCAAGTGTTGACTGCTTCTTCCTAGTAGCAAGTAATGGAGCAGGGAGCGGTATTGAAGGTTTTCTGCCTCTTTCAAGTTCCCTTCAAAATCTCTAATAATATTAGACCTCCGGGTAATTACTGATATTATTCCTCTTGGGTATGGTGATTGTAATGGTGTTATTGATGATGAGAATGAGAGATGTATGCTGGAGTTAGAGTACATTAGGAGGGGTAAGTCCTAGCTTTGGGGCTGGGAGGGCCTCTCCTCCAGTCTTCAGTTGTTCAGTGGCTGATTCAGGTTGAGTTAGAGATAAAGAGACGGAGCCACGAAGGCCTAGGCCTCCACGCATTCATTCTTGGCCAGGAAAGCCCTAAGCAGGTCCCATAGCAAGACTCAGCACACAGCAAGGGACCAGGCGCTGGCCATTTTCCGGGCTGCCAGGTGCCCTGAAAAAGGTCTCAAAACCAGGGTGCTAGGTTCCATGTGAAGTCATGTTGTCCAAGCATTTCTGAAGAGCTTGGTTCCTCCTGTACCTTTTCACCTGTCTTCACTCCCTTCTGCATCCCTTCTGACTTTGTCCCATCCTCCCCAAGCCTGCACCCTGTCCTACCCGCTCCTCAGCTTTCCCCCAAAAAGTGAAACTTGCCTTTTCCCTTCTCCTCAACTCAGCATCACCTCACCCTTCCTTCTCTCCCCTTTTCCCTCCCATCTTTCCTGCAAGCCAAAGTACCCCCTCCCCTTAAGCTCTTTACCCTCCCCCAGCTCCTGAGGAGCTTTTCCCTCTGTCCTTCTCTCTGCCAACAAATGTGCTCAGGCTTCTAATTGTCTGAGCCCCCTCAGCCCTGCCTCCCAGCCGCAGGATGCTGCGATTTTTCTCTTCTCTCTCAACTCTGTATCTCCTGTGGCGTTTCACCTGCTTTGCCATCTCATCATGAATTCTCCTTCCTCCTCACCCTGGGTGGTCCACCTCCCAGCATTCTCTCCAAAATTCTGTCTTCCTGCACTGGCTGTATTTTGGGGTATTTCTCTGCTCAACTGGACAGTGTCTCATCTCCGTGTTCCCAGATTGCGGGATAGTGTAGACAGTCGTAACTGTTTGATGGATGCATGTGTGGATAACCTGCCAGAGGGCTTCCAGCTCTGAGATTTTGATCCCTGCTGAGCAGATCTTGTCTTTCCACTCCTACAGCTGGCCACGTAAGGACTGGCCAGGCCTGCTCCTTCAAACTCAGGCGCCACTAAACACGATCTGTCAGACCCCGCACAGCAGCTACCCAATGAACAGGCTGGAGTAGGGAGGGTGTGCTGGAATGTCGAGGGTCGCTTCCGGCAGATCCAGAGCGAAGGCAGTTGTACAGGAGAGCCAACCAGTACTCCAGCCTGTTGCATTTTGGGATCTTCAACAGTCCCGTTGTATTCCAGGTTCTCCAAGCCAGCACCCATGTTCCTGGATGACTCCTTCCGCAAATGGGCTAGGATCCGGGAATTTGTGCCGCCCTTTGGGATCAAAGGTCAAGGTATGCTGGGAACCCCGATCCACTCTATGTTAACATCTCATCCCCCAAACTGTCTCCCTACTCTTTAGGACAGGGCTGGACCGTCAGAAGTCCCCATGCTGGGGATCCACCCCCTCTCAACAATGTCCTTTCTTCTCTCCCTCTTTCCCTTCCTTCCTTTTTTCTTACTTCTTGAGTGGAATATCTACTCAGCCCCCCACTTTGCCAGGGCTAGGCATACCATGGTGGAGTAGACAGATGCGGTCCATCTCCTCAAAAAGCGCCAGTCTGGTGGAGACACAGACACTTAGGGTGCAGGACAGTGAGGACTCTGATGAGGGAAGAACACGGTGCTGTGAGATCGCAGAAAGGGGGTCCAGAGACATCAGCACTAAAGGACCAGGCATGAGAGGGAAAATCCCAGAGAAAATAGAGGCCAGCCCCCACGACTGCCCCCAGGCTCCCCCATTATCCCCTCCTGATGTTTTTCCCCTTAACCTAGTCTCCCCTCCAGTGCTTTCTTATCCTGTCCAAGGCTAAGCTTTCCCCTGTACTCTCAGAACTGTCCCCTTCCATTGCCTTGGGGACCTCACCCATGCAGTTCCCTCCTCACTTAAGACTTTCCTGCCCCTGACAGTTTAACAGTTCTGTTCTCTTGTCAAGTTCCTGCACTATGTCGTGGCATGGTAGAGTTTGGGCTTTAGGGTCAGACATAGAAGGATCAGATCCCAGTACTACCTCTTTACTAGCTGTCACCTTGGACAAGATACTTAACCTGTCTGCGCTTTAGTTTCTTCATTGGTTAAATGGAGAGAACAATACCATTGAATTAGGTTGTGGTCAGAATTAAATAAGACAACTGTTAAAGGGGTGATATCATTTGATCGGGGGACTCAAGAATACCTGCACCCTCTACTCAGCCAGTCCACCCCTCCCTGAAAGGAAGACAGTGGCCAGCAAAAGGACAGTCTTGAACTGGAGCTGTGACCTCACACCTCTAAGGACAAATCTAATGGGTTGGCTTGAACCATATGAAGAACTCCTTTTTCCTGGGTGCAGGTAGCCAAGCAGCCCACTCTTTTCTCCTAAATCCTCACTTGAGACTCTGATCCTACTAAGCTGCGAAGGCCAGGAGAGGCCGATACAGAGCCCATCGGCCAGTGACAAGAGAGCATCTGATAGTTTATGCCCTTTCTGCTAAGGTTCCCCTCCTAGAAAACAAAAACCAAATCCATAGCCTTGACCTTGGCCAATTAGGGCAATATGCTTTTCCTTAGAGGTGAAACTGGAGGTAGGAAAGGGAGGGGATCTGTGGCCTTCCCTGAAGCCCACCGTGAGGTATATCTGAAGGCACTTAGTTTTTATTTATTTATTTTTTCCCCCAAAGCCCCAGTAGATAGTTGTATGTCATAGCTGCACATCCTTCTAGTTGCTGTATGTGGGACGAGGCCTCAGCATGGCCGGAGAAGCGGTGCATTGGTGCTCACTCAGGATCCGAACCCGGGCCGCCAGTAGCAGAGCGCACGCACTTAACTGCTGAGCCACAGGGCCGGGCCCTGAAGGTACTTAGTACAGAACATTCCTTAAAGGTTTCTTTCCTTACGCCTTTCTCATTCCACCTCTGGAAGGATGAGCTGTGCCCTGTCTCCTCTTTCTCACCATTTACTCCTGAAGAATATCCTCTCCCCCCACCATCCCAGTGAAACTGCTCAGTGCCCCGTGACATCCATAGGATACTTTTCAGTCCCTAACTTGACCTCTCAGCTGCATCTGACAGTGTTGTCCAACCCTATCTTTTAAAAAATTATGAGGTTATTATTTTTAATCTTAGAGGAATCCTTCCTTTGCATGAAATTGTTCGGCATATAAAAAAGCATAAAGACGAATATAATGAGTACCCAGGTACTCTCTACCCAGCTTAAGAAATAAAACATGAGATATAATTAAAGCTTTCTGTAGCCCTTCCCACTTTATTTCCCTCCTTCCCCAGGACACCATTATCCTGGTTTTGGTGTTATTCCATACCTGTTTATATATTTCTATGACATATTTATATATCCATTAAAAATATGGTATTGTTTTTGCATGTTTGGAACTTTACAAATGATCTTATGTGTGTGTGTGTGTGTGTGTGTGTGTGTGTGTGTGTGTGTGTGTGTGTTTCAAATTGAGTTTTTGCTTATGCTTTTCAGATTTATCTGTATTGGTACATGTGACTCTAGGTGATTGATTTTGTGACTGCGGTGTAATACTCCATGTGCCACATTTAATCTGTTTTCCTTTGGTAGACATTTAGGTTGCCTCTAGCAGTGTGCTATTACAGACAGTCCTGCAAGAACATACTTGTACAAGTCTCCTTAAGCAAATGTGTGAATTTTTCAATGCTCTCCATCTAGGAGTAGAGTTGCGAGAGCTTAGTCTCTGCACAGCTGCATCCTTACTTGATATTATTAAAATGCTCTTCACTGTGTTTGTACCAGTTTACTTACTTTATCTTTAAGTCTTTATGTACATTATCTTTCTGTCTTCCTAACAACTCTGCACAGTAAGAATTACCATCTTCATTTGAAAGGTGAAGAGGGCCGTCCCCGTGGCTTAGCTGTTAAGTGCGCGTGCTCCACTGAAAGGTGAAGAAACTAAAGCTCAAAGAAGTTACTTATCTGAGGTCACAGAGCTCGTAGGTAGCAGAGCCAGGATTTGACTCCAAAGCCAATATCATTATACACTATATTATAATGCTCTCATTATGCCCGAGTCTGAAAGGAGAGCAATCATCATTGCCCAAGCCAGAGAGGGGCCGAGAAGAATGAGGTCTGAATAGTGGTCACGGGATCTGAGAGTACAGAGGTTATGGGGCCCTTGCTGAGGGCAACCTGAATGGAGTGCAGTTGGGCAGATGCCAGGCCACAGGGCTCGAAGAGGTAAGAGGGTCAGGAGGTAGAGACAGCCTAGCAAGAACAAGATTAGAGGTCAGCAGCGTTAGAGGGAGGAAGTGAGGGGAGGACGGGCTCAGAAAATGAGGCAGAGTGGTCTGAGTTGGGAAGGCAGCTGGGCGCACTCCAGCTCTTCAATGTTTGTGTCTCCTCATGTGCTTCCTGATGTCTGCTCAGTGGAGGTGCAGAAGTGAGCACAAGCTGGTCTCTGTCTCTGAGCACGTGCTCCCATGCTGGGGGAGACTGATATGCCACGGCTCCCAAGCAAGTGCCACCTGGGGCTGCATGCCCTGGGGCTGACTGCAGAGCCTCCAAAAGTCTGATGAGGCTCCCAGGGAAGAGCTGGGGAAGCCGTGGGGAAAACTGGCTCTGGCAGAGCTGTGCATGCCTGCCTGTTCTCCTGCCTCCATCTCCTTTCTCACAGAGAAAGTTAGGCAGTGTCCCAGCCCAGCCATGTGTCCAGAGCTCCCTCCTCCCACGTCTGCCTCCACCCTAGCCCCAGGAGCGTGTGCCTTCAGATCTGCTGGTTGGTGAACATTTCATAGGAACTTAAGTGATCCTCTAACAGAAACCTCCGTCCTCTGTCCACAGACAATCTGATCAAAGCCATCTTGTCAGTCACCAAAGAGTACCGCCTGACCCCTGCCTTGGACAGGTGAGCCACTCGCGGCCCAGCCTCCTGCCCCTCAGCTGCCTGCATGTGCAGAGGTGTTGAGGCCCAGCAGCCTTTCCTGGACGTGAGCAGATTCTCCACCATATGCACATGCACACACACAGTACACCTGCTGGGGTGGGTGAGCAAATAAGTGGGGCCATCCAGCTGGGCTTGCACCTCGTGGCTATAAGCACTTGGCAAGACATCTCAGTCCTCAGACATCAGAGGTCTGAGGGTAAAAACTGAAGACACTGAGCTGGGATCAGCCAAGCATTGGGACTGAGGGACTGGGTGGTGGGGGCAGCTAAAGGGACCAGGGCTTAAATCCAGGAGGCAGTGACAGCTCTGAAGCCAACAGACCCTGGATGGGGGAAGCACCAGGGTCAGGGGTGGGAGACGCAAAATGAGTAAGGTTCACTGGTGACTCCTGGGAGCATGGGGGCTTCTGAGTCGAAGATAAGCCAAGCCTTGAGTCCTCAAGCCTCCAGGCCCATTCCTCTGTTCTTGCTTTTCTGGCATAGCCCTCAAGCTCAGCCCACTTTTCCCTCTCTCCTGAAAGCTGCCTGAACCCCACCAACCCTTGGGGAATCTTTCACCCAGAATGCTATCTTACCAGAGCCTCCTTCCTCCCACCCCAGAGCGAGTGCCCAAGCCCTTTCCGCACCCACGCTTCCCTGGGGAGTGTCAGGGAGTAGGGAGGTCTAAGAGCCCCACGGGGCCCCGCTCCTCAGTATGATTCTGGCTTCCCCTCAGAACTGCTGGTGGAAGCCCACTGGTCCTCTTCCTCTGTTCCGGCCTGCGCCTGGCCAAGGGACTGAGGTCAAGGGCCAAAGGGGTAGGGGAGAAGGAGACCCAGTGGACAGCTCTCCAGAGGTCTCTGCCTCTCTCCCCTCAGCCTCAGCTGCCGCCGCTGCATCATCGTAGGCAATGGAGGTGTCCTTGCCAACAAGTCTCTGGGGTCACGAATTGATGACTATGACATTGTGGTCAGGTGAGTTCCCCAAAGCAGTGCCTTGGGCACCTGTGTGTCCTGGCCCAAACCCTGGTCCCTGAGCCCATTCAGAACTGTCTGTCCATCTGGCCAGTAGGGCTGGAGGTCAGCAGAGGCCTCAGGAAGAACCCTGGGTTGGAGGGCTTTGGAACAGAAAGCTAGGTGGCACCAGGTAACCTGGGGTATTCTGGGGTCATGGTGCCTCCCCAAACAGACCACATGCAGTGAGCCCAAGGCAGGCTCTGACTGGGCCTGCTCTCTGTAGACTGAACTCAGCACCAGTGAAAGGCTTTGAGAAGGACGTGGGCAGCAAAACAACCCTGCGCATCACCTACCCCGAGGGCGCCATGCAGCGGCCTGAGCAGTACGAACGAGATTCTCTCTTTGTCCTCGCTGGCTTCAAGTGGCAGGACTTCAAGTGGCTGAAGTACATCGTCTACAAGGAGAGAGTGGTGAGCTCCCTGTGCACCAGCTCCTTGCCCTCTTGGCCTGGCCCTGCCCAGCTTCTGAGTCAGCCCCTTCCTTTGAACTCAGCAAAGAACAAGTAGGAACTTTTCAAAAGAAGCATTAATGACCCAAAGCTGAAAGATACCCCAACACAACCAAGGGGCAGAGAGGCCAGGAGATGCCAAGGTCAGTGGCCCGGACTCCTGGGGCTGATATGCCTGATATCTGCTGCCTGCCTCCGCATAGCCAGGCTGCAGGTCCTTTCTCAGCCTTCTCTAGCCAGACGCCAAGTCCCTTCTCAGGAGCCCCTTCCCTGGCCTTGGATCCCTGGTAAGGAAAGCTCTTATCTGGCTCACCCCAGCATTGCTCCTGATCTCCATACTTCCTGGCCTTGTCGTGGCCTCTCCAAGCCCCTCTTACCCTCTGTGAGGTCTCTCTGACTCTGGTCATGTGGGTCTATCCTCAGTCCCAGCCAGGGGAGGAAGGCCTTATTGGGCCCTGGGGCCACTCTGCAGGGACAACTGACCCCTCAACTTGAGGGGGCCAGTTCCCAAATCATAAGACCTGACTTCTGTCCACTTTGTACTTTTGCCACTGACCTTCAGTTAGGTCCCCAACCTGCCATTGAGTCTGGTTCCACTCTGGGAATGATCAGATTCTGTACTCATTGTTCTAGGCAGGCAAGGCTCTGGGCCTATTTCTTTAGGGTCTTAGGTGGCCGAGTAGGGTCAGACTGCTCCTTAGTGGACCCTCCACTGAGTCCCCTCCTGAGTCCTCTATTTCTCAGCTCTGGGCCTACAGGGACACCTGCCAACTTGTCCAGGACCATTCCCCCTCTCTCTTCAACCAGCTATCATCAGCCACCCCAGGGGAGGGCCCCTGCAAAGTTCAGGCCATTCATCTTCCAATACCCAAGCCTCCCAGCAGAGGAGAACGATGACAGACGGCCCTCCGCCTACAGTAAGAAGCTAGTTCTTTCTGGAGCTTTAGAGGAGAGTTGGGGGGCAGGAACAGCTTAACCTCCCTGTGGAGGTCTCAGTGCAATTTGGTTTAACTCCACAGGCCTTTCCCAAGCAAGGCCAAGTGCAGGCAGTGTCAAGTAGGTAGCAAGCAAGATAGAAGACAGAAGTCAGGTCCAGAAATTCAGGTAGGTGGGGACGGTGGGGAAGGGAGCCCACCTCAGAGCCGGGCTGAATGAGGCAGCCAGGCTCCACTGGGTCCAGCGTAGCTCCCCAGAGGAGAGGAAGGGATTTGGCTTCAGCCAGCCCCAGCTGCAAGCCGGCCCACTGCCCATGCAAACCACAGGGACTAGGGGCTGAGGGAGCAGTCCTCTGTTTTTAGAACCCTAGGGCCTAAGATACTGGTGTCCTCAGAGCCTTTCTCTTTGCCTTGAAGGCAATGGAACTGGGATCACAGGTAGGCACTTTTAAGGAAGAAATGAGAGGAAATTGGGTCTGCCTTGGTGATCCTAGGGAGCCTGTGGGGTCTGCTTTGTCACCCTGGCCTTCTGCCCATCTTCCCACCCCCTCTTGGTATATCCCCTCCTCTGCTCATGGACACCTGTCAAAGGAGCTCCCAGAGGGCAGGGCCCTGATCCCATTTGCTTCTTTACCCCTCAGTGCTCAGTCACCATAAATGATCTGGAATTGGCTCAGACACCAGATCCTGCTTCCTGCTGGGCAGACTAGGATAGGTGTTCCCTTCAAGAACACCAAGGTCAGGGCCGGCCCCGTGGCTTAGCGGTTAAGTGCGTGCGCTCCGCTACTGGCGGCCCGGGTTCAGATCCCAGGCACGCACCGACGCACCGCTTCTCCGGCCGTGCTGAGGCCGCGTCCCACATACAGCAACTAGAAGGATGTGCAACTATGACATACAACTATCCACTGGGGCTTTGGGGACAAAAAGGAGGAGGATTGGCAATAGATGTTAGCTCAGAGCCAGCCTTCCTCAGCAAAAAAAAGAGGAGGATTAGCACGGATGTTAGCTCAGGGCTGATCTTCCTCACCAAAAAAAAAAAAAAAGAACACCAAGGTCAGTAATTCAAGGCTCTTAGAATTCATCCAAGGGAGTAAGGAAAGAAAGAAGAAAAGAAAGGAAGCCAGCTAGGGTCGGAAGACCCACTGTACATGGGTCACTCAGGTTGCGGACAGCAGGGCCTCACTTTTCCCTGGAAGAGTCAGAGAGCTTGTAGCCTGGCCTGGCCTGGCCTTGGTGGCTGGCTGATCAAAGGAAGGGGGATGAGGATGGGGATGAGGAAGTGTGGGCTGTGCTCAGGCACACACTCACCCATGCTGATGTCTCTGGCCTGGCCCTGCTGTGCCCGGGGATCTAGGACCAACCCTCTGTTGGTGAGCACTCCTTCACAGGGTTGGTGGGGGTGAGTGGGAAGGAGAGAGAGGAGATGGGAAGCAGTCCTCTGAAGTTCCATGATCCTTCCCTGGCTCCAAAGTCAAAGATAATTTGGGCCTTTAGAGAAGGCTGCCAGAGGAAAGCCAGTGGTGCCCATGGCCTCACTAATCCTAGCACCCAGTGTGGGCCTGCCGACCTCTCCCAGCACCTAGAGTGGGCTTGTCAAGGCCCTTTTGGCTATGCAGGTAGCCTCTTCTTTAGTGCCCTTCTCCTCCTCAAGCCCAGGACTAATGCCTTCGCAGGACCTGTCCCATGCTCTGCTTCTCCAGGACCCCTGCTGCCTGGTGCCCAGCCATAGGCTTGTCTTGCTCCTGCAGTGCTGTTTCTAACCATGCAGCCTCTGGGCTGCTGGAGAGCTCTCTGCACCTGTCTGAAGCCCCACCTGTAGAATTCTGGCAGGAGCAGCTCTCTGTTCGGGAGCCAAGGCCTGGCTGGGCAGGGCTGGAACAAGCAGTAGGCCTCAGTCATGGCTGCTGCCTGCCGCTTGCTATGTGAGCAGTTGCTCATTGCGTGTAACTCTCTGATGGCCAGGAGTCCGGAATGGGATATGGGAAGGGGAAAGATGTGGGAAAGGAAGACTGAACCACCCAAGAAACAGTCTGTGCTAAAGGTGAGCATGCTTTCTACATCCATAGGGGAGCACAGATAACTCCAAACAAGTTACCAAAGGCCCTTATTTCCCAGATCCCGAGAGCCCTGACCAAACCAGCAAGCAGGTGGAGGGGTTCCTAGCAGGCCTGTGTGTGCAGGGCAGCTCAGAGGACACCAGTGGACTATTGAGTGGGGAAGCTGAGGTCAGGAGGGAGGATGGAACCGGGGACATGGAGGTGTAGGTGTGTAAGTCCATGGTCGGGGGTTGGGGGAGCAGCCTCCAGCTCTCGTGAAATTCTTCTCAGAGGCACGTCTGGCTCCATTCCTCCACACACTCACTCGTCTGCCCGGCATCACTGAGGTGTGCTCTGTGCTGGCACTGTGTTGCTCCCTGGGAACACAGAGACCAATTAAACACTGTTCCTGACCCAAAGCCACTCAGTCTAGTGGGAGAGACAATCCCGAGACTAGAGTTATAGTGCATTGTGGTCGGTGCTTTGGCCTGAGCATCTTCCTCCTGATGTTTGATGAAGGCTGGAGACACCCTATCCATTGTCCTGAGGAAAGAGCCCTGGGACCTGGAGAAGTGGGGGCAGGAGAGCTTCCCATGCAGTTACTCAGGCTCTGTTCCTCCTGCCTCTGCCAGCCTCCCCCCATGCCCCAGGAGGCCTGGTAACCCAGGGCTTCAGAGGGCCTGGGAGCTGCCTTCCCAATACCCTCAGCTGGTCTGCCACTGCAGCCACCACCACCGCTGCCGCCGCCCTCCCCCGCCTCCCCTCCCCCGTCCTCCCCCACTTCCCCTCCCCCCTCCTCCTCACTCCTGAAATGGGAAGGCTGGCCTCCTTGCTGAGCAGCCTCTGACTGGTGGTCAATTCATCAGCCCTGAGGCCTGGGCTGGGTTGGTGTGGGTGTGGTCCCAACCCAGCAGGGAGAGGGGTGAGGACAAGGGCTAGGGGTTGGCCCATGGACAGCTTTGACACAGGCCTGACCTTCCAGCTGTAGTTCAGTCCTTGGGGAAGGAGGGAGGAATCTCGGAGGCCGGTCAGGGCCACACATTCATGCACAGGAGGACTGGGTCCCTGAATTTGGAAGAGACATGGTTTAAGAGGGGAAGGCAGCTTAGGCCTTGGAGTCATATAGACTTGGCCTTAAATTTAGAGTCTGTCACTTATTAGCTAGGTCACTTTAGATTTAGTCTCCTCTATAAAACAGAGTAGTACTACCCATCTTTTAGGGTGGTTTTAAAAATTAAACCAGATGAAATCTAGAAGCTCCCAGCATAGTGCTTGACACTTAGTAAGTGCTGCCTATGGCAATTATTAATGCTACTTCTTATTTTATTATTATTATTGGTAATGCTGCTGTTAGAAAAGCCTGGTTGCACTACGGAGTGAAGCATTTGTCTGTCTAGGCTGCAGGGCCTGACTGGTGGTGACCTAAAAGCAGGGGTCAGAGGTCAGGCCTAGAGGAGGGAGAGACTCGGGGCCTCCTGGGAAAGGCAGCAGGGGTGGGCTAACAGTCTGGGAAATCCACAGGGCTAACAGGGCCACCAGGTCCCCATATATGAGGCCTTATTGGCCCAGGCCCAAAATGGGGATTGAATGTCCATCTGCACCTAAACCTATATTCTGTTCCAGGCCTGAGAGGGACGCAGAGCCTGTCCTAAGGCTCTGCCCAGAAGGAGCTCAGTGTGGACACCGTCTCCCTCAGGGGAGACTCAGTGCAGTGCACCTGGAAAGGGTGGTGGGTCTGGCACACACCATGGCCCCCTGCGCTTGATGAGGCCTCTGCTAAGCCAGCATCCATGGTCACCTCCCACAGTCTGCTTTCCAAACCTTTGAGACAAGCTTTCCTGGATACTGTTTCCTTTGCAGCCACCTCCAGTGGACACAGCTCTCTCACACATGCCTCTTATCTCCTGAGGGCCAGGAAGATTCTCGTTCACTCCCCTTACCACAGCCCAACCATTGCTCCTCCACTCCCAGATAAACATCCTCAGGAACTGGGGCTCATGTCATCACCAGCCTCTGCTCCTCTTCATCACTGCCATCTCTGAGCGCTTGGTCACTGCCTCATGATCGGCTCCTACCTACCATGGCCTGTGAGAATGGAAAGAGCTGCCGTTTACTGAGCTCTTCCACATGCCAGGCCCTCTGCTACTTAACTCACACACACTGGCTCAGCCAGCCGCCCCAGCCACCCTAGGAGGCCGGTACTGTGAGTGGTAGTAAGTGGTGGAGCAGCATTTTGGACCAAACGTGTCTCACCTTAACCGTCACACTATAACACCTCTCTTTTATTCATTGATTCATTCATTCAGCAAATCCAAATAAATCACCAAAATCGCATGGAACCCTGTGCTTCAAATACTGTCTCTCTCACTTGACAACTCCCTCTCCCCTTGACTTTCTCCACATCCGTCCAGTCCAGTACCAGGGAGTCACCCATGGAGAGGGAAGCTGCAGCTGAGATGGTAACACCTGGTGGTGTTACCTTACTAGCATCTTGATGCTGCTTATCACTCCTGTGTCATTGTTCTCGGAACCTACCCTCACCATCATCTTCAATTCTGCTATACCTCCATCCTTATTCTAAGCAGAAATCTCATATCCAGCTCTGCAGGGAAAATAAAGGTTGTCATCAGTCAAGAACTCTCGGTTTCCCAGCCTCCAGTCTACAGACTTAACCTGCATCCCCATCCATCCTGCTTCCCTCCTCCACCATCCTTTCTGTACCTCCCGTTCAGGGTCACTTTTCTCCTGTGCTCTGGATATCATCTCCTCCCACTTTTCAGGAACTGCCTTCTTTCATTTATCTCTTTTCTCATCTCTTTACTGGATCCTCCTCTCACATCTATAAATTTGTTCAGGTCCATCTCCCCTTAAAAATAAGAACCCTCTCTTTAACTTGTGTTCACCCTCTCGCCTCTTCTTTTTCAAGTTTCTGGAAAGAGTCATCACCTGTTGATGATGCATCTCCATGTTTTCCCCTTCTATTTCTCAACCCTCTCCAGTCTAGCTTCCAAACCTGTCTCTCTACTGGCAGTGATCTTCTGATTCTAAATCCAGTGGACTCAACCTCTGCCTCCCTTTAAGGGAACCACTTGTCAGCAAATATCCAGTGAGCATTTCCTGTGCACCGGGCACAGCGCTAAGTTCTAGGGATTGTTCTGATTCTTACAAGCTCATGGCCAAGATCCTGGGAAGCACGCTTGACTCCTCCCTCTCCTGTTCCTTCTGTATTCATTCAGTCTCCAAATTGGTGATTCTCCCTTTTAAAAATGTCTTGCTTGGATCATTTCAGCAGCTTCCTATCTCCTTGCCTCAAGTTAGGTCTCTCTCCAATCCATTCTCCACATCTGTATCCAAAAGGATCATCCTGAAGTGTCCATCTGGTTGGTTCATTCTCCTGCTTAATGGTTCCCCACGGGGTACATGCAGCAGTTCTCAAAGTGCCTTTTCACACCAGTAGCATCAGTACCACCTGGAAACTTGTCAGAAATGCATTTTGGGGCCCCACCTTAGACCTTCTGAATGGGCAACTCTGAGGGTGGGTCCAGCAGTCTGTTTTTATGAGCCCTCTGATGTAATGTGGATACAGGCTCACTGGCCTGCAGGATAGAATCCAGACTCCGCAGCATGGCGTTCCATGACCTGGCCCCTTCCAGCCCCCTCCTTGTCCTTGCCACTCTTTCTCGCGCCCAGCATGTAATTCCCACTCTGGCTATACCAAAATATAGATCCTATCTCGCACCTCCACGTCTTAGCCTGCTCCCTTTCCTGAGGCTGTATTAGACACTCCTCTTCTGAGTCCCCACCATACACTCATCACCCTGTTCTACTTGAGGGTTTACTTATCTGGCAAGTCTTATAAGCCCCTGGAGGGCAGGAACTGTCCTGTTTGTCTATGTGAGGCCATCACCTCTGGCAGTGGTTGAGATACAGGTGGTGTACATAAATGAACAGATAAATGTGGAGGCTGAGGCCCAGGGTAAGGCAGCAACTTGTGGCAGAGGCAGGAATCCAACCCAAATCTTCCGACTTTCAGTCTGGGCTCTTGCCTCTCAACCAGGCCTCCTCCTCCTTCCATTGCGCTAGGAGAACATTCCTCAGATTCAGACCCTCGCATCCTTTTGCTCTCCTCTTGCTTCTCCTGGGCCTCTCTTTCCTCTTAGCCGTGTTCGATTTTCGGCAGTTCCTAGATCATTCTCCTTGATAAAGCAATGAAAACTAAACAGCCCCTGGCGCCCTGCCTCTTTCAGTTGTCTGTCAGCATCGCACAGCTGGCCCCAAGCCGACTCATCTTTTTGTTCATTGCATTTTCCAAATATAGCTTTCAAAAAGGTCTTTTGACCCTCTCCTCATAGCATACATCAAAATAAATTCCAAATGGACTAAGAAGTAAAAGATAAAAATACAACCAAAGGAAATGTTGACGAAAATAGGATAGAAATCAGATCCCTGGAGGGAAAAGGACTTTCCAGGGATGGAACTGCTAGAAGAAATGAAATCTGATAATATATGGAAATTTAAACTAAATTGACAACAAAAGAAGACTGGATACCACAAAAGTTTGGAAAGTATATTTAGGAAATATGACAGACAAATGGTTATCATGAAAGTTGACAAGAAAACCGCTAGGACCCCAGCACATAATGGGCAGGAGACTGAACAGGTTACACAGAGAGAAATATAACTAGGAAACAACAGAAATATATGTACCCTTCCTAGCAGAGAAATTCATGTGAAGACAACAGGATGCCATTTATCACCCATCACATCTTTAAAGAATGTGTTTAACTTATAAAACTGATTCTGGCAGGAGTACAGTGACAGGTGCTCTCAAAGGCTACTGGTCGGAGTGTAAATGGGGACAAGCTTTTTGGAAAGGAAATGGCACTTGGCCTCCAGAGCCATCACCCAAAGGAAGGAAAATTCTGCACACAAAGATTTTTATTAGATTAGTGATTTATAATGGCCAGACGCAAATATAACTTAAGGGGTTCATTATGTACAGTATGGTTCACCTATTTGACGGAGTATACCACAGCCGTTCAGCCACCCTGCAGGGGGCGTGGGCACGTGGACCAGCCATCACAGCTTCTCTCGCCTGGGCTCCTTCCATGTGGCTATGGTTGGTGAAGCAGCACGGGACTTAGTATTGGGAACAGAAGCCAGTGAGACTCATTTTCCTCTTCTGTGCAGCGGGGATAGTAAAAGCCCTGCATGGCTCCCTGTTCCACTGCTATGAGGCATGAGTGAGGCAGCGCACATGACAACACTTGACTCATTGTGCTCATGTGGGGAGATGATCACCTAAGAAGCGAGATTCAGCAAGGCAAGCATTGACGGCCCACTGGGCAGAATGCCCAGGCACAGGGCCCAGGAGTGGGTATGTCAGAGAGCCGCAACAGCCTGGGCACGGGGCAACAAATGGCACCCTGGTCATGGAGGTCTGGCCATCCCATTTCTTGGCCTCCAGGACACTTATATGAGCCCTGGGCCCTAACCGAGCTGTTTGCTCCAGCCTCTTGTAGAAGTTGGCCAGATGAAGTTTGGGGTACAGAGAAAAGCGTTGGCAATGAGTGTGGTATATTTAATGAATTAAAAATAATTCATTATATCTGGTGTGTGGCATGGGTGCAGTACTATTGGGCTCTATTCTGGCTTTCCTCCAGCCACACCCTTTGCCATGGAGTGAAGAAGGATATTCAGAGTCAAGAGGGAAATCCCCACCCCAGGTCCATCCTCCCTTGCTAGACCATTACCAGGTACCGGAGACCTCAGACTTTCTTGCCCTGTCGTGCCAAGTCTGCTTTCATCCTCCTGGGGCAGAATACATTTCACTGTGCATATCCCCAAGCCAAAGCAGGGCTGTTTGCAGAGGCTGTGAGCAGAACTTGGGGGCTGGGGGCATCCACACACGTGTGCACAGTGCTTCTCACGGTGTAAGATGGGACCAGAGTGGAAAGAGAAGGGAGGCAGGCTGTGGCTAGCTCTTCCTACACCACCATGGTCCAACACAGACCTCCAGGAGTCAGAATTCTAAATTCAAACCTGGCCTTCCAGGTCGTTTTTCAAGGGAGGATAGAATATATTTTATTTAACAGCTTAATACCTTGATTTATAACTGTCAAATATTAGAATCTAAAATTTAGACATGTGATACTTGGACATCCATTGGTAATTTTGTCCCTGGCCCCACGAATGTTAGGTATGAGGCTAAATGGATGTGGGGGCAATGACTGAAGATGAGGCTGGGTGGGCGGGGGACAGACGATGAAGGGACTTGTAAGCCAAAGTCACATCAAGGAGCTTGGACTTTATCCTGAGGGCTAATAATAGCAGAAGCTAATGAGCTGACCTTGTATCACTTGTGCATGACTTAATTGTCATAGCAAAAAACACTATGAAGTAGGACCTTCTTATTTCCAATATTTTATAGATGAGGGTAATGAGACTTAGAAGGGGTAAAGAACGTGCCGAGGGACACAAAGTTAGCAGTTAGGGTGTCAGGGTTCCAAAACAGACCTATGGAATTATTGGGGCAGCCCAATCTGTAAGCAAGGGTGGGCTGATAAAGAGCATGAAGGTGGGAAGGATCAGTTGTGTGATGGATCTGTGCAGAAGCCACAGATCTGGTGGTTACTTGGTTCCTGGGAATGAGGGAGAGGGAATGGTCAAGGCATATTGAGGATACAAGTCTCAGTTGTTGGAGATGAACAGTGATGGCTGGATCCCTCAGAAAGTAGATTGGATAAGAAAACAAACCTCTTGAGGCCTTGGCTCCTTTAGGAGGGGACTGGACCAGATGTTCTTAAAGGTCTCTTTGTTTTGAGGGTCGTTGGTTGTCTGTGCTATTATAGAATATATTTGTACAAAGAGTAGATGACATATATAATAGGCACTCATGTATGTATTTGCTGATTGGTTGATCTGGATTAATCATTAGCTCTGAAACATTTACATCTATAAATGGCCTTCTTTTCAAGCTCTTCATTTTACTTACGGTTCTCTTAGTGTGTCACCTTGTTCTTCCTCCCATTTTATGAACTGTGCATGTGAACCTTTTTTGGCTATGTCTTCTATGTGTATATTTTAAATAAGATAGCAGATATTTTAAACCTCTTTTTGGCTCTTTCTCACATCATCATAATTATGCCATGTATTGAGATGTTTGTACACAGTCCTGTCTTTTCCACTGGATTATAGACTCCCTTTGGGTGAGGAAAACAAAACCCAGACCCGTGCTCTTAATTGTCCTGAAAAGCTGTCTGAGTGGCAGTGGAAAGCCACTGAAGATTTTAGCCCTGAGAGTGTCAGATCAGATTTGTGCAGAGAAGTGAATGAATTGAAGGAAGGCAAGATGGAGGCAGGGAGACCTGGTGGCTATTAGAGTGACCCCAGTGAGAGCTGGTGACCTGTCCTAAGGCAGTAGCAGCAGGGAGCAGAAGGAGTGAAACATCTGCCCTGCTCTTGGCTGCACAAAGCCAGTCCATGGTCAGTCTCTCTACCCCCAGACCTCTCATCCTGGCACGTAGACTGCTTCTCTGCTGACAGAGAGGGAGGAGGAGGCTGCCGGGGGAAAACCCTGCGAGGGTGCAGGGAAACACTCCAGGAGCCCAGCTGGGAAGGCGCCTTCTTCCCAGGTGCTTTTCCCCATTGCTCCTGGCTGTTCTGACAAGAGCAGAACAAGTTGCATCAACAGGACCCTAGTGGCTCCCACAGATGAGCTGGGTCCAGACTTGACTGAGGCCAGAACGTTCCTGGAAGAGGAGGGATTCAACAAAGAATGCAGCCCACAGCTGGCCTGGAGGAGAGGTTTGACCATTCTAGGGACAGCGTCACTGGCTGGCTTTTATAAGCCTTTGTGTTGTGTCCTATCGGTCAAGGAAATGAAATTTGAGGGGCCTTCTGGGACAGGGCCATGTTCTGGTGGCAGGCTTGGCAGTGTCACCTAGCAGCAGGAAGGCCTCCAGCGTCCATAGCCCTCCTACAGGGAACCAGAGGGAAAAGCTGGCTCCCCATTTAAATGTCTGTCTGTCTATGCACTCGTCTTGCTGTGGCATCTGCCATCACTGACCGCACCCTCTGCTTCACTGTCATGGCTGCTGTGATGCTCACTCATCATAGACAAGACTGATTGGGCTCTTGCTGTGTGCCAAACACGGTGCCAGCTGCTGTAAAATGCCCAGCATCTCATTTAATCCTCACACTCTTTGGGAAGTAGGTCTTGTCATCCCTGTTATGCATTAGGAACTGGAGGCTTGAATAGATGACGTGACGTGCCCCAGCTCACACAGGTGTGGATCAGGATGTGAGCCTGGGGTTTCCAGACTCCAAGGCCCATCCTCTACATCACACTCTCCCTAGGTCTTCCCCTCTGTTACTGTGCTTTCTCAGTCTCCTCCACGGGCTCCTCTGTTTCCACCTACCTTAAATGCTGGTGTTTACAGGATTCTGTTCTGGGTTCTCATCTCTTCTCACCGCATACCAGAGATTCTTAATCTGAAGTCAACAAATCCCCTTGACTTCAGGGATTCTGCGACCTTCTTCAACAGTATGCAAAATGTTATGTGTGTGTGCCTGGGTCTGTTTTTCTGAGAAGAGGAGCCATAGCTTTTATTTTAGGAGACAGGCTGAAGTGTTGTTGGTTCTTGGTATTTTTATGGCTGGGGAAACATGGCAATGCCCAAATCATATCTTGGTCTTATTGTTCCTCCTTTCCCTAAAGTTCCTGAGGAGGCTCTGCATCAGGACAATGACAGATGGGGAAACAATAAAATAGCAGCACTGAATTGTTCATTGTGCTGGTCCCCAGTGCTCTAAAGCTGGGCTCTCCGGGACCTGAGACCCAAGCACAAGGCTCCTTCCCCCAGAGCCCCAGCGTGACTCGCCACTGCTGCTGGCTGTGGGCCCTAAGGCAGAGCTGCAGAGCTCTTAGCACGCCAGGAGAGGCCGAGACCAGGAGGCAGGCTCTGCCTCAGCATCCCCGCTGCTGCATAGGAGCAGGGTGTCAAAAAGAGCTGCGTGCGTGCGTGCGTGTGTGTGTGAGACTTCATCTCATACTGGTAAGTGACACACGTATCCTCAAATCTAAGCAGTCAGATCAGTCATTTCTCCTCCCAGGAAAGAGTAAAGGTGGGAAGAGAGGCAGAAGCTTCCCCCTCCCCACTGGAGCTTTTGTCAGATTCTCAAAGGGGGTTTGAGATAATAAGCTAATTTCCTACAGTTTCACATAGTCGTTACATATGGGACTTCTACAGCCGAGAGACGTTGTTTCAGAGAGGGCATCTCATGTGATAGAAAGAACGAGGTTCTGAAGTTGGATTCGGCTCAGATTCTCCCAGCTGCCTATGTATCTCAGGCACTTCCCCTCACCTCTCTGAGCCTCAGTCCCCTCTGTGAAGCAGGGTGCCGGGCACCAACCAGAGTGACCCCCAACTCACCTTAGAGCTCCTGGAGGGCAGAAAGGAGGTCTCATTCACCCTTGACCCCAGGCCCCCAGACTTCCTGAGGGAGAACAGTAATGATGATAATACATGGTGTAGCAGAAAGAATACCCATCTTGGAGTGACAACGCTCAGGTTTGAGTCTTGGCACAGCCACTTACGTGATCTTGAGCATTGCTTCATCTTGGGTCCCATACCTGTGAAGTGGGTGAAAGTTGAAGAGATGTAAATAAAGTCATGTCTGTGAAAACCAGCCTGGAGCCCGCGCACACCCCCAGCTGTGCCTGTCCCTGGCTCTCCTCACCCCTCGCAGGTAGCCCCTCCACTTTCTCCTCTTTAGGTGTGTGTGGGGCAGGCATGAGCAGGAACCCTGGGTGGAGAACTGTTGGGGCCTGCCAGCCTCTGGAGAAGGGACAGGGCTGTGTTTCGTTTGGCACAGGCTGGCACCTGCCATTCCTTTCAGTCCACATCTGGCCCTCCCGGGAGGGGCCCCTCTCTAGTTCTGCCTAAGATCTTGGCCATTTCCCCACCCTTCCTGTTCCTCCTGGGTCCTGTTATCTCTCCCTTTACCTCCCTTACACACATACTTCTTCTGGGCACAGAGAGGGAGACACAAGAGGAAGGTGGTATGGGGTCTGCTCTCTCGGTCTCCCTGGGGCTGAGACTTGTTTGCCCCAGGAGCCTATCCTTTGAGCTGACCCTTGGAGGACAGATAGAATTTGCCAGAGAAAGAGATGTTGCCACAGAGGTGGGGAGACATGAGGAGGGAGTGGCTGGAGCAGAGACAGTCCATTGAAGGCAGCAGAAGACGAGCCTGAAGAGGTACTGACAGTGGGGAGCTCTTTGCTGCTGCTGAGGGCAGTGGAGGAGCCGTGGGTGGATTTCATGTCTCCTTTAACATACACTGTCAGGTGCTGAGCTGGGCACAGAAGTGAGTCTGATGTGAGCCCCTAGCCTGTGGGGCGGAGGGTCATAACACACCACCAATGTTGATGATGGTAACAGCTGACCGGTGACTGTGAGCTAGGCAGTCAGCCTGAATTATCTCATTTAATTCTCACAACAGCCCGTAAGATAAATACTGTTAGTATCCCTAGTTTATTCATTAGGAAACGGTAAGTTCCTTGCCCAAGGTCTCCACACAGTTGAGTGACCAGAACTGAAGTTGGATCCAGGCCCAAGGATCTTCTGTCTTAGTCAGCTTGTATTGCTATAGCAAAATACCACAAACTGGGTGGCGTATAAACAACAGAAATTTATTTCTTACAGTTCTGGAAGCTGAGAAGTCCAGGATCATGGCGCTGGCAGATGTGGTGTTTGGTGAGGGCTTCCTGGTTCATAGACGGCCTTCTTTTCGTTATGTCCTCACTTGGTAGAAGAGGCAAGGGATCTCTCTTGGGCCTCTTTCAGAAGGGCATAAATCCCATCATGAGGGCTCCACCCTCATGACCTAATCACCTCCCAAAGGCCCCCACCTCCTAATACCATCACCTTGGGCATTAGGTGTTCAACATATGAATTTGGGGGGAACACAAACATTCAAACCATAGCAGATCTTAATTCTGTATCACCTCCCAAATGTTACTTTGGGATGAAGGGGGTCAGGAAAGACATGAGGGAGGAGGGGATGCTGAGTCTTAAAAAACGAGTAGGGATGGATCAGGTGGATAGAGATGGGAAGGCGGTTAGAAGGAGAGCATCAGCAAAAGAATGGAGCCATGAATTAGCAGGTGGGGACTTCAGATGGGCTGAAATGGAAACTGGAGCGGCAGGCAGGCCTTAGTGGCTAAAAAGCTCAGATCTCCTGTGGGCAGTGGTGATGTGATCTGGCTTCTATATAGAAAGATCATTGTGGCAGAGAATGGAAAGTGGTTTGGGAGGCAGCAGTGGCCCATTCTAGGCACTCGTTACATGTTTGTTGAGTAAATGAATGGAATGCAACAATTATTATCTACCATTTATGTTCCAGTCACTCTACTGGCCTCTAGGGTATTTAGCAGTCGACAAGACAGGCACTGTGAAGGGCCAGTCATCATGATAATCCGATTGAAAGACGATGAGACCTGAACATCAGGTGGTGCAGTGAGTTTGGGACGAAGGGATGGATCTGTGGGATTCTGAGAAGATAGAATCAAAAGAATCAGCTGGCCAGTAGGACAGGATGGACTGGAGAGGTGAAGAAGAATGTAAAGTCAATTGCCAGGTTTCTGGTTTGGAAGACTAGATGGACAGTAGAGGATAGGGAACACAGGCAGAGGAGCAGGTCTGGGGAAACTGGACACAGTTTCCATGTCCAACCACAGAGGATTGGTTATGTAGATTGTGGTATATCCCTGTGACAAAATTCTTAGAAAACATAATTTTGATGTCTGTGACATTCAGTATGTAGATATATCATTTAACCAAACCTCTATTGTAAACCTTTGGATTTTTTTTTCTCATTTTTCACTTTTATAAGTAACACTGTAATAAACAGCTTTTTACAAAGTTCTTCACCATTCTGATTACTTTTGGAAGAGAAATGTTGCAGTCACGAGGTATAAACAGTGGTGAGGTTTTTGACACATGTTGTCACGTTACTTTTTAGAAAGGCTGTACCACACTTGACTCCTATGGCAGTGTAGGAGACTTCTACCTCAGCGTACACCACAAGCACTAAGATCTATGCATAGATGCACAGACACACATACATATTGTAGAGGATTAAAAATAGTATCTTGTTATTTTAATTTGCATTTCTTTGTCACTATAAAGTTTTTTCATGCTTATTAACCTTATTTTTTGTTCTTTTCCCATTTCAGGGGTGTTGTTGATTTTTCATGAGTTTTTAAAAGATGTATTATTTGTGACAAAATTTTTCCCACTTTTTTTTTTCAGTCTTAATTTTGCTTATTATATTTTTGATGTACCAAAACACTTAAAATTGTTTACAAAGTCAAAATCTGTTTATCTTTTTGTTTCTAACATTTCATTAATAGTTAGGAAGTTTAATGATAAAATATACATCTAAATTTTCTTTTAGTTTTGCTTTTTTAGCATTTACTTATTTTGTTTATGGTATGAGGAAAGGAAGTAAACGGATATTTTTTCTAAATAGCAAATTTTATATATCACTTGCTGAGAAAACCATTTTTCCCACTGATGGTGAAGCTTCCTTTATCATAACCTAAGCTTATATATATATGTACAGTCATGCACCCCGTAACATTTCAGTCAAGAATGGACCGCATATACGACGTGGTCCCACAACATTAGCATAATACAGCCTAGATGTGTGGTAGGCTGTTCCACAGGTTTGTGTAAGTACACTCTATGATGTTCTCACAATGACAAAATTGCCTAATGACGCGTTTTTCAGAACGTGTCCCCATGGTTAAGCGACGCATGACTATATGGATCTGCTTCTGGGCTCTCGTTTCATTTATCTTTGTGTTGATTCTTATCTGGCTGTCACTTGTAATCATTGAAAATTCATAGTATACTCTAATATCTAGTTAAATTTGGGGGCTGTTTTTACCTGTTAAATCTTTTGGATGAGTTTTTGGAATCTTTTTGGTAAATTTTTTTTAAAAAGTCCTACTGGGATTTTTTTCTTAGAATTATATTAAGCCTACACTAATCTGGGAGGAATTGGCATTGTGTTAATATTCAGCCTTCCCATCCAAGGATATGGTTTGTCTCTCCCATTTTTTTCAAGTCATATTTTTATACCTCTCAATAAAGGACTGTAGGGTTTTTTTACTGTAGGTTCCACATATTTAAGTTTATTGTTTAGCATTTGATATTTTTTGTAGGATTGCAAATGGGATCTCTTTTTTATTCTATCTGGTGACTATTTCCTATTGAAGTACAGATCCCATTACTAAATTATTTTATCCATTCTAAGTTTTGTTGATTCTTTTAGGTTTTCTAGGCTAATAACAAACTCCCTGGAAATAATAGGTTGGAGTCCATGGTTTGGTAATGCCTCCAGGTTGCAGGGTTGGTTTGTGACTTTCTCCAGCAGTACTCAGGAGCCTGGTCGTAAGGGTGGACAAGGTGGATGAATGGGTTGATCCCAAGTTCACGGTTTCCCTGGGCTAGGGCAGTAGAAGGGCAAGGGGCAGGGGACTGAGGGAGCTCACGAGAGAGTAGCTGAAGTGACATACTTCAGGGACTAGACCAGGAGGGGCTCATGGACTGAGCAGAGGCAGGTCTGGGGACTAAAGGGAGGGAGAGGGTCGGAAGAAGAGAAAGTTGTGGCCCTGGAATGGACGCCAGGATGTCATGTTTCAGAGCTCATGCCTTTCCAGTCCAGTTCTGAGGTCTCTGTGGGAAGAATGATCCTATTTTGCAGTTGAAGAAGCTGTAGCTCAGAGAGCTTGTCACTTGCCCAGAGTCATCCAACTATAGTCAGCGGCAGAACTGGGATGTGAGTGTTGTTCTGCTATGCCATCCTAGCTCACATTCTGTCTTTATTTTTCAGGTTCACATTAGAACAGTTGACTGAGAGCAAGGAGACAGAAGGGAAAGGAGGCAAGCCCAGCAGAGCAGATAGGAGAGGGCAGGCTTCTCCAGGGCCCCTGAGTAGCTGTGAAGGGGAGGGGGGACAGCTAGGCCCGTGGGTCTGCCTATTGGCCCGAGAACCCCCTGAGGCCAGAGCAGCACACCCCAGCGTCCCACACCCTGTGCCCCGCCCTGCAGCTTGTTTTGTGTCCATTATACACTGTGACCCCAGCACATGCTCGCTGTTCTCCATCACATACCCTTGTCGCTGTCACACATTCCCGTGTCCCCACCACACACCAAGCCCTCCCTCTACCAGCTGTGTTTATTCCACATGCCCCAGGCTCCCCAGGATACACCTCATGCCCCCACCTTGTTTCTCATTTGCCTGTACACACTTTGGGTCCCTGCCACTCACCAGTCCCATGGCAAGCTGTGTGCCCAGCTCATGCCTACTTATGCTGTGTCTGCAGAGTGCGTCGGACGGCTTCTGGAAATCTGTGGCCACTCGAGTGCCCAAGGAGCCCCCTGAGATTCGCATTCTCAACCCATATTTCATCCAGGAGGCCGCCTTCACCCTCATCGGACTGCCCTTCAACAATGGCCTCATGGGCCGTGGGGTGAGATAGCTGGGCCCTAGGAGAGGGAGGGGGAGAACTGGGCCTGAGGTGCCTTGGGAAGGAAGGACTGGGTGGCAGGGCGGGGACAGAGGGCTCAGTCCTCAGGAATGGAGCTTAGCTCTGGGGAGCTTAGCTCAGGATCTTGGCCTCACTCAGCCCTCTAGCTGAACTCTGCACCTTCTCTCTTCCCTCCTCCAGAACATCCCAACACTTGGCAGTGTGGCAGTGACCATGGCACTACATGGCTGTGACGAGGTGGCAGTTGCAGGCTTTGGCTACGACATGAGCACGCCCAACGCACCCCTGCACTACTACGAGACTGTGCGCATGGCAGCCATCAAAGAGGTGTGGAGCTGGATGTGGGGCAGTCTGGGTGGGGCTGAGGCGGGGCACTTCCAGCACAGAGGACAGGCTCTGACAGTGTGTGCACAAACCAATGATAAAGGGATGAGCCAGCGGCTGGTCCAGCTGCCCAGAGCTCCCAGGAAGGCCCTGCCCCACCCTCAGCTAAATTGGGTCACCAGAGGTCCATCCCTGCCTGCGGGCCTCTAACCACCAAGCACCCTCTGTGCCCCTCTCCCCAGTCTCCCTGTGAACCCAGAGCCCCCTCCCCCAGCCTCCTCCCTGAACTTGCCCTCCCTGGCCCTCTCCACACTTGTTCCCCAGCTGTCATATGCTCATCTTGGCACCAGCTCAGAGCCATTCTCCTGACCACAGTGCCTCCCTTCCTGTAGAGGACTTCTTTGCCCCCTCAAACAACCCACAGGTATTGCCTCTCAGTCCCAGGATGCCCCCTGTACCTCCTCCCTTCCCCATGGCCAAGCCCTAAAGCTCTTTATCACCCAGAATTGCTTCCCAGGTGAACCATATGTTCAGGTACCTTAAAGTTCAAGAAGCATTGAAGTTCTCCCAGCCTGTCAGTCAGCCTCTCCTGGCATCTCTCCCTTCACAGCAAGAGCCCATGTGGAAAATCTGAACCCCTCTTACAACACCGTTCACTTCCACCACTAGCCTTCCACTGATCCCAGCCTGTAACCTGGACGTCTTGGGCTAGCACTCTGGGCAGCTTCTCTCCTCCTCCATCTGGGTGGTGGGGGTTGTTGGAGGAAATGTCCCATCTGTGCAGACTCATGGTTCTATAAATGTAGGAGTTCTGATCTCAGCTAGCCCTCATCCCTGCTCAGCAGTCTTTTTCCTTGCCCTTCTCCAACCTCCACCACACTGTTCCAGAACCTTATGCTCCCTGAAAGTTCCCACCCACCCTTCCTCCTCCAGTGAGGAATCTGAAGCCACAGTGGGGACTCTGTCCCCTGTGCACTCCTCACTGCTGCCTGGCCCGTTGCCCCTTGCAGCCTGGCTTCCCCCTTTACCTGACATGACTCCCACCAAGATCACCAGTGACTTATCTCAAGGCTACTATGTCCAGTGGACACATAGAAGTCTCATCTTTCCTGATCTCTCAGAATCACTTTTTATGTTGACCACTCCTTCCTCTTTGAAACTCTCTCCTGCTCAAACTTCTGAGTCAGTAATTTCTAGTGTTCCTCTCATCTCACTTGCCAGTCTCTCTCATTCTCTTTCTTGGTGTCATTGATTTCAGTCCACCCCTTAAGAATCAGCATTAGTGAGGGCTCCGTCCTAGACAATCTTCTCTTCTCACTCACATGTTCTCCAGGAGATTTACATCCCCATCCATGGCTTCAGTTACCATCTCTCTTGTTTCAGGCTTTTCTGGTTCATTCAGGCTACCTCAAGTAATGGGGCGTTATTTCACGGCTATAAGAGAGACTTGGGAATCTTATGGGAAACCAGAAACAGCCTTATGGCTGGGCCTCCTGTTGCCTGGAATGGGGTTCAGGAGTAGGAAGCTCATCCTGGATCCAGGACAGCTCCAGGACTGTCTTATCCCCTTCAGCAGAGGCTCTGGCCCTGCCTCATTATTACCATGACTCTGTGGGTCTTTCATTTCCACCTCTCTTCACACACCCACTCCAAACTGCTCTCACAGCCTTTACCTGCCTCCTGGCTTCTGTTTACTTAGATCCTTGGTCTCTTACCTAGTCCTTTTATGTAAACCTTATGTAAAAGTTTGAGGCAGAAGGTGAAAGGCCATAGACATAGGAGGGAGGCATGGAAGAATTTTAGGCTGTGGATTAGCATGGAGGAGGGTCACTGCAGCCGCAGCATGAAGTAGAAGAGTGCAAGGCAGCAGTGGAAACTAGCTGGGCGGCTGTCACAGCAGGCTAGGCACGAGCTGAAGACTCCTGAACTGAGCTGCTCAGTGACGACGAGGAGAGAGAGGTAAGAAACAGGATTTTAAATCAGCAGGGCCTGGAGACTGCCTCAATGCAGGAGTGAGGCAGAAGGCCACCACCTTCTCTGAAGCCCTCTGTTGGAGGCTGTTCCCTGTCTTCCACCTGCCATGTCTCAGTTTTCAGGCCGTCGCCTCCCGATCCTGCAGAGCCGTCTGGCTCCGAGGCTCGCGGCCTCTGCTGCACCACTTCCACGCAGTGTGCTGAGGAGCGCAGGCTCTGAAATCAAAGGCTGGGCTCAGAGCCCAGCTCTGTGCCTTCCTGTCTTTATCAATAAAAGGGGTAAGGAGAGCACCTACCTCCTAGGTTTGGGAAAGATTAGATGTGATAATGTGTGAAAAAGGCCTGGCACCTAGTAAGCACTCATAAATGTTAGCCATTATTATTAATGTTAATGTGTTTACCCCTGCTTATCACTGTTGCCTCCCATCCTCCTGGATGAGGATTCACTGAAGATGCTGGTGTCTGGGTTTGGGATCCCTGCTGTCACCTGGGGTGTCTTCAGTAGTCAAGTGAACCATTCAGTGCCCTGGCCTCACCATTGCTTCACCTCCACTCGACTGATGAGCCCATTCTCCAGGCCCAGTGGGAGTGTGTGGAATGTGAAGACACGTGGAGCAAGGATGGAGTGCTGGGGGATATGTAAGGGATATCAAAGGAATTCATAAAGGAGACAGAAAGTAGAGGAGAATTAGGAAGATGCAGGGTCACGGAGACCAAAGGAGCAGCGTTTCAAAGAGAGAGTGTCTACACTGTCCGGTGCTGCAGAGAAGTCCAGTAAGATGAGTACTGGGAAATGGTCATCGGACATACCAGTCAGGAGGTCCCCACTGACTGCAGTGAGAGCAGTTTCAAAGGAGTGGTGGTGCAGGAGCCCAATTGCAGTAGCTGAACAGTAAGTAAAGGCAAGATAAAGCACAAAGGTGGCACATCGGTAGTGCTCTTTGGGGGAGCCTCAGATGAGAAGGGGAGCAGAGGGACTGAGCAGTAGCTGGCGGATGAAATGGGTTCATACAGGAGTCGGCCGCAGCAGAGGAGTCTGGGCAGGAAATGGAGACTGAGTTGTCAGCACACCCACTTGCTCAGATACAGGGCAGGCAAGGAAGAGATTTCCCAGGGGGACGACAGAGTAGGAAGCGCAGATGGTCAGCGGAACCCTAGGAGCCCCAATGTTTCATGACGGGGTGAGGGAAGAGGAGCCAGAGATAAAGACGGAAGAGTTGCTGTGAGGAGGAAGGCTCTTCCGAGCGTGTGGACTGTGAAGGGATGGACATGTGCATCCAGACTCAGGGCTCCTGGTGAGGCAGAGACCCGGGACTACGCAAGTCCCGCCCCAGCCCACAGCCAGTGTAGACAGCGGCGTGCAGAGAGCTCCACAGAAGGAGCAATCAGGAAGAGAGCAGCTGAGCAGTGACCGCCTGGTCCAAGAGAACTACACCCACGGCAGACTTTCTGTGTACTCTTTCATAATGAACATTGTCAAACATATTCCTAAGTGTAGAGAATAATAAAATGAACTCCACGTAGCTGTCTCCACCTCCCGCTGCTGTCAGCACACAGCCAGTGTTGTTTCATCTCCTCTTCCTCTTGTGCTCCCTCCCCACTGATTACTTGGAAACAAGCCTCAGATACCGTCTCTTTCTAACCGCAAATATTTTCATTAAAGTTTCTCTAAAAGATAAGGACTATTTTTTTATCATCACAATACCATTATCACACCTAAAAAATTTAACAATAATTCCTTAATATCATCAAGTATCCAGTCCTTTGCTGACCTTTCAACCCTCAGTGGCTCCCAGTGGGTGTTGTTGAAACTGAGCTGACTGCTTGGTTACTTCTTCCTGGGGGTGATGCGGGGTGGGATAAGCAAAGCGCTGCGTGAGTTTCTACATTTGCTTGGATCCTGGCCGTACCATTCCTCCATTTCTCTGTTTTCTTACCTATAAAATCTCACTTCATTGCACACGTTGATTGAGCACCTATTCTGGGCCAGACAGTCCCTGCCTTCAAAGAGTGACAGCGAGCCAGATGCTTGAGTCTTCAAGGAATGAGGGTGAATCCCCCAGGGGTCTGCAGTGAGGAGGAGCAGTTGGCAGACAGCAGAGTATAAGGGCAGTGGCCTCCAAGGAGCCGGAGGTCTGAGCGGGTACAGAGGGACACCTGTGTAGACGCAGCCGTGAAGAGTGAGGAGGGCCCTGCCCACCCCGAGGCGCTGTGGGTGTGGATGTGGGGGAGGAGTCCCCACTGGGAGTGTGTCTGGGGGACACTGTCCTTCGGGGCAGCAGGTTTGTGATTAGCACAAGAAGTTGGAGGGAATGGTCAGAGGAGAGTAATATAGGGAGTTTTGCCTGAGTTTCAGACTGAAAAGGTTTGGAAGGTTGGAGAAGGTTGACTGGATCACAGTAAGGACCAGAGAGCGCTATAAGTTCTTACACTGGTAAATAGTGGCTGTTAATATTGCTCTGTGAGGCTCAGTGCTGACAGATGCAACAGAGCAGTCAGTTGGGTACAAACTATGAGAAGGCTGTTTGCTTTCATTCATTCATTCGTTCAATCCTTTTTCATTCTTTGAGAGACTTAGTGATTAAAGCTTCCTGGTGAGAATACTGGGGATAGGAAAGAACCTGAGCCTGGGTGCAATCTTCCTCCAGGAAAGCCCTGGAAGGCAGCATCTTCCCTGGAATTTCCACATTAACAGTAAGATGAGCCTCTTGTCCTCTGGCCCCCTGGCTCCTCTGACCTGAGAGGCAGGATTTCATCAGCTGCCCCCAGGGCTGGAGAACGGATTGCATCAGACCAGAGAATGACTAAGCCACCCACGTGGTTCTCTTTCCAGCTGGGTCCACCCCCCAGGCCTGGACCGGGCCTAAGTGACTCACAATGCCTGTCCTCAAGGTGCCTAGGACCTAGGTGCCCCGGACGTGCTGCCAGACAAGGAGAGGTTGAAGTCCATGGGAACAAGGTTGGAAAGCGTACATCTCCTAAGGCTTGGAGGAAGAAGTTAAGAGGCATAGTTCTCCTGGGATGGGGAAAGGGGTTAGAAGGTTATTTTCTCCAAGTCCCAGGAAGGGAGAGGATAAGCTGTGGCACTTCTAGAGCAGATTTCCTACGGTCACAGAACATCAGAGGGTGGTAGTCAGAAGAGGGCACTGAGCCCTGGAAGGCACGTTCTAGCCGGGCCATGTCCCAGCAGCCACCTGGGCTGCCCAACTGATCGCTTCTCCATCTCTTTCCTTCCAGTCCTGGACACACAATATTCAGCGAGAGAAAGAGTTTCTGCGGAAGCTAGTGAAAGCACGTGTCATCACTGATCTAACCAGTGGCATCTGAGGTGGGCCCAGCACATGGCCACAGAGGTCCACGCACCACCAAGAGCAAGCAGCAGTCACCATCACCTGCCCACTTCACTGGCCTCAGTCTGGCTCTGCCTGAGAGGCACAGGAGTCTTCAGACCCAGAGAAGGACAGCGCTAAGTGGCCCCAAGGCTGGCGAGGCCTTGGCGGGGCAGCCAGAGCTGTGTCTGCTCAGAGGCCAGCCTCAGAGACCAGCACTCAGCCTCACTCTCAGCCTGGGTCCTTAAAGCCAGAGGGCCAGGAGGCCACTGGCCATGCCTAGCGGGCCCAGCATGCGGGAGGTGGACATTAGGCAGCAAGGCTGCTGCCAGAATCATTTCTCCAATCAGTGTTTGGTGTATTATCATTTTGTGAATTTGGGTGGTGGGAGGGTAGGGATAATTTATTTTTAAATAAGGTTGGAGATGTCAGTTTGGTCCACTTGCTGTACGAAAAGAGGCCCAGTAGAGAGCCCATCAGGCAGTGGTACCAGTGGGCTCCCTGTAGAGTAGGAGAGTCGGGACTATCCTGTACCCTGCACTGGGCTACAGGGAAGTAGGCAGGATCTCATGCCAGCCCCCTCCAGCTCATGACACTGTTTGGCCTTTCTTGGGGAGAAGATGGGGTATTCCCATTCACCAGCCCCTAGCTGTCCCACAGGGAAACCTTGGAGCCATCCTTTAAACCAACAAGACAGCCTCAGGCTAGAGCAGAGAGAACTTCCAAGCCCAGGAGGCGAGGCGAGGCCCAGGCTGGTGGAAATGGCACTACCACCCCCCCACCACTGCAACTGACCCATAGGACGGTGCGCCAGGCCTGGACTGACTGACTGGGCAGCTGTTCTGGGTTTTAGCAATGAGACTGCCAGGTCCTTGGGTTCGCCTTTAGCCTGGACCAGAGGGAAGTGAGGCTCAAGGACCTTACCCAGACTGTGGCAGTCGTCCTGGGCAGCCATCATGGAAGCAATAAAGCTCTTCCCTGAACCTGGCCTCCTCTTGCTTTCTCTGACTTTCCTGGAAGAAACAGGAACCTGGAGCCTCAGCAACTGTGCTAAACCCAAGGGCCATCTCTCCAGGCTACAGATTGCTGGGTCCCTTTCAATTCTTACGTCAACTGCAGGCCCTGGGTAGCCACCTAGAAGTCTTCTGGAGCCTCTCCTGTCCCACACAGTCCTGCACCATCTTTGCCTTAAGAGAGGCAGACCATGAGCATCAGAGCATGCCCCAGAGTCTACCCTGGTGCCTCCTGAAGCAGCCAGAGGGCAGGGGATTGAAGCCACAGTCATAGGACAGTGCTTCTGTTACTGTCATGTGGGTTCTTGTTGTCCCCCAGGCTGGAAATCAAGAGAGACGACAAACGGGAATAGGAAAGTAAAAGTTTATTAGCTGGTGGTAAGAGAGGCACAGGGGAGCCGGTGCAGAAAGGAAAGGGGCAAGTGACCGGCTCGTTAGGGAGCGGGACTGTGGGCTTTTATTAGGCAAAGGCTGGGGAGGAGCCTTGTCATGGTGTAGAGGTGGGGTTGTGCTTGCGCCTGCGCTGTCGTGTAGCACACTACTACATGGGACGCATGTATCATTGCATGCTAGCTCTCCGCCCCGGGTGTGATTTTTACTATGCTAATGGGGCTAGGGTCACATTCAGCGGACTCCTAGGTGCGAGGGCGCATGCGTAAACCAGGGAAAGTCCGGAGGCTGCGGAATGTGGATCTTGGTGGCCTCTGATTCTCTTAGCTTGCCGATTGGTTACGGGCCTTATCTTGTAAGGCCAGGGCCCTTGCAGATGGCCCTGTCTCACTTCTGGGTCACCACAGCCTCAACTCTACAGGGACAGAGGTTCCCGCAAGCACAGGAAAGATTCACTGCTGAGCCCCCGACACAGAGAGGCCCACAGACCTAACCCACTCCTGGCACCCCCAGCTGAGCCCTGGAAAGGACATGCTCCACCCCACCCTTAGCACACAGGCACACCATCTCCCCCAGCCCCCTCTTCCAGCACAGGACAGGAGGGCACAGCCAGCTCTAGGCACCTTCTGGTGAACATGAGAAAGGACATCCCCCCACACCTTACCCCCTTAGAACCCTGGAATATAACCCCTCCCTTCCCCGGCATCCCCAGGCAGGCCTGAGAGTAGCTCAAACACATGCCTACACCTGAGGCCATGGAGCGAGCTTCCTGCCGGAGCTGCCACTGTGGCAGTAGGTGGGGCTGGCTGGCCCCTTGCCCCTCACCTGCCATCCCAGTCCAAGAGTCCTGGCCATCCCAAGGACCACCGACTGCCCACATGCCCCCTACTGCTGTGGTTTGTCCTCAGGCAGGAGCCTCCTCAGCTGAGGGGAAAGCAAGGCCCTGACTGAGGGACAGGCAAACCCAGGGAAGCCACCCCATCTGGGCAGCGCTTGTGGGAGGCAGCAGAGAGCGGAGCTGTTCACTGCTTGGCCTCCTGTCCCTCGGGGGTCCTATCAAGCCTGTGGAGCGCCCACCACCACCACCAGCAGTTCTCTGCAGGTTGGCTTATCCCCACCACTGCACAGAAACTGCTCTCACAAAAGCTGTGGTTCTCAGCCCTGGCCGCGTACTCCAGAGTCACCTGGGCAGGTTTGGAAAACTGCACACGCCCACCCCGAGATTCTGATTCAGGTCTGGGGCCTGGATGTGAGGAGTTGTCAAAGGTCCACAGGTGGTTCTGATGCACAGCCAGGGTATAGCTGGTCCACACACATTCCCTGAGCACTTCCATTCCCACCCACGGCTTCCAGTCGTCAGCTGGTTGACAATTCCCAAGTTGCCATCTGAAGCCCAGCTCTCTCCATTTCACTCCAGGCTACAAATTCAGCTGCTTCCTGACCATTTCCACTAGGATAATCCATAGGTCCTTCCAACTCAACAGGTCCAACCTGAAGTCACGAGCTCCTGCCCCCAGCCTGCTCCACCTCCAGGGAGCCCCAGCTGCCAGGATGCGTCCCCTCCACCTGGTCACCCAGGCCAAAGGCATGCCTACCTGTCCTAGCCCTCACGCCATCCAATCAGGCACAACTGAGTTTTCAAAAAGGTGTGGTCCTGGAAGAGGCCGGGTAGCCCCACACTCTCCCCACAGCTCTGCTTCAGACTCCTCTGTCCCCCAGCAGCCTCCTGACGTAGCATCCGTCTATACCATGCCAAACCACCCTCCCCTCTGCAGCCAGCCAGTCACTGAAACGCGTGTCTGCTCACACCATTCTCCTGCCTGAAACCCTTCAGTGGTCCCCAGAGTCGCTGGGATCAAGTCCAGACTCCCCAGGATGACACACAGGATCTGGCCTTTCCTTACCTCTATCCATGTTACTCACTCAACCTCCACCCCACCTGCCAAAGTGCCCTCATGAGGCATCTGAATACCACCCTCCAGCTCCTACCTCAACCTCAGCGCAAATGTCCCTCCTCCGTGACCTCCCCTTCTTCAGCCCTGGGCACCGTCTCGGACCAGTGCTGCCCCGCTGTGCCGGGTGAGAGCGGTGTCTGCTCCCAGCTCCGGGCCAGCGGGAGGGGCGCGGTGGGCGCGGTGGAGCAGCAGCAGCAGGGGCAGACCTTGAGAGCCCCGGGGCGCTGCCTCGCCGACCCAGCGCGTTCCGTGGGTCTGCTGAGAAGAAACTCCGGGTGGGCCAGAAAGCGGAGAGCACTCGTCGCAGGGCGGCCACCGGGACCCGGAGACAGCGCGAACCCGAGGGCCAGTGGCCCAAGGCAGGGACCGGCCTGTCCCCTCCCTCCCCACCCTCGCTGTCCCTCTCCCGCCCTCAGCCCGGCCTCCCAACTCCCTACTTCGCACGTCTGCACACTGTGAACGCCCAGTGTCTGCGCCTCTCCGCCACCGGGTTCTCCACTCTGTCCGGGTCCCTTCCCAGCGTCTCCTCCTTCCACCACAGGGGACCTCGCAGAGCCAGGCGGGGACAGACGGATCCTGGCGGGTGGAGCAGCCAGGTGAGTCCTGAAAGGTGGGGCGGGGCGGGGGCGCTCCGGGCCCCACCCCAGGATCCGGTGACGCCGGGGCTGGAATTTGACACCGGATGGCAGCGGGCAAGAGACTGCTGAGGGATGGAGTTGGGCCCGGCCCCCAAACACAGCCCGCGGGCTCCACCAGCAGCAGGTCCCTCGGGCCCCAGCCCTCCCTGCGGCCCCCGCCCAGAGCCCTGCACTCGCGGTAAGCTGACCTGTTTGCCCACCCCTGTCCCAGCCCTGGGTTTAGGGGGAGCGGGCAGGATAATCCCCCTCCGCTCCTTTCTCACATCCTCCCTCTCCTGGGCCCAATGCACAGCTCTCCGCCCCTCCCAGCCCCTTCAGTCCCTCTTGTCGCTCGTCGGACTGTGGTCGCCCTGCCCACCAGCTGTAATGTGAGGCTCTTGCTGCCGCTACAGAGTGCAGACTGGCTGCCAAGCCTACGCTTTTGGCTAAAAGAGGCACTGCCAGGTGCATAGCCCTGGGCATGAGCCTTTTGAGCTTCGGGGGAAAGCCCAGCACTAGGCCCAGTACAGGTGCCTAGAAGAGCACGGCACAGCACTCCCGTGGTGAGTATCGGGCTGGCGGATGGGCAGGCAGGGCTGGAGGACCAAGTGGCCTCAGACGGCCAGGAGGGAGAGAGGGCCTGAGCTGCCCTCAAGAGACCTGCTCCTGGGCTCCCCCTAGCGCAGGGGGCCCTTAAGGCTGTCTTGCCAGGCTTTACCTCTGTCGGTGAGAGGCCAGCCCCTCAGGGCCGGATTTCAGTTAGCTGATCACACCTGGCCCTGAAGGACCACCCCAGGGAGGCCCAAGGAGGTCTGGCCCACAGGTATGCAGACATTCTTTGTGCTGCAGGCTGTGGGTGGAGGTGATGGCTGGGACATGAGCAGGCCAGTTAGTGAGGGCTCATGAGGGCTCTGGGGCCCCAAAGGAGTTGGGACTGCCAGCCAGTGTGGGTTCATGAAGGCTGGTGGGGCTCAGAAAGGCTGGCTGGGCTCAGGAAGGATGGTTGAGGGGGAAAACTTCTAGGAGCAGGGCCAGGCTGCCAGATCCACAGAAAGGTGGAATGGGGCAGACCTGGCCCAGCTCTCAGAGACCAGGCTGGTATGGAGGCCTGGCTGGCCCTCCTGGGAGTTGCTCAGGCCTGAGTCTGGCTGAGTTGGGAAGAGCCCACCCTCCTTTGAGTCTGCAGGTTTGGCAGATGCTGCCCCCTGGTGGCCACAGGAAGCCACCGCCCAGGCCCCATATTCTTAGAGGGCCCATCAGCCCCCACCATCTGCTGGCTCTTGAGGGACATCTGGGATCAGAAGAGACAACTCAGGCAGCTCTGGGTCCAGATAGAGATCACAGAGCGAGGTGCAGCAGGCTGGGTGGGCAGCACAGGCTGAGGCCTGGGCCTCACGATCTTCAGACAGCGCTCAGGTCAACCAGCAAGCACCCTAATTCTTCTCCAGGCCACAGCTTCCTCCTCTGCAGCCTGGAGAGAAGACTCTGTAGGACAAGGATGTCCAACTACCCAGTCCTGCCAGCTCCAGCCCTGCAGCACAGAGCAGGAAGGTCCTGGGAAAAGACTGCCCATGTGGGTCGTGCCTTGTGACCTTAGACAATAGCTGAGCTTCTCTGAGCCTAGTTTGCTCATCTGGAAAATGGGGATTACACCCTTTACCTCCTGGAGTTGTGCGGACTGAAAGAGGGCTCAGGTACAAAGCGCCAACACGTAGTTTCTCAATGCAGCGACCTCTCCTCCTCCTGCGTTGAGTCTAGCTCTCCAAGCCCCTTGTTCCTCAGCTGGGGAGACTGAAGTGGAGGGATGAGCTGCTCAAAGGATAACTCATCTCTCAATGTTCGAAGCTGCCTCAAGAGGAGGGTGGGGGAACAGGTCAACTGCGGCTGATGGGAGCTCTTGGTAGTGACAGAGATGGAGCCTGGACCTGGAGGCCCTTCAGAGCTGCCCCACTGGCCGCGGCGTAGGCGGCAGGTGAGTGATTCTCCCAGTGACTCCCACCTGGTCTTGAGGAAAGGTGGCTTGACTGGGGAGGGAGAGCAGGCCTTGGCCTGGGCAGGCACCAGAAGTGGGAGGGGAAATGGCCAGGAAGGGACCAGGAGTGTGAAGGAAGGTCAATGCCCTCCGGTGATTTCTCCCCTGGGCTCCCCAAGTCAGCTGACCCGTAATCCTCCAACCTCAGCTCTTCCCGAGCTCCCCCCACCCAACCAGGAGCCCATCCTCTCCTCGGCCCCAGCCCCTCCCTGAGCTCCCTCCACCCTGAGCCCACCAGGATGTCCTCTTCTTCCCTGAGGCCCCACTTTGTCTCTCCGGGCAGCCTGCCCTGTGGCCAACCCTGGCCGCTCTGGCCCTGCTGAGCAGCGTTGCCGAGGCTTCCCTGGGCCCCGCGCCCCGCAGCCCGGCTACCCGCGAAGGCCCCGCGCCCGCCGCGGCGCCCCCCACCGGCCACCTGCCGGGTAGGTGAGAGGGCGAGGGGGCGGGCGCGGGCAGGGGCTGGCCCGGGACCCCGCGCGTGACTCCGTCTCATTCCAGGGGGCCGCGCGGCCCGTGTGTGCGGCGGAAGAGCCCCGCGGCCGCCGCCCCAGCCGCCCCGGCCCGCGCCCCCGCCGCCCGCGCCCTGCCGCGGGGACCGAGCAGTGCGTGCCGGGGCCCGGGGCGGCCACGGGAGCCGGGGAAGCCGCGCGCGGGCCGCGGGGGCGCGGGGCTGCCGCCTGCGCTCGCAGCTGGTGCCGGTGCGCGCGCTCGGCCTGGGCCACCGCTCCGACGAGCTGGTGCGGTTCCGCTTCTGCAGCGGCTCCTGCCGCCGCGCGCGCTCCCCGCACGACCTCAGCCTGGCCAGCCTGCTGGGCGCCGGGGCCCTCCGGCCGCCCCCGGGCTCCCGGCCCGTCAGCCAGCCCTGCTGCCGACCCACGCGCTACGAGGCAGTCTCCTTCATGGACGTCAACAGCACCTGGAGGACCGTGGAGCGCCTCTCAGCCACTGCCTGCGGCTGCCTGGGCTGAGGGCTCTCTCCAGGGGTTTGCAGACTGCACCCTTACCCCTGGATCTTCCTGCCTGGGCCCTCCCGCAGGGTCCCGCCAGCCAGGGGCCTGAGCCAGAGATGGAGGCCTCAGCAGGTGACTGATGGACATCAACCCTGGAGAGATGGACGGACGACTGACCAGCGGCTCCGGGTCCTCACCCTGCGAGTCCCAGCCCTATAGACACAGAGACCTCACCATGGAGACCTTAGGACCCACTTCTCACGGACTCTGGCATTGACCAGGCGACGGACCCAGGACTCCTCCTCTGGAGAACCCAGCAGTGTCTGAGGGCTCAGCCTCAGCCCAGGCCCTGGGGGAACAAAATTTGGAGGAACACATTGTACTTGCATTGCTGAAGTGCCTTGTACTCACTGGTGGGAGCTGGACCCCTATTTATTTTTTCTAAGTTATTTATTTACTTCTGTGGTTTGTCAGCTCCTTTCCTGGGCAGTGGGGGCTGGATGGTAGAAGAAGCTGGGTAGAGGTCAGCCCTCTCCAGTCCACTCACAACTTCAGGCTGACTCAGCAATCACAGCCCTGGCCTAGATCTCCAACTGCTTGTCCCCACCCAGCAGCTCTGGGACATGGGGGTCATGGAACACAGGCAGAGTAGGGGCAAATGTGTGTTCACCAGTCTGGGCAGGCCAGCTCACCACCCCTACACAGCCCCCAGCACTTGGAACCTGGGGTTACCAGTGGGGAAAGCACTACCCTTGTGACCTCAGGCATTCTGGGAGCTTTGCTTAATGGGTCAAGACAGGCAGAACCACACATTGCCCCACCCCACTCTCATTGATCAGTATCCCACCCTCGGGGCACTCTGACAGGTGCATACACTGCCTCTGCTTGCAGATGGTCCAACATGGGGAGCTCACTACCCACATTCCATGAAGCAGCCCAGAGCAAGAGAGCATCTGAAAAGGTTGAGGGTGGGGAAGAGGGTGCAGTGGGTGGCTAGTTTGTGGGGGATGAAGCACAGAGCATCATGGGAATAAGAAGGCAGGAAAGGACTGAGGGTCCCCAGAGCGACCTGCATCTTGGGTGATCAACAAGGATATTCAGTTTTTCATTCAACAAATATTAAGTACATATTATATATCCGATGCTGGGTAGATACCAGGGATACAAAAGTGAAAGGGACAAGATCTCTGCCCTTAAGCTTAAACTAGGACAGACAATAAATAAACAATTACATATATCATTTAAATTCACTTTGACAAACAGTATGAAAAAGGACAAGAAGCTAAGAGGTACACACCTTCATCTGGAAGGAAGGAGGGTTTAGTGCCCACCCTGGCCTTCCACACTGTCCCCGAGTCATCTCCAAAAAGTCAGTGCAATCCCTCGGAGCTTTTCTGCATGTCCTGTGAAACCTTGTTTCCTGGGCCCTATGAATTTGTCCTATATTTTCTTCTTTGGAAATAAGATGGGACATGTGTTTGGAAAGGATGCTGAGGCTGAGGAACCATGGGACACCCAGAGGGGCTGTCGGGAGGCAGTGGGATATGCTAGCCTGGAGCCAAGGAGGGAGGTCTGGGCTGGAGGTGGATTTGGCAGCTGTAAGCACAAAGGCAGGAGCTGCAGCCAGGGTGCATGAGGGCACCATGGGGTGAGACAAGCACAGGGGGAATCCCTCGGGCACTGGACACTATTGACTGAAATTCCTTCCAAACTGCCTAGGGGCCTGCCTGCTCTGGCACAAGTGCCACCTTCACCCACGCGAGGGTGAGGAGCTGGCAAGAGCTGTCTGAGGGCCGTGTGCATTCTGGGTCAAGGAGGAGCAACGAGCCTGTGCTCCCAGTCTTCTGTGTTCACTGCCCCAATTCTGGGTGCTCCCAAAACTTTGGTGCTCTCATGCTGCCCTCAAACACCCCCTCACCCCTCTCTCTGCCTCCAAACTGATACAGGATCCTCAGTCTCCACCCCCACCCCAAGAAAATGGCACCAGTGCCACACAGTTTGCAGACACCTCACAAAGACCTGATCCCTGGCCCTTGTTGAGGGTAGAAGGGGACATCCTGTCAGTTCCAGGGTCACTGGGACCAGGGAGCCCCTGCTGGAAAGACTTGAAAGCCTGGCCTAGTCCCCAAACCCTCCAGGGCCTGCCCCTTCGTGGACATCTCTGCTCTCAGAGCCACTTAAAGGAGACGGATTAAAGCCCTCTCTGATGATGCTTACTGCCAGGGGGCCAGGTCAGAACCCGAGCCAGAGGTGCTGGCTCTCGACACTCCCCAAATTGCCTGGCCTGGAGGGAGTAGGGTCCGCCCCCAACTCAAGGCTGCATTCTGGGCCCCAGAGACATTGTGCCCAACATCTCACCAAGTCCCAGATGAAAAGCAACTTCTCCAAGAGAAACACATTTCCACAAGAACTGATCTCAGTTGGCGGCTCACAACAAACCAAATCCCTCTTTTTAAAATTATATAAGTGAGATCTTTTCCCCAAAGGAAACAAGCTGCGAAGCGGTACATCTCTGCCTCCGGTTTAGCAGAGGTCACCAGGCGTGACCTCACCAGGCAGAGACCTTTAGCCCCTAGGGCCACAGGCTGCTGTGGTATCTCCATTTTTGACTGTAGTCTTTGTTTCACATTCACAAAACTACATTGCCCTGGGCCGGCCCCGTAGCTTAGCGGTTAAGTGCGTGAGCTCCGCTGCTGGCGGCCCAGGTTCAGATCCCTGGCCTGCACTGATGCACCGCTCCTCTGGCCATGCTGAGGCCGTGTCCCACATACAGCAACTAGAAGGATGTGCAGCTATGACATACAACTATCTACTGGGGCTTTGGGGGGAAAATAAATAAATAAATAATTAATTAATTAAAAAAAAAAAACTACATTGCCCGTTTGAGTGGTCTCCCTGGAACTACAGTACTGTCTCTCCCAAAGACAGTACTGTCTCCTACCTCTGGCAAGACAGAAAACTACAGGCAGCTTTGAAATGACAGTTTGCCCAGCTTCGGGGAGCACCTAAAACTTCCCTCTAGATTCATGTCAGGGAGGAATCAAGGTTCGGGGTTCCATGTGCTCCCCCTGCCCTTGCCACTGACCTTCCGCCCCTCCTGTCCAGGGACTGCCGTATTCCCATGGCCACAGGTCCCGGTGACACAGTGTATGAAGGCCGGCTGACTAGCTAAGGTCTCATCTTGAAAAGGAGAGGTTGGGTAGAAAGCCGAGAGATCAGAGAAAAGATCTAGAATTTGTGCCATATGAGATCACCTTTCTTGTTCAAAGGAGTGTTCTTAACCTGTTTCAGAGTTTGAGAGTCTTTAGAGAATATGATGAAAGCCAAGAGTCTTCTCCCCGACAAAATGCTAAGCAAACCACCAATGTGTAAATCTGGCAAACAATGTTAGGAGGGCCACAGACTTTCTGAAGCTCATTCAGAGATTCCTTAGGAGTCAGTGGCCCTCGAGGTATGATGGCCTATTCTAGATACTATTATTAATGTCCTCCTGTAGCTACATTAATTCCTCCATCTGTACTTAGGACCCAGTATCAGCACTCTCTGTCTCAATTATTTACAAGCCTCCCCATTTTTCAACCTTTTTCTATTGAATTCCTCCTTTCCCTCTGCATTTAAACTTGCTCAAATATATCACAGATTTAAAAAAATTGACACTGATTACAAATATGTATATTATCTGCTTCCACCTCTCCTCTGCTAAAAGAACTCTTGCCACGTCACCAGTGGCCTCGTTATTACTAAACCCAAAGGCCACTGCTCAGCCTTTGGTCCTCCGAACTCTCAGAAGCACTCAACTTTGTCAACCCTCCTTGAAAATCTGTCTTCTTTCTCGATCCCACACTCTCCTGGTTTTTCTTCCACCCCTCCAGCTGCTCATTCTCAGACTACTTTGGGGGTCCTTTTCCTCTCTCTGCCTCTTAAGTGTTCCTCAGGGCTCTGATACAGGCCTTCTTCTCTTCCCATTCTGCTCTCTACCCGAGCAACGTTGTCTCCTCCTGTGATTTCGGTTACCACCTCCATGCCGATGATGCTCACGTTGTATCTTCAGCCTTTCTCCTGAGCACCAAGTCTGTATTTCCAGTACTTCTATCTGCACATCCTCAGAAACCTCAAACCTAATGTATCTGTCCTGAATACCTTCTGTTCACTCCTTCAGATCCACTCCCCGCCCTGCTCTCCCCTGCTCTGAGCCTCACATCAGTGAGCTACCCTGCTCTCCAGCTTCTAAACCTCCTCCAGGGTTCCATCCTCAGTGAATGGCAGCAACCTCCATCCAGTGACACAAACCAGAGACTTGGGCAACATGGTACACTCCTTGAGCTCAGTCACTTCCCATACCCACTGGTCCTCAGATCCTTAGATCTGCAAGTCCATCCCAATGTCTCTATTCCCAATGCTATTCTGTTGAAGCCTGCATGATTTTTGGAATGGTTTATTGCTCATCCTCCTAACTGGTCTCTTTGTCTTCAGTCTCAACTCCCTCTAGTCATTCTCAACCCTGAAGCCAGAGAAGTCACCATTCTCTTAACATTAATTGAGCACTAACTGTCACAAAATGGGCTAGTTATGGGGCTTCAGAGGTCAGCCAGAAACATATTATGCCATCAGGGAGACCACAGTTGGAGGTGGAGGTGGGGGAAGGGTTGCTAGGTTTAGCAAATAAAAATACAGGGCATCCAGTTATATTTGAATTTCAGATAATAAATGCTTTTTTCAGTATGTCTCATGCAATAATTGGAACATACTTATATAAAAAATTTTTTGTTGTTTATCTGATATTTAAATTTAACTGGGTGTCCTGTATTTTTTCTGGCAACCCTAGATTGGGGGTAAACAAGGAAACAAAAGAATGCAATCAGCCATCATAAGTCCCCCCACAGAAGTGTGACTGGGGTACAGTAATGTATGTCAGGGCAGGGGAGGATTCTACACTTACAAAGGGACAGGAATCAGTTCTACCTGGATGGAAAGGGAAGAGGAGCTAGGAAAGTCTTTGTGGAGGAGGTGGCACTTGACCTGAGCCTTGACAAATGGAATATTTGCACAAGGTGGATGAGGGGCACTGGGCCTGTACTGGTTGTCTTTTATCGCCTTCACTGCCTCTCAGCTCCAAATTCACCCTTTTCACAGCACATGCCTTCTCCAGCAACGTCTGGGCCTCTTCCTTGGGCTCGGTCTCTCTCAGCCCAAGGACTCTGCTACTCCTATATTCTTTAGAGCTCTCTTCACTTCTTACTAGCCAGTCCCTCATCACCTCAATCCCCTGTTACAGTTCAAAATTCTTATATTCACCTGTCCCTGTGTGCTCACTGTGTGCTTTCTCCTGACTGGCTCCAGCCTGACACAGAGCCTTCTCAGCGAAGGCAGTTGCATGAACAAAGGCAGGGAAGTGGGAACAGCCTGGTGTGTTCCCAGGATAGCCAGCAATTTCATATAGAATTGGGGGAGGGTCCTCATCAAGACAAAAGGCTGGAGAGATCATAAAGGGCCTTGAATGCCATCCCAAGAAGCTCGGACTTTGTCCTGAGGGGGAGCCACTGAAGGGTTTGAAGTGGGATTCGCTAGAGATGTGCTTCTGATGGATCACGGGCTGCTGTATCTAGATGGACTCAAAGGAGAAAGGCAGTCAGAGCTGTTCAGGCAAGTGCCGGCACCTTGACCTAGGGCAGAAGCAGTGTGGGAGCAAAGAAGTGAGGAACAACAAGCGGGACTTGGTGAGGAACTGGTTGTGACGGCTCGATGAAAGGGAGAGTTTCCAGGTGTCTGGCTTGGAAGACTGGTAGGGAACATAGGGGATGTAGTATTTTCAGCGTGTGAGGGGGGTAAGGTGTGGGGGAGGTCATGAGTTCAGTTTTAGATGTGTTCCCCTTGAGGTGCCTATGACATCTTGAGAGGGCAAGCACCCGGCAACTGCTGGCTCTGAGGGTCTGGAACTCAGGAGAGTCTGGGCCAGAGAGATTGGGGAGTCACAGCTCAAAGCCAAGGGAGTGGCGAGATACTGAGGGGGAAGAGGAGAAGCAGAGGCTAAGGCAGCAGAACCAACATTTAAGGAACGGGGAGAGGAAGAGGGACCAGCCTGTGAAGGAGACCAAAAGGGAGTGGTGAGAGTGGCAGAGAAAACCAAAACAGGACAAGGGGGGGAGTGGTCAGCATGGCCAACTGCAGCAGAAGAATCAGGTTGCTGAGGACTGGAACTGCCCTTGGGTTTCTTACAGCGTGGTGGCCTAAGGACTCGGGCTGCCTTCTTGCTGAAAACAACTAAAAATATTAAACAAAATATATATTTTAAAAAACATATATTTTTTAAATATATAAATATTTTTTTAAATATATATTTTAAAAAAACAACAAATGCTGGAGAGGCTGTGGAGAAAAGGGAACCCTCATTCACTGCTGGTGGGAATGCAAACTGGCACAGCCTCTATGGAAAACAGTACAGAGATTCCTCAAAAAATTAAAAATAGAAATACCTTATGATCCAGCTATCCCACTACTGGGTATCTACCCAACGAACCTGAAATCAACAATCCAAAGAGGCTTATGCACCCCTATGTTCATCGCAGCATTATTCACTATAGCCAAGACATGGAAGCAACCCCAGTCTCCCTCGACTGATGACTGGATCAAGAACATGAGGTATATGTCCACAATGGAATACTACTCAACCATAAAAAAGACAAAATCATCCCATTTGCAAAAACATGGATGGACCTGGAGGGTATTATGTTAAGTGAAATAAGCCAGAATGAGAAAGACAAACACCACATGATTTCACTCACAAGTGGAAGATAAACCAACACAGGGACAGAGAGAACTGTTTGGTGGTTACCAGGGGCAAGGTGGGGGGTGGGCACAAGGGTGAAGGGATGCATTTATATGGTGACTGACAAACAATGGTGTACAACAAAAATTTCACAATAAAGAAAAAATTAAAAAATTAAATAAATAAAGGGGCCGGCCTGGTGGCGCAAGCGGTTAAGTGCGCGCGCTCCGCTGCGGCGGCCCGGGGTTCGCTGGTTCGGATCCCGGGCGCGCACCGAAGTACTGCTTGGTAAGCCATGCTGTGGCGGCGTCCCATATAAAGTGGAGGAAGATAGGCACCGATGTTAGCCCAGGGCCATCTTCCTCAGCAAAAAAAGAGGAGGATTGGCGGATGTTAGCTCAGGGCTGATCTCCTCACAAAAAAAAAAAAAAAAAAATTAAATAAATAAAAAAGAAAATTTACAGAAAAAAAAATTAAATGCATCTATGAGCTGGCAAACGCAAGAAATATTCATCCCAAAAATATAAGTGAAGGCAGGAAGCTAAAAGGTAAGCAACGCTCTGTAGTTGGCTTTCACCTTGAGAGCAGTTTCCTTACTCGATGAACCTGAACACTGGTTCCCTGAGCTTATGGTAGAAAGTCTACTCAGAAACTTCTCCATCAGGCCAGAATCCCAAAGGGCTATGCCCACACTTAAGGGTGAACTGGAAATAAACCTGCCCCTCCTCTACCTAACCTCTCTCCACAGGACTCCAAAGAAGTTTGCCTGCATTTAACCTCAGTGCTAAGTGGAAGAGTAGAAAATCTCCCCTGAGAACTCTCAACTACAAGCAGGCCCTCATCTGGTTTTGCAGACCAAATTCACACTCTTTTGGAAGGCTGAAAAACCTCAAACTGAGAAGTTAATGTCAAGGACATAGGCTGCTGGTGGTTCCAAGTGACCCACAGACGCTCCTTCTCCTCCTCTCCTGGGCTTTGGAATGCTCTCTCCTGAATCTGGAGACCCCTCCCAGGGTTGTCACAGGTTCTGGCCCCTATATGTCCTATTCTTGTCCCTCAGAGAGAAGAACCTGTCTGGAACTAGCTCCCAAAGATTCATTCCCCACTTGGCTCTAAGCTATCCTGGATTGCCATCCACATCTCCTGGAAGTCTTCTTTGGTCTGGCACCCTGAAATGCCCCAACCCTCCCCAGGGCCTACTTCAACCCATCTGTCCCAGGTAATGTTTGTGAAGCATGTTCAGGAGCATTGTTGGTGAGACTTGGCTTCTTCCTCTGGCAGGGGAACCCCCAGGCTCAAGAAGAAGCCCTGGATTGGAGGCAGGAAGAAAACTCCCATTGACCAAGTTGTGGCCTCTGGGTGGAGCCCTATTCATGTACCATCTCAATTTGTCCTTTGCTGGAAGAATTACTGTTCTCATTTGTGTGTGTGTGTGTGTGTGTATGAGGAAGATCAGCCCTGAGCTAACATCTATGCCAATCCTCCTCTTTTTGCTGAGGAAGACCGGCTCTGAGCTAACATCCGTGCGGAACTTCCTCCACTTTATATGGGACGCGGCCACAGCATGGCCTGACAAGCGGTGTGCCCAGGATCCGAACCCAGGCCACCAGCAGCGAAGCGCGTGCACTTGACCACTACGCCACGGGCCAGGCCCCAGTTCTTATTTGTTTGAAGTGAGTTTCAGAAGAATTCGTGGTCTTATGGCCAGAAAGAGTCAGAGAAAGGTTTTGAACACAGGCCTAAGTCCAGAATTTGTGCTCTCAACCCTCCCCTCCCCCTTCCACAGTGACATCTCCAGTAGGCATCAGGGCCAGGGCATTTCATACCCCTAGGCACAGACCTGGAGTCAGTTCATTTTGGCTTCCTGTTTCCTCCTTCCAAATTTGCCCTGCCTCTCCTTCTTCAATTTCTCCTACATACTACAGATAGATTTTTCTACAATGCAAATCCAATCACCACTGCCCATTTGAAACCCCATCATGGTTTCATATTGCACTTAGGATAAAGTCCAAACTCCTTGGAGAGCCTACCGCTCCCAACTTGTCTTTCCAACCTCACCTCTGTTACTCATCCCTTCCCCCTTCCTCACCCCACATATATTCCCTTAAACTGAACACAAATTACTAGCTGTACTTCAAAGACTCTTGATAAAGATTTGAATGACTAGATTCCCACTGGACTTTGCTTATCAGCTAATTGAGCCCCCTCCTCCCCAATCTCTATTCTTCAAGCTCAGATCAAGTTTCTTCTCCTCAGGGAAGCCTTTGTCCACCTTCTCAGGCCTCGGGGGCAATTGCCAATGCCAGCTTCCTCCACTGAACACAAGTACAGAGGTCCTTTCCCTTTTGATATTTTTTTCCCTGCTGGGATAGCTGGCGAGAGTTAATAAAAGGACAAGTGGAGAGGTAGGGGTAGGGATGATTGGTCTCTGCTACCCTAGCTGTGTGTCCAGGGACAAGATAAGTTCAACTTGCCCCAACTTCGGTTTGATCTCTGAAAATGGTGAATAAAAAGACCCACCTCAGAGTCGTTGAGAGAACTGGACCTAAAGTGTGCAAAGTACTGTTCCTAGCACTTAGATGTGAACTAGTCTTATTCTAATTACTCATACAGACAAGTTGCTTCCAAGAACTTGATGAAATTCTCCGGGCACTGTCCATGGTATGTGGTCTCCCAGTTGCTCATTGGGTGGTCCTGAGAGCCGTCTTTTCTAACTCGTGAGGCATGCCAAGCCCCCCTGCTCTTCTCAGGGCCGTGCTGATGCCTTCTTCCCAGACAGCCCCTTTCCTGGGCCCCAGGATGCGCGCGCAGTGGAGCACCAGAGTGACTTGTCCCCCGATCCCCAGCCCCCAACACACACATCTTATTCTCCAGCCTGGGCTCCCACCTCCAACCACTGGCACCTTGAGTCACATCCTCCTAGGGAGCTGCCCCGCACCGCCTCCTGCCGGTCTGACTGGGAGTGCCCGTCAGCCGCGGTGGGCCCGGGGTTGACCGGCACAGCGGATCCCAGCCCACCTGCTCCAGGCCTCCGCCGCAAGGCGCCGCCCTCCCGCTAGGGCCATAAGGACTACATTTCCCAGGGTGCACAGCGGCGGGGCCTTGGCTCGGTGGGGACCTCGAGAGGGGCGCCGCTCCGTCGCCTGCTCGGGGGCGCGCGGGCTGGCGCGAGGACAGGATCCGGAATGAGTTTCCGCGCAGTTCCGCTGGGTCGGGCCGTGCCGGGCCAAGGCAGGCGCAGGTGGGGTACGGCGCTTGAGTCGGCGGTGCCAGAGACAGGCGCTCGGGGCAGCCCGCGCCTCGCTGAGGTCCCCGCCTCGTCCCGGCCGGGCCGGCTCGCTTGTCAGTCACTGGGGCGGAGGCAGCGGCAGTAGCGGGGCCGGAGCGGGCTGTGAGAAGAGCGCGGGCCAGGCCGAGCGGAGGGGGTCTGCCACAGCCCCTCAACTCTACGGACTCTTCGCCCCAGACTTGCGAAGCTGCAGCCCCGCGCTTCGCTGGACTCCTCCTTAACCCGTGAAGGGCTCTCTCCTCCGTCACCCCCCCATCCCCGTGACCTCCTCATGGGACCCGAGAGCTCACTCAGATAAGGGTGTTGTGGGTACAGGCCCTCGACCCTGTCACCCCTCACCGGCCCGGAGCTCGGTTTCCCCCACGGGCCTCTCTCCCCTGTGACTCCCTCCTCACAGATTCTGGGGACAGAGCCGTGACCTACCACTAGACCCCCGCCTGGGAACTCCTCACTGACGGCTCCCTCCTCGGGGCCCCCTCTGGGTCTCCTCCTAAGAGCACCACTTTTGGTCTCTGGCAAGCCCCCCACCCCCAAGCGAGGTGGGGAGGCCTCGGCAGCCATGCCGGCCCTGGGCCCCCTGTCACCCCGCCACTCCCTGGGCACCCGAGCCGGGGTCTAGCAGGGGGCCAGCAGCCGAGGGGCTGGGGCAGGAGACAGGTCAGGGTCCACCTCTCTGCTGAGGAGGGAGCAAAGATGGAGCGGCGGGAGGAGCAGCCGGGGGCTGCAGGGGCTGGAGCAGCACCAGCCTTGGACTTCACTGTGGAGAACGTGGAGAAGGTATGAGGGCCCTGGGGTGGGCACTCCAGTGACAGAGCAGAAGTTCTGGGGATTGACACTAATGCCAGAGCCCAGGCCTGGGCTGGGCGCCCGCTGGGATGGTGCCCCCAGAGCACCTGGCATTTGCTGTTCCTCTGGGCAGGCAGGATGGCAGTGTTACAGTGTCCTAATGGGCTATTTTTGGCCTTCCTTAGACTAGAGTCCTTTGTGGATAGATACTCTAGGGTCTTGGGATGCTGCGGGGTGCTGATGGCTTAGACCTCTAGCCAGACTGGCTGTTCTCCAGCCCCATGGGAACTGCATGAGCAGTGCAGTATGAAATCAGGAACCCAGGAGACCTGCAGCTCAGTGCCCAGGAACTATACTGATGCTGAGCCATCCTGGACCTGTTTTGTTGAGCCAGAGGCTCAGAAAATAATCTGGAATTAAAACAACCTGGGTTATGTTTTCACTCTTCCTTGGAGAAGGGTCCTTCCTTTATTGGGTGGAGACCAGACCAGTCCTGGGCAGGCAGGAGAAGGGCTGGCCCGCTTTGTTTTGTGCTGGGTCCAAGGGGTCTGGTCCTGCTGGCAGCCTCAGAGTCCTTCCCTATTCACATGCCCATATAGCTTCCTGCCGTGGCCCTCCCAGTCCGTCTCTTTGAACTGCTTCTCTGGTTCTTCTCTGGGTTCTGTCCCCAGAGGCCTGGGATGAGTGGGGAGATGGGGCTACCTTGCTAGAATGCAGGGAATGGTTGTAGATATTCTTTTGTTATTCTCGAGCCCTGTTTGCTGTAGTAGTGAGGATGATCCCTTCTGCTTCTGTTCTCTGCCTGCCTCAGCATCCCTGAGGGGCCAAAGAAGGGACAGTGGCCATAACTGGCTGTCAGAAGTACAGATAGGGCTAGGCCTCCTTGGATGGAGCCTGCTTAAGGGGTCAGAGTCCTGGCCTCACCCTTCCATCCCCTGGGGCTGGGCGGTGTTGGCATGGTGGTGCACTGTTCCATGTGCAACCAGGGAGATAAACCACTGTTTTCTTACTGTGTGAAGTCTCAGTGGAATTGGGACCTAGGGGGTTTGGCTGCTTAGAGCTCCAGCCTAGGCATTTGCCAGGGCTGTAGGCCAAGCCTTCTCTGGACCAGCTTTCTGGACCCTCATGTGTGCTCCCTGAGGGGTGTTCTCACCCTCCCCTGCAGTATGTCTCTGCCCTAGGGCTGCCTGGCAAAGTCTTAGTCCTGCTCAGATTTCACACTGGCTTTGGTGCCAGCATGTGGAGTGACCTAGGGATGATCCTGGGGGAGCTGAATGGAGCTGTTGGAGTTGATGGGAGCAGCTGTGCCTGGGAGGGTCCGGGCCCCTCAGGCTGTTCCGTGCTCTTCTCAGGCTTAGCTTCATCCCCATGGAGCCATTCGTTCCACCTGGGCCTTGCCCTTTACCTCAGGTGCCTGCCCTTTGGGAGAGCTCAGCCTCCTCCTTTTCTGCTTTCCCGTGGAGGTTCACTGTCTGAATCCATGTTTTGCCATAGGAAGAGGCTATGATAAGGCATGGGCAAGGTTCAGGCTCTCAGGGTATCAGCAGGACCCCAGGCCCAGGAAACACTGCAGAGCCCTGAGCTGTCCCTTCCTGCTCAGCCCTGCAGTCAGAAAGAGAGAGCAGTCTTGCAGGACCAAGTCACGCCCTCTGATCTGGGCTCTGGCAGGATCCAGAGTGGCCAGCACCTGCTCAGTCCTGTGCTGTCTTGCAGGCGCTGCACCAGCTCTACTACGACCCCAACATTGAGAACAAGAACCTGGCTCAGAAGTGGCTGATGCAGGCCCAGGTCTCCCCACAGGCCTGGCACTTCAGCTGGCAGCTACTGCAGCATGACAAGGTGCCTGAGATCCAGTACTTTGGGGCCAGCGCCCTGCACATCAAGATCTCTCGCTACTGGAGTGACATCCCCACTGACCAGTATGAAAGTCTAAAGGCACAGCTCTTCACCCAGATCACCCGCTTTGCCAGTGGCTCCAAGATTGTGCTGACTCGACTATGCGTGGCACTGGCCTCCCTGGCTCTCAGCATGATGCCTGATGCTTGGCCATGTGCCGTGGCAGATATGGTACGGCTCTTTCAGGCTGAGGACTCACCGGTGGATGGCCAGGGCCGCTGCCTGGCCCTGCTAGAGCTGCTGACAGTGCTGCCTGAGGAGTTCCAGACCAGCCGCCTGCCCCAGTATCGCAAAGGCCTGGTGCGGGCCAGCCTGGCAGTGGAGTGTGGGGCTGTCTTCCCGTTGCTGGAGCAGCTGCTACAGCAGCCCAGCTCACCCAGCTGTGTGCGTCAGAAGGTGCTCAAGTGCTTCTCCAGCTGGGTGCAGCTGGAGGTGCCACTGCAGGACTGCGAGGCTCTCATTCAGGCTGCCTTCGTGGCTCTGCAGGACTCCGAGCTCTTTGACAGCAGTGTGGAGGCCATTGTCAATGCCATCTCACAGCCCGACGCCCAGAGGTGAGTCAGTCCCCACCTTCCCAGAAAGGGACAGTCTGCTGGGCCAGCCACATATCCATCCATCCATCTGTTCAGTAAACACTAATTGAGTGCCTACTGCATGCCTGGTTCTATGCTGGAGATACAGCAGGGAACCAAACAAGACATGATACCTGTCCTTATGGTTCAGAGTGGGAAACAGACGTTAAACGACTAATCATCCAAAGATTTATTCAATTAAAATATTTCACTCTGTCTTCTCTTTCTCTCAACCAATCAGTCACCAAGCCCTGGCTGTTCTGCTCCTGACCAGATTGCAAATCTGTTTTATCGATTTCCACTGCCACCGTCCTAGACCAAGCTGTCATCATCTCTCTCCCCAGATTACTGCCGAGTAATCTTACCAGTCCCCTGGTTTTTACGCTTATACCCATCATTGTCCACCAGAAGCCAGAGTGATCTTTTGAAAATGAGGAACTAATCTTCGCTTTCTGCTCAGAACCCTTCTGTGGCTTCTCACTGCTCTTAAGATCAAGTTCAGAATCCTTAATGTGATTCACAAAGGTGCTGCACAGTATGGCATTTCCGACCTCATCTCATGCCATGCTCTTGGCTTTCTTTACTCACACACAGCCTTTCAGTTCCTTGAATGTCCTATGCTCCTTCCAGCCTCTGAATCATTGCCTCTGCCTCAGCTTAAGTTTCACTTCCTTATGGAAGTCCTCAATGATTTTTAAGACTAAGTTTGGTCTTCTCTATTATTTTATTTCAGAGCTCCCAGTGTTTTTCCTTCTTAGCCCAAAACACGGTTTCATTATAAATTAATGTATGTCTCCCCTTTAGTCTCTCAGCTCTGTGAGGACAGGCACTCTGTCATTTTATTTTGTCACATTGTGCCTGGCAGCACTTGGTAGCATTCACTATTTTTTGAACGGATGAAAAGTAGGAGTTTCCTGAGTGGTGAGGGGTGGGAGTGGGGGTGGAGAAAACTGGGGGAGGAGGAAGTGTTCCAGGCTTCAGAAATTACAGCAGGTGCAAAGGCCTGTGGTGGGCAGCACCATGGGACATTCAAGACCCAAAAAAAGGTGACTGTAGTGAAGTATTTGTTCAGCACATGTTTGTTGAGTGCCTGTTTGTCTATTGGGCCCTGTGCTGAGCACAGGGAGCATAAAGGTGAATGGGTTGACGTCTGAGACTCAGGAGCTCACAATCTGGTAGACACATGCATGGGTAAGTACAATCAACGTGATGAATGCTCTAATGGAGAAAGCAGGGGGCTGTAAGAGCCCAGAGGAGGCATTTAACCCAGTTGGAAGATTGTGAAAGGCTTCCCAGAGGAGGTGACAACCACGCTGTGTTTTGAAGGCTATGTAAGAGTTAGTCAAATGGAGGTGATGGGTATGGGGAGGACATTCCAGACAGATGAAAGACCCCGAGCAAGGGAAGGGTGTGAGAGAGCGTGTTGCGTGGGTGTGATTAGACAGCAGGGTTTAAGGGCCGTTTATAAGAGATTGGGCCCAGATCATGCAGGACCTTGTTGGCTAGGCTTAAGATTTGGTCTTCGTCCTGAGGATGATGTAAAGATATTAAAATATTTTAAAGAGAGAAAATGGCATGAGATTTTTGGTATAAGTTGGAGTGGCCAGGGCAAGACTGGAGGGCTGACACTAACATTTCAGAAATAGGGCTTTGGGAACCTTCGGCAGAGTTGGAGGGGGAAAAAACTATTGACAGAGATGGCATGGGGGAGTGGTTAATGGTGCTAGCCGTGGTATTAGTCACATCTGAGTTTGAATCCCAGATGGTCCACTTACTAGGTCTGAGACCTTGGATAAGCCTGTTTTAAGCCTCAGTTGCCTCATCGGTAAAATGGGTGTGATCATATCGACTTCACAGAGTTGTAAAGGTTTAAATAGGATAATGTGCATGGGGCCTGCCCTGGTATTCTATAAAGAATATTTTGGTATGAGGATTAAATAAGAGAAAGTCAGTGAAAGGTTTAGCATGGTTCCTGTGCCTCTGTAAACAGCAGTTGCTATTGTTTGGTCTCATTATTGCCTTGGCAGTGCGTATGATCCCTTTCCCCGGTTTCCCAGGTTTTCCAACTTAAGGTGGGTACTAAGCCCCAGGTCAAGGCCTTTCTTGGCATCCTGAAGCTCAAGTGCTGGCTGGACTCAGACAGTTGATGGCTGAAGGGAATTGGCTAGGGCCAGTGTGTGAGTGATGTGTGGTGTCCTTGGATATACCCAGGTTTCCCCACCCAGCCAGTCTTGAGGGCTTTGGCAGGTAATTGATGCCTCTTCTCCTCTGAGCGAATGAGCGAGCAAGGAGCCAGTGAGGGAACCCACAGCCTCCTGAGCGCCCATTGGCTGCAGTCCCCTTGGTTGCTTAGCAACTCTCCCCATTTTCTCAGCTCTGCTCCCAGAGCTCTAATTGCAGGTCTGGGCTGAGCTTGGTGTGAGTGGCAGCCGAGGAGTCCCAGCAGCCCTCCCCTGGCAGCTCCAGCTGACCAACGGGAGCCAGGCCTCTTGAACCCAGTCTCAGCCATGGCCCTAAAGACATCCTCTCTATCCCCCTCCTCCAAACCTAGAAACCTCTGGAGGCCTCAGGCTTGTTCTGTCTACTCACAGGTCTCAGGCACAGGTGCCCAGGTGGTAGGAAATCTATGCAAGAGTTTCCCCCATGGGTGGGCTGTACCAGCCTGGAGTCAGAGTTTGGGCCTTGCTCTGTCTACTCTAGTTTCCTAGCTTGGGCTTGAGAAAGTCACCTGCAGTGGCTTTGACTCCTGGGTCATCCAGCCACTGCTGTTGCCCAGTGTCCTGACACTAGCCCTCCCCTTGGCTGAGCTTGCACTCAGGTCACCCTTTCTTCATTCTTCCACAGCTGCTGCCTGCCTGGCTCTCTCTCCTTCGAAATGTTTGTTTATTTGTTTTTCTGAAGTATGTTCTTAATCCTGGAAAAGCTTTTCACTGGGGTCTGGAGGAGGGGGAGGGTGAATTAGACAGGCTCTTGGGGGCTCCCATCAGTTAGGGCTTGAGATATGGGCTGAGATCTGCATAGATTCTTTGGGAAAATTCAGTTTGGGCCCTGAAAGAGAAGCAGACCTGTAGCAGTATAAGGGGCTGTCTCAGCCTAGAATCTGTCTCTAAGTTGCTGTATGACCTTGGGTAGTACTCTGAGCCCTTCTGGGCTATATTGTCCTTGATTTAGCCTGTTATGAGGCTTAGATAAGACAAATTAAGAACCCTCACTGAGTACCTATTATGTACATGAACTTTGGCAGGTGTGAGGGAGCCTTGGCATACAGTGGGGATGCTGTGGGGGTAGGATACTACCTCCTGCTCCCGTCTCAGCTGCTGGGGAGCTCACAGGCCGTGGCCTTGGCTCTGCTCACGCTCTTTGTGCCAGAGTCTGGCCTGAAGGTGCCCATTGTCTGATGGTGCAGCCCGTGTCAGGGTCATGAGACTGAAGCTATCCCAGCTGTCTCCAAGCAGCAGCCTCTGGGGTTGTCTCTGGGCTGTGAGTATCTTGGTATGGACGCCTTGTCCTGCCAGAATGGGGATATGGAGAAGAAGGCCAACATCCTGGGCTGGTTGCCTCTTGTCCTTCTTATCCTCCTGCTAAGGTTATGAGGCTACCTGCCTAGCAACCTGCTTGGGGCAAGTCCAGATCGAACTCCTTCTGAACCCTCAGTCCCTACCTCTCTCCATAGATTGCTATGGTGACACTATGATTGACAGCAGAGGGGTCCCACGCATCTGATCCCCCTGAGAGCATCACTTCCTCTGCTTAGTCTGATCTCCACAGAGCAGGCTGCTGGGGGGGGATCAGTGGGATGGAGCTAGCCTTCTCTCATTCTCCTTTCTGTACTGTGCTTCCTCTGCTCCTTCTTTAGGGATCATTGTACTTCAGGGCTTTAACCTGGACCATCTTGTTTTCTCTCATTCAACACTTTCTTCCTGGGCAGTTCTCATCTACTCCCATAGCTTTAATTACCAGCTGTTCATTGATGACTCCAAAATCTATGTCTCTTGCACTAACCTCTCCATTGGGCTTCAGGTTTTTATATCCAATTCTCTGGATACTTCTACTTCTTCTACACTGGACCTTCTATATCTCACCAGGTACCTCTGATTCAACATGCCTAACACTGAACTTATCACCTTCCAGACTCTCATTAAATTTGTTACTGACCCCCTCCATCCACCCCTCCAGGTCTCAATAAAGAGCTGTGTTTACTTACTTGTTTAGCCAGTACCCTGAGAGTTGTCCTTGACTCTTCCCCATCCTCATATCCAGTCAGCCATCAAGTCCTGTCCATTTTGCTTCTTAGCTCTCTCTGAGTTCATCATCTACTCTCCCTTCCTACTGCCACCAGAGATCGTAGGAGTTAGGATTTGGTGGTAGAGGGTGGAGTGGGAGGTGGGGATTGGTGCTCTCAGGAGCTGTTGCTGCCTTCTAAGGTCTTTAGCAGGGCTCCTGAGCCTTGTGTTAACTCTTGTGTCTCCCATCCTTGTTCAGTCTCCCCTAATACTGTTTGTAGTAGTTTCCTAGAGTTGCTGTAATCAAGTATCTTACACTGGGTAGCTTTAAACAACAGAAATTTATTATCTACAGTTGTGGAGGCTAGAGGTCCAAAATCAAGGTGTCAGCTCCCCCTGAAACCTGGAGGAAAATCCTCCCTTACCTCTTCGTAACTTCTGGTGGTTTGCGAGCAGTCTCCGGCGTTCCTTGGCTTGCAGATGCGTAATTCCAGTCTCTGCCTTTGTTGTCCCATGTCAATCTCCCTGTAGGCCTCTGTCTTCACATGGATGTCTTCTTATAAGGACACCAGTCATATTGTATTAGGGCCACCCCCCTACTCTATGACCTCATCTGCAATGCCCCTATTTCCAAATAAGGTCATTCTGAGGTACTGGAGGTGAGGACTTCAACATATCTTTTTTAGGGGGACACAATTCAACCCATAACAGTCTGCCCTCTGACCCCCCCGCAAATTTGTGTCCCTCCTACATGCAAAATACATACCTCATCCCAACCTCCCCTAAAGTCTTAAACCATTCCAATGTCAACTCTAAATCCAATTGGAAGACTGAAAGCCCATAATACTGACCTTCTCATATTTCCTTCCCAGAGATCCCCTGGAGGTCTCTGTTCTAAGGTTCTTCCCAACATGGGCAGCATGAAAGCTGCCATGTAGGCCCTGACCTCTTTTTGGCTTTGGATTTGATGTGAGGAGAGGGTTTTGATGGAAGACAGGGAGAATATGCCTTTCTCTCAAAGCTGGTGGGGTATGGGCAGACAGCTCTGATGGGTCTCCTCATCTCATGCCTCCAGGTATGTGAACACACTCCTGAAACTCATCCCACTGGTGCTGGGACTGCAGGATCAACTGCGACAGGCAGTGCAGAATGGGGACATGGAGACCTCTCATGGCATCTGTCGTATTGCTGTGGCCCTGGGCGAGAACCACTCCCGGTGAGGAGTGGGGCAGCTGGGGGTGGGATAGCAGGGCCCTCTAAGAGGTGGGGTTATAGAGCTCTCCTGGGAGAGGTGGAATCACCTTACTGTATCTTCTTCCTCCCAGGGCCTTGCTGGACCAAGTGGAGCACTGGCAGAGCTTCCTGGCCCTTGTCAACATGATCATGTTCTGCACGGGCATCCCTGGCCACTATCCTGTCAATGAGACCACCAGCTCCTTGACTCTTACCTTCTGGTACACGCTACAGGTGTGTCTACATGACCTCCAGTAGGACGGGGCCATGATGGAAGAAGGTGGATCATGGGCTTCTGTGCCTGCTGGTGAAGTGGCTAACTCTCTTCCTTGGCTCTCTCAGGATGACATTCTGTCCTTTGAGGCAGAGAAACAGGCTGTGTACCAGCAGGTGTACCGGCCAGTCTACTTCCAGCTGGTGGATGTGCTTCTGCACAAGGCACAGTTCCCTTCTGATGAGGAATATGGATTCTGGTCCTCAGATGAGAAGGAGCAGTTTCGAATTTACAGGTGATGGTAGCAGGCGAATCCTAACTCTAAATAGAGTCTTGAAATAATGAAGGCAATAAGGGAAGGGCCCAAGGCCAGGCTTCCTGAATCCTGGGGCTCCTTTCTCTATTCTCTAGGCACTTTTGCAGGGTTCTGAGGGTACTGGGGTGGGCTTCTGGGCTTGGGGGAAGGATCCAGGCAGTGTATAAGGCCTTCATCTGCTTCTTAGGGTGGACATCTCAGACACGCTCATGTATGTCTATGAGATGCTGGGGGCCGAGCTGCTCAGCAACCTCTATGAAAAGCTGGGCCGTTTGCTCACCAGCTCAGAGGAACCCTACTCCTGGCAGGTACCTCCCAAGCCTGATTCCCTCAGCCCTCCCAGACCTATCACATCCTCCTCCTCAGCCAAGCCAGTGGCACCCTCTTTCCCCAGCACACAGAGGCCCTGCTCTATGGCTTCCAATCCATCGCAGAGACCATCGACGTCAACTATTCTGATGTGGTGCCCGGGCTCATTGGCCTCATCCCACGGATCAGCATCAGCAATGTGCAGCTGGCGGATACTGTCATGTTCACCATTGGTGAGACCTGGCACACACTCACAAGCACATTCCCAGAGCCACAGGCACCCATCTCCAGCCACAGCCAGCTTGCTGGGTCATATCCAAGATGGGAGAGAGACACATGCCCACACACACAATCAGCATTGCAGCCAACTGAGTGTCCTGGCACCTCTAGGGGTCCTTCCTACAGTGTTTTGAGCTGCAATTCAGTGAGGCTAGTTCACTGGCAATGGAATAGCAGTGCTGGGCCTCTGCTGAGTAACTCCTTCCTGCTTCTCAGCTGTGAGGCTCATGTTTGAGCATGTGCATGCATATTTGCCCATTCACTCCTCTGAATGAGCAGTGTTCTGAACTGGGGCTGCAACTTGACCCTGCCAGGAGCTCTGCCTGCCTCTCAGGGACATGGTACAAAGCCAGCCTGGCCTGCCTCAGATATCCTCCCCTCTCCCTTCTTCCTCCAGGAGCTCTGTCTGAATGGCTGGCTGACCACCCTGTCATGATCAACAGCGTTCTGCCCCTTGTACTGCATGCCCTAGGCAATCCTGAGCTCTCTGTGTCTTCTGTGTCCACCCTCAAGAAGATCTGCCGAGAATGCAAATACGACCTGCCGCCCTATGCTGCCAACATCGTGGCTGTCTCCCAGGTATACAGGGGCCCTTGGTGGAGCTGAGCCCCAGGGCATACTCTGCACTGCGCCGATAACATATTCCTTCTTTTTATCCTCAGGATGTGCTGATGAAACAGATCCACAAGGTGAGCTCAAAAGTTTCTAGGAGGCTCCTTGGGGGTAGTGTGGGAATCTGTGGAAATCCTATCTTCTGCTTTTTCTTACCCCTTGTCCCTTAACCTGTGTTCTTGGAACCTTCCCCAAGAGGTTCATTCTTCCCACTCACAACCAGATGTATACAGGACTGACTCTCCGTGTTCTGCCCCACAGACGAGCCAGTGTATGTGGCTGATGCAGGCTCTGGGCTTCCTGCTGTCAGCCCTGCAAGTGGAGGAGATCCTTAAGAACCTGCACTCGCTCATCTCACCCTATATCCAGCAGCTGGAGAAGCTGGCAGAAGAGATAGTGAGTGAGCTGGTGGATATGTGTGTGTGTGTGTGTGTGTGTGTGTGTGTGTGTGTATGGCCAGAGAGCGGGGGCTTCCCTTTGTGTGGGCTGTGGCTGCTGAGGGGGTTGGAGCTGGCAATCAGGGCTGGGGCCGGGGTATCAAGCTGGGGCTGGGAGATCCAGAGCTTGCTTCACTTCTGCCCATAGCCTAATCCCTCCAACAAGCTGGCCATTGTCCACATCTTGGGGCTTCTCTCCAACCTCTTCACCACGCTGGATGTCAGTCATCATGAGGATGATCATGAAGGCTCTGAGCTCCGGAAGCTGCCAGTGCCACAGGGACCCAACCCCGTGGGTGATGTTGTCATTGCCATTGGCCCCCCCAACCCTGTGAGAATGTCATTGTCACCCCTCTAACTCTATGGGTAATATTGTCATTGTTAACCTATTCCCATGGGGCATGATGCATTTGGTCTTCTGACCCTGTGAATGACTTTATCATTGCCCTCCACTCTAGGGAGTGATGTCATTGTCTCACTCAGCCCTGTGGGTGATGTTGTCTTTTTCCCCAGCTCAACTTGGGTGATGTCATTGTGGTTCCTCCACCCCATGGGGGACACTGACATTATCCTTCAACCGCTAAGTGATATAATTATGGGCCCCTGTTTAACCCCTAACTCGGTGAGGCCTTCTACTCCAGCATTCACTGTCGCCTGTGGGCACTGAGGATACTTAGATGCTCCACATGTAATAGTTCTTGCGTTTGTGTTGCTCCCAGTCTAGAGGAAATACACGTAAACAGATTGTCACAAAGCAGTGTGATAAATACTGTGTTAAGCTCGGGCACAGGGGATTGGGGTGACCACTTACAAGCTGTTTGATCTGGGGCAAGCCTCAGCTTCCCATTCAAAACTGAGAACATCAGAATATCTGTCTTTCTTATCTCATAGAACTGCTGGATAGCAGATATGGTCTTGAGTGAAAGTACTTTGCATACTATAAAGTTCTGTACAAACTTGAGGGACTGCTTTGGTCATTGTTCCCAGTAACCCCTCCAGGGTTTCTCCTGGAGGAAAGGAAACCACAGTATCCTGACCCCTCTACTCAACTCCCCACCCCAGTTTCAGTTACCCTTTTGGCTTCATATCAGACATGGGCTGTGATCCTCCCACAGAGCCCCCTCTCCTTCTGTGGTAGTCATCATCTTCTCTTCCCTCACCTCCCAAGACTTCAGTCGGCTCTTTGCTCCTCCATAAGCTTTCTGTATCTATGCATCTCTTGGGGCTCTCTACCCTAATCCTACCCAGCATCTCCACTTCTTCAGGAGCTAGCCCATAGGCTGTTGGTACTAAAAGTGTTTTGCTGAGCAGAAATAGATAGGGAATGATTTTGAAAAAAGGTTACAACGTTTTAATAATCTTCTGAAGCACTCATGATATCCCTGCTTTGCTGTTTGAGGCTTCCTTTAAGATGATCCCTAGAATTCAGGATATCCTCTGTCATTCATGGGGGGTTCAGCAAACCATGCCCCCCCCCCAGGGTTTCATGCACTGAGTCTTCAATGTGCAGTCTGGGGTAGTAGGTTTGAACTCTTGGCCTACTTCCTAGTACCAGGTCCTCGGGTGGGTGAGAGTGGTGGTGGGGGCACCTCACTTCTTCCTGTGTCTTCAGGTTGTGGTGGTGCTGCAGCAGGTCTTCCAGCTTATCCAGAAGGTGCTGAGCAAATGGCTGAATGATGCCCAGGTGGTGGAGGTGAGTCCTGACCCTTGCTTTCTGCCCCCATGATGACTTTGCTCAGAGGTGGAGCAGGAGGAAGGTGTTCCTTCCTCACCTCAGCTTGCAATGGACTGGAGGAAATACAGGAGGTAAATCCTGCCCCGTAGACACAAGAAATCTTTTGGGAAGACATTCAGAACTTCCCAGTGTCATAAGAAGTGCTCGACCAAAGGACTGTGATGTTAGGACTGAGTGACAGTCAGGGATCCACTTTAGCATCAGAGACCTGCCTTGGGTCCCTTTTCAATTCAGAATTTTGTGGCTGTTGCTGCTCCCTGAGAGGAAATGGTGGAGATCTAAGTAGCAAGAGTTGAGTTACAAAGTTCCATCCTGTGCTCCTCCGAGAAGGCTTTTTGCCTCCTGCCTTTCAGGGTGAGGGTCAGACTTGTTTATCTTCCTTGGTTCACAGGGCCAGGCAAGGCTAATAGGTAAGGCCCCTTCTTAGGCCTTCTCTGTGCAGGGTCTCAGTTCTGTTCCAGCCAATTGTGACCTGCTGGCCAAGGCTGCTTTGCTTGCCTTTTTTTTTAATTGAAATATATTTGATATATAACATTGTGTAAATTTAAGGTGTACAACATGTTGATTTGACACATATAATGTGATTGCCATTATAGCAATCATATCACATAATTATCATTTCTTTTTAGTTGTTGGAATAATTTTAAGATCTAGTCTCTTAGCAGGTTTGAGATTATAATACAATACTGCTGTCTGTTTCATGGGCCCCTTTGCTTTTTTCCCAAGGCGGTGTGCGCTATCTTCGAGAAGTCTGTTAAGACACTGCTGGATGACTTTGCCCCCATGGTGCCACAGCTGTGTGAGATGCTGGGTCGGATGTACAGCACCATCCCCCAGGCCTCTGCTCTTGACCTCACTCGACAGGTGGGCCTTCTGGTTGGGGGAGTAGTGTTCTAGATTTCATCCTAGTCAGAGATCTGACCCAGAGATGGGGTAGTGGGTGGGTCGAGTGTGGTGGATGGCTGCCCTGGCAGGGGCCCTCACCTGCATTCCAGGGGTACTGGCCTGTCCTGGTGAAACAGGGCCTCAGCTGACCATCACTCCCTGCTTTGTTGTAGCTGGTCCACATCTTTGCTCATGAGCCTGCCCACTTTCCCCCCGTCGAGGCTCTCTTCCTGCTCGTCACCTCCATCACCCTCACTCTCTTCCAGCAAGGTAGGTCCCGACCAGGGTCTCTGCTGCTGCCGCCACTGCCATTGCCTCTGCTTCCCCGATTGGGGAGCCAAAGCTGCCCACTTTGTTCTCCTCTGTCCCCTGAGTTGCACATGGGACTTGGTGGGAAACTTATGGGGTCAAGCACAGCACAATTGTCACCCTACAAAGAGTTGACACCTTAGGTTGAAGCGGTAAGAGAATGAATGATGTCTTCTACTGGCCTGCTGGGCTCAGGGCCAGTCTGGATGTGAGAGAGGGTGGGGCCAGAAGCTCTGAGGGACTTGGGGCACCAGGCTGGCTCCTTTTTGGGGGATGTAATGAAAAGTGGAAAGAGCATGGGCTTTGAAGTCAGATATACCTAGATTCTAAGCTCATCACCACCAACTAGTTGTGTGACCTTGGGCAAGTCATTTATCTTTTCAGAGCCTTCATTTCCGTATCTGTGAAATGGAGACTTCATATACTTGATAGGATTGTTACAGGTATTAAAGTAGCATCTTTTGGGCCCCTGGCTTGGGGTTTTTGCACACATAGTACTCAGTGAGTGCTGGTTCCTTTTCCTGCATCGAAGCTTATTCCTTTCTAGGCCAAAAACCTTTGGCTGTGGTCCCAGCCCCCTGTTCGCTGTGGCCCTCTGCCAGAGAGAGGTGGGAGCAAGGGGCTCCAGGCTTCCCCTGCAGTCTAACCCAGGTCTCTAACTTGGAAAAGAAACGGCGCTGCTCCACCAGCCTCATGAGTCTTGCCTGGATTCATGGTCACAGGTCTGAGGCTCACCAGGGGTCTCGGCTAGAGGCAGAGTGCTCTCTGCTTATGTCCTCAGTGTCTAGTCCCATGATGCTGGCCTCTGCTCCAGTGCTGGCCATGGGTGGGTCCAAAGTGAGGAGAAACCTGAGCCAGAAACCCAGGTGTGGTCATCCTCCACTCCACCTCTCCCACTCTTCGTATCCAGTCTGGGACAAGTCCTGGCTCCCCATTATTCCTCAGTCTGCCCACTTTCCTCCCCCTCCATGGCTGCTGCCTCAGTATAGGCTGTCACCTGGATTACCTCAACAATCTTGTAATTGGTTTCCTGGACACCTGCCCTTCTCTCCAATCCATTCTGTACCCTGCAGCTATAATGTTCTTAATAAAACACAAATCTGAGCATTTTCCCTCCCTGGCTTAAAACTCTTTTGTTTTTCCCTGTTACCCTCAGGTTATCATCCTACTCCCACCCACATAGCGTAGCACCTGCGTAGTTCTCACTGTCCATTCCTGTCAGCGTCCCCATGACTCCCAGCAGTGCAGCCACACTGACTTTTCCCTTACCGCGTACCATTTGATCGCTGTGCCTTGCTCCTCTGACTGGAATGCCCTATGCCCTTTGCTGGATGAGCTCTCCCTCCGTCATGCCTGACCCATGCCTCAGTCCCCAGCAGCTTCTCTGAGGCAGAAATGGGTGCTTCTCACTTTGTGCTGTACCTGCTTCATGCACACACTGCTAATACAGCACCCGTCACACTCAGTAATCAGCTTTCATGTCTGTGTCTCTCCTCACACTAGCCCCTCAAGGGCAGGCTTGGGTCTCTTCTCTCTGCATCCCCAGCGCCCAGAACAAGGCCAGCACAGAGCCAGGTATCAGATGCGGTTGAGGAGAGGAGAGTGAGGGCTCCCTGCCCTCAGAACCTTTCTTTCTCGGTGTCTGGCCCACTGCTAGCAGGGCAGCTGCAGACTAGCGAACCTGCTGTCTGCAGTGGGACCCAGGCGTGGGGCACATTGGGCCTCACTTTCCAGGACTCGAGTAACTCAAGGTTCAGATGTGAAAGGGATGGGCTGTATCAGTGGTTCCTCATAGCCTGGAGAAGGAAGCAGGGAAGAGATGATTATCTACTTTACAGTCGGGGAAACTAACTGTGGCTTGCGCAAGGTCACACAGCTTCTTAGTGGTGTCTCGGGCAGATGTTCCCGCAGCACCTCCTCCTGAGAGCGGAGCAGCCCGGGCAGGAGCTCCAGGCGGTGCATACCTTGTCCTTGCCACAGGCATTATCAGAACTGGAGGCAGAATAGTGTCCAACATCATATTTGTTGGGCTCGTTGGTTGTCTTGCTAGACAGGATGGCCCCCTTACCTGTTACACTGTCCTGGTCTTGCCATCCCTTCCTCAGGCTCTGCCCTCCCAGCGCACCATGGGATGACACACTGACTGGTTTCCCTCTCTCTTCGTGTGTCCACATGGTGGGAGCTGGTCCTCAGCCATGAGCCTGGCTCTCTGTTGAGTCCGTGTCCACATGGTGGGGCTTTGCTGGGTGGAGCTCTCATTTTTGGCCTCATGCTGCAGTTTCCTCCCCTAGGCCCTGCCAGTGGCTTGCCCAGCCATTCTCACAGCATACTGGGCACTGCCCTACCCAAAAAGGAGTCCTCTGATTTAAGTGGACCCAATAGCTTCCTTTCCTTGGCTAGTCCAGGAGCCCTAAGGCCATCGAAGTGAGGGGGCACCTACTCAGGCCCTGATACCCTGGCCTTTCCAGGGCCTTCAGCCAGGCCTCCAAAGGAGGTACCAAGGACTGACCTCCACACCTGCCCTCCTCTTCAATGGCTAGTGATGGGGTGGTATGTTCTAGGAAACAGTGTAGGGTACCCCAGCCTGCGAGAGGCCGCAGCACAAGTGTGGGGGCTATTTCTTCAGCTACATGGAGTCCAGCGTTGCTCGGGCACCAAAGGATCACTTGGGGGACTGGCCTGAGGAGGAGTGGGGAGTAGGTGAAGGCCCCTTGGGAGGGAGCTGGGGCAGGCCCGTCCTTCACTTTGCCGTCTCTTTCTGTTGGGCTTCTCCCAGTTCATGGTTTTTGTATGTTTTGTTTCTTTATCTTGCTTCCTGCTGCTCATGTGCCCCCACGCTGTCTCCCTGCAGGCTCTCAGTCCCACATAACTATATGAGGTTGAGTTGCTGTTTGTATAATTTTTTCTTAAGTTCCATCTTTATTATATTTTAGGGCCCAGGGATCATCCTGATATTGTTGATTCATTTATGCAACTCCTGGCACAGGTGTGTTTTAGTTTTATTCATTCACGTTCTGTTCTCTCTCTTTCTCTTTCTCTTATGTTGAAATTCAATTTAAGCCTATTTTTAGCTTTCTGTTGACAAATTTTTTTTCTGTTCAGTTGAAGAGTTTCTTCATCTGTTTCCGTGGAAGTTGACAACCCAACATCCTCCTTTAGTGTCCCTTTGCCTCAACTAGCTCAGTCTTCTACAAAGACCAGAGAAAGGCTGATCCCGAAGGGAGGGAGCTGGGCTGGCCTGGGGGCGGTCAGGGCGGGGGTGGTAACTGTGCCCAGCAGCTCCTGTGCGGCTGAGGTGCCCCAGAAGTTCAGGGGTAGGACTGGAATTGAAGGGCCTGGGGTTCATTGTCCCCGTGCTCCTGCCGGGAACTGCCCGCCTCAGTGCCCCCAGCCTGCTCTTGAGAGGTAGGCTGGGAGGAGCTCCGAAGGGAGGGGCTGAGATGAATGTGCTGCAGTGGAGCCCAGAGTTGGGCTGTTGGACAGGTTGTGCCGCTGCTGGGAGGTGGGGTGCTGGCTCCATTGTGAGACCGTGTTAGGATGTGTTTGTGTTTGGTGTGTGTTGAAGTGTCTTGGACCTTACTTTGTATGTTTTGAGTTCGGTTTGGGAAGGAAACAGAAATCACGTAACTGCTGTAAGTAGCATGTGTATTGTGTCGGGACAAATGTATACTTGAAGTGTGGGCATATGCATTGATGCGTATTGTATGTTGATATGTGTTAGGCATTGAAGGGTTTTGAATGTTGATATGTGTTGGAGGTGTTTGTGTGTTGGGCTGTGGGAGTGTGTATTATGGAGGATAGGAGTATATATTGTGGTATCGGTATTTGAGTATGTACATTTTGGAAGATATATGTGTTGGGCTGTGGGAATGTGGGGTTAGTGTGATGGGGTTTCTGTGTGTTAGGGGGTTCCTGTGGGTTGAGGGGTCCTGTGGGTTGGGGTAAATGACATATTTCTTTGCTTAATCATTCCACAAATACTTATTGAACGTGTAATATATGCTTGGTACTTTGCTAGGTGTGAGGATATAATGATGAGAAAAAGCAGGCACAGTTCTTACTCTGTTGGAACTCATAGTCTGTGGCGGCAGGGCACAGGAGAAGTGGGGAATGGGGAGTGTGTTCTGAGCCTGGATGGACTTGTGTGGGTGTATCTTTGGGAGTGAGGGTGTTTGAGTGTGTATTTGTGGATGGGTGTGTTGGGAGAGTACATGTGCTGGAGGACTGGGTAGTTTGAGGGTGTGGGTGTGCGGACATGGTTAGGGGATGTGGGGAGTTTGGGTGTGAATATGTAGTGAGGATATGTTGCAAATGTGAGAGAGTGTGTGTATAAGGGATATGATAGAGGTGTGTTTGAGGCTAAGTTTCAAGTGACAGTGCACGTGGGAGTGTTTGCACATGAGTGAACATGAGGGAGTGGAAGATATGTGAGGGGCTGGAGGTTAGGGCTCTGTGTGGTGTGTGTTGGGGGGTGCTGCTGGGGAACAGCAGTGTTTGATGACTGCTGGAGCTGTGCAGAGCATCTCCTGTGATCTGAGGATGTGTCCGTTGTGTCCTGGTACCACTTGGGGTGGGCTCTCTGCCCCCTGTACTCCATCTGTTCCCCCGACATGGCAGCATTGGCTCCTGGGCTGGGCATGGCTGAGAAGGGCCTGGACGTAGGGTATCCTGGGTGAAAGATGGGGCCGTGGCTCCAGCGCTCCTACCCTGCTTTTCCTCTTCCTGAGCTGGAGGATGTCTGAGGAATATAGGCAGGACATGGGAAGGGGGCAGTTGGACTAGACTCCATGTCCAGCTGCCATCTCTTCTTCCTGCTGCCCTGTTAACAAATCCAGGGGACCTTGACTGCCTCTTTGAATCAAAGCGAAGTCACTGCTGGCTACCTGGAGCCTGCAGGAGGTCTGGCCCTGATGGAGGGAGAGGGGGAGATGTTTGCTCAGAGAGTGACTTGGGACCCAAGCTTTCTGCATTATGACCCCCACCTCTCTCACATACACCTGTACATTCATGTACACATACATGTACATAGCATCCCTTGGCTGCTCCTCTCCTGACCTACTGAACTCTAGGGTGGTCTGGGTCTCCCAGTGATGGCTGGGTGGCTGGTTTTGGCAGCCTCTACCTGTGGTGTGTGAAGTTGGGCCTAGGGTGGCAGGTGAGTGGGGGGATGGTCCTTGGAGCTGGCTGGGGCTGGGCTTACCAGCTCCACCTCCTGCAGGCTCTGAAGCGGAAGCCAGATTTGTTCCTGTGTGAACGATTGGACATCAAAGCTGTGTTCCAGTGTGGTAAGTGGGGACAGGTGGAGAGGTGGGCCTGGGGCCCCTTTGGGAGGATCCTTAGGCCCCATCTGATCTGCCTCTGCCTCTCCCACAGCTGTGCTGGCCCTCAAGTTCCCCGAGGCACCTACTGTCAAGGCTTCCTGTGGCTTCTTTGTGAGTCCCATGCTGACCCCTGACCCCCTGCCATCCCTATATACCCAGCCCTGCCCTGCCCAGGACTCAGAGGGTAGGGGTATGGTGTGCAGGTCTTGACTCCTGGGAAGCGAGGAAGGAGCTGGTGTTGACGGGCCTCTCCATCCTCTGTAGACAGAGCTGCTGCCGCGGTGTGGGGAAGTAGAGCCTGTGGGAAAGGTGGTACAGGAGGATGGCCGTATGCTGCTCATAGCAGTGCTGGAGGTGAGATGAAGCAAGTGGGGGTTTGATGGGGTGGGGTGGGCCTCACTGCTGAGGCAGCTGCCCTTTTGGGAAGCTTGAGCCTTTGGTTTCCTAAGCTTCTGATTCTGTTCCTTCCTCAATGGCTGAAAGTTGTTAGGGTTGCTGTGAGGATCAGCTAGCTCTCAAAAAGCAGTGCTCGCTTGTCATGGTTTGGTTAAGGAACTGTCCTGGAGGGTGTGGGATGTGGCTGCAGAAGGGGCAACGTCCTGGTGTGCTGAGAATCCGTTTCCCTCAGGCCATTGGGGGCCAGGCCTCCCGCAGCCTCATGGACTGCTTTGCTGACATCCTGTTTGCCCTGAACAAACACTGCTTCAGCCTCCTGAGCATGTGGATCAAGGAGGCACTGCAGCCACCTGGTTTTCCCTCTGCCCGCCTCAGCCCTGAACAGAAGGACACCTTCAGCCAGCAGATCCTTCGGTGAGCAGAGCTGGTGGGTCCTGGGCTTGGGTCAGGAGGAGGCGGCGGTGGTGGTGGATGGTGCTAACCTGATTTTTTTTCCCTCCTTCAGCGAGCGAGTGAACAAGAGGCGGGTGAAGGAGATGGTGAAGGAGTTCACACTGCTGTGCCGGGGGCTGCATGGCACAGATTACACAGCTGACTACTGAGGGGCGCTCCGTCCCACCCACACCTCCTCCTCACCCCTCCCCAAAGAGTAAACCTGGACTTCCACCGCACTGCTGTCTCGGCTTCCTTTCTGCTGCCACCACCACCTAATTGGGTGACCCCAGTTGGCCTGGGGAAGGCTGGGAGGATACTTGGACCCAGGCCTTGGCAGGGAGTGGTAGGGATAACCTCCAGTCCCTAGGGTGGAAGGGGCACTGCTATAGCCAAGCCACCTGGCTGGAGCCTTTCAGAAAACTGCCATTGCCTTTGGCATGGGATGGAGACTGCAGTAGTACCAGCAACCTCCCTGCCCCCGTTAAATTAGTCCCAGTGTGCATGCATGCATAAAAATTTTTAATCAACAATGCTGAGTACTAGGTCCTAGTTCTGCCTTGCCTTGTTCTGTCTGAACAAAGGCTGATCTAGTCCATAATTACCATGCTAAGCTGGGAGAATGGGACCAGTGAGGGAATGCTGCATGGAAGAGGTTTCATTTCTTTGTTTTTTTTTTTTTTTTTTGGTGAGGAAGATCAGCCCTGAGCTAACATCTGCCAATCCTCCTCCTTTTGCTTTGAGGAAGACTGGCCCTGGGCTAACATCCATGCCCATCTTCCTCCATTTTACATGGGATGCCGCCGCCGCCACAGCATGGCTTGACAAGTGGTGCATTGGTGCACGCCCGGGATCCGAACCGGTGAACCCCGGGCCACCGCAGCAGAGCGCGCGCACTTAACTGCTTGCGCCACCGGGCAGGGCCCAGAGGTTTCATTTCTAATGGGAAGGGGAGGCTTTCTAGGTAGAAGACTTGCGGCCTTGGGCTGGAAGTGAGGTGGGGCTGGATCCAGCTGGGAGGGAAGAAATGGAGTGTGGCTTTGAATTCCTGGATGGGTTTCTGGTGTGGTTATGGAGACACCCAAGCTTGCACATGGTTGAGGAGAGGCATAGAAAGGGGCCGAGCGTGTGTGTGGGGATGAATCACAGCCCCCAGAGGAAGAGGAAGGCAGGACCCAGTGTTGTACCCATAGCTCCCCACCTCTGTGGTACCTGCCCAGCACTCGCTGGTCAGGGCTTGGTCAGGACCAGGGACAGCTCCAGGGCTGCGGTCACTCTCCTACCTTAGCACGGTTCCCTCCCTTTCTGGCTCCTCAGCCATGGTTCCACCCGGGGTTCCTCTGAGGCACCCCAGTCTTCTCAGTAAGATCTGACAAGCAGGACGGGGTTCTCCCCCGTCCCATCCGTGAGCCTTGAGTCTCCTTGGAGGTGATAGGAGAACTGGTTACTCTCCCACATTCGGCTCGCTCCTCCTGGTTCTTTTGCCTACCTTTGCACAAATTCTGAGTCCTCCATTCTTCATCCTCATTTAGTCTCTTCCCACACAGTCAGCATCAGTCCTCCCATCTGCCATCCCCTGAGGCCACTCTGTCCCGCTTCCCCTTCCCCTCCTTAGTCCCATTCTCACCTTGCTCTTGATGTCTCACTTCTCCTGGGGTATGTGATGTTTCACATACTTTTAGTCTTTATTCTCCTACTACGTGGCATCCGGGTGTCCTCTTCCTCCTCCTTCCCCCATGGCCCAATATAGCACGTCTAAGTTAGGAGGATGAGGGCTCTAAAACCAGGCTTCTGAAATCTGACCTGGGTTTGATAGTGATTATGCCACTGATTAGGCAGGTCCTAGTTAGCCTCTTAGAACCTCAGTGTCCTCATCTGTAAAATGGGACAATTCTTACTCCAAAAGACTGTAAACTCTAAGAATGTAGTCCCTGATGAACAGTAAGCCTTCAGTGTTTGCCGGATTGACAGACTGCTGTGAGGCTAACAGCGAAAGCTTTCAGTCCACGGGGTATGCAAAGGACTACTTTGTAAAGTTTTATATCTAAATTAATTTGACCCAACAATCCTGACAGGAGTACTACTGTTACAACCCCCATTCTGCAGATGAGGAAACAGCCATAGAGACGTTGAGTAACTTTCCTAAGATCCTCAGTAAGTAGCAAGTGGCAGAGCACAATATTCAAACCCAGGCAGTTTGGCACCTGAATTAAAAATTATGCAGTGCTACCTCCCAGATGATAGTGTGCATTAAGTGCTTAAGAGTGTGTGGCGGATAGGAGCTGCTCAGACTGGACTAGTTATTTTCAGGGAGCCGGTATTTCTGAGGGCGGGCGGCCGGCTGACTCCGAAAACTCCCAGAGCGTGGAGAGGAGGGCGGGGAACTCCAACTCCCACGAGGCTCCGCGCCTCCCTCCGGGGCACTTCCGGTTGGCCGAGGGCTCTGAGGCCGGCTATTGGTTCTCTGAGGGGGGCCTGGCGAGGATTGGAGGGTGGGGGCCGTGCTGGTTCAAGATTGGTAAGCTTGCTGTCAGCCCCGCCTCAGGAGCCCGGAAGTAGTCTCCCAGGTAGGGCCCGGTGTAGCGGAGAAACGCGAGTTTGGGTGGGCGCGGGGCTGGTCTGGGGCTGCCGACGGACTCTGACTGCCCAGTGCCCTGCCCCCCAGCGAGCGTCTCCGAGCCAGTGAGGGCCGCCTTTGAGGACTTGGGGCCTGAGGCTGACCGAGGGGAGTCCCCGCCGCATCCCGCCATCCGGGCTGTGCCACATGGAGTCTACGTTCAGCAGCCCCGCGGAGGCGGCGCTGCAGCGGGAGGCGGGCGCCGCGGGGCCGCTCACTCCTCTCGCGGACCTGGACCGAGTGTACGAACTGGAGCGAATCGGTGGATTTGTCCGCGACCTGGGGTGTCAACGGGTGAGGGCAAGTTAGGGAGGAGTGGCTCACCTCCCTGGGGATGGGTCGCCCAGAGGATGAGGAGCTTTGGGAAATTTGGGAGGATAGGGTTGGGGGGAGGTGCCCCTCTGGGACTAGGGGCTTTGAAGGTTAGGTAGGGACTGCCGGAAGGTTCTCCTTGAAGAGGCCCTCGGTGGAGGAGAGACTGTTCCTGACTGCATGGGTTATGCTTACAGGTGGCCTTGCAGTTCCCTGACCAGCTGTTGGGAGATGCTGGGGCTGTGGCTGCACGACTGGAGGAGACCACGGGGTCGAAGATGTTCATTATAGGGGACACGGCTTATGGCAGGTGTGAACCTGAGTCTAAGGATTGAAGGTGGGGTAAGCCTAGGGATCCAGGGCTCCTGGTGTTTCCCCTCTGTGACCGTGTCTGCCCCAATGGCTGTGTTTCTCCTCAGTGACGATGACTCCTCTCCTGATAAACTAGCTTCCCTCAATGACAGTGTCTTTTCATGACATCATTTTCTTCACTGACCACATTTCCCATTGATGACAGCAACTCTCCTGATAAGAACCCCCCTCACTAACATCTCTCTCCTGCAGCTGCTGTGTGGATGTGCTGGGTGCTGAGCAAGCTGGAGCTCAGGCCCTTGTACATTTTGGCCCTGCCTGCTTAAGCCCTCCAGCCCGCTCACTGCCCGTGGCCTTCGTCCTTGGTCAACGTTCTGTGGCCTTGGAGGTCTGCGTCAAAGCCTTTGAGGCCCAGAACCCAGACCCCACAGCGCCTGTGGTGCTGCTGAGTGAGCCGGCCTGCGCCCATGCCCTGGGTGAGGGGTTTTGCCCGTGCATGCAGGAAGGGTGGGCCACCTACTTTGTGCCTTAACTTCCCCATTTCACTACACTCCCACAGAGCTCTCAATATGGGCTTGACCCCAGCCTTTGCTTTTGGGTCACATTCAGTCTCCTGGGGATGAGGGGGCTCCTGCTTTGCCAGGCCCCAACCCTGACACCACCTCCTTCTTCCAGAGACCTTGGCCACTCTCCTGCGCCCGAGGTACTTGGACCTGCTTGTCTCCAGCCCAGCTTTTCCCCTGCCTGTGGGCTCCCTCAATCCAGATCCTGAGCCCCTGGAGCGTTTTGGGCGCCGCTTCCCCCTGGCTCCAGGAAGGCGTCTAGAAGAGTATGGTGCCTTCTATCTGGGGGGCTCTGAGGCCATCCCTGACCCTGACCTCAACCCAGACCTGAGCCGGCTGCTCTTGGGCTGGGCACCAGGGCGGCCCTTCTTCTCTTGCTGCCCGGACACAGGGTGGACTCAGGATGAAGGTGCCCGGGCTAGGCGGCTAAGAGCACGTAGGCGCTATCTGGTAGAGAGGGCCAGAGATGCCCGCGTGGTAGGGCTGCTGGCGGGCACATTGGGTGTGGCCCGATATTGTGAGGCACTGGCACACTTGCGGAACCTGACTCAGGCTGCCGGCAAACGTAGCTATGTGTTGGCTCTGGGGCGGCCCACGCCTGCCAAGCTTGCCAACTTCCCTGAGGTGGACGTCTTTGTGCTGTTGGCCTGTCCTTTGGGTGCCCTAGCCCCCCAGCCTTCTGGCAGCTTCTTCCGGCCTGTATTGTCACCGTGTGAGCTGGAGGCTGCCTGCAACCCCGCCTGGCCACCTCCAGGCCTGGCTCCCCACCTCACACATTATGCGGACTTATTGCCTGGTAAGTGGTGGGGCACTGCCTGAGCTGGAAACGCTTGGGGAATGGAGTTAGGGGGCCAGTATGGATCCTCTCTCTCTCTTCCAGGCTCTCCTTTCCATGTGCCCCTCCCGCCACCTGACTCGGAGCTGTGGGACACCCCAGACGTGTCACTCATTACTGGGGAGCTCCGACCCCCACCTGCCTGGAAGCCATCAAATGATCCTGGATGCTCGGCCCTAACTCCGCGGCCCCAGCTGGAGCTGGCAGAGAGCAGCCCTGCAGGTAATTGTGGCAAGTCTCCACTCCCAGCTGAACTCTTCCCCCAGGTTCAGCTCACTTACCCTCAACTCTCTCCCTCTGCAGCCTCCTTCCTTAGCTCCCGGAGTTGGCAGGGGCTGCAGCCCCGCCTGGGTCAGACACCAGTGACAGGAGCTGTGAGCGGAAGACGAGGGATTGCCATCGCCTATGAGGACGAGGGAAGCAGCTGATACCACCAGAGACACGGGTGGACTTAAGAATCAACCTTAGACCTTAAATGCTCCCTGCACAACCTCACCTCTCTGCCAGGATCATTGAAGGAGCCTGGAAAGAGGGAGGGCAGGCAGCTCCTCACTAAGGATAAGATCCAGCTCTGTCCTGTCCCGGCACTGGCACAAGGCTTAGCACATATTGGCTTAGTAAATGCCTGTTGTTTGACTGATGGGGGGAACAGCTTTGGGTCTTCCCTGAAGCCTTCTGGGCCCATCTGTTCTCTTGGGAGCAGCCCAGGACCTCTTGCCAATCCCAGTTCCTGCCGTGCAGTTGAGGGTCTGCCCTTGTCAAAGGCATGCGCTAGATGGTCTAGACCAGGGTTTCTCAACCTTGGCACTAGTGACATTTGGGGCCAGATAATTCTTTGTTGAGAGGGGTTGTCCTGTGCGTTGTAGGATGTTTAGCATCATCTCTGGATTCTGCCCACTAGATGCCAGTAGCATGCCCCTCCCCAACAGTGATAATCAAAAATGTCTGCAGACATTGACATGTCTCCTGTGAGGGCAAAACTGCTCCTAGTTGAGAACCACTGGTCTACACCTATGCTATCCTGTACAGTAGCCATTAGACACATGGCGCTATTTAAACATAAATTTGAATTAATCAAGATTAAAAACTCAGTTTTTCATTCACACTCGTCACATTTCAGTGCTCGAATAGCCACAGGAGAGGACAGCGCAGCTTAGGACATTTCCGTCTTTGCAGAAAGTTCTGCTGGACAGTGCTGGTCTACACTGACTCCAGTTTGTTTCTCAGGGAGATCACAGAAACTTGAATAAACCAGATGCTTTTTCTCTCGTTTCCTGTTATTCATCAAGCACTGCAGGTCCTGCACAGGCCCTGGGGTGGAGATCTGAACTGTATGTGATTGGATTCTTGTCCTCACAGCGTGGGTGGGAACACACGCAGTTAAGTCCACAATTACCACACGGTGAACAGTCCTCTGTGAGGAGGGAAGCCCCCACGGGCAGTAGGAGCCCAGAGAGGCTTCCCAGAGAGAGTGATACCTAAGCTGGATCTCATAGAGAAAAAAATAATCATCGAGAAAAAAGGACGTTTGGGCAAAGGGTGCACCATGCTTAAACACACAAGTATGGACCAGCATGGTGGGTTCTTCAAGAAAAGTGGAGTTGCTGAATCCTAAAGGTTCGGAAGGGTGGAGTGAAACGACTCATGTCTTCATTCCCCACATTTGCTGAGAATCTGGGCATACTGGCATTGTCCAGGGTGTTGAAGAAGTGGGTGAACAGGGAGATGTGGTCCCTGCCCTCTGGGAGTACAGTCTACTGATACAGGCAGATCTATAAACCGGTCATGGTAATCAGGACAAGGTGGGCACCATCATGTATTCTACAAATATGCATTGAGCACCCACTGTGTGCCAGGCGCTGGAAATACAGCAGTGAGCTCAAGAGAAATCCTTTCATGGTGCTTACATTCTTGTGTGTGTGTGTCGGGGGGGATGGAAAAACAGAACACTTCGTATGCCAAATGGTGATAGGTAAGTGCTGTGGAGAAATATAAAGCTGGGAAGGAGTGTAAGGGAGAAGGGATCCCAATATTAAACAGGATGGTTGGTCAAGGAAGGCCTTTTGAAGAAGGTGAGCAAAGACTGAAAGGAAAGTACGGAAGGAGCCACACGGAAAATTAGGAGAAGCAGAGGGAACAGGTGCAAGGGCACTGTGGTAGGGGTATGGTTCGTACGTTCAAGGAACACCACGGAGGCCAGTGCAGCCAGAGGAGACAGTGAGAGAGTATTAGGAGATGAATTGGGGTAAGGGCCATGGGCAGCGGCATTGGCAGGGGCCTAGTAGGCCATTGTAAAGGTCTATGGCTTTTATTCCGTGTGAAATGGGGTCCACTGAGGCATTTTAAAGAGAGTGACATGATCTTGTGAAGTTTCCTAAGGATCACTAGGGCAGTGGGGAAGCCCAGAGCAGGCGCACCGCCCTGCCTCTGGGTTAGGGAAGGCTTCCTAGACGAATGATTTCTGAGGCCCAGTAGGTGTTAGCCCGGCAGTGGGGTGAACACGAAGAAGCGCGCGTCAGGCAGAAGAAACAGCATGAGCAAAGTGAGGACGAGAGCAGACACCCTGGCGGAACTGGGTAGGACGGCAAGGCAGGAGGCCCACGGGATCAGGCCAGGCTTGGGGGCTAAGCTAGGCAGGCCCGGGTGTGAAGCAGGGCTGGTGGGCCGACGCAGGGCGGAGTGTCGGGGCTGAGGAGGAGCAGGCTTGCAGGAACGCGAGAGGGACCGGCCAGAGGTGGACGGACTTGGAAGGGCGCCGGAGCCGCTCCCGAGGCGCGAGACTACAACCACCGTGAGCCTAAGCGCCTACAGTTCCGGCGTCCCCAGGGTCTAGACCGGCAGCGACGCAGCGCAGGGCCCGGCGTGTGGTCACGTGGTGCCGGCGCGGCACGTGGGCGAGTCAGGTGACGCTGCGGGGCGGGCGGACAGTCTGCGGGGCGCAGGGTGGACGGAGGGACGCGGTTTTGGCTGTGGCGCCGCCGACCCGCGCTCCACCGCCGTTGCCGCCATGACGGGGCTAGCGCTGCTCTACTCCGGGGTCTTTGTGGCCTTCTGGGCCTGCATGGTCGTCGTGGGTGAGGCCGGGCCCTGCGGGCGGGGCCGGCGTCTGGGCCGAGCTAGCCGGGCTGGAGCCCCGCGGCGGACGTGGGGTCCCGGGAATCCTGGGCCCCAGTGCAGGCTCTGTCCCCAGGGCCCCGGGACTTGCGTCACGCCTGTCGGGGCCTCTGACCGCCACCGGGGAGGCCCGGATTTCGAGCTGCTAGAGGAGGGGCGCGGGCGGGGGATGGTGGGGGCCGCGAGAGCAGCCCTGGTCCCCTTCTGTCACTAGCGCTCCCCTCCCCGGCCTCACTGCTGTCGTCCCTGGCTTGCTCCTGGGCGGCCTGCTTGGGTCACGAGCCGGCTGCTCCAGTTCCTCTTTCCGCGGGCGTTTAGGCCTCTCCCCCAACCGCAGCTTGTTGGGTAAACAGCGGCTCGGACTGGGCTGGCGGGTTCTGGTGTGGGGTCTGGCCAGAGCTCTTGTTCCCTCCCTTCCTCCGGGTGTTCAGGCCTGCTGGGGGCTGCCCCCGTGGAGGGTCTTGGTCTGGGAGGTGATGTCGCTGAGGGAGATAAGTGACTGAGGGAGTGGCAGAAAACCGAGGCCTGAGCAGAGGAATCTATAGATAGCTGTGCTTTCCCGTGGAGGCCAGCCTGGGGACACTCGTTTTTCTTTTTCTTTTTTTGTGAGGAAGATCAGCGGTGAGCTAACATCTGCCAATCCTTTTCTTTTTGCTGAGGAAGACTGGCCCTGGGCTAACATCTGTGCCCATCTTCCTCCACTTTATATGGGACGCCGCCACAGCATGGCCTGACAAGCCGTGCACCTGTGCGTGCCTGGGGTTCGGAACCGGCGAATCCCGCTTGCCCCACTGGGCCGGCCCAAGGACACTCTCTTGACTTAGGTGTAGGCAGACTTTTGGGGAGGTGGCTCGTCAGCTGGGCAGCAACTTCTTGTCTAAGTTGGGGAGCTTCTCTCTGGGGAGCGACCCCTAACCTTTTTTTTTCTCCTTGCTGCAGGGATCTGCTACACCATTTTTGACCTGGGCTTCCGCTTTGATGTGGCATGGTAAGGGAGGGCAGAGAGAGGAATCCTCCAGGAGCTGCTTCTCTGCAGCCTTCCCTCTGGGCCCCTTCTTCTTTGATCCGAACTCATACCCCACCCCACCCCCAGCTGCCTGGGATGTGGACGGTTGGGAGATACCAAGTGTTTTGTCTCAGCATCCAGGAGTGGTTGGAGTTGCGGGAGGCGGGGAGAGGGATTTTGTGCTCAGTTCTCCACCAGGGCTGAATTGCTTTCCTCCTTGTCTGGGCACCAGGTTCCTGACCGAGACATCCCCCTTCATGTGGTCGAACCTGGGCATTGGCCTAGCTATCTCCCTGTCTGTGGTTGGGGCAGCATGGTGAGTGTTGGGGTGGTGGGACCGAGGGGAGGGGCTGAGTCATAGCAGGGGGTGTCATTGGGTCCTTAGTCATCCTGGGGGCAGTGACAAGCTTGGGCTCTGCTCATGAGTTTCTTATCCTTCCACCAGGGGCATCTATATTACTGGCTCTTCCATCATTGGGGGAGGGGTGAAGGCCCCCAGGATCAAGACCAAGAACCTGGTCAGGTAAGTATAGGACCCTTGGAAGGTTGTCAGAATCAGCTGCATTGGGAGCTGCCGGTGTGGACTGACATGCTGTTCCTGACCAGTCTCCTAATGTGGTGGGATGTCGGGCGGGGAAAGGTGGCTAGGGACTCTCTGGGGAGGAGGTTGGTTTCTTTCTCATCTCTTTCTCCTCTTCCCCTGCTATGCCCACCACTACCACTACCAGCATCATCTTCTGTGAGGCTGTGGCCATCTATGGCATCATCATGGCAATTGTCATCAGCAACATGGCTGAGGTACGGAGGACCAGGGTGGTGAGGGCATCTATTCCAACATGTTCTATACATTGTTTAGTGATGGTACGGGAGGAGGAGGTGGGGGAGTAGTCTAGGGAATGGTTTCTGATTACTTCTCTGCCTCCCTCAGCCTTTCAGTGCCACTGACCCCCAGGCCATTGGCCATCGAAACTACCATGCAGGTAGGTGGATGTGTGAAGGCAAAAAGCAGGGGCAACCATGCTTCCCCCTCCTACACCCCAGCTTAGACTCCTCATTTTGATATTTTCTCATCTACTCTGGCCTGCTTTGCAGAATTGGAGTGGTGATTGGCCCTATTAGTCCGTGTTGGGCCCTCGTCCTCATCTCCCCTTGTGCCTGGCTTGGCCTCAGTGCTCCCTTTCTATCCCCCAGGCTACTCCATGTTTGGGGCTGGCCTCACAGTGGGCCTGTCTAACCTCTTCTGTGGAGTCTGTGTGGGCATCGTGGGCAGTGGAGCCGCCCTGGCCGATGCGCAGAACCCCAGCCTCTTTGTGAAGATTCTCATCGTGGAGATCTTTGGCAGCGCCATTGGTCTCTTTGGGGTCATCGTTGCAATCCTACAGGTGCTGAATCCCCCTGGGGAGCCTCTGTCCTTGTCCCTAATTCAGCCTTACTCTCCTTCCAGAGGAGCCGCAGTGCTCCCTTCTCTACCTATAACCATAGACCCCTGAATAGCTTCCCCCACCTCCTGCTCATCTTCTGGTTTTCCCCTCTTGAAGCTTTCCATTTATGTTTGTTTGCAATCTGGTATCACTGACAGCTGTGCTGTTTTTTCATTGTTTTGTGTCTGTATGTCTTTCATTTAGTCTCTCTCTCTCTCTGTTTTTGTGTTATTTTGTTTCCTTATTTGTAGTCTAGACCAGGTTGGGATCCTGTCTGTCTGTATCAGTCTGTCTTGGTGTGGCCGTGTTTCTCAGGGCCTCTGTGTCTGTGCAGTTGTGGGGACGGCATGTCTGAGGTGTGTGTTTCTTGTCTGTCTGACAGTGTGCGAGTGTGGCTAAGGGTCACCCTAAGGGTCTGAGTGTGACTGTGGGTGCTAACTGGGTTGACCCTGGGTGACTGGCACTATCCATACGTCGCTTCTCTCCATCTGTCTGTCCCACGGCCTCACTCAGTGGTTGTCTGACTGTCCCTGTTCATCTGTGTTTGGCTGTCATAGCACGTCCATCCTGGTCCAGTCATCCATCTTTGTGGTCTGTCCATCCCACCATGAGTTTGCTAGGTCTGATTTGTCATTTGTCACTGTCTTATCTATTCCTCTGTTCCTGCCTGATTTCTCCTGTTCTTCTTTTGCAGACTTCCAGAGTGAAGATGGGTGACTAGATGATCTGCTGGGTGGGGCTGTGCCCCACTGTTATTTATTTGTGGTTTTCCCAGGACAGCTGGAGCTGTGCCTCTTAGCCTTTCAGGGGGTTTGGTGTTCAGGGCCCTCCCTGCACTCACTTCTTGCTGCCTGTCGACTTGGAGGCGCTGCCTGGCTGGATCCTCAGTGTGGGGAGTGGGCCACCGATGACTGTGTGCAGCTGTGCACCCGTGTCCCACCTCCACCCCCAACCCATCTTCCCAGTGTTAGTGAAATAAACATGGTATTTGTCTGGGTCAGTGCTGCTTCTGTTGCCCTCTTTCACCACCTCCTTTCAAGAGGAAGGGTAAACAGGCCTATAGGCCTCAACTTCGTGCCAGCCTCTTGCCAGCTTTCTGACTCGTGAGCACTGTCTCTGCTCCCGACAGATCTGGCTCCTGGGTGGGGAGGTAAGGGTGCTGGGCTGAGGACTCTAGCCCTGAAAATCTTTCTTGAAGGCAACTAGGGAGTCTGGAGATGTGGGTCCAGGTGTAAACACCCAAAAGGTGGGAGGGAGGGGTCCTCCCAGCTGCACATCCTCAGGGCTCTGTCTGCTAAGCCCAAATTGGCCACATCTAGTCACCTGCCTCTACCCTCAGGCATCCATCACCCCCACCCGTGTGGGGCTTGGAGCCTTCATTTGCCTTCTCCTGTATCAGCACCATCCCCTCCTAATAACTGATTTGATCCCTTGTTCCCAGGGCCCTCCTCCCACTCCTGTGCAATCTCTTACCCTAGAGACCCTGCCACACGCTTCTGTCCACACCTTTACGGGTCCTGCCCGACTAGCAGCCCCTCCGCGGGCTGGCTGCCCTTTAATCATGCTCCCGTCAATAAAGTGACAAATCCCTAACCTCCCTGCCAGAGTCGGCCTAACTTCAGGCCTCCTCTGGCTGAGTTCACGCTCCATCCCAGACGCCACTCCTCCCTAATGGTTTGACCACACACACCGTCTCCGGTCGGACCTGGAATCCAATCCCTTGGACGAGCCAGACCGGTTTCCTCCGCCTTCCCTGGTCCCGTGCCAACCTCCGTCCCCTCGCCCCGCCGCTCTTGGCTGCCGGCAGGGGCGGGCGTCGGAGGCGCGCGGCGGGTGCGGGCGCGCGCGCGCTGGAGGCGGGGGCCGCGGGGGCGCGCGCGCGGGCGCGCCGGTCGGGCCAGCCCCTCCGAGGCGCCGTAGAGCGGGAGGGAGGCGGCAGCGCCGAGGTCTGCCGGTCCGCGGGTCCGTGGGTCTGCCCGGCCCCGCCCTGCCCCCTGGGGCGGCTCCGCTCCATGGCCCGCGGCGGCGGCGGCGGCGGCGGCGGCGGCGGCGGCGGCGGCGGCGGCGGCGGCGGGAGGGGGCCCGGGGGCCGCTGACCGGCCGGCGGGAGGCGGCGGGGCCGGGCCATGGGGGACGGAGCTGTCCGCAGCCGCCGGAGCCGGGAACCCAGCCCGAGCCGGAGCGGCGCCCCCTGCTGAGCCCCGAGCACCGGGTGAGAGGGGGGCGCGCGCGGCCCCAGCCCAGGCCCCCGAGATTCCAGCCCCGGCCCCGCAAGGGGCGCCCCCGGCGCGGCCCCGAGATCCCCGCCCAGGACCCGGTGAGAGGCGCAGGCGGCCGGACCCCGGCCTGGCGTTACCCCACCCCACCCCCATCCCTAGGCTCCCCCAGGGCTCCTCCGCCTGCCTCCAGCTAGCCTCCCTTATTGTCCTCGCTCGCCCCAGCCTCGTGGCGCGGGGGGGCGCTCCACTCACGTTTCCCCTTGGCCTGGGCCCCCGCCCCTCATGCACTCCCCCGGTCCATGCCCCCCTACCCCCGCCCCAGGCTCCACACCCACCCGGTCTTTGCTGCCTCCCCCGTCCCGGGTGCCACGTGTTCAGGCCGCTCAGCCTCCTGCCCCGCCCCAACGCACCTCGCAGCCTGGCCGGCAGCCTGACCCAGAACCCCTGCCCCGGAGGGAGGGGTGGGAATGTTTGCACGTGGGTCCGGGTGTTGTGAGCTGCCCGGGAGCCTGTATGTATGGCTGTGTAAGTCCAGGAGCAGCGGCTTTGTTTGTGAGTGTGTGACTCTGTGCATTACTGTTACTGTCGCCCGGGTGTGTCTGTGACTGTATGTAGTTCTCTGTGTGTCTGAGTGTGGGTGACAATAGCTGGGGCCAAGGGTGTCTGTGTGGTTGTGTGACACTGTGTATCTGTGAGGGAGACTCACCCTGCTCCCTGAAGCACGACCAGAAGTGCTTCCAGAAGTGTTGCTGCTCTCTTGGAAGCACAGCTGGAGCTGTGGCCCCAGCGAGACCCTTTCTTGCCTTGCTGATGCTGCGCAGGTCTCCAGGGCCCAAGTGTTCCCACCTCTGGGAATCAGAACCAGCAGTGCCGGGCAGGCCCAGGGAGCTCATCTCAGTCCTTAGGGTCCTAGGGAGTGGTGTCCCCTGCCCCACCCTGTATTTTGACCTCTGGCTCCGGAGGGAAGGGATCCCATAAACATCTTGTCCATATTGGGCCGTCTGGATGCTGAGGGCCACTTCCCTGCCTGCTGGCTTGGCCTGTTTGCCATTGGGACCTGTCTGACCAAACCACTGCCCAGCATGCTCCTGGGAGGACTAAGTGAAGTCATGAGTACAAAGCACTCTTGCATGGTAGGTACCCAGTAAATAGTCTCTCTTCCCCAGACCACGAGTCCTGGGTTGAAGACGCTGCCCTGTGGGGTGTCTGTTCTCTGGGGCACAGGTACACACCTGGGTCTGTAGGTAAACGTGTTTCCGTGTTTAGGCATGAACCAGTGTGATCAGAGACCATGTGTTCGTGGTCCTGGGAATACATGGGGGTGTTTGTGTGGAGTCGTGCAGTAAAAGCATGTACCTGAGTGTGAGGTTGCATGAGGCTGTGCTTGTGTGTGTGTGTGTGTGTGTGTCAGTGAGGATGAGGAATGTAAGCACATGTGGGTTACTAATCAGGCGTATGAAGATATATGAAGTACTCAGGTGTATGAAGAAGTTGCCAGGGACTGTGTCTGTGTGTCTGTTTGCAGGTAGAATGAGTCCATGAGTGTCAAAGAGTGTGAGCAGGTAAGTGTGAGGATGTGGGTCCGTGAGTGTGAGCAGTGGGCAGGAGGTGGGTGGGTAGCCTTGCCCATCCGGCCCTGACCTGCTGGCTCTCTTTCTCTCCTACCTCTGCTCAGGCCAGCAGCCGGATGCCCGGGCCCACTGTGCGGGCCAGCGGCCGCCTGCGGGATGAGCAGACTGCTGGGGGGGACGCTGGAGCGCGTCTGCAAGGCTGTGCTCCTTCTCTGCCTGCTGCACTTCCTCGTGGCCGTCATCCTCTACTTTGACGTCTACGCCCAGCACCTGGCCTTCTTCAGCCGCTTCAGTGCCCGCGGCCCTGCCCGGGCCTTCCACCCAGCTGCCAGCAGCACCACCAACTGCTCTAGGCCCAACGCCACTGGCCCCAGCTCCGGGCTCCCTGAGGCCCCCAGTGCCCGGCCTGGCCCCACGGCTCCCGGCCTGCCACCCTGTCCTGACTCGCCGCCTGGTCTCGGTGAGCCTGCGGGGCAGGGCCTGCCTCTAGGGGTGGGCAGAGGGCCTTACCAGTTCGACTCAGGGAATGGAGTCTTGACTCACGAGGGTGTCAGGGGTCCAGGTCTGTTGTAAGAGGGCTATTCCTGGGGTTCCCTTGCTCACCCCCTGGCTGAGGGAGAGGGCTGGTGTCCCTGAATTCGACAAAGGCCTGATTCCTGCACCACCCTGCCTGCAGTGGGCCGGCTGCTGATCGAGTTCACCTCCTCCATGCCGCTGGAGCGGGTGCAGAGGGAGAATCCAGGCGTGCTCTTGGGCGGCCGCTACACGCCGCCCGACTGCACCCCAGCCCAGACGGTGGCTGTCATCATCCCCTTTCGACACCGGGAGCACCACCTACGCTACTGGCTCCACTATCTGCACCCCATCCTGAGGCGACAGCGGCTGCGCTACGGCATCTATGTCATCAACCAGGTGCGCTGCCTGTGGCCCCCAGGCTGGGCCCTAGCCACCAGCAAACCCACTAGCACCTGTGGGCGTGGGGGCCCGTGTGCTTGTTGGTGCATACGTGGGGTTGGGGCATTTGCCTCTGGTGGTGTGGTTATGTGAACGTGTGTGCAGTGGCACGATGTCAGTGCACACATAGGTTTGTGTGTGCGTGAAGGAGAATGTGTGTGTGGATGTTGGCATGCACACTGGCAGGTGTGTGCATAGCCTCAATGGGGAGGAGCCCCATTGTCTACACTTGGCAGGCCCCTGCCCCTGAGTGTTGGAGGCCTAGGGCACGCTCGTTATGAGGAGAGCAAGAGTTGGACCCTGAAAGAGGGATGAAGTCTGCCTTAGGCCCAGGTGCCTCACAGCTGAGGCCCAGGAGCTTAGCTCGGGCTCTCAGCCCTGCTGTGGGCCTGGCTAGGGCTGGCTGCTGGGGCCCGGAGAGGATCTGACCCAGACCCTCCTTCCCACAGAGAGCTCCCAGGGGGGGACATGGATCCCTGTAGACTCCGGGACGATGGTGTGTGACTGGAGTGGGAGCAGGGGGCGCTGGGAGCACAGAGGAGCTGGTCCAGCCCTGGAGTCAGGAAGCTACGGTTGAGATGAGTCTTGAGGGAGGAACAGGCATCAGCTGGCGGAAGGACTGGAGGAGGCAGGGCCCAGTACGAGAACTGGTCTCATGTGTTCAGGAACTGTTGCTGGGAATGTGGGGTCTAACATGTAGGATGGGTAGCAAAGATGAGGCTGGAGGAGCTGGCAGGGGCCAAATCCAGAAGGGTCTTAGGAGGCGTGTTCAATAGTTGACTTCCTGCCTGAAGGTGCTGGGGCACCCTTGTAAGGCTTTAAGTGAGGAGTAATGTGTACATTTCCTTATCAGAAAGGTCACTTTGATTGCGTGTGGTGAATGGGAGCGAAAGGGGAGACTAGAGGCAGGGTGGCCAGTTGGGAAGAGGCCATGATGTCCAGGAAAGCGATGGTGAACACGCATGAGTCAGGCAGTAGTTGTGGGGACGAAGGGAGAGATGTGACACAAAGTGGGGAGGAAGGAAAGGGAGATGCGAGGACACCCCGAGGTGGTCTGTCTTGGCTGTTTGCCATGTGGATGGCTGCGCCTGTGTGCAAGATGGGAACACAGGAGCTGGGCCCGGTCTGGGGGAGTGTGTGACTCTGAATTCCTTTTGCCTATGACGAGTCTGAGCGCCTGGGGGAAGTATGGGAGGAATGTTTAGCGGGCAGTTGGACAGATGAGTCGACCCAGGAGTGAGGTCCAACGGGGAGAGAGGGATGTGTGAGCCACCAGAATGTCGATGGTCCCTAAAACCCACAAGGTCCATCCTGCCCAGGGAATGTGGGACCTGAAAGGAGAAAACCAGCACGTAAGGGACGCAGCGGGGGGAGAAAGAGGGACCGTCACATAGGCTGCAAAGGTCGGTCAGTAAAGTTCCAGGAGACCTAGGAGAGTGTGGTGTCCCGGGAGCCCAGGAGTAAGTGTATGAAGGAGGCATGGCAGCTGCGTGAGCACTGCCGGGGGAGTAAGGAAGGATGTGGACCAAGAAGCGTCCAGTGGATTTAGCAACAAGGTGGGCCCAGCGAGAGCCGTTTCGGGGGCATGGTGGGGGCGGAAGCAGATTGCAGTGGGTTGAAGAAGGATTCAGATTTGACAAAATGGAAATAGCCAACTGGAGACAACTCGTTAAAAAAAAACCTCTGCCCAGAAGAGAAGGCAAAAGGTAGGGCGGTGGCTAGAGGGAGGTGGCTTTTTGTCAGATGGGAGGGAACTGAGCGTGTGTATGAGCCGTGTGGGAGAAACCTAGGACTTCTGGCTGGCTGGCGAGAGAGGTAGAAAGGAGTGCTGATGGGCAGGGGAAAATGGACAGTCACTCCAAGGGCTGGTGGGAGAGAAGGCACAGGGGAAGGAGGAGGGAGAACGAGTGGGCTGGGCAGTTCAGGGTTCCTGGGGGCAGCTCCCACTGCATCAGGCCCAGGCTGGCTGGTTCCAGAAGGGCCCACTCACACCCCCTGCTCCAGGAGCCTCTGTGGCTCCAGCCTGCAGATTGTGGGTTGGGACAGGGGAGTCCGTGGAATCCTCCCTGCTCTGGCCAGCAGTTGGAGCTTGTGCTTGCCTGGCCAGGCTCCTGGCCTCAAGGAGACCTGGCCCTGCAGCCCCATTTCTCAGGGGACCCCAGGCTCACTGGGCTGTGAGTGCCTGTGGACCCTGCGCTTGTCATTTTGTTAGGGAGATAAGTGAATGTAGCCGGGTCCTGTCCTGGTCTCAGAGGCCTGGGGAGTTGGCTGTGGATCCAAATGAGACAAGGGGACAGGTGGCTGAGGCTCGGTGGCTCAGTCCCCGTGGTTTCTGCCTCTTAGACACTGGTCACTTGGGGCATTCATTGCTCATCTCACTGTGTGACTGCATGCTCAGTAGGGACACCATGTGCTCGGGGCTGCTCATTTCTAGGATCCCCACTGGCACAAAGACGACGCCTGGAACAAAGGAGAGGGCCACAGGGTGTGTTCGAACGAGTGAATGCAATAAGAGCTTTAAGTCACCGTTTAAACAGACGTTGGCATCAGTGAGGCACACAGGAAGGAACGAATAATTATACCGCGTGGGAGGTTTGGTCAGGGAGGCCTCTCCAGACATGAGTTTGACGAGCAGAGAAGGGGAGCATTCCAGGCAAGGGGGAACTGCCAACACCAAGGCCTCAAGGCAAGAAAGAGTCTAGCATGTTCTGGGTGCGCTGAGGAATATAACATAGCTGGGCCTTGAGGAGTGAGGGCAGGGACCAAAGAGGAGACTAGAGCCAAATCATGCGAGTCTGGAAGGCCAGGTCCAGGGTAAGGAGCTGGACTTCATCCTGAGAGTCTGAGGGAGCCCCATGGAGGTGGGCATGGAGTGGGCCCAGGGGGTCCACTTTGGACAGCGGTAAAGTCACAGGCCCAGAGCTGACCTGTCCCCTCCACCAACCCCAGCATGGTGAGGACACCTTCAACCGGGCCAAGCTGCTCAACGTGGGCTTTCTAGAGGCGCTGAAGGAGGACGCCACCTACGACTGCTTCATCTTCAGTGATGTGGACCTGGTCCCCATGGATGACCGCAACCTGTACCGCTGTGGCGACCAGCCACGCCACTTTGCCATTGCCATGGACAAGTTTGGCTTCCGGTGCGGCCTCCCTTCTCAGCTGGACCCAGATCTCCCCACCCGCACCGTCCCCACCTCCCCCACCAGACGCAGGCCCTCGCTCCCAGCCCTGGGCCCCCTTGCTGAGCACACTCTCCCCCCACCCCATCCCTGGTCCTCCATCTGGAATCACCTTGGGCCCCTCACTGATGCCTGCTCTCCCATGCCATAGGCTGCCCTATGCTGGCTACTTTGGAGGCGTGTCGGGCCTGAGTAAAGCCCAGTTCCTGAGAATCAACGGCTTCCCCAACGAGTACTGGGGCTGGGGTGGTGAGGATGACGACATCTTTAACCGGTGAGGAGGGATGGGCGGGGAGTAGCCTGGGTGCGCGAGAGGGTGGGCGCAGTCTGGGCGGGGCTCCTTTCCCTTCCTGGTGCTTGCTCCAGTCCATCTGTCCCCGTCCCCAGGATCTCCCTGACTGGGATGAAGATCTCGCGCCCAGACATCCGCATAGGCCGATACCGCATGATCAAGCACGACCGGGACAAGCATAACGAGCCCAACCCTCAGAGGTGACCCCCAGCACCCCTGACCCCAAGTGCCCCCACCCCTTACTCCCTAGAGGTGACCCCAAGACCCCTGACTCCTAGAGGTGACTCCCAGTACCCTTGATCCCTATTGCCCAACGCCCAGCTCAGCCTCCCCCAGAAGTGTCTCACCCCTGGCCTGATCCCTGGAGGTGACTCAGATTTACAGGCAGGGCTCACATCGTCATTGAGTGGACTGCATTCCCATTGGGGCCCTCACAGACCTCACTTGTGCCGGAGCAGATAGGATGAGAGCTAGCAGGCAGTGGGCACAGCTCCTGGGCTTGGGGACTGCCAAAGGTGGCCTGAGCAGTGTGGGACGGGGAGTGGAAAGACACTGCTGACCCTTCTGAGACTGGAGTAGGCGGCCCCGTCTCTGAGGATGCAGCAACATTTGGAGCCTGGTGCTGGCTGGGAGAAGGGCCCGAGGGCATGTGGAACGTAGACAGGGCTTCCTGACACTGCTCTGGGACTGTCCGGTGCCAAGCCTTGCGGGGGAGGGGGCCTGGAGCAGTCGTAGCCAGTCCCTGCTGGATATACCACGTAAAGTTCATGCTAGGGAGGGAGACAGGCAGTTCCAGCACAGGGTGATCGGGGCAAGGTGCTGTCCTGGCAGAAGAGGAAGTGATGGTGGGAGGCTTCCTGGAGGAGTGATGGTAAACTGGAGTTTGAAAGGAGTTGTTCATTTAACAAACATTTGTCATTGCCTTGGGTACAGCGCTGTATTCACTAGCCTAATGGAGGAGGCCAGTTATGATAAAAGGGAAGGTATTTGTAGGAGCCTGGAATGTGAACGTGCATAGTACATACTGAGAGCCTCTGAAGGCTGGGGGTGACAGCAGAGGGGGTCAGTGCTGAGTGTTCGAGGTCTGAAATCCCAGGTTGAGAGTTTCTCTTTTGTCACAGGGGCACTGGGTAGTCATGGAAGGGCTTTAAGCAGGGAAGGGGCAGGACCAGATTTGGGTTTGGAAGGATCACCCTCTGAGTTGGAAGAAGGCGAAGGGCTGGCGGAGCTGCTGGGAGGAGCAGGAGGGAAGCTGACCAGGCCTGAAGGAATCGACGGGGCTCGGGGGTGTGCTGGGTGTGAGCAGTAGGAACAGTAGGGTGGTTCTGCTGTGAACCCAGGGTGTAAGAGTGGAGAGGTTGGTGGCAGCACTGATGTAGGGTTGATGTTTGGCAGAATCATGAAGCACCGGACGTCCAGGGAGCTGATTAAAAAGCAGTTCAGATAAAAACCATGGTGAGCAGGGAAGGGATGACAGACCGTGAGGAGAGGGCCTTCAGGGCATCTGAGGGAAGGTGCTCAGGTCAGGAGAGGAATCTGAGCTGACCTCGGACTGGGAGGATCAAAACAGATGGGATGAGGGTGGGAGTGGAGCTCTAGAAGCACGTGCCGGGAGTCTTGTCCTGTTTCAGGAATAGCTCGTCTGGGTGCCATCATCAATTAGTGATGTCTGCCTTGAGTGGGGAAGGGGCAAGATAGCCAGACATTTCTGGCTTAAGGAACTCTGTGGGTGATGGTTCCATCTACCTAGTTGCTTTTGCCTCAAAGCTAGGAGTTCTGGATTCTTCTTTCCCTCCCCCTACATGTCCAAGCCATCAGCACGTCATGTCAGTGCTACCCCAAAACATACCTGAGCCCATCACTTGCCCTTTCCTCCTCTGCCTAGTGCAGCCTCTGTCCTCCTGCCTGGACTACTGCAGTGGCCTCTCACTGGTTTCCCTGCATCACCCTTGCTCTTCTATAGTTCATGTCCCCTGTCCTGGCCCTCTCTCCCCCAAACTGGACTAAAAAGCCCTCAGTGTCTTCTCACTCACAGAGGAAAAAACCTGCTTCCTCTGATTTACAGAGCCCTGCCCATACATGCTCTAACCTCCAAGCTAATCCTACACTTTTCCCCTTGGCCCATTAAGCCCTAGCCACTCAGCTGTGCGAGTTCTCATTCCCGGTTTAGGGTCAGTGTGTGCTGTGACCTCTTACTGGAATGCTCTCCCCTGCTGTCGGCTCGATGTCACAGCCTTACCCCTTCCAAGGCAGTCATCTTGGTTTCCCCCTCCTATCTCTCTTAGCACTCTGATGTGTTCCCTGTCTGTTACCTGTCCACCCTAGTGGAATAGACTGCCATGAGAGGAAGGACCGTGCTGTCCAGTTCATGGCTGTGTCCCTGGTGCTTAGAGCAGAGCTTGGCACATGAGACTGCTCAATAAATAGATGGAGAAGGAGTGACTAAACGATGAGGAACAGAGAAGATGGCACAGAAATGATGGGTTTGGGGAGAAAGGATGATGCATCTGATACAGGACACATTGCATCTGAGGTGCCTGTGGGATGCCCCATGTCTGGGTCTGAGGCTTAGAAGGAAGGCCTGAGATGAAAAAGATTTGTGAGGGTGTCACAATTCTGGACTCAAGGGGGTGAGATCTCTGTTTTAAGGGCAGATGGCTCCAGGCAGGTGGAGGGTGGAGGAGGTGGCAAGGAGAACTGAGTCACCCCTGGAAGAAGCCAAGATGGCTTGAGCCTTGGCCCCAGAGATCCCATATTGGAGTTACTGGTTAGCCCTGATCTGGACCCACTTTCATCCTGTCTAGGTTTACCAAGATTCAAAACACGAAGCTGACCATGAAGCGGGACGGCATTGGATCAGTGCGGTACCAGGTCTTGGAAGTGTCTCGGCAACCGCTCTTCACCAATATCACAGTGGACATTGGGCGGCCTCCATCATGGCCCCCTCGGGGCTGACACTAATGGAAAAAGGCTCCCAGTGCCAAAGATTGCCTGCCAGAGGACTGACTGACAGCCTGGCTGGCGGCGGCTCTGTGAGGGATCCCCCAGGACTGAGACTGTGGGATCTGTTTTCTGAGGGTCTTCAGTAGGCCCCCCAGCTGCACCTGGAAGTTTCAGAACCTACTTTGTGGGGGCTTCCATCCTGGGCCGGCCCCTCAAGTGTAGTCCTCTCTGGGGTCAACCCTCCTTCCTGCCCCTCCGTCCCCAGCCCAACCCCCTCACTGTCAGGTTCGGGCCAGCCCCTGCACTGCCTCGCTGAGTGGCCTGGGCTAGGTCACTCTACCTCTCTGTGCCTCAGTTTCCCCCCCTTGAGTCTCCTAGGGCCTGGAAGAGTGGGAGGTATGACTAGGGGGCAGTGTCACTTCCAGGGGGAATTCTCAGATCTGGGGATCCCCCATGCTCCCAGGGGAGGGGAAACCTTTTTCATTCAACATTGTAGGGGCAAACTCTGGGGCGCCCCGTGCTGAGGAGCAGCCCCAGGAGGGGACCAGAGGGCGTGCTGTGTCGCTGCCTGGGATCTTGGGGCTGGGCTTCGAATGGGGGTGGGTGGGGCTTGGGTCAGTCTGGTTCCCGCCTCCCTGTCTCGCAGAGAAGGCAGTAGCCCCAGGGCCGGCTCGTGTTTGTACGTTGCACAGAAACTTGTGTGGGTGCTTTAGTAAAAAATGTGAATGGAGCAGCCCCTTTGTCTGTTTGGGGATGGGGATCTGGGTCCCTGACCCGGACTCTGAGTGGGTTGTGGAAGGGCGCCTAGCCCAACTTATCAGTGTGATCCAGGTTGTCCTGGTTACCCCCCCGCCCCGTCCCGGCCCCTCCAAGGGCAGCCACTCCTTAAGCTTTGCCCGCCCAAAGGGGAAAGGTTTACCCTGCCGCTGCCTCCGGGCCAGAAGAGGCAACGGAGTAATAAACCCAGTGGGCTCAGATTTCTCGGTCCTTTCACCTGCCCCGAAGCCGAAAGGCGCCCAGAGATGAGCCGAAGGTGCTTGGGGTCAGGGCTCTGTGGGTTCGGACTGTAAAACCGCCTACCTCGGCCGTGGGTCGGACTCCCGGCGGGCAGGCGCCGCCTTCCAGACCCGGACTGGGCAGGGGCGGGGCCTGGGTGGCGGCACCGTTTCCCGGGTGACGGCCGCGCGGAAGAGGCGGGGCTAGGGCTCTGGCCCCCACTGCCCGGCTCCTGGGGGCTGTGACCCGGATCCGTGGCCCCTGAGAGTCAGCCAGGAGCGGGGCAGGAGAGACAGCGCCGGAGACCGGCGGCTCTGGACCGGGTAATTCCAGTCGGGACTGGCGGGAGAACAAGGGTGGGGCTTGGGCGCGGCTGGGGGCGTGGCCTCGAGGCCGGGGCGGGGCGGGCGTGGCCCAGCCCTGGCGACCGCGTCTCCCTGTCACCCCGCGCTCTGCTTGCCGTCCGGCTGGTCCGAGCCTCGGGCCGCGCGTCGGGGCGGCGGCGCGGGCAGGCCATGCCCCGGAACTCCCCGTCGCTGTGGGAGCTGGTGGAGGAACACGTTCCGCTCCCGGAGCGGCCCGAAGTGAAGAGGATTCTGGGGGAGACCACAGTGGACCTGAGCCTGGAGCTGCGGACGGAGGTGAGGAGTGGGAAAGTGGGCCACACCCACGCCTGTCCCACGACTCGGGTGATTTCCCCACCTTCTCCGGGCCCCTGTCCCTGCCTGGTAACTTGCGAGATCTTGTTGGATCTCACTGTCCACACAGCACTCTTCCGTTTGACTCCTCCCTGCCCCTCGCTCCCCTGGACCCCGCACTCCCGTCACTTCCCTCCCCAGTCTCAAGGTGTCCCAGCTCTCCTTGCAGGTGATGATGCTACGGTCACTGCTCCGAGAGGCTCGATCCTCCCAAGCCCCTGGCTCCTGCCGCACCCCTGACCCCTCCTCCCTGCTGGCACCGCCGCCCCTGCTAAGAGACCTTGTGCGTCAGGAGCTGCGGCAGCTGCTCCAGGGCCTCCGCCAGAAAGCCAGCTTCGAGGGCAGGTAGGAGCCTCAGACCTGGGGCTGGGCCCCATCCCCAGAGCTCAGATGGGCTAGCCTCGCACCTGACAAGGGGCCAGCGTCGCCTTTACTGTGGTTCCCTGGAAGGGCCTCTGAGATTCTTTCGTGTGCTCCTTCTGCAGGGACCAGACTCAGGCTTGGGTCCAGTATAGCCCCAGGGTCCTGCGCTTTGCCTTGGAGGAGCCCAGGTGTGATTTACCAGAACAGGAGATGTTCCAGATGAGAGCTGGTGAACCCAGGTACAGCGGTGGTGGGAGAGGAGGGATCTGTCCCTGCTTGGCAGAAGACCACAACCAGCTGCTGGGTCCCCCTTGGCTCCATGGAGGAGCTCTAGTCTGGAGCTAGACACTTCTACAGCCACTTGTGGTAGGGATCAGCACATGAGGGCTACAGAAGTCCAGGAGACACCTGCCAAGCCTGGGGGCAGGCAAGGCTTCCTGAAGAAAGTGACTGGTTGGATCTGGTCTTGGCGTATGAGGAACAGATTTCCAGGCAGATGAAAGGGAGAAGAGCTTTGCAAGAAGAGGGAGCACTATATGCAAACATGGATGGGAGGAAAGGAGGCCGTGTCCAGTGGTCAGTTGTTGCTCAGGCTTGGAGAATAGGAGTGAGGGCTGGGGACTGAAGGAGATAACGTGAGCAGGAGAGTGTTCATAATGAATGACAGCAGCTTATTTCTAATTGTCACACAATGCTATGATGGGGTGATGTCCCCGTTTTGCAGATGAGGAAACTAAAGCTCAGAAAGGATAATCGGTTTGCCTAAGATCACACGGAGCAAAGGGTGGCAGAGCCCTTTGCAAGCCCAGCCTCCAGCACTCCTCCTCTTTGCACTGTATTGTGTTCCCTTTGTGAGAAAAGACATAGAATTGTCTAGGAGAAGTGGTATTTGGGTCCTGAAGGCCTGGGGTGAGGCAACATGGGGAGAGTGACGTTGGCTTCATCTGCTAGCAGCAGTCCCAGGGACCTCAGCATCATCAGGGACCAACTGGACGCGTCCAACATTGATCAGGCGGCCGGACACCTGCGGTGAGGGCCCTGAGTGTGTGGAGTGGGGGTGGAGACGGGGAGGAAGGGGCTGCGGGTGGGTCTTGAAGTTCTGGGACGGTGAGAGAGGACAAGGGAGGCAGCACAGCTGGTGGGGAGACCGTGAGAGTAAGGCTGAGAGGCGGAAAGCGCAGGTTGCTGTGGGGTTGGCAAGGTTGCTACCGGGAAGTCGCCAGGTACGGATGCCAGCGGGGGCCATGACCCGAGGATTTTTATCCTGAGGTGGGGGAACCACAGAAGAGTTTTCAGAACCAGAAGCAGAGGAAGGGCTGTGATATGGGAGAGAATGGAGGCAGGAGGAGTCGCAGGCCCAGTGTAGTGGTGCAGAAGAGAGAGTGGTGTCTGCCAGGGGTGTGTGTGCTGTGAGGAAGGAAATCTGGAGCAGCAGAGGCCAAGGTGGGCTGAGAAAGGAGGGCCTGGAGGGGGCTTTTGGGGAGGCTGGAGGTTGGGGCTGGGTGGAAGGCTCAGCTGAGCCCCGATCCCGTGGCACTGGTCTGGCTGCCACACTCCCACGTGTCCCAGGGGCCTCCTGGAGGAGGAGTGTCGCACCTTGGAGAGGGAGCTCCCCATCCTGCAGGTGAGCTGCAGCCCTGCCCCCCCAGCCTTTTTGCTGGGTGTAGACACACCCGCCTCTCGCCTGGTGTATGAGACCTGTGTCCATGTGTGTCTGTGTGCGCATGTGCATGTAAGGTTTGTGAGTCCTGTGTCCATCTCTCATATGTGTACGCTTCTTGTGCATGTGAATCCAGAAGCCCAAGATGCTGGTCGAGCCCTTAAGTCCAAGGGTAGCACTTTTAGATTAACCTGCTGGATTTGCCCCTGGTCTTTTGCCTCCTTCCCCTCCCTAAGTCTGAGTCCAGGTCAGCCACCACGTTGCCAAGCTCAGCTTTCAGGGTGGCTGGTGTGCCCCCTGGGGCTGCCCTAGGTGCTTGGGATGAGGAGCTGCACGGGTTAGTTCCTGGGCCCTGCCCTGGGGATCTTGGCCTCTGCATTCTGCCCTGCCCCACCCCACTCCTGCCGTGAGGCTGGGGCCCTGAGCCAGCTCTCCTTGCAGCACTGCCTGGAAGAGGAGTATATGGGAGCACCCCAGCCCTCCGAGGCAACCCTAGAGCCCACGCTGGCAGGTGAGGCCCCAGAGCACCCAGCCTCCTGCTGCCCGCCCACACTTGTGCCCACCCTGGAAGAGCTGGGTGCTATGTCTTGGATATACCTCCCTTCAGAGCTAAAGGAGCAGAAGGCAGCCATGCAACAGGAGCTGCAGGCACCTCTGAGGCCCTGCTGTGTCTCCCCCAGCCACAGGTAAACCAGGGCAGGTGGACAGCTGGACAGGGTGGGCTAAGGGTCAGGCCACACCCCTCACAGCTCTTCCTTCCTGCTCAGGCAGCAGCCCCTGAGGTCCTCCAGTCAGGGCCTCAGACCCTTGCCTTGCCTCCGTGGGGCCGCCGGAGTTTGGGGCCGGCCTCTCCAGTGCTGCCTGCCTGCTCCTCCTCTGGAGCGCTGCGCTTGCCCGCGGGGCCTGGCCGCCAGCTGCCGCTGGGGACGGAAGCTTCGGTGCAGCCTCAGGGGAAGGCCAGCTTCTACTCCAGTGTCCAGTGCAGTGCCCCAGGCCCCAGCCTGAGGACTGGTCATGAAGTAGGCTTCGGCTTCTGCTGGAACTCGCGCTGTCTGCTGCTGCCACCTCTCAGCTGCTGTGGCCCCGCCGCTTCAGATCCTGTCTTGGATGGGCCTCCGCCAAGACCCTAAGGCTGTCCATCTGTCTGTCTGGCCCTTACCCCGCCCCATTACCAGGTCCCTCGTATCTGGTCCCGACCATCACAGCCTTTGGCCTTTCTCCTCCCAGGCCTCCACAAAGGCCTGCAGGCAGAGGTGTCATCCCAGCTCTGACTCTGGCCCCGGAGGACCCAGACAAAGCACAGCAGCAGCGCAGAGACAGGAATAGAAATTTCATTAAAATCCTAGTGGTGCATGGATGGGCAGGGGTGGGCGGTGCACCGTTATTGCTACAGAGGATTAGAGGCGGCTCTTCGGGGGCTGTCACTGCACAGAGGGCACAGAGGACGGACAGTTGGACACTCCAGGGCTTGAGGGAAGGAGCTGTGGCTCCGGGGGGTGAGGCATGGGGGCTGGGGCCATTTGGCACATGAACGAGGGCAGCCCTGGTGGAGGGAGAGCGGGGGGGTATTGTGTAGGGTCCCCTTGCCCAGGGCTCTGGGCTCAAACCTCCTGCTGAACAGCACCCCACCCCTGCCCCCAGAAACTAGTGCTTCGGGCAGGCTGCTGGGTCAGCGGCCTCTGCTGGCTGGGCCTGACAGCCGGGCTGGAATGAGGTGCAGAGACCCCAGAGGGGCCGAGGGAGGTGCAGGCAGGCCTGGAAGACAGATTGGGCCTAAGGCTAGGAGCAAGGGAGTGTCAACCACAGATAATACAATTTTTACAAAAATAATCACACAGACAAACAGGGCTGGGTGGCACCGCCTTACAAGTAACACTGCACAGTCCCCTAGCCCCTCACTCTGTCCCCAGGTAGGAAGATCCAAATTTGCCTGGGCAGAGGCTGGGGTCTGCTCTGAGGGCAGGAACACTGATCAGGAGGCTGGGGGCCCAAGGAGGGGGACAGTTAGGGGGCCCACCCAGAACCTCAGCTCAGGGCAGAGTATGGGGGCATCAGAGGCTGCGTAAGGCCCCACAGGCCTCTGGGGACCTGGCCCGAGACCCTTCCAATGTGCTTTGGGCACCCCCGGCAACCCTCCCATCACCCACACCCCCCAGCTGCCATCTTGGCATCCAAAGGACCTGTAAACACTGGGGACACGAGCACAAATGACTGGCTAGCAGTGGTAGCCAAGGTGACAGCAGCTGCCCTGGCCAGGGCGTGGCGGGGGGAGACAGAGATGCTGGTCCACTGCCTCCCCAGTCTCTGTGGTGGGAGCACGGGGCAGGGGCAGGGCCCTCCCCCGGCAGCTGTGCTCATATCCGGGAGTCCTGCAGACGGCTGGAGCCATTACTGCCCACCGTGGGGATCTGGGCCTTGTCTGGGTGCAGCGGCTGGACCTCAAGCCCGTCTTCAGGAGAGGGCGGTATGGTGGGGGCATAGCGCCCAGTCCGGTGCTCCAGGAGGGCGGGGCCCCAGTCTCTGCTTGGCTTTGTGGCATTTTTCAAACGCTGCAGGAGAGGTAGGCGTGGGGGGGCAGGGTGTGTCAGAAGGGAGCCCTTAAGCCCCATCCATCCAGCCCTGTCCGTTTCACGGGCTGCCCCCGCCCCCACCCCTCACCTGGAGGAGGGTGTCCCCATCTGTGCGGCAGAGCTGGGACAGGGCGTAGAGTGGGATGCAAATGACGGAGGACAGAGCCATGAGGAAGCCGATGGCCACTGCCCAGCCTGGATACTGGTAGTGGTTGTAGGTGATCGGCCGGTACTGGATCACCGTGAAGATGAGAATGAACTGCAAAGGGGCGGGGGTGAGGGGAGAGGGCGTGAGGCTGGCCTTCCCCACCCAGGCCTCAGGCCTCCGGTCAGCACCCCCTCCCTTTCTCTCTGGTTTCCCAAACTAGAAAGAGGCATTTTGGGGAGGCAGGGGCCCTGTCAATGTGTGGGTTGTGGAAGAAGCAGATGGAACCAGGGGTCCAGGGCATGGTGGGCAGGTAGGCACCATGGAAGGGGAGAGATCTGTCCTCGCCATCATCCTGGACCAGCCAGGGAAGAACTAAGCTGCTGTCACCTTTGGAAGTCAGTTCTGCTCAAAGACACGCAATGGCTCCCTTTTGCCTGTTGAAGCAAGGCCAAATCCTTTCACCACCTCTCCCCGAGACAGCTTATCTTTCTGGCCACGTTACCCTTGTCTCAATGTCTCGGATGCACCCAGCTTTTCCACCTTCTTCATTTATTCTGGAGAATCCTCCTCTGCATCTTCCTCTGTCAAACCCTATGTAAATGCAACCTCCTTCAAGAAGCCTCTCCAGATTTCCTGTCTCCTGCTGAAAGGGCTCTCAATGACATTTTCCATCTGCTAAGCATTGTTTAATGTCTCCAGAGACCTGGGAGCTCCTGGGACTGCATCAGTGCTGGGTCTCCAGTGCACAGCACTGTGCCTGGACCTCTAATCATTCGCTGATTTGAACTGGCTTGTGCAGGGAGGTGGGAGCCATGGGGGAGAGGGGAGGGCGAAGCCCTGCCTGTCTGTGGCTGTGGAGACAGTGACAGATAGCCTGGGGAGGCTCCAGAGGCCACAAATGGTAAGTGTCAGGCGGCAGATGCTCTTGGGAGCTGGGGCACTCTGGAAAGAGATGAGTGAGATGGGAAATAAAGCCTGGGGCCACAGCAGCAAAACAACTAAAGGAAGCAGAAAGATGGGCTGGTGGTCATGGGCCTGCGGGTGTGTGCCACTTGCCAAGGGGGCTCAGCGTCTACCTCCTGAGCCCCCACCTACGTCCTGGAGCTCTGGCTCCTCCAGCTCTGCCGGTGATCAAGTTCTGGAGGGCAAGACCCACATCCATCGGGGCCCCTCCTGGGACAAGCTCATAACAAGTTTCCTGAATGGCACTAGATCCTGATCTCAGCGTAGACAAATCCCTTATTTGAGCTAACAGAAGGAGGGAGTTTGTCAAAAAGAGCTTTTCAGAAATATAAAGAAGTAAAGCCCCCAAAGAAAACGTGACAGCCCAGAAACTTGTGTCCACAAATCCTGAAGCCTCACCTTAAGGTAACTCCAGCCTGGCTTTCTGAGTGCAAAGGACACTGCCCACTTTGCCTCAGTCTCGTGGAGACATCGGACCCAGGCTGAGGCTGCCTCTACGGAACCTTCTGGTGCCTATCTCCTTCCTGCCTCCTGCCCTGTCTGGGCCAGAGCCCCAGGTCGCTCCCCAGGGTGGCAGCCTCCTCAGGGCTGTGAGGATGAGCCTGGGCCTCAGCCACAACCCCCAGAGGGCACGGCGCCTGGGATGGTGCCTGCCCTCCCCGGCCTCCCACCACTTACGAGAGACTTCCGCTCCTCCTGTTTCAAAGCTGGGCTGGTGGCCAGAGCTGGTGCCTGTGCCAGGCTCGGGGCAGATCTCACACCCTGTTTGGTAGAGGCCTTAGCCCTCAAGGGCCTTTTTTTCAGAAACATGAGCCAAAGGGGAAATCCAGTGCTGAGCTTCCTGTGGCACAGAGGAGCTGGGCATGACTCTGAACACTGCCCTTGCCACTGGACTGATCCCTCTGTCACTCAGAGCTGGCCCTGCCTCTTCTCTGTGGGGTGACCGTTACACTAGCAAACCCCTTGTGCCCTCCCGTCCCACCCTGAACATAAAGGAGCAAAATCAGATGGTTTTTAGCCTAGGGACCAATCCTCCTTCCTGTAGCTGTTTCTAGTGTAGCAGTGGCCCAGCATGCAGGCTCCAGATTGGACTATCTGCTTCGAATGGTGGCTCTGCCTCTTACTCGCTTGTAGTCTTGAGGCAATTACTTAACATCTCTGTTCCTCAGTTTCCTCATCTGTAAAGTGGGGATAGCATTGGAGAGTTGCATTACATGAGTTAATATATGAACAGCATGCAGAAGGTGCCTGGTGTCTGGCCATGGTGGGAGTTCGCGCCACCAATTCGGCTCCTTGAAGGGAGTTTCCCAGATGTTGAATATTGGTGGAAACCAAGGACTCCCTCTCCCAAGCCAGCCCCCTCCAGTGCCTGGAAGGTTTACAGTGCAGCCCCTGATCCTGAGCCGACACCTGAGTTGTACAACCTGCTTCTGGAACACTGATGCATTCACACCACGGACCCAGAGCACCCTGAGCCTCGGCTATGAGGGATTGCAGACAGGAGCTCAGTGAGGCTGACACCAATATCAGTCATGGTTCCTGAGGCCCCCCTGGGCTGCCAGGCAGGAACGCCAGGGAGGGAGAGAGGGCCGACTCTCAGCTGCTGCCAGCCTGCTTCCCCCTTCTGAGGCTGGGCAATGTCTTCAGTCACACACAAGGCTCTGTGCTCCCTTCCTGACCCGAGACCAGGGTGGTTCTGAGTCTCCACACCCCTGTCTGACTCCATGCAATCCCCTCAGGCTCCCGTAGCCAGAACTGTGGGTGTGGAACCCTTACTGGGAGCTCTGGCCAAATGGATGGGCTTCTGCTCCCCCTCCACTGGGTTCCCGAGAGAAGGACACATGCCAAGGGGCAGCGGGGGAGGGAGGGGCCCGCCGAGGAACTTACAAAGATGATAGCGGGAGAGACGAAGCGCCAGCAGATCTGGAAGAAGAGGGGCGGCGGGAAGCCCAGCATCATGTGGATGTCCTGGAAGTAGTTCCGGTGCCCTGGACAGAAGAGGGGTCAGCGAGCCCACAGGACAGCAGGGCAAGGCCAGGGGCTGGGGCACGGGAGGCCAAAGAAGCCGGGGCACTCACCATAGATGTACATGATGGACACACACATGATGCAGGAGATGATGACCAGGGAGAAGCTGGCTGCATAGTTGTCCATCAGCAGCAGCCAGTAGATGCCTGCCTACGGGCCAGTGGGTAGCTGAGTCGGGGGTGCTGGGGCTAGGCTGCCCCACACACTACCCACCCAATACCCTGACAACTCCGGCCCAGCCCTTCCCTCGGTTCTTACCTGGCTGGTGAGGGGGATGCCCAGCAGGAAGCCAGCCACAGCCACGCCCAAGGTCACATAGGTCTTTTTCTTCAGGATCCACTCATTCCCCACCTCATCCACAATGGCCGTGACCAGCGTCTCTAGGAGGCAGAACTGTGGAATATGGCCATCAGAGCGGGGGCCTGACCTCTGCCCCGCCTCCTCCCTCCCCAAGCCCCTGGCCTCATCCTGCACCTCATACCTGAGTGCCCAGTCCCAGCAAGATGAGCATGAAGAAGAAAAGCAGGGACCAGAGCGGGGAGATGGGCAGCAACGTGAGGGCCTCAGGGTAAGCCACAAAGGCCAGGCCAGGGCCATGGTCTGCCACGCGGGACACATCCACACCCAGGTGATTGGCCATGAAGCCCAGGATGGAGAAGATGACAAAGCCAGCATAGACACTGGTGGCACAGTTAGTGATGCTGATGATGATGCTGTCCCTGGCAGGGAGGAAAACAGGGAGAGTTCAGGACATGGGCCAAGAGAAGACTTGGAGACAGGGAGTTCTAGGAACAGAGGTGTCGCCAACCTCTTTTCTGGTCTGCTCTGGGCCTTTTCAAGTGGGCTTGAGGCTCTTGAGTCCTCACAGACCCCTGGGGCATCCCTGTCCCCACCTCTCTTCTCTCTCTGCTCTCCAGTGACTCTCTCCACACCCAGGTTCCCATGAGCTCAAGGCAGTGAGCGGAAGGGAGGGCCCTGGTGGGCCAGGAGGCTGCACTGGCTCTGGGGGCTCTGCAGAGAGGGCAGGGAACAGGGGCAGCCCCCGGGCTGGCGTGGGGTGTCTCACCGGTAGCAGTTGTTGTGGAACTTGTTGTAGGAAGCCATGGTGATGAGGCCACCCCACGCGCAGCCCAGCGAGTAGAAGATCTGGGAGGCGGCGTCCCCCCACACCTGCGGAGGGAGGGGGGCCGGGAGGAGCTGTGGTCAGAGGCAGGAGCCTCTATGCCCCTCCCCGTCCCTTCCAGGTCACCCACCACATCCCACCTTGGCCTCCAGGATCTTGTCCCACTGCGGGGTCAGGTAGTACATGATGCCCGTGAAGGCGCCCTCCAGGCTCACGCCGCGGACGAACAGGATGGTCAGCACCACATAGGGAAACGTGGCCGTGAAGTACACCACCTGGGTGCAAGGCAGGCTCCACTGTGTTCCTCTGGGCTCTTCCTGCTCTGGGGGCTGCCTCCCTGGCCCCCAACTACCACTGGCCCTCTGGTCCCTTGTCCCTCCCTTGTCCCTTCATCACCCTCCCATCCCCAACACACACACACACACTTCCCAGGTAGGGAGGCAGGATCTTTCTGGGTGGGCACAGATCCCACCAAGGGAGGGGTACTTACTTTCCCCGAAGACTTGACCCCTCGGATGAGGCAGAGAAAGACGACCACCCACGAGACACAGAGGCAGCCGAGGAGGGGCAGTCGTACCTCCCCGAAGTTCCCGATGTCGTCTGACAGCCTCAGTACATAGCGCCTGGAGAGGCAGAGGCCCTGTCACTGAGGGTCAGCTCCGGCCGACCAGCAACAAATTCCCAAGGCCCAGGGCCCAGGGCCCAGCCTCCTTTCTCAGGAGGTCCCAGCAGCCCACTCTGTGAGACGGGCGCCACTGTGGGGCCCCAGACGCAGCTCCAGCAGACCCTGTCCCCTCTGCCTGCTGCCCCCAACACCAGGAGTCCACTGCTTGCAGCCTCTCCCAGGACCCTCAAGGGTGCCCAGAGGCCAAACTCCAAGCCTGGGCCAGCCTTCTCAGCCCTGGGGTGTGGCGGTCTCCCTGTCCCTGCTCAGGCCCTTGCTTGTGCGTTCCTCCCTTCCGGAATGCCCTCCCCTCCAGACTGGACACATTCTATCAGTTGTCACCTCCTCCAGGAAGCGTTCTGTGAGCTTTTCACCCAGACTAGTCTCCTGCATCTCTGAGGAACTGGGGGAGGCCGCAGAGTGCTGAGAAAAGCTTGGAGGCTCTGGAGCACGCAGGCCTGGGCTCAAACTCCACTTCCACCCCGATGTGTGCACAGCTTTATCTGCACCCTATGCTATGCCAGCTGTGCCCTTGCAGTCATTTATGTGCCAGGCCCCATGCTAGGTGCCGGCCACACAGACCTGGGTCAGGCATTGTCCCGGCCCTCAGGGAAGGGGGTGGAGGAGAGCAAGCAGGACTGCTCCGGGGGAAAGCACTAGAGCAGAGCTGAGTACAAGGTGCTGTGGGCACCGCCAGGAGGGGTGTCCCAACCCTTTGGAGAGGGGCGTGCTGGAAGGCTTCCCACCAAAGATGGAGCTTGAGCTAAAGTTCGAAGAATGAGGAGGAGGTGGGGGAAGAGGAGGGAAGCAAGTGTCAGACTGGGAAAGAGCAGCAGCAACACAGGGCTCGTGAAGCAGGGCCAGCCTGGGCATGTGGGTGGCTCAGGAAGGCTGGAGGAGCAGGTGAAGGCTGAGGGACAGAAAGAGACCAGATCATAAGAAACCACACAGTCACGGCAGAGACGTGTGAATTTTATCCTGAGGGCCATAGCAAGCTTCTGCATGGTTTTTATAAGAGCACTCTCAGGGTCTCCCCTTGGCTCAAAACCTTGCAGCGGTTCCCATCTCTTGCCATGGAAAAGCCAAAGGCCTTACAGCAACTACATGACCCATTGCCTCTGCCTGCCAGCTTTCTGATCTCCTCTCCTCCTCCTCTCCCCACTGCTCACTGCTCCACCTGTACTGGGCTTCTTGCTGTTCCTTAAACATACAAGGCATGCCCCTGCCTCAGTGCCTTTGCACATGCTATTCCCTGTCTGGAGTGTTCTTTCCCCAAATATCCATATGTACACATGACTGGGAGACCTGTGAAGTCCCGTAGGACCCCACACTTAGAAGGGCTTTGTGTTTGGTTTAATGCTGTGCCGTTGCCATCTTGAAATTCTTGATACATTTGAACACGGGGCCCCATATTTTTATTTTGCACTGGGCCCCACAAATTATGCAGCTGGGCATGTCAACATGGCTCCCTCTCTCCTCATTTCCTTCAGGTCCGTACTCTTCTAAAGGGGCCTTCTCTGGCTACCCTGCTTAAAATTGCAGCCCTGGCCCCAGCCCAGTATTCCTTACCCTCTTCTCTGCTATATTTTCCTCCACAGCACGTCTCCTTCTATCACACTGTAAATCTTACCTATTTATTCTGTGTGTCATCTGTCTGCCTGGAAGGCAGGGGTTTTTATCCATTTTGTCTACTGCTGTATCCCCAGTGCCTGGCACTGTGCATGGCACAGAGCAGTGCTCAACAAATATTTGTTGAATGAATGAATGAATGAACGTTGTGGTCAATGGATTGGGAGGTAAAAAGAGGAGAACCTGGAGGGAGACCAGTCTGGTTTGCTGTTGTCCAGGCTAGAAGTGATGAGCAAGAGACAAGCTCTTGAGCCTCAGTTTCCTCATCTGTAAAAATGGGCATAATTAACACCAACCAAGGATAATTTGTAGATAGATTTAGGTAAACACAGGCTCCTTTCTTTCCCCTCTTATATATAGGACTTCTCAGCATAGATCATAAGCTGTCCTCTATCATTCTTAGCTATTTTCACATTTTTTTCCCCAAAATCAGTTCTTAAACCTCTCGGCAATATTTTTAATACCTTGTGAAGGGAGGTTACTCTGGGCCTTCACGGGACAATGTTGCCAGGCCTAGACCATGCTTGGCCAGCCTGCCTCACTGTTAGACTTGCAAGCACCTGGGCCTACCTCCTCCCAGCCTCAGATCTTCCCCTGAGGCCGCCCTTCACACAGTGACCTGCAGAGGGCGCTGTCCAACACACCCCTCTCCCGCCCAACTACTGCACTGCCACGGTTCATTCAACAGGCATGGGAGCCAGGCCTGGGCCAGACCCACTCCAGGCTCTGAGTCCATGCGAGAGCCAAAGACAAACGCATGGGAGGAGTTCAGGAGCTGGGAGACCACCAAGGAGAGGCTCCTGGTTCCCTTCAGCAGCGCTTTCCAATTTTTTTCCCTTCATGGCACACAGAAAAACATATTTTTGGCCCATTGGGGTAAACAGACAAGGCTACTCACAGCTGAAGGCAACTGGGCTGGGGGCTCCAGCTGCCCAGGCCCTGCCTGACAGGGCGCGCCTATTCCTGGCACATGTGTGTGGGGAAGCCCTGCCCTCCAGAATAGCCACAGGGTCCTTCTGCTGAACTCAGAGCCACTTTACTTCAACATCAAGCACCAGCATCCAAAGTAAAGAAACAATTTCTTATTCAAAAGATTTTTTTTAACTTTGTCTAATTATATATGTTACACTGGTAGTGTTTTATATATTTTTTTAACTATTTTTTTAATTTTTTATTGCAGTAACATTGGTTTATAACGTTATATAAATTTCAGGTGTACATCATATTTCAATTTCTGTGTAGACTACATCATGTTCACCACGCAAAGACTAATTACCATCCGTCACTGTAAACATGTGCCCTTTTACTCCTTTAAAAATATGGAACGGGAGCCGGCCCCGTGGCTTAGCGGTTAAGTGCGCGCGCTACGCTACTGGCGGCCCGGGGTTGGGATCCTGGGCGCGCACCAATGCACCGCTTTCCGGCCATGCTGAGGGGGGGCGTCCCACGTACAGCAACTAGAAGGATGTGCAGCTATGACATACACCTATCTACTGGGGCTTTGGGGAGAAAAAGGGAAAAAAAGGACGAGGACTGGCAATAGATGTTAGCTCAGGGCTGATCTTCCTCACACACACACAAAAAATATGGAACGTTTCAAGAATTTGCGTGTCATCCTCACGCAGGGGCCAAGCTAATCTCTGTATCGTTCCAATTTTAGTATATATGCTGCTGGAGTAAGTGCTATTTTATTTTTTATTGCAAGAGTACAGCATTACAATACTAGAGATTAAAGAGTTTACAAGGCTAGCCTGGGAACAAATAATGAATTCTACCTTTCTTTTTATAGCACTATAGTTAGTTGTTTTTTTGGACCATGTGCTTTTGAGATCAATTAACCTAAAAACTTTTGGAACCCAACATAGTTACCAGTTGGCTCTTGATGCATAACATCTCTGGAATTATGCTGCATTATTTTTCTAATTTCCCCACCCAGATGGTACACGCCTTGAGAGCAGGACGCACTCATCTGTCTCTGCGTCTCCGGCAGTGGCTGTCACCGTGCTCGCTGAGCGCGGTCACTGTCCTCAGCGCTCTCCGCTGCACTGGCTCACTCCATCTTCGCAATGACAAGGCAGGGGGCGTGACCACCTCCATTTATCGGAGGAACAGCTGAGACTCCGGGAGCTTTGACGACCTCCCAAGGCCACACAGCTGGTAAGTGGCCGAGCCAGGACTTGAGTGAGCTCTGTGTGACTCCAGAGCTGCCGTGAAGACACGGGGAGAGGTTGCTGGGATCCGAGTCCCACTGGGTGTCGGGTGCTGTGCTGGGCACCACAGGGGCCGTGGAGGTGAGAAGGGCATGGGGGTGACCGTAGGGCCTCCTAGCAGGAATCAGCCCAGCACACAGAGGACTGCACAAGATTGTGAAGGGTGGTGGGGAGGGGAGGACTGTGGGCCAGAAGCAGGAGCAAGAGGCAGACCTGGGCTCAGAAATGTGTCCCCTGAGGTTCTCTTGCTTTAGAGGAGTCACTTAAACTTTCTTTTGACTTGCGTTCCTCATTTGTAAAATGGGAATATTTCATAATACCTGCATAAGCTACCTAACAGGGTTGCTGTGGGGCTCAAATGAGATCATGCAGCTTTCCAAAGGGGCGCTGCGGAGTGTGGACCGAGAACACCTGCAGAGGTCATCGGCCTCATTCACACCAGGCACCAGGCACAGCGGAGCACACACATCCTGACACAGCATTCCTGCCTAGGTCCTTAACCTCTGAATGTCAGTCTCTGAATCTGAAAAATAGGGATAATATTAGACGAGATAACATGCCTGGCACGTAGTCGGTGCCCAAGAAATGGGGGTGCTTGCTCTCACTTTCTTGCTGAAGTCAGCCAGGGCAGCCCTCTCAAGGGTCATTTTCCCAAGCTCTCCAGGAGAGGGCAGCAGGGAGCCATCCTGCGGGGAAGGAGTCTTGCCTGGGACAGCGTCTGGTTAGGCAGGCCTGGCGCCAGCCCCCCCTGAGCAGTAGAGTTCAACTGGCCACCCAGTGGGCCCCCACCCATGACCAGTTTTCTTTGAGGGCCATTCCCTTCGGGTTGCCCTGGATAAAATCTCCAGAGCTTTGCCCTGGGTGGCCCCACCTTGGAGAATCCTTGGCAGACAGCCTTGGGGGCGCGTGCTTCTGGAGCATCTCCCGGGAGTCTGAGTGGGGGTGGCGTGGGCGGGGCTTTGTGCTTCTAGGAGCTTCCAGGAAGGTTCATCCCCAGTCTAGACCAAGTAGCCCAGTCCCCACCACACCTCAAATGTGGTAGAATACCCGTCTGGGCAGTTATTTGCTTAGTTCTTCCATCAGCTGTGAGCTCCATGAGGGCAGTGTCTGTGTGTCTTGACTCCCCGCTCTGTCTCCCCCTGAGTACAGGGCCTGGTACCTAGTAGGTGCGCAAGAAATGACCTGTCTAGTGTCTGAGTCTGCCCGGAGGGAACTGCCCTCCCCTCATTGGGAAGCAGGAGCTCTGTTGTCTACACTATGAGCCCCCATGGGGAGTGACCACAGCTTAGCCGTCTTTGAATGTCTATAGCCCAGCACGGAAGCTAAGCCCTGCAGGGTCTGAGCACTGGAACCTGGCTTAGAGGATGTGGACCTGCTCGGACTTCAAGTATCCCAGGGCCGTGGCCATTTCACCTACGGCTCTCCATCACATAATGGAGAAAGCCCCAACCCCTTTGCCTGGCCTGGGAAGCCCTGCGCTTTATGATGCCTCTGGTCTCTTTGGACTTAATACTCAGTTTCCCACCTGTCCCTGACCCCAGCTCCAGTTTGCCACCTCCTGGCCTCGGCTCACCTGCTCACATCTCTCCCCATCCCTTCCTCCCTCTCTCCCTCCTCTGGGAAGCCTTCTTGGCCATCTCCTCTTGCCCCCATCCCCTTAGAACTGCCACCCCACCCCTGCACCGAGGCACCTGCCCCTAATGTGATTAGTTAACTGTCTCCCCACCAGACTGTGAATTCCTCAGGGCAGGGGCTCCAGGCCACTCATACCCCATGGGCACACAGAGCCTGGCAGCACAGATGCTGTAAATGTTTGTGGAATGAATGAACGAGGCCTACCCACCGGCCCCCAAAGCCCTCTTCCCATGGGTTCCCCAACAGGACATGGGGAATTTCCTCCAGGATGTCCTGCTGTGCCCTCACACCATCTAGCTGCGACCAGGTGTTCCAGAATCTCCAGCAGCAGCTTCCCTTCAGCCAGCCCTGACACTCCAGTCTCTGTCACCACAGAGCACGGTGGTGCCAGGCTGTCTCTCCCAAGCACGGCTTGATGATGACAGCCGTGGGCTCAGAGAACTTCCAAGCCTCCTTTTGTTCTGCAGAATTAAGTCTAAGCTTAATTCTTGTAAGTTCTCCAATAAGGCTGTTGTCCTCTCCTAGGCTACCTCATGGCCCATGAGTTCTCCACACACCTGTTACTCTCATCAGAACAGGTTCCCTCAGTCTCAGCACCAGCCTCTGCTCATCTGAGACCCAGAGCCTTTGCTCATGCTGTTCTTTTCACCAGGAAGCCATCCCCCTTTCCTCTGACTCTCCTCTGCAGACTTGCCTGACTGCAGGAGCCCTCCCTCACTGCTACTTTGTAAAGATGCCCCAACTCAACATCCCACCTTCCAGCACTCTCTGGAGTGTCAGCCTCTTCTCCTGGACCAGGTGTGAACTCCTTAGACTTCTCCATGCATCCCTGCCCTGCTTGGTGCCCAGCCCTACCTAGTCTGCATATGGTTGCCTGATGGCGAGAGGGAGGGCTGGGGGTTGGCATAGGTGTCCCTCCCAGCCCAGGTCCAGTGGGGGCCTCACCTCCAGTACTCCTCGCTGGGGCTGGTCCTCTGGAGGGTGTGGTTGAGCAGGTGGGAGAGGTTGCTGGGCAGGGGGGCGGGCCGGGAGCCGTTGGTAAGGTTGGAGGCATCCAGCACGCTGGCGCAGTCGGGCGTGTTCCAGGGGTTGTTGCAGTGGGCCCAGGGCAGCACGTGCGTCATGGATGAGAAGAAGTAGTAGAAGGCGATGCAGATGACCACGTTGTAGTAGATGCCGATGTATGTAGACACCACCATCATGCCGTAGCCCACGCCTGGGGGGGGGGAGCAGCTCACACATCTAGCTGAAGGAGGCAAGGTTAACTTCGAAGGGCCCAAGGGGCAGGCTTTCATGGAGGGCCACAGAAGGGCCGGGTCAAGGCCTTGGCAGCGGCAAGCAGGGGGCAAAGGGGTTTTGTGTATCCACGTGGTAGGAGAGGAGGGTGGAGGCCACGTAAACATGGATCCCAGCATGCGTCCACGGCCTTGGCCACTGATGTGGGGCGCGGGGTCAGCACCAGGCTCCACAGGAGCTGGCAGTGTTTGTACAGATGGGTGAGTTGGCATGGCCCCCGAGGCCCGCGTGTGTGTGTGCCCCACCCAGGCCTCACCTTTGAACATGGGGCTGATCCTCCAGACCCCCAGGCAGCCCTGACTTGCAAACTGGCCGAAGGAGAGCTCCATGAAGAAGAGAGGGATCCCGCAGAATATCAGCATGATGAAGTAGGGGAACATGAAGGCGCCTGGCAGGCAGGGAGATGGCTGGCTCAGGGTAGGCTCGGGGGATCCCACCCTCTTCCTGTTCAGAACCCAACAGCAAAACCTTTGCGGTTGGCTAGGACCCAAGGAGGGTGTGCTGTGCATTGAGCAGATCCTGGGTCTGAGGCACGCTATCCACAGCCCGACTTTGAACTTGACAGAGCCTTCCAGGAAGTCTGCTCTGAGCAGAACCCAGGCCCCAGAGCCACCATGTTTTTCACAAATAAGTCACTGGGATCCTCAAATGTCTCTGAACCATTCAGGGGGGCTGTTAAAACATGGGGGGCATAAGACAGGGAACACTGGGAGATTGGGGTGCTTTTCTCTACATCTCTTCACCTCAAGGGAGCAGGCTGGCAGGATCAGGCCCAAGCAGCAGACTGCCAGGGTCAGGGGGTAGTCTGTCCCTTACGTAAAGATATCTAAGCCAGGGATGGGGGCGAAGGAGACCAGAGCCAGAGGCCAGCCTGTCTGGAGTGGGGTCTATGCCAGGGAGGGGGTGGCCTGGGCCCTGGTGGGTATGCTCTATCCAAGTGGGTTGTCCCTGCCCTGTGCCCACTGGGTACCTCCCCCGTTGCGATAGCAGAGGTATGGGAAGCGCCAGACATTGCCCAGGCCCACGGCATAGCCCACGCTCGTCAGTACAAACTCGATCTGGTTGCCCCAGTTGCCCCGTTTGAGGTTCTGGTCCCTCTTGGTGGCCTCGCTGGGCACAGCACCATTCTGTGGGGACAGGAGAAAAGCCACCATCAGCAAGGCATTTGTGTTCCCATGCTTAACCCTCTGGGCCTCCTCCAGCGGGGACACCATGGACCCTCCAAGCCCTCACCTCCCCGCTGGGCTTCCCCTCGGCTGGCAGGAGCTGCAGGCAGGCCTGGCAGAGGAGGGGAGAAGGCAGGAGTGGCAGCCAGAGGGTGCCAAGTGGGGCCTCCCTCACCAGCTTCCCGGCCCCCCGTGCCAGGGGCACCAGCCCACCTGAGGAGCTGCAGCCAACATCTGAGAGGTGGGACACTGAGAGGGAGCTAGAGCCAAAAGCCCCCAACCCAGCCCCTCCAAGACCTCCCCTCTGCCCTCTGGGTGAGGATCTGGGAGCAGCTGAGCCTCAGAGCAAGCAGCCAAGTCGGCCTGGGCACAAAGGGGCCTGTGTCCAGACAACCCCCCTCCCCCGCTGCCACCACATCTCCAGGCTGAGCACGCTGCCCACCGCAGGCGGCTGTGGGGGAGGGGATGCTGGACCCGGGGCTTCTTCCTGGGGGCACATGGTGGGCAGAGCTGTGGGGTGGGGGAAGGGGGAGCAACTGAGCTGGGCCAGACCTGGGGAGCGCATTCTGAGACTCAGGATGGGAGGGCCCAGGGAGCCATCTATATTGCCCTTGGCTGGGGTAGGGGCGCTGGGGAAGCTGACCTGGGCTGGGTGGTGCTGGCCATGAGTTGGGGAAGGAGACCAGAGTTGTAGGCACCACGCCAGACCTGGAGGACAGACTCTGGCAGGGGAAACAGAGGGACGGACTCCAGAAAAGGGTCCCTGAGCTGAGGGGGTGGGCTGCTGAGGTCGGGGCTGGTCAGCAGGGCCTGATGGGGGCACTGGGGGAAGGATGCTGGGCCTGCCTGGGGGAGCTGCAGGGCTGAGTACGTGGCCTGAGGCTCCACCGAGGGCAGCCCCGTTGGACCCCAACCCCACAGTTGGCACTGGCTCAGTTCGTCCCTTTAAAATTTTTTATTTATTTATTTTTTTCCCCCAAAGCCCCAGTGGATAGTTGTATGTCATAGATGCACATCCTTCAAGTTGCTGTATGTGGGACTTGGCCTCAGCATGGCCGGAGAAGCGGTGCGTCGGTGCGCGCCCGGGATGCGAACCCGGGCCGCCAGCAGCGGGGTGCGCGCACCCAACCGCTAAGCCACAGGGCCGGCCTCAGCTCGTCCCTTTATAAGTGTGAATGTGCACTTCCAGCCCCTGCCCGGGTGCGCAGGAGATCAAGCCACCCTGAACCAGAGCCTTAGGGGTCAGAGAGGTCTCACTACGAGTCATAGGGACCCCAAGAGTCACCAACAGAGAAGCACAGGCAGAGTCCTCGAGTGACAGAGACAGCCTCCCAGAGATGGGCTGCTCTCCTGAACGAAACGGGAGGAGTCCCTGGAGAGCACCCAGAATCAGAGGCGGAGCAGGATGGCCTCTGAGGAACGTCGCTGCAGTGACTGACCCCCAGCTTGAAGGAGACACAGTCAAGGACAAGAGTCACGCTGGCCGATAAACAAAGAGGCCTGGTGCTTTGAAATGCTCGGACCCTGAGACTGACCAACAAACAGGGGGCAGGAACAGTCTCAGCAGGACCGCGCCTTCCGGAAAGGCCCATTTGGGGAATGCAGACACAGGAGGCCCCAGCGCCCCGTGGAAGCCCCGCGGTGCATCCCGTGCTCCCACGGTGGACACATTTTGGTCCCTCTGGGCTTGCACGTCGTGGGCACCACAGCACAGACACCCTGGTGGAGCGACCCTCCTGCACACCCAATCCAGAACTACCCCCAGGGGACGCACTGACCCTCACACTTTCCCAGAAGGTTTGGGGACACAGCACCAGGCACCGTGGGGTCCCCTTCAAGGAGCACCCAGAGCAATTTGGCAGGCTGGAAGAGCCTGCGTACGTCATTCATGCAACCATGGAGATTTACTAACACCTACTGTGTGGCAGGCCCTCAGCAGGCACTGGGAATTCAGCATGAACAAAACAGACACCCCTACCCCCTCAGAGCTAGAAGACATGAATGAAATAAATATATAATTTTTTTTCTTTCTTTCTTTTTTTTTGGTGAGGAAGATTAGTCCTGAGCTAATCTATTGCCAATCATCCTCTTTTTGCTGAGGAAGATTGGCCCTGGGCTAACATCCATGCCCATCTTCCTCTACTTTATATGGGACGCTGCCACAGTACGGCTTGACAAGCGGTGCGTCGGTGCACACCTGGGATCCGAACCCCAGGCCGCCGCGGTGGAGCACGTGCACTTAACTGCTATGCCACCGGGCCGATCCCACAAATATATAATTTTTATATGCAACTTCAAAGTGACCACAAAGGGGAATTTCTCAAGTCACAAGAGTACGGAAGGAGGACAGGGGGTGGCGGTGGGGCAGGGTGAGGTCAGGAAGGCCTCCCTGGTGAAGGGGCTTGAAGGCCAGCTTGGCTCTGGGACAGGGTGGCTCCCAGCCCAAGTGTGCCCTTGGTGACAGGCCACTACAGAATCTGGCATAAGCCTGTCACCACCTCCTACGGCCTTCTTCGGGACAGGCCTAGCAATACCGCAGGGTCAGGAGGGCATATTTTTGGAGAGCGTGAGGCCTGCTTGGAGTGGTTTATCCTTTCCCAAACAAATCCCAGCCAAATAGGGCTCCTATATGTTGACCCTACAATAACAGTTCTATTCTGTCCAAGGCTTGTTTACTTAGGGGCACAATGGGGGATTGTGGCAGCTGCAGAGTATGTGGGTGGGGTCACAGAGCAGCGATTACAGCTGTAAAAGGGACAACTGAGGGTCCAGGATGGCCTCATGGGCAGGGCAAAGGCGAAGCCCTTTGCAGAGACTGAGGTCCCCAAGGCTTGAAGATTGAGGCCTCTCTCTTGGCCCCAGCCTCCTAACCAAGTCAGCGGAACCAGACTCTGAGGTCTGTTCCTTCCCTGGCACGGAGGGGAATGGGGTGGGGGGGTGATGCCTCCAGCCACGTGCCCCGGGCAGCCACTTGAGCCCTCAAGAGCTGCTCTGTTAATGAGCAGCACACCACCGAGCCTGGCGCGAACCAGTTCAGCTGTGTTGGCTGCAACAGGAGGCCAGAGCCCCCAGGACAGGGGCCTGGGACTGGGAGTTGAGGACCAGCTCTAGCAGGAAGTTACCGACAACACTAGTGGTCTGCCATGCAGAAGGAGCCGGAGGTCAGTGAAATGGCGCTCTGCAAGTGGTGTGAGAAGCTTCCAGGTGAAGTGGCACCCATCTTCTGCTCCCTGGCCCTGAATCTCAGCACTGGGGGACCCGACTGCCAGGCTGTGGATGGGGGTGATGCCGTGGGAGCCTCGCTCACGGCTAGGCCTCTGACTTCAATTCCAGCACGAGCCACGTTCAGGAATGGACAGAGGAGGACAGAGCTCTCAGCAGAGGACAGAGCAAGCCTACCTTTCTCAGGCACACTGCAGGGAAGGATCGCCAAAATGCTCTGTGGGGGGCACTGGGGGCTTCAGTCCCCTTTCTTCTCCAGCCCTCCTCTGGGGACTCCCTCCACTTCCTTCCTGGGCAGCGAGGCCCAGGGCTGACGAGCATTTTTCAATGCTGCACAGCTTTTTTTCTCTTTGCATGTTCTTCCCTATTCTAAGCCTCTCATTTTCTTGATCTGCTGGGTGGACAGCTGTGTCACTGATATTAACTGTCCCTGCAGTGGTCGTTAGCTCTGAGGTGCCCACGAAAGAAGCCCATTGTGCTCGCAGTTTGACCCTGACTGGCGGCCCGTCTGCCTAACTGCCGACTGGCCTGGCTCCAGGCTTCTCCTGCCCATCACCCATCTCTCGCTGTCTACCCCTTACTGTTCTCTCTCCATCTCTTGCTCACACCTCAGTGGTAAATTAAACCATAGTGACCTAGTGCCCCTCTGGGTCAGTCCCTCCTCCCTAGACTCCCTGGATAGCCCCCATCCTTACCACATGGGCCTGGTGGGTGGTCTCCAGGAGGGGCACTGCCCTGCCCTGTGCCCAGGCTCCCATAGGCTGGGCAGAATGCAGATTTTGGGGCTCTCCTTCTACTGCTGAGTGGGGTGAGCTGGCTGATCATCCTCCATGACGCCCACCATACATAGACACACACGTAAGACCCTCAGATGCCTCTTCCCCGTAGAAGCAGCCATGAGGCAGCAGTGTCCACCCCCACACAAGGACCTGTGACCTGCCTTGGGTTTAACCACCCCCAACCCCTGTCCCTGCTTAGCTGAGCCACACTGAGCAGTCACTTACATAAATAAGTCCTTTACACAGCTCTCTGCTCAGCTTACTCACTGCTCTGGATGAGCTCCTGGAATTAAGGCTGTTCAGCTCTGAGGGCAGAATCCGGATCTGCCACTGTGCCCTGGGCCTGGCAGGGCAGGACACAGTGCTAGGGGTTAGGACCATGGCGTTTTGGAGTCTGCTCGCCCAAGCAGACAAGTCATTTTTGCTCTGGCCATCTCAGCATCCTCACGTGTGAAATCAGGAGATAGACTAGATCACCTCAGCAGAACTAACAGACTGATAGAACAGACAACCTCAACAGATCTAGCAGATGAACAGACTAGACAGCCTCAATGGATCTACAATATTCTATAGGTCTTCCTTGCCTGCATTTTGCTACTCCGGACTCTCCTTTGTATTTGCCATTAGTTCCCACTAGCTTTCTAGACTACTTTCTAAAAATGTTATTATTGCTTTCTTTCTGATTATAAAAGCCTTATAAGCTCATCACAAAAAAATTGCAAACTACAGCAAAGTGTAAAGAAGCTACAAAGCCCACTCCCAGAAGGAACCCCACTACCACAGAAGGGACCTCTCCTTGCTTCACGCACGACCTCAGAGGGAGCCCAGATTTCTACCCTGGGCGACGACTCTGCTCTGCCTCCTGACTCCCGCCCTTCTGGGTGAGCGTCCACTGGATATTTTTGTGAATTGTGAGCTCCCTCCTCCTGCTCTCGCTGGACATTGAGGAATCCTGGAGCTCCCTGGTGGGCGGGCCCCACTGGGACCCAGTAGGCTCCTTGTTCGAGACTCCGCAGCCCCACAGTTTGCTCATGGGAGGAAGTCCCATCCAAGACAAACTTTATGGAGGAGAACAGGCAAGACCCCACATCCCAGACTGACCTTGAGCCAAATCCAGATCACTGGCAACTTTCTCGGAGCCCCAGTGGGGAATTCAGACAGAACAGCCATCACAGCAAATTGTGGCTGCCTCAGAAGACCCCACGACCCCCTCGCACCCCTCGGTTCTTGTTTCCCCAAGTTCTCTCCCATCGCTCCAGGGGCCAGGCTGGCCCTTAGCTAGCACCTGCCCTGCAATGACAGAGTCTTCGTCCTTCACCTGGTCTCCTTTATCTGGACATGGGAAAGAGTCAGGGACCAGGGCTGGAGGAGCAGGACCATGCGAAAATCTACCCCAAGCCTGAGCAGTACACACGGGCTATTCGTGCTTCCTGCCTCAAGGAAAACCTCAGAGCAATCTCTGGGTACCTGTTAGGAGTCCAGGCCCTCACACAGCAGGTGAGAGACGCAAGGACACGCCCTGTGCTGTTTCATCGCCGAGCCCTGATCAGCAGAGTGGCCGCCAATATTGTGGACAGCAGACAGAAGATGCACCCCCGGGAATGCCAGGCTCTGCTCCAGGCGCTGCAGAGCAGTGATGGGGAACGCTGGGTGGGCACTACTTCCGCTCTGGAGAAGCCCAGCAGTTCTGCCCCATGCTGCGGCAGCCATGGGCAGTCTCTACCCCAGTTGGCTGGCAGCAGGCTGGCACTCTGGGAAGTGGCTTTGGTTTTTGACCCTGGCAGTCCTGAGGTTTGAGGGCAGCCCTGCATAATGCTTCACCCAAACCTAACCCAAGTCTCCCCAGAGGACATTCCTTCTCTTGCCTTCTGAAGGTCAAGTCAGGATGCCCTACAGGGGAGGAGGGTGGCTTTCCCGGTCCCCTCACCCTGGATGCCATCAGTGCCACTGTGCCTGACCTCCCTGCCCATCCGCAACTTCCAGGGATGAGGGCACATGGGCAGCCTCCCCACCCGGGCACTTGCCCTGGATACTGGCGAAGATTCCGTGGGGGTCTCTCTTCTCCCAGCTGAGACTCTATCCCATCCCCTTCCCCCGTCCTCACCACTGAGTCCATGTAGTACATCCCCCAGCCCCTGCACCCACTCTCCCCATAGGAGTAACTGCAGTGGCACAGACAATGGGGCTGTACTGATTAGTACAATTCCTGGGCACCTCCGGCCCGTCTCCCCGGGAGCTAGGACAATGCAGCTTTGATACACAGGGCAGATTCTCAGCAGGTCCTTGGGCTGGGGGAGCCCTCACACTCCCACTCTCCTCCCCCATGCCCCCACCACACAGCTAACTCTTCCTGCACTCCTTTGCACGGTTGCAACTTTCTGGGTCACTTTTGCTGGTGTCTGTCTCGTTGACTGGCTGTGCCTACCCCTCCCTGGCACAGACCATTCAGCCCCTCTCCCTAGCCCCAGCCCAGCCTCCCAGCCTGCCTGGCACCAGGGAGGAGGCTCAGCTTTCTGGACGGTGACTGACCTGTTCTGGGGAGGAGGGGGCCACAGGTCCACGAGCCACAGCCATCCCGGGGTGAGCACTCGGAGCAGAGCAGAGCGCGCTTGTCGCTGCCGCTCATTCACACCTCTGCCAGCTCCAGGCGACACTGACGCATCCCCTGCCTCTCCCACTGCCGGCTGGGCAGCGTCAATTACTTTCACCTCATCTCCTCCCGAAGCTCTGCCTACCCCTCCCCTGGCCCTCCCCCTCCGGCCTTTCCCCATGCAGCCCAGCGCGGGTGCTCCAGAGCTAGAGCGAGACGTGGGGTTTGTTGTGTTTTCCCTTGTTCCCAGCAAGTTACTGGAACAAAAAACACACACACACTCACAAGTATGGAGTGAGGCAGAGCGAGTGCGGGAGAGAGTGAGAGGGCGCCTCCCCTCTCAGAGCTAGGTGTCGGGGCCCAGATGCTCCTGACCCCATAGGCCTGGCTCTTGGTGGGCTCCTGGTAGGGTAATTGGGCGCTATTGGCTACTAGAGATGGTGAAGGGGCAGGAAGAAGGGGGGGTATGCCCACAGGGCACTACCAAACCATCTCAGACTTCTTAGAGTGGTACGGCTGGAGGATGATGGGTCCTGGAGCTGTCTCTCCCCTGATGGGGACCCCCAAACAGCAAAGGTGATGGGGTATCCTCATAGGAGAATGTGACTGATCGTGCAAGAAAGCTCTGGCCTAGTGGACTGTGCTGTCACCTGTCTGAAGAAAGATGGCGTTAGCCAAGAGGGTGGTCACCACAGAGTCCAGTCAAAGGGAGGTCACAGAATAAGGACCCTTGGGGATTCAAACTGCGTTGCCTAGAACCTGAGGTGTTTGCTCTGGGAGTGTGAGCTGCGTGGGCTGAGTACAGTCCAGTAGGTGTCACCAGGACTGGGTGGGATGTCACTAAGACCCATCCAATCCCTATTCTCTGAGGCCACACTCACTGGTCAGCCTCCAGCTGATGCTGAGACACCACAAACCAGGGGCCAGGAAGGTGGGCATGAGCATTCTGGTCCTGGGAAGGCGTGGCTCTCTTTGGAAACTGATAGGCCAGGAGAGGGCCTGATAAATGGTAGGATCTTAGTAAACATCCATCAAATAGAAGAATGCATGAATTCTGATGTAAATGACAGCTTTGGTAAGTGTGGTGACCCCAAAGGGAACATGACAGGATGACATTTTTTAAAAAAAGGGCACAGGCTTTAGAGTCAGACAGGCCTGAGTTCAAACCCCAGCTCTGCCAGTTTCTCACCATACAGAACCTTAGGCAAGTCACTTAACATGTCTGGTCTCAGTTTTTCATCTCTAAAATGGGGATAATATCCATCCATTATTGAATCTAGTGAGCGTTAGTAACAATAATCATAGATAATACATACACATGCTTTACCGTGAGCCAGACACTGTCCTAAACGCTGTGTATACATTAACTCATTTATTCCTCCCAAGAGCCCCTTGAGTGAGGTACATTATTATCCCCATTTTTGGGGGGAAGATGGGGACTGGCCTCGGCTCAAGCAAGTCTCCTAAGAATGGCCTCCGACTCCACTGATTCGGCCGCTCACTGGACCAGCCTCATGCAGCCGGGTCCCCAGACACGCTCTGCTGACTTCCTGAGGGCACAGTCTGAGGGCCAAGGCCCTGGCTGGGCTAGTGGCTCTTGGAAGGCTCAGTCACCCATGATGCCCAAATGTTCACTTCCACCCAGGGTGGGCTCTGGGCTCTGGCTGCCCTGGCCTGGGCCGGGTGCCCAGAACAGGCAGCCCTGGCTGGACGGCTTTCTCCGGCTCTGGCCACAGGGACAGGAGGCAGCAGCAGCCCAGCTGGTCCCTGGCCGTAATGAGGCCTCATTAGTGGGATCCAGCTGATCTAGCCCCACTTAGGGAGCTGACTCCCCCAGCACCCCCTCTGACTTTTCTTAATAAGAGTGGGCATGCTTCCAGAAGGGCAAGAAGTCTAGGGGCTTTGTTATGCCCTGTGACTCTGAGGGAGGGTCCTGCCAAGCTAGGACTGGGGTAGGGGGAAGGCTGCAGGGAAGCTGTGTGAGGGAAGGCGAGGGCACAAGACTCAGTGGGTGGGCTCCAGGGAGGGTGGGAAGGGAAAGGAGACCAAGACAAAGGGAAAGCAGGGTCCTAGGCCCAGAGAGGAAGCCCAAGGAAGGTTGGGCCTTTCCCTCTGGATCTAGATATTGTCCATTTCACTGGGGAGGGGGTAGTTGTACATCTAAGATCACCTGGGATCATCTAACGGATCATCTAGGTCATTGCTCAGGCTGTCCTGGCTAGAAGAGCACCTCCTCTGTGCTAGGCCTTGTATAAGGAGAGTGCCCACTGTGTGCCAGTGCCTGAGCTAGGAGAATACCTACTGTGTGTCAACCCTGTGCTAGGAAAGCACCCACTGTGTGCCAGGACTTGTGTTTGAAAAGCACCCACTGTGTGCCAGGACCTGTGTTAGCAGAGTGCCCACTGTGCACCAAGTCCAATGCTGGAAGAATACACAGTGTGGCAGGTCTGTGCTAGGAGAGGACCCACTGTGTGCCAGGACCTGTTTGGAGAGAGTACACACTGTGTGCTGAGTCCAATGCTGAGAGAGCTCCCACTGTGTGCACTGCTCTGTGTTAAGAGAGCCCCTGTGGGGTGCTAGGTCCTGCACTAGGTGAGTGTCCCGTGTATGCCAAATTCTGTGCCAGGCAAAGACCCAATATATGCCCAGCCCTGAGCAGGGTGAGCACCCACTGTGTGCCTGGCACTGTGCTAGATGAGTTCCCACTGTGTGCCAGGCTCTGTACTAAGGGATTGCCCAATATGTGTGCCCAGTCTGTACTAGCTGAGCACTTGCCGCATGCTGGGACTTGTGCTAGGTGAGTGAGTGCCTAATAAGCGACAGGACCTCTCCCAAGGGAGTGCCCGATGTGTGCCAAGCCCTGTGCTTGGTGAGCTCCCAATATGTGCCAAGCCTATGCTAGTTAAGCACTCGCCACATGCCAGGACTTGGGCTGGGTGAGCACCCACTGTGTGCCAGGCCCTGTGATGGATGCTGTAGACAAGAGGTGTCTAAATCCTCAGGTCAAAGCAAAACAGAACAGGTCAGGGTGGGGCAGCCCCAGGCAGCCTGCGGTGTTTGCAAAGCCTTCTGGGATGATTTAGATCTGGCACCCAGAGTCCTGGCCCAGGTGACTCGGTTCTTATTCATCATGAGGTTTTCCAGTGGCAGAAGAAACCAGTGCACTCAAAGACATGGGGAGAGGCCAATGAGGCTCAGCAAGGCTTCTGCTGCCCAAGATGGCATACGAGTGGGGAGTGGGCATGGGAGAGGGGACTGAGTGAGCCAGCTTGTGAACCTGGTGTTAGGCCAGGGGGTTACAGCTGACCCATAGGGCTCTCCTGTCCTGGGCTCCTCTTCTCCAACTCCCTGCCCTAGAAGGACCACCCCACCCACCCCCTGGTGCCCCCAAGCATCCCAGCTGCTCCCAGCCTTGGAGGCACCCTGGCCAGCTGGGTTCTCACACGGCCCTGTCCTAAGAGCTGCTGAGGCGTGAGGGAGGCAGCTGAGCTGGCCTGGCAGAGACCATCTGGGCTGGGAGTGGGGGGGAGGGACACGTGCAGCAGGCATGTGGGCCTGGGCACGTGCTGGGAAGTGGCTTACTCCTCCACGGGACACCTGCTGCCTGAAGAGCCCTGCAGAAGCCCCAAGCATGACATGAGGTGTCTGTTGACACTGAAGAGACCCCGGGGGACCCATGTCCTCACACTCATACCTGGGGCAAAGGGGGATGGAAGTGAGGACTCCATGGCAGGGGCCAGCTGCCCCCTCCCAGGGCACAAATGGCAACAGAAGCCACAGACCTGGGACGGTCCACGTGCCACTGGCTTACATGCATGGCCCTCAACACCCTCTGTTCTGCCCCACCATGGCATCCAGAGAAGAGGCACGTCTGAAAGGAGTACCCTCTGCTATTTGTCCTTAGAGGGCCATAAGCACCTAATAAAGTGCCAGCCAGCTGCCTAGGTTAGCTAGGAGAGACGGCTAGAGGTTAGCTAGGAGAGACGGCTAGAGGTTAGCTAGGAGAGACGGTGCTCCTCAGAGGCTGCATCCTGGAGACAAACACTGAATGGAGGCGGCTTCAGTTTCAAACTGGGGCCCGAGAACAGAGTAGCCCAAGGTCATCAGCAGAACTGAGAAAGAGGCAGGAATAGAATCTCCAGCAACCGCTGGGGGTGCCCAGGGGACAGATGCTATGAGCCTCAAACACAGCAGCGGCGGGCAGAAGCCAAAGGGCAGAGGGCATGGAGGAAAGCAAGCTCCAGCTATCTTTAGGCACATCCTGGTGCTGGGAACGGGTGTCCCAAAGCAGCATTCCCTTCCACAGACGGGCTGGCCCAGCTGGCCGGCAGAGCCCAGGGTCCAGGAAGCTCAGCTCCAGCAGGATTCTCGGACATTGTGATTCATGCTCCCTCCACTGCCCACGTGGCTCCCTCATCTATCCTGCCTGTCCGCCCCCATCCTTCCAGGGTCACTCCAGAGAGAGAAGACTACTCAGTGGATTTCTCAAGTTTCATGGGGCTCAGAGTCTCCAGGTAGGAAGGGGCAGAGCCACACCCCACTTCCTATGACAGGCCCAGAGTTCCAAGGCTTCTCCAGGATAGGGAAGGCCGTGGCCACTTTTGGTTCCATCACAGTATCCACCCCTAGCACGTGTTCAGGTCATAAGCCCTCCATCTCTACCTGTCTCTGAGCACCCAGAGTTCAGGTTTGCTTAGGAATACCTTGAGAAGCTTGTTGCTTCAGACTTATTCCAACTCGCAGGGGGCCCACCAGAGCAGGCCTGAGGGGCTGGATGCTGGAAGTTCAGATGGGGCAGGATAGAGGTCCTGAGCCAGGAGCAGAACAGCCCCGCTCCCCACCAGACCACTCCTATGGACCAAGTCCTTTGAGTCCCATTAATCTTTGGTGAGAGGCAGGGCTTGTTTGGGGAGGATTCAGCAGAGACCCCAGGCCCATCAATCCTTCCCTGAAGGAGAAAAGCAACAGAGGAGTTGATGCGGGGAAGCGAGGAGGCAAGGGAGGGCCATGCTCAGCCACGGCCTCCCCTGACAGCTGCCCAGTTTAGCTTGTGCCTGAGGCAAGATCCCCAGAGAAAAACCACAACCACTGCCCTCGGGGTGGGATCTGGCATCTTTTCTCTAGTTTCTGCCTCCAGTGCCCACCTGCTCCATCCATCAATGAGTCATCCTCCTTCGAGCCCTGCTCTTGCCCTCTGCTTCTCAGACACCTCCCACCACCTTTCCTGGGCTCTGAGGTGGCAAAGGCAGGGCCACGGCTTGGGGAAGGGAAGAGGGAGACTTTCTGAGGGGCCTCAGAAGAGGATTCAAATGAAATGTTCTTTGTTACTTTTCTGAGTGGAAGCAGAGAAAAACCAGACAGGGTCTGAGGACCCTTGATCAGCACACACTGAACACTCCCTCTGGCAGGCGAGCACTGGGTGAGGGTGGCAGTGCCAAGGGGGACAGCCCTGGGTCTCCTGCCATCCTCCAAGCTGGACCAGCTGCAGCCTTCTCTCCAGGGTATCTCTTGTGACAAGGATATAGAGTGACCCTCCTGCCTCCTGGCATGCCTTTGTGGGCTCTGTGGCAGAATACACCCTGCTATGGGCTCGGAGCCATGGCACCATCTAACCCGCTGGATGAGGAGCTCACCTGCCCAGGCCTAGGACAGCCCTAGCACTCAGGAGCCCTGGCAGTGCCAGACTTGGGGCCCATGGAGCCTCCTAGGCCCTCCTGTCAAGGCAAGCAGCTGGCAGAAGGCCCCAGAGGGGGCAGCACACATGATCCCCCTTCCTCCCTGAAGACTGGTCCCTGTACTCACCAGCATCCCTTTGGCACCTTTTCCTACCATGGTGGCAGTGGGTTGGGGGTTCTGGAGTCCTGGGCCACAGTCACAGACTCTGCTTCCAGCACCTTTCAGACCACAGACCTCAAGAGCTGTGGAGAGAGCAGAGACGGAGGTCAGGACCCAGCTTGGGGAGGCAGGGGCAGGATGCGGGTGGCCCTTAGGGCTCTCCAGAACAGGCAGTGCAGGGCCCAAACCACCAGCTGGCAGGCCATTTTCCCATCTTGAACCTTTCTGGATGACCCTTGATCCAGCTCCTTCCTAGCTCTTCTCCCAACCCTTCCCCTGGATCCCTTGGTCTCCTGGATTTCTGTCCCAGTGGGCAAAGGTCTATTTTTGACGCTCCAGATGCCCAATTCTAAAAAAGATAAAAAATGAACACAGAACTGGGCCAGGGTCCAATTCCTTCATCATCTGTGTGAATGGCTTCAACCTTTCCCCTGAAGGTGAGTCAGCTTGGATCAGCACATACTCCCCCAACCTCACCCCAGCCAGGTGGCCAGGACGGTCCTTCCTCATTCTGGTGCCACCCAGCTTGGGCTCTGGGGCAGCTGGGCTTGTTGTTATTTCACTAACTTGGACCACAAGCTCTGGGCATGCCAAATACACCGTGTATGGGCACCCTTCCCTGCCCTTGCTCAGGCTGTCCCCTGCCTGCACATCTTCCCTCCTATTCACCAGGTGAAAGTCTACAAATGCTTTAGGACAGTGCTTAAATGCCACCTCCTCTCCGCACCCTTTCCTGGAATGAACAAATTGCTTCCTCCTTTCTGTTTTGTGCACACTTCTACAAGTGTCCTTATCAACTCATTTTAGACTTATTTGCTTATGAGTCTGTCAGCCATGAGTTGCTGAGCTCCTGAGGGCTTGGGTGTGTGTTCCATTTGCCTCTCTGAGCCCTGCACCTAGCACAGTGCTCAGCTTGCAGGAAGTGTTGGTTGAGTTGAATGGAAGGAAAATGGGTAAGGCGGAGGCACTGGAAGGAGGATCCAGGTCAGCCGGAGATCTAGTAGGAAGCATCTGAAAGGCAAAGTGGGGCTGGTGTGCTGGAGGGGGCAGCAGTCAGATTGAAGAAGTGGCCACACGGCCAGGTTGGTGTATACAGGTCTAATGTCAGATGCAGATGGTAGAGAAGATTGTTTGTTTGTTTGTTTTATGAGGAAGATCAGCCCTGGGCTAACATCTGATGCCAATCCTCCCCTTTTTGCTGAGGAAGACTGGCCCTGGGCTAACATCCATGCCCATCTTCCTCCACTTTATATGGGATGCCACCACAGCATGTCTTGACAAGCGGTGCGACGGTGCGCGCCTGGCATCCGAACCGGCGAACCCTGGGCCACCGCAGCGGAGCCCGCGCACTTAACCGCTTGTGCCACTGGGCCGGCCCCAAGAGGATAGTTTTTGACAGGCCGCAGGAGAGGAATCACCCTTCGGGGAGCCTCAAAGAATTCACTCATCAGAGGAAAACCCTGCGTCAGATGGACAAGGACGTTCAACCTCCATAGGGCCTGCCCAGGAAGGATGGGGCTCTGCCTCTGGGGCCTTCCCTACCTTTCCAGGGAGCAGACTCTACTCCAAAGTCTGTTCTGTGCCACTCTGCCTCACCCACAGCCACCTGTCAAGGGCCGCCTCTCACCCACAGGCCCAGGACGTCACTGGAAGGCTAGAAGAGATGAGGAAGCAGCTCTTTGCCAATGCAAATCAGCCTGTGGCTTCCTTAGGCCTTTGCCCTGGTCACTAGGTCTCCTGCAGAGCCTTCTCCCCAGGGCAAGGGCAGGCAGGGATGTGACTTGTAACCATTTCCCTTTTGTCAGTCACCCAGGCTGGCCTCTCTGCCTCTCAAAGGGTCCTCCTAAAGAGGTCCCTGCTCATGGCTTTGGTCTTCTGGGGGCAGTCAGGAGAAGAGGGGGTGTGTTCCTTTAGAAGATCAAACCCTCATTCTCCTTCCTCACTGCCCCCTCCCTCCAAGCTGTAAACTCTAGCTATGACTGCCCTAAAGCTGTGTCTCTTCAGCTAATAATAAAGACAATGATGACAGTAGTAATAGCAGATGGCCAATTAAGAGGCAATTCCTACGCCTTCTGGTCCAGTGACTAAACTGAGGACTCTCTGCCCTGGAACTTAGGCTACAGAGCTCTCCCCCAGGCCATCCCTGAGCGCCAGCTGCAAATACAGTCCTTCAGCTCAGGGTGCTGACAGACGAATGGAGGAAAGACTACTTGGTGGATGCTTCCAGGAAAATGAGTTGGAGGTAAAGCTTTGCTGCTTTTCTTGTCTCTGCCATTTCTGTTAAATGCCCCCATCCATCCACTCAAAAAGTACCAACAGAATGACCATGCTATGCCAGGCCCTCTTCTAGGTGTTAGGGATCCACATTACCTGGACACAGACCTGCCCCTAACCTGGGTATGGGCCACCATTGACACGCAGTAGGTCAGAGTCCATTTATCATGTGATGAAAAGCTTGGGCTCTAGAACCTGGTAGGTCTGGGCTGGAATTCTGGCTCTGCCACTCACTAGGTATGTGACTTCAAGCAAATTACCTAACCTCTCTGAGCCTCTGTTTTCTCAATCTGGAAGATGGGGCTAATAATACTTCCTTTATAAGTTCTAAAGTTTCTGCTTTATTTTTGACTCTACTGCAAGTCCTCCACATTTCCTCCCCTCCAATCCATTAATCTTCCCAAAACCCTAAAGCCCTGATTTCCTCCAATAGTTCTCCACAGCAACAGGATATGGCCTAAATTGTTTAGCAGGCATTTAAGGCTGGCCACAAGTCAATTCATTTATTCCACAAATATTTATTTCAGGCTTGCTCTGCGCCAGACCTGTGCGAGGCACCAGGAACTCATCAGTCTAGAGTTTACAGCTGGGAGGGAGGGGTGTGGCGAGTGAGGACAAGGAATAGGGGACTAGCGAAACTGGTGACTCTAATGTGTGTAACTAAAGTCAGAGATAAAGGGCGTGGAGGGGAAAGGTCCTTCTGTGAGAGACACGGAGGGCTTCCCTGAGGAAGTGATGTTTAAGGGTCAGAGGGAGTTAATTAGGCAAAGCGGCAACAGTGAGAAAGAGAGATTCAAGCAAATGAAATAATATGTGGAAAGACCCTGAGGCTGGGGCAAGATAGCCAGGGAGAAAGTGGCCAAAGATGAAGGTGGACAGATAGAGTCAGGGCCTTTGGGGTCTTTATCCCGAGGGCGATGGCAGCTATTGAAGGCTTTAAAGTAGAATTGTGACTGCAAGGAGGAGCTATTGGTGGAGTGCACATTTTGAACACACCATCCCAGATACAGCGCGGAGAAAGGCCTGGAGGAGGGGAGAGAGGAAGAATGGAAATCAATTAGGAATAGGCCAGGCCAGAGGTGAGGGGGTGTGGAGCAGGAAGGTGATAATGGGTTGGGGAGAGGTGCACAGATTTGAGAAAAATATAGAAAGTAATCTTAGTAGGATGTGGTGATGAGTCGGACTTGACAGGTGAGAGAGAAGGAGGGGTCTCTGGCTTCTGCTGGTGCAGTGGAAAGAAGCCAGTGCCAGTCCCAGAGACAGGACTGCTGGGGACGCTGTGGGTCTGGAGTAGGGAGGGAGGAGCTGGGTTGGGTGAGCTGGGTTTGAGCTGCCTGTAAGCCACCCAAGGGCGGATGTTGAGAGGGTAGTTACAGGACCCGGCCCACCTTTACAGTCTCATTGCTCAGTCTTTCCTCACCCCTAAACAGGACTGTCAGGTCAATCAATTTTAAGGGTCCATCTGGGCCAAGTCCTGGAGTCCTTGCTGGGGCTGGAAAGGAGACAGGCTCTTTCCCTGCCTTCAAGGACCTCATAGTTTAGGAGAAAGATAGAGGAGGAAGCATAACCTCCATTCACTGTGATGGAGTGAGCAGAGGGGCTGTGGGAGAAGGGAAGGGCCCTTAGTTTTGCCTGGAGCCCAGGTGGGCCACCTGCAGCCACTTGCCGCCATGTGGGACTATTCAGCATTCCCAGAGGGTTCTTGCCTCCATGCCCTTGCTCAGGCGGTTCCCTCTTCCTTGAGCATCGTTGTCCCCATTTCCATCTATATATATCCTACCCATCTTCAAAACCTGTCCCAGTACCTTTCCTTTCAACCTTTGCACTGTACCCCCAAAGCACACTGTATACGTCTGATTAACACGCTCTTCACACGGCGTTGCGGCATGGTTACTTGTGTCCAAATCTGGCTCCCCCACCAGGTGGAGAGATCTTCCAGGGCAGAGGTGTGATTCTTCTGTGTCTCCAGGGCTGGGCATGGAGCGGGTACCGCCGCGCGCAGTCGCAGTGTAGGCCGAGTTAGGGGGCGTTTTCTCTGCGGTCCTTGGAAAAACTTGGGCATGCTCAGTGTCGCCCATTAGTCCCTTCCTGGAACCAGTCCCCTCACCCACTACTCTCCAACCTTCTGATGCTCCCTCACTTTGGGGGTCTTCAACCTCTCAGGCCCTTCTCTCCTCCACTCCTCGCTCCCAGCCTTTATCTTCTAGCGGCCGCAGCATCAGACTTGTTTCAGCAAAGAAACAGACCAGGCTTTGTGCGGGAGCTGTCAGAGAGCCGGGAACGCGGCTCCTTTAAGGGTGGTCAGCGAGGGGGCGTGGCCTGCGGAGAGCAGCCGCAAGGCGCGGCGGCTCCGTTAAGAAGCGGCCGGCAGCCGGCGAGGAGGCCCGGGGTCGGTAGGCAGGCAGGGGCGCGGTCGCCTGCGGAGCGGCGGCGCCGCCCGCAGCGCCCGATTCCTCGAAGCGGGGCGCGTCCGCTTTAATCGCGGTGCGAGGTGTAGGGGGCGGGCGTTACATCAGCCGCCACGTGTGGGCCTCTCGGCTGGCGTGGAGGCGGCGGCCCCGCCCCCGGTCCCTGCCGTGGAAAAGTACCGGGGCAGCCGGGTCCCCGCCTCCGGCCCCGCCCCCGGGCCGGCTCTGGCCCCTCCCGGCCCTCCGGGCAAGCCCCCTCCCGGCCGGCCGCGGCCCCGCCGCCCTCTCCCGCCCGGCCGTGGCTGCGGGGTGCGGGGCGCCGGCTGGGGGTGGGCGCCCCGGGCTGGAGGCCCCTGCCCTCACCTGCGGCCGCCCGGGCCCGCCCTGCGCGCACCGGGAATGAAGGTTGCGGTGAGCAGGGCGCGGACTCTTCCCGGGGTAGCAGCCCCCAAAGAACTCCGCGGCCGTAGCCCCTTTCCAAAGCCGTGGCCGGGAGCCGCGGAGAAAGAGAGCCCGAGGGCGCCGGGGCTCCCTGGCGCGGCTTCCCGGGACCAGGGGGCGCGCGGGAACCCGCACGCGGCCGGCGGGTGGGCGGCCAGATAGGGAGCCAGGCCGGCTGGAGGGGCCAGATAGGCAGCCAAGCCGGCCTGCGGGGCGAGGAGATGGGGCCGGAGCCCGCACGCGGGGCGCAGACGCGGCCCGCCGGTTCCTGGCCCCGCAGCCCCCCGGCACGCAGACCCGCTGGCGCCCCAGTCGGACGGTGACACGCTCTGGTTCCGGCGCAACCCGCACAGCCCCGCGCCCGCCGCCCCCCACCGAGCCGGCGCCGGCACGCAGCGGGCCCCTCCGGGAGCGCCACCTCCCCCCGCAGTTCCCGCCCGCTTCAGCTCCTTGGTGACAGCAGTGACACCCAGACGCGCGCACCTACCCCGACCTTTGCGGCGAGACAGACATGCCCATGCGTGTACCCACACTCTTACCCACAGATGCCCGCATGCATGCGCGATCACACACACACACACACGCATGCACGCTGGTCCTGGGGCTCAGCCCCGCGGAGCCACCAAACACCCAGACCGACGGCAGGACAGACAGAGGCGCGGGCTGCAGCGGCCCCTTCCCGCATCCCCCTTACCATGCTGCAGCCCCCGGCCCAGGCGTGCCGGGTTCGCACCGCGGTGCGCCCAGGTGGCTTTCTTAAAGGGAAAGTTGCATCAGCCTCTCAAGGCTCAGTGCCGCCGCGAGTCCTCCTGCCCCGCCGCGCTGCTCGCGGCTCCTCCAGAGCTTGTTGTGTTTTGGTTTCGGGGAGGCGGGGGCCAAGAGTTTGGTGAAAGTTTGGAGAGTGGAGAAGGCTTGAGAAACCTAGCCAAGTCCCTCCTCTCCCTGAACAGCTCCCCTGGCTGCCCTCCCCCCTCCCTTCCCCGTCTCATCCCCACCCCGCTGGACGACTTCTCATGCTCCTCCTCCCAGGGAATAAAATTACATGTCGCTCCAGCTCTCAGATGATTGATCCCCAGGAACCCCTGGGAGTGGGCTCCACTAAGGAGCCCCCTTCTCCGCGCCTGCCTCGCTGCCCTCCAGCGAGGCCCCTGTTGGAAGCAGATGTCGTCCCCTTCGGGCTAGGCTGGCATGAAGCCAGAAAGCCTGGGGCACTTTGGGGGGCTGGGGCGGGAGTTAGCCTGCCAGGCCCCCGGCCTTCTGCGCCTGCGTTCCCCCTAGAGAGAAGTCAGAGCAAATTCCATTCCCTTTGGAGCAGCAGGGCCGCTAGGGACTTTGGGCACAGCTGGGTAAGGCCTGGGTCCTCCTCCTTAGAACTGGAGGTCTGGGGGTAATCCTTTCTCCAGGGATCCTCCTTGGAGCACTAGCTGGATCAGCCCTACGCTGGCAGTGTTACAGGGGCTGCAGACACCAACCAGGGCCCTCTCTTCCCTCCCTGGGGAGACAGACCTGGGTTCTAATACCAGCTAAAGGAGACTTTGCCAAAAGGAGCTTTGCTGAGCCTCAGTTTCCTCCCCTGCAAAATGGAGAGGATGAGCTAAGGTAATGCATATACTTATATATAAAATACATTGCTCCAGGCTGCCTCTGGGGAGTGACACTTTGCAGTTGGTGGAAGGGGGCTCCCACGTTTGCTTACCTTGTAAGAGCCACCAACTTTCAGGGAGAAGGTCCAGTTAGTAGTGACTTTCAGAGGAACTGTTGTTGCCCCAGCCTGAATGGGGCATCTACTGGGAAAGTGGCCCAGCCTGGAGAGATAGTCTCCCCTCTGCACCCTGAGTCCATTCCTCACCATTGTCTGGCCTGGAAACCAGTTTTATTTTTCCCTGGGGACAAGCAGCCTCCTAGAAGCTGAGGCATAGGTGCCAGACTCACACAAGATCATTGACGAGTGAGATTCTGCTTTATTGACTTACAATCAGAGGCACTGAGCAAGTGAACAGGTATCAGACACAGACACTTCCTGCTGACTGGAGTGCTCTCAGGCCACACACAGTCCTTTCCACAAACCTTCCCCAGGGCGCTACCATCTCAGAACCTACAACCTATTCGTGTTGGAGACTTGATCAGATCTGGGAAGACATGTTGGTCTCGTCAGCAAGATGATTTTCATTTTTACTTTATCCCAAACCTCACAGGTATAACATGTTATGTTTGAGATTTATATTCTCCTTTGAATGAATTGCAGGTGTCTTGTGTGTGTGCACGCTTCTCTACCTGAGCAGTCTGCTGTGTCTGTGCCTCCCGACCCTGTGGATTTGTGTAGGTGGATCTGTGTTTGTGGAAGACTGTGTGTGCACTGCAGCAGCTCTGTATAGTGGTGTGTGTGTGTGTGTGTCCAGCTCTGGGGCCGGGGCAGGTCTGATCCAAGCCCTCCTTGCCTCTCCTGCCAGTATATAAATTCTGTTTTTGGTCTCTCCCTCCCTCCTTCCCTCGTGAGGCTTGTCAAAAAGGGCCACCACACAGGGAAGGCAGGCTGGAGGCTGTTGGAAGAGGCCCCCCCGTAGTGGAGTGGGGACAAGGAAGAGTATGAGAGGGTGGAACAATGGCCTCCTTCCCCCTTAAAGCAGTAGACTGGGGGTGGGCGTGGGTCGAGAAGAGGGCATTGAGTGTGTCAGCGCAAGTTCTGAGAACTGTCGTGGCCCAGGGAAAGTGAGGCTTCCCACCTCACCCTAAAGACTCAGTATGAAGGGAGGCATGTTCAGGATGCTCAGAGCCAGACCCCCAGGAGGCCTGGGCTGGGCCGGGGTGGGGGGGTGAGGTGTCAGGGTTCAGCCCTCTGAGGCCCCATCAAGAAGAGAGAGAGTTTGGGATTAATCTGGGGACAGGGAGGCAGCCTAGCACCCTAGCCCATGGGGTGGGGAAAGAGAAGGTTTTCCTTATGGTGTTTGGGGAATTAGGAGATGTTGCCCATGAGGGTTTTGCTACACAAACAGATGACATAACACAAAGTATATTTGTGTACATATAGAGAAATTTATGGATGGATGTATTTTATCCACCTTGATCCAGAAAGGGCTTCATTCAGGCAGCCACACAGTGAGTTCAGTCCTGAGGAGAAGCTTGTGAGAAAAGATTCTGGTTTGAAAAGCCTTCTCCACGAGACAGGGACTGGAGGCGCTGTTTTTTTCCAACCAGCACGAGGCCCCGAGGGAGGCAGGTCTGGGCCGAGCCCAGGTCAGAGCTGGGATGGCCTTCGTCCCTGGCTATGAGCTCCTGGCCCTGGGCAGCTGGCTCGCAGGGTGGGAAGGGCACAGCCAGCCTGGGCCACTGTGGGGAGAATAGGGGGTCAGGCCTGAAGACAGACAGGAGGACAGATGGGGTCAGACATCCTGCTGGCCTGCTTCTTCCTGGGGCAGGGCAGCGAGAGGACAGGCAGCCGCTGCGCCCCACCCACTGAGAGCAAGAGCCGCCCCAGGGCCCCACCCACTGCAGGCTAACGTGTGTCTCAGGAGCCTCGAGGCACAGTGCTGTTTCCAGGGAGGGCTGGGCCCAGTGTCAGATACCCCAGCGCTGGCTGGTTCCTCATTTGTCATCATCGGCCAGTAGGATTAAGGCCTCTGTTGGGACGCACAGACTCAGCCTGGGTGTGTGTCTGGAGGGAACAGGGATAAGACCAGACGTGGGCCACTTCTGGAGGGGCTGGAGGAGCTGGCAGCGTTGGGCACCGTGCTGGAGGCGTGCTGAGAGGGGCCCTGCTGAGAAGTTGGGGGAGAGTGGACGTTGCATTGAGTTGCAGGCTGGTCTGACCAGTGGTCTCCAGCTCCTTAGAGCCCTGGCCTCAGGAGCTGGGAAGCATTATTGGGAGTAACTCACCTGGGCTCTGCAGTCAGATTCTTCTTCCCTGGAACTTGAAGTGCAGTGGTCACCGCCTGGCACTTCCCTGCCCTGTGCCAAGGCACAGGAGTGGGTTAGATTGGTTCTAGACCCAAGAGCTGTCTCTGGGGCTCCATGTGCCCATCAGGCCATTATCTTGTGCTTTTTCCTGCCCTGGTCCGTGGGGCAGCATGAGCCAATCGTGGAGCTCAGAGCAGGGTTCCAGGCTGGACCTCAGCAGCTCCAGGTAAAATTAGGTATACAGTTTGGAAACATTGACTTTGACCCTGTTTGAGGGGCAGCCCAGATGTCCAGAGCGTTCAATGCCCAGACTCCTAAATACCGTAGAGCTCCCAAAGTCCAGAATTCTCAATGCCAAGGGTGCCAGGGCTCTCAACACCGTAGAGAACCCCAAACCCAGAGCGCCCAGTGACCAACACCGAGGGGGCCTAATGCCCAAGGTGCCCAACATCTAGACCACCTAATGTTCCCAACATCCAACTTTCAAAGTGCCAATGTCCCAATTCACTGGGAAAGAACGGGAGGGAAGGGAGCGCACAGTGCTCCTGCATGACCGAGGTGCATTCAGTGACTGGTATCATCTGAGGAGTGTCTGTTACCCAAGTTGGGGCTGGGGGTGGTGCTGGAAGCAGCGGCAATGCTTCCTTGATACTCCCATCCTGGTCTGGAGAGGCCAAGAGGGCCGCAGGAGCGATGGCTTTTCCTCCAGCCTCATCCCCGCTCCGGTCACAGGACCTACGTAACTGAATGTCCGTTTCCTCACACACATGAATGTCCATCTTCTGTGTGCTGGGAATTGTGCTAATCTCTAGGAATACAGCCCTGAGAGAAAAGGGGTTTCTGCTCTCCCGTAAGGGTTGTGTGACCCAAGATGTGCCCAATATGTGCGACCAGTGTGCGTGTGCCGGTGTGCATCAGCACGTCGCCGTCTCTGGCCTGTGTGCGGCCAGTGGCTGTGAGAATGAATGGCTGTTACTGAGTGATGGTGTTGGTGTGAGTCTGTGAGCACAGACTGTGTCTGCAAGTTGACATGTGTGACCGTCAGAGTGGGTCTGACTATGTCCACCTCTCTGGCCATCCTTCTGATCCCTCCCTGCATCACTGCTTTTCCAGGGATGGGAGTACAGGCCCCTCTTCCCGCAGAGCATCAGATTCTGAGGCTCAGGCCTCCCCGGGGAGCAGGGGGGCTGGTTCAGAGCTATAGGCTGACCCCAGAACTGCCCGGCAGTGGGCCTGGAGATTCCTTCCACTGCCCCTGCCCCCATTGGACCCGGAGCCTCTTTGGATTGGGAAGACAGGAAGAGGGGTGGCTGTAGTGGAGCAGCCAACACCAAAAATAGCCATCGCCCTGGGGAGGATCCTGTGACACCATCCCCTCTTCCCAGTCCAGCCCAACACAGCCTGCGGACCTAGAGCCTGGGTAGAGCTCCTCTGTGACTCTACTTCCCCAACGCCCTTCTGACTAACCCCTTCAGACTTGAAGGAGGGACAGAGCAATGATGTCACTACAAATTATGACATCATAGGGAGCTATGACATCACGGAGAGTGACACCAGGCTCTGGGTATGGGTGGTGTATGGCTGCCTGGGTGGGTGGGGCTCCATCTGCTGGCAGCTCCCCACAACTCCTAGCAGTGTGGGATGGTGGGGCTGGATAAGGGTGTGCTGGGGGGGGGTTGCCTTATCTGTCCCCCCCAGACGCCTGATATGCCTCTTACCGTGGGCTGGCCCAGGGAACAGGCAGGGAGCAGGCTGGAAGAGGGGAAAGGGTCAGCTGGGTCTGGCTGAGCTCCAGGGCAGAGAGCCGGGATCAGAGAGTCCTGGCAGAGCCCCAGGAAGGGGGAGAGAAGGGGTCCCTGGGAGAGCCATGTAGAATGGTGGGTAGGAATATGGATTCTGAAGCCAGGCTGCCTGCATCTGTATCCCAGGTCTACCACTTAATAGCTGGGTAAACTAGGACCTCAGTTTCCTCAATATTTCTCAACAGGAACACTATTAGTAGTGACTATCAATCACAGCATTGTTGTGAGGATTAAGTATGTGTGAAGCAGGCATAGAAGAGGGCCTGGTATACAGTAAGTACTCATCCTCCTTCCCAGGTGAGCTCAGGATGCTCCCAGGAGGTGCCCACCTCACCCAGCAGTACATCCGGGTGGCCTGGGCCCCGCTGCTGTTTCCAGAGCCTGCTCAGCCCCATACACACCCCACATCTTTCCAGTCTGCACCCACCTCAGGAATCCTTCCCAGGAATCCTGGCCTTTCTGGCATGGTTTGTTCCAGCAACCCCCACAGACACCTTGGAGCCCTGGTGCCCTCTGGTGACAAAAGCCATACATGGTAGGTACAGCTGGATCCCCAGGGCATGTCTGGCCAGACAAGGTGCTGTCATTTGTCTGGTTATTTTATGTCATCCTCACATCAAGTTTACACGGTAGGCATCATCTCCATTTTCTAGAATGAAGGCTGAGGCAGGTTAAATAATTTGCCCAAGGTTACAGAACTAGTGAGTGGTAGAACTTGAACTTGAGCCCAGGTTGGCCTGTCTTCAAAACCTCTGCTCTCACCTTGTGAATAGTATGCACACATTGCCGCATGGCGACCCAGTCGATGTTTTCTGTGCCACAGAGAATTGGAGTGCGACTATGATTGAGTGTATGGCCATTGAAATTCTCCAACTGTAAATATAAAATAGTGTGAACTGGTTTTGAGGACAATAAGGTTGGGTGTTTGACTATTGGGACGTTCTCTGTGGCTTTGGTGGCTGTATGACTGTATTTTGTGAGTATAACCATGGTTGGGCTCATCATTAGTGTTGTGTGAAATTAGCCAGGGCAAAGTGTGTGGCTCGTCTGCCTGTGTGTGTGTGCGTGTGTGCGTGCATGTTGTGGAGGGGCCTGTGGCTAGTGGGGCTGTGGGGAAGGTGACAGAGGGCCCTGAGTTCTCAGCACCACTAGCCTTTGCAGTCCCAGGACTGTGTCTGCTCTCCATGACACACATGATGGACGACTTCACATGCCTGAGGCACTCCCGCGGGCCTACCCAGTTCTTCTGCCTTCCCTTGTTTTGGAGGGAGTAAAGCAAAGAGTACCACAGATGGAGTTGGTTTTCATTTTTTCCGTGGGATGTTTGTGAGAGCATTTTACAAAACTTTGAGTGACATCTCAAAAAAATAATCCTTTAAAAAGTAAAGTGAATATGGCTGTTCTAATTCTTTCACTTGAATGTGAGCATCGGTTCTCATCCATTCTCAAGGAGTTGTTCACAGACCCCTGGGGGTCTCCAAGAACCGTACAGGGGATCCACAAGGCAAAAACGATTTTCATAATAATACTGAATTATTATTCAACATTTTCACTTCATTGATATCTGCACAGATGGTGCGAGAGCAGCAGCGGGTAAAACTGCTGGTGCCCCTGTAGGAATAAAGGCTTTGCCCGCGACTGTGTTAGCTGTCTTTGTATTTCTCTCTGCCACTGTGCACGCACAGTAAAAAAAAAAAAAAAAAAAAAAGGAGGGGGCCAGTTAAAAATGTCCTTGATGAAACAGGAAAATTATTAATTTTTTTAACTTTCATCCCCTGAGTACATGTCTTTTTAATATTTTGTGTGACAAATGGGAAGCATGTATAAAGTCTGGCTGCTCCATACGAAGCATGATAGCTACCTCAAGGAAAAGCACTTTCACGATTGAGTTGTAAGCCAAAAGTCACCTTTCTCACAGAACACTAGTTTTACTTAAAAGAACAAATGAAAAAAAGGAGTTATTCAGACTTGGGTATTTGGCATACATTTTCTCGAAAGTGGATAAAGTGAGCCTGTCATGTCAAGGGGATAAACTATTAATGTTTGTTGCCAATGATAAAATTAGAGCTTTTAAATGAAAATTAGAATTTGGAAAAATTCTATCTGCTACTATGAGTTTGAAAGCTTCTCAATTTTGATAAGATTGGTAATGATGTTATTGAAAGTGTGGGGTTTTGTTGGTTGGGTGGTTGGTATCATGTAATGAACTGTGTCAACATTTGGAAGATCTGCATAACTCAGTGAACACATATTTTCCAAATGACCAGTACATGATGTTCAAAAGTCAGGCATGGATAAAAGATCCATTCAAAGTGCAAGACAGACCAATGGGTTTTGATGTAATGGAGTGGGAAAAGTTCATTGATATAGTTTCAGGTTCCACCCTGCAACTAGCCTTTGAGAGACTCTACCTGTCAAGTTTTGGTGTAGTATCAAAGAATATCCACACGAACTGAAAAGACTGCTAAAATATTTCTCCCTTTTCCAACTATATACATCGTGAGTTTGAGTTTCCTTCAAATATTGCAACCAAGCCACATATTGCAACAGGTTGAATGCAGAAGCAGATACAAGGATCTGGCCGTCTTCTATCAACACAGACATTCAAGAGATTTGCAAAAATATAAAACAATGCCACTGTCCTCACTAGAGTTTTTGTTTTGGAAAATGCATAGCTATTTTTCATAGACGTATGTTTTTTTCAGTTAACGCATAGTACATTTATATTGTTATTTTGAATTAATACATATTTTACATTTCTCTCAGTTTTAATTTCTAATACAATGAATATCAATAGATAAAACCCACTTAAACAAAACTCTTTGGATCCTCAATTATTTTTAAAAGTGTAAAGGGGTCCTCAGACCAAAAAGTTTGAGAACCACTAAATTGGAGTTTTACTTTAAAAAAAAATAGAGCCTTTATTTTTTTTGCCTTAGACCTTTGTTATTATTAATATTCCATTAGAGAATAAGCTTATTTTACTGCTTACGTTACAATGCATGTAAGCTACAGATTTTCAGCATGTTCTCAGTGTGGTTAGCAGCGTTCTCTCTCCCTTGTGGAATGTGCCTGTTGTCACCTTCTCCCCATGCAGCCTGGTCTTCCTTAATGAGAAGAAAAATTGATCCCTTAATAGCTCCTGAAAAGTTGATCCCTCAATAGACCGATAACATCAGCTGGCTGGCTGGGCCCTGCTCAATCACTAGTGTTCTTGCTCCATTCTGTGTCTTTTCTTTTCTTTTTTTTTGGTGAAGAAGATAGGCCCTGAGCTAACATCTGCCAATCCTCCTCTTTTTGCTGAGGAAGACTGGCCCTGGGCCAACATCCGTGCCCATCTTCCTCCACTTTCTATGGGACGCCGCCACAGCATGGCTTGCCAAGTGGTGCGTCGGGTGCGCGCCTGGGATCCGAACTGGCAAACCCCAGGCCCTGGCAGTGGAGCACCCCCACCCAACCGCTTGCATCACCGGGCTGGCCCTGTCTCTTATGTTTCTACGCACTGTTTTTTTTTTTTTAATTTTATGTTTAATTTATTTTTAATTTTATTTTTGTGAGGAAGACTAGCCTTGAGCTAACATTCGATGCCAATCCTCTTCTTTTTGCTGAGGAAGACTGGCCCTGGGCTAACATCCGTGCCCATCTTCCTGCACTTTATATGGGACGCCACCACAGCATGGCCTGACAAGTGGTGCATTGCTGCACGCCCAGGATCCGAACCAGCGAACCCTGGGCTGCTGAAGTGGAGCGTGCGCACTTAACCACTGCACCACCGGGCTGGCCGCCGTTTTTTGTTTTTTTTTTAAGCTATTATTTGTTGAGAACTTTCTGTGTTAAGAACTTTACATTCATTTTGTCATTTAATCCTCACAATGACTCTATAAGCTGGATACTATTATTGTTGTTCCCATTTCATAGATAAGAAAACTCAATCTCAGAGAGGTTAGGAGAAACCTCTAGGAATGTAACTGAACTTAAATTCCTTTGAATTTATACATTAAAAAAGTGATTCATCTAAAGATTAGAACTTGAACAATTTTTCTTAGTAGCAAGTTACCACTACAGGGGAAGGCCAGCACAGACCCTCACTTGGGCCCCACCTGAGCCCTCACATTTGGGTCCTTGCCCCCGAACCCCCACCAAAGCCCAGGTCATGTTTAGGGCATGTCTGCACCAAACCTGAACCCTTGCACCGATATCTTGCCTGGATTTGTTTCCCGGAACCTTTATGCCGAGCCTTCACACCCATCCTCCCCACTGGAGCCTCTCTGAGCCCTTACCTGGGGCAACATGCTCGCACCCCTCACCTGAGCCTACATACCTGAGCCCACTGAACAGCCCTCACACTAGAACCCTGCGCCTGAGCGTTGAAATACAGGTGGATTCAGACTCTGAGACAGCTGCCTCGGGGAGCAGCAGAGGAATCAGAGGCTGGAGGGTGTGGGGAGGGTGAGGATGGCGCAGGAGCTGAGAGAAGCAGGAGCGGAGACTGTCCGTGGGCTCTCAGCCCTCAGCCACGGTCAGGAATGTTCTCACACAGCACTGACCTCTCACCCCAACCTGCCTCAGCTTGAGGATCCACTGCCCCCACCACCCCCACTTCAAGGACCAGCAGCCGCCTCTGGAGCAACTGGGGCATCACCATAGCAACCAGACCAGGCCAGCGTGGGAGTGGGGGGGGGGCTGCTTTAAAGTCTTTTATTGCCCAAAGACATAAGCTTGAGTCTCTCATCTTGGCAATGCTCAGGGGCCCTGTGGAGTGGGGGGCCCAGGAGAGCAAAGACCATCCGCTCCCCAGCATGTCTCTCAACTCAGAGGAAAATGTTTCTCTGGTCTCAGCCGGATCCTTCCTGAGACAATCTAGTGGGAAACTCAAGCTGTCTGTCGAGGGACACCACCCCCCCAGCCCCCACCAACACTCTGGATGCTGGTGAATGTCTCTAGCCTCCTCCTGGCATTCTGGTGGCAGGGCTAGAGGGGAAACTGGGAGGGTCTGCCCTCTTGCCTCTGCCCACCCCGGCTGTGATGTGTTAGGGATGAGATCTTGTCAATCGAATATCTGATGGGAGGAATAGCGGAGTGACTGTGGGGGTGGGGGCTGCTCAGGGCTTGGTGACCTAGACAGAGGCCTTGTGTGGGCGATTAGCTGTCACGTTGGGTGTAAGCTCCTTACCCTCAGAATCGAGCATCCCCACCCCCAGATCTAATCCAGAGGTAGGGGGAGGGGCCTGAAGGTACCAGGCCAGGCTTAGGGCCTTGGTGGGTCCCCAGTGACCCATTTAGCATAACCAGCTGTGGCCTTGGGAAGTTGGGCCTCTCTCTGTCTGTGTGAGTCTCTCTGCTTCTGTGGGTTTCTCTGCCCCTCCCTGCCTTTGTGTTATGTGTCTGGGTTTCTGTCTCCCTGTCTCGGTGTGGATTTTGTCTCTGTGAAGAGCTCTGTGACCCTGACTCCATGAAACTGTGGTTGGTGACAGAGGGCATGGACACCACTGGGTAATGGGTTACACAGATCTCAATGACAGGACTGTGGATGATAGGAAGTCTTGAGGACACAGAGTGGTAGGTGACATGGGGTTTTAGACAACGCAGGGTCTAGGTGGCAATGCGTTGTGGGCGACCCAGGGTTTGAGGGACCTTGAGCTGTTTGTATTTGACACACAGATTGGGTGAGCCTGAGTTGTGGCTAACACAGGATCTGGTTGACTCAATGATTAGCAATTCAAAAAGAATTTGGGAGGCAATAGAGTGGCAGCAGGGGTTTCAATTTTGCCCCTCACTCCCCCGGGGGACATCTGACCATGTCTGGAGGCATTTTTGTTGTCACAACTGGGAGGAAGGTGTGCTACTAGCAACCAGTGGGTAGAGGCCAAGGATGCTGCTCAACATCCCACAATGCACAGGACAGTCCCTCACAACAGAGAATTATCCAGCCCAGATGCAGCATGCTGACTCCGAAGCCGGACTGCCCAGGTGGAAATCTCAGCTCTTGCACCCTGCTACCTTGGGCAAATTTTCTCATCTCTAACATGGAGTACTCAACTAGTACTCTTCTAAGGTTATTGGGATTACTGAGCTGATACTTGTAAAGTGTTTAAAATAGTGCCTGGCACATGGTAACTGCTCTTTATTGACTCACACCTGGAGGGAACAAGAGTGGATCTAGATTCAGGGACTCAAGCATTCTCTCCTTTCTCATCAGAGCTTGTGCTTTCAGATGGGCTTCTTCTATTCCAGGCAACTGCAGGGCCCAAACAGCTCCAGTCTCACATCATGCCAGCTTAGTGAGGTCAGAGGAAAAGAGATAAGACTTCCCTTGCTTCAGCACTTATAAATCCTGAAGAATAGCTCTGATTGGCTCAGCATGGGTTATGTGATCCCCCATAGTTTTGCTGGGTGCCGTGAGATCAGAACCACCTGATTGAGGAGGGAAAGTTGTTTTCTGTAGGAGGGTGGATGCTGTTACCAAGGAGGGAGGGGCAGCTGAGCAGGCCAAGACAATAGATGCCCCATGCCAGGGCTTGTGGGTGAACCTTGGTTGGCACAGCGTCTGATCCATAAGGGTTATGGGTGGCACCATGGTGCACAATGGCTTCTATGAGCTAATCTGTCTCAACCTCTTTCTTTCTTTCTTTCTTTTTTTGTGAGGAAGATCAACCCTGAGCTAACATCCATGCTCATCCTCCTCTTTTTGCTGAGGCAGACCGGCTCTGAGCTAACATCTATTGCCAATCCTCCTCCTTTTCTTTTTCTCCCCAAAGCCCCAGTAGATAGTTGTGTGTCATAGCTGCACATCCTTCTAGTTGCTGTATGTGGGACGCGGCCTCAGCATGGCGGGAGAAGCGGTGCATCGGTGCGCGCCCGGGATCAGAACCCGGACCGCCAGTAGCGGAGTGTGCGCACTTAACCGCTAAGCCATGAGGCCGGCCCTTAACCTCTTTCTTATAACACTCTTTTCTCCAGTTTTGTTGACAACAGAGTCTCTTGATTTTCCTCCTTCCCCTCTGGCAGCAACTTTTCAGTCTCCTTTGTTGGTTTCTTCTCTTCTACCAAGCCTAAAAATGTTGGTGGTGCTCAAAGCTCAATTCTAGACTCTTTTCTCTTGCTCAGCCCTTCCTAAGCGGCTTATCACGACGTCTCGTTGGTAGCGTGAAATTGCCACGATGGGAGTGTTTATACTGCAGAATATGAAAATGCTGCAAATCAGAGTTTCTTGTTTTTCCTGGAAAGATAATAAATAGTTATCAGCACACCACTGCCCAACGCAATTGTCATGAAAACTTGGTTTTATCCAGACCTTGTCTTACCCACAACCCAGGTCACTCAAATCCTTTCTCAACTATAACCCAGTTTCACACACAACCCAGTGTTATCCTAAAACTGTTTAAATCCCGGTTTAATTAATCCTGAACCCATTTTCATCCAGACTGTGTATCTCCCACAGTCATTTACCATCCAGTATTCTCCAGACACTGTCATCAATAACACAGAATCACTCTTACTAAGCTGTGCATAACCCAATGTCATCACTAGCTAGTGTGACACAGATTTGTGCCATCCAGACACTCCTTACATAATTTATTGTTATCCAGTCTTGTTATATGTAGAGAAGTTATTAATATTCCATTTAGGATGAACTTACCTTGGAATATAAGAAAAATAAAACAGATGTCAGCCTGAGTATAAGGAATTTTCCACCTGATTCGGCAAAGGAAAATAATAGCCAACATTTACTGAGTACTTACTAGTACCGGATCTGTTCTAAGCACTTTATACAGTAACTCATCATATAAATATATATCAACTCTTCTAATCTTCACAACAAACTTATGGAGTAGATACTCTTACTTTCCTCTTTTAACAGCTAAGGAAACTCATGCACAGATGTTAAGCAACTTGCCCAAGACCACATGGCTAGTAAATAGCAAACCCAGGATTTGATCCAAGGCAGTCTGGCTTAAAAACATGCACTCTCAACAGCCATCATCTCGAATATATTGGTGTTTAGATATGTCAGTTTTGATTTCAAAATGCACCATAAGAAGTAATGTTGTGTTAGTTAGCAAGGCTTGGTCATAGAAATGTTTTCATTATGAAAGGTTGCTCACTTGTGTTTTTCTGAGATAAAGCAGTTGTGCTAAAAGGATTAAGCCCCAGTGCTCTGAGTGGGCTAATGAGAGATGTCATGAATTTTGGTACAATAACCTCGGGGGGAGAAAACAATAAGAGCTGGTCTTAGGGTGAAAGCTGGGAGGAGGGGGGAAGAGGAGATGAAGAGGTGGTGGGGACCAGGAGAACTAGGTCTAGACAGGACCCAGCCTGGTCAGGAGATGGGCTGCCATGAGTGACAAAGCCTTTAGGTTTGGATGATGACCCAAGATCCAACTCAACCCTTTGACTTTTCCTGGAGCATTGACAGGGATCCAGCACAGTCAAATCAACTTCACTGATAACACATCTGTCATCTGTCACACACATCTTGAAGGAAAGGATGCCTGGATAGTGAGAGTATCCCGCCCTGGGGCCAGGGACGCGAGAAAAGGGGGATGCATAGGCGTGCTCCTTCCTTCCTTATTCACGTCACCTATTTCTTTCTTAGGTGCTTAGTATAAGAAATAATCGTATAGAAACATGTGGATGGGTTAGACAGGAAGAGGAAGTTTCCCCTGGGAATTCACAGAAGCCATTCTGCAACAAATTGGTGTCAGAGGTGGGGTTATAATGCCCTCTAATGGACACCTTAGGAATTTACACAGTATCGGATTTTGGATGTGGCAGATTAAGGTGGGCTAAATCCACCAAAGACAAGATTATATACCAGGAGGTTGGCCTCCAAAGTGTTTGGAAAACAGGCCCATAAGAGAACACAGTGTGTGTGTGTGTGTGTGTGTGTGTGTGTGTGTGTGTGTTGGGAGCTGTGTGGCTTCTCCTAACTTGCAGAAGTCAGGAAATGGTTACAAAGGCAAAATGTGGGAGTAGCTGATGGCAATGGTCCAAAGATTTTACTGAAAAATATGAGAAAACCAAAGGCTGTGGAGATAGGAACTTTTCCCCTCTCTTGAAGTGGACTAAGGAAGGTGATTAAATAAGAAAAGAAGGCACAGCCAGTAACTTTCCAAGCAGAACTGGATGCAGGCCTGGGGTGATTCTGGATGTCAGTTAAACTGAGAAATACTCTGATTCCACTGATTCCCTTGATTCACCCGGAACAGACGGAGGACTAAGAGGTGTCATAACCACAGTGAACAAAGGGAAGTTTTTGTCAGAATAGGAAAATAGAAGGGTTTGGGGGGAAGAGCAGATAAGAGCAGATGGGTTAGACGTTGCTTCTTAATGGTGAATGTTTTTGTCTTTCAATGTGTGTTCAACTTTTTCTCCTTCTGAGAAGTTACCACTCTCTTAGAGCTGGTTGGTTAAAAATTATTTTGGGAGATTTAGAAAACATTCTTTTTGCTTGAATGGCTTCTCTTAAGTATGTAAATGAATTGCTTTGTTATGAACCTAAATTTCTCTTGGTGAAATTGTCTTTATGTGTTTAACTGGTCAAAACATAATTCACTTAATTTATGAACACAGTAAGATTTATCTATGGATTAGAGATGTTGAAAACTTGATTTATTCTGATAATGATGTTAAGGTTTTTGGTTTTGGGTGTGCAAATAATATATGAATACATTAGTTTAATAAACTTTTAATTGAAATTACTTACATGGGCCGGCCCCATGGCATAGCGGTTAAGTGCTCGTGCTCCGCTGCTGGTGGCCTGGGTTCAGATCCTGGGCGCGCACCAATGCACCGCTTGTCATGCCATGCTGTGGAGGCATCCCAGATCAAGTGGAGGAAGATGGGCACAGATGTTAGCCCAGGGTCAGTGTTCCTCAGCAAAAAGAGGAGGATTGGCATGGATGTTAGCTCAGGGCTGATCTTCCTCACCAAAAAAAAAAAAAAAAAGAAATCACTTACAAAGAAAAATTTATAAATTGTAAATATATAGCTTAAGGCATCATTACAACTTGAACACATTTGTGTAAATGTAACTGTTTTAGTCTGCCTGGGCTGCTATAAAAAAATACCAGAGACTGAGTGGCTCAAACTCTAGACCTTTATTTTTCGGTTCTGGAGCCCAGGAAGTCCAAGATCAAGGTGCCAGCAGATTCGGTTCTTGCTGAGAGCCCTCTTCCTGACTCGCAGAAGGTCATCTTCTCGCTGTGTCTTCACATGGTGGAGAGAGAGAGAAAGAGAGATAGCTCTCTGGTGTCTTCTTATAAGGGCACTAATCTGGGGCCAGCCCGGTGGCGTAGTGGTTAAGTTCACATGCTCCGCTTTGACAGCCTGGGGTTCATGGGTTTGGATCCCGGGTGTGGACCTACACACCACTTATCAAGCCATGTTGTGACAGGTATCCCACATATAAAGTAGAGGAAGATGGGCACGGATGTTAGCCCAGGGCCAGTCTTCCTCAGCAAAAGGAGGAGGATCAGCAACAGATGTTAGCTCAGGGCTGATCTTCCTGACCAAAAAAAAAAAGACACTAATCCCACTATGGGGACCCTGCCCTCATCACATCATCTAAACCTAACTACCTCCCAAAGGCCCTATCTCCAAATACCATCACATTAGGAGTTAGGGCATCAACATGTGAACTTTGGGGGACACAAGCATTCAGTCCATACAATAACCATCCAGTAAAGATGCTTCCCATCACTGCCTTCCCTATTCTTCCCAAGGTAACCACGATCCTGACTTCTGGCCACCTAGAATAGTTTTGCCTGACATCTCTTATTTTATACACACATATACTCCTCAGATTTAAAAATGATAACATTACTTTTCAGTCCTTTAAAATCATATATCTTAGTGTCAAAGATGAGGAAGAAGCGGGACAATCTTATATTGTTGGTGAGAGTGTAAAATGGTATAACCACTTTGGAAAACTTTCACAGTATTTACTAAAGCTAAACATACGTACACCCCAGGACCAGCAATTCTGCTCCTGGTTATATACCCAACAGAAACGAGTGCTCCTGGCTACTAGAAGGCATGGACAAGAATGTTTATAGCAGCTTTATCCATGACAACCCACACTGGAAACAACCCAAACGTCCATCAACAACAGAATGGGTAAACACACTGCAATGTATTCATATGATGGAATATTACACAGCAGTGCAAAAGAACGAAGTATGGCTAATGCACCAACGTGTCTGAGCATCATGTAATTTTGACTGAAAGAAGTCAGACACAAGAGGGTCCATACTGTATCATTACACTTATATGAAGTTCAAAACCAGCACAGCTAATCAACAGTGGTACACACCAGGTAGAGGTTACCCATGGGAGTGGTACTAACTTGCAGAAGACATGAGAGAGTCTTCTGGAAGGCTGGACTTATTCTATTCTTGATCTGGGTGGTGATTACATGGGGGTATATGTATTTAAAATTGATTTGTACACATTACCGTATCTAAATTATATGAAGATAAAATTGAAAAAAATCATATAGCTGCCTATTATTAAGAGTGATGCTACTGAGTCAGATCCTTATGCCAGGTGCAGCCTAAGTTGTTTTCTATATTTAGCTGACATTGCAATGTAACATGAAAATACCACTTTTCACAGGCATATTGTAAGAAAAGGAAGAACCGAGCTGTTTATTTGGTAATATTTGGGAGTGTTCTTCACTTTGGCTGCTCCAGAAATCATTAATCATAAGATTTGGCAGCTGCCACCTGATTTTTTTTTTTTCCCCAGAAATCATCACTTGCATGTATCCTGACTCTTTGCTTATGGCGTTTAGACACAGCTTGAGAATAATAACACTTTGCTTTCTTTTTTTTTAAAGATTCCTCCCTGGCCCTTTTTTTTTTTTTTTGCAGAGAAGGATTCGCTCTGAGCGATCATCTGTCACCAATCTTCCTCTTTTTTTTCCCTCCCCAAAGCCCCAGTGCATGGTTGTATATCCTAGTTGTAGGTCCTTCTGTGTGAGCCACCGCCACAGCATGGCAACTGACAGACAGGTGGCGAGGTTCCGCAACCAAGAAACAAACCCAGGCCGCCGAAGCAGTAAGAGCACCGAACTGTACCTACTAGGCCGTCAGGGCTGGCTCAATAACACTCTGCTTTTAATTTGCAATTTTCAGGCCAGCCCCGTGGCTTAGTGGTTAAGTGCTCCGCTGCTGGCGGCCCGGGTTCAGATCCCGGGCGCGCACCGATGCACCGCTTCTCCAGCCATGCTGAGGCCGCGTCCCACATACAGCAACTAGAAGGATGTGCAACTATGACATACAACCATCTACTGGGGCTTTGAGGGGGAAAAAAGGAGGAGGATTGGCAATAGATGTTAGCTCAGAGCGGGTCTTCCTCAGCAAAAAGAGGAGGATTAGCATGGATGTTAGCTCAGGGCTGATCTTCCTCACAGAAAAATAAAAATAAATAAATAAATAAATAGTTTGCAATTTTCTTTTCTTCGGCCATAGATTCATGAGGAATGAGTTTGCGTAGTACGTCAAAATTGACCAGCAAAAGACCACCAGGAACACAGCTGTAGTTAATCCAAGTTAGGTGTGTTTGGTTTGCTGCAGCAGGAAGAATACACCTTAAAGGAATCTGGGGGCCATCTCGGTTAGGGAGACTTGGGTTTGGGCTTGTGCTGAGAAGCAATTAGGGAAGCAGGGGCCAGTTCTACATTGGCTGCTATTAGGAAGCAGGGACAATTGATGCAATTCCAAAAGATCAGCCTCCCGGGGGCACAGAGCAGGGTGGAACAAGGTAGAGAGTGGACCAGAAGGGGCAAATGCTGCCTATGTATCCCATCTAAAGTAACTATTAGAGAAGTACTTCAGCCAAATGAAGAATGAATGAGAAAAGTTAGCTGAGAAACAGGGAAGGCATAATATGATGAACACAACAATGACCAACAAAACCACTGTCATCTGCTGTTAAGTGTAAGTAATTATTGATATTGGGACGGTGGCAAGATTCTTAAATAAATTCTCATAGAAAGACATATGCTTGTCATAGAAACTAATACAGAAAATACTAAAAAAGGTTTTTAACTGCCCCAAATACCACTACCTCTAAACGATCATCTTCAGCATATGTTGGTCATCATTCTAAACACTTTCAATGCAAATATATAGAGAAGGCTAGATATAAATAATTTTATGATGTATATTGTGAAATAATTTCATGTTAGGAATGTGCCAAAGTTTTGCTGTGAGCTTGGTATTTAGCTGACGTCTGCTATTCAGCTGTGGCTTTGGCCTCAGCCCTTAGGAAGTTGAAAAGCCAAATGTCTACTTCATTTCTGATATCTCTGAACTTGCGTGTGATCCATGATCAGATTGTGGAGATTTCCATCTCGTCTCATCAACATAGCAATGTCAATAAATTAAGCAAGCCATGTTGTTTGGATTTATTGTTAATATCTGAATATTCACTTTCCAATAGAGGTAACCCGTTCAAGATGTAACTCAGTGAAAATGCCCTTTGCTTTATATGCTGAAATTCTATCAATCAGTTGAAGTATAAATGTATATTTAACATTTCATGAGTAAAATGCTGCAATAATTAACAATGATTTGAAAGCTGCTAATTGTGTGTACAAAAACAATGACTAAAAACTTTCAAATATTTAAATATGGAAATATATGGACAGATAATGCAATTTTTAAAAGAAAGCATATTAACTAGGTATCTTTAGGAAGAACTTCATGTTGTTTTAAAGCCAAGAACTGTTTATAATAACTGCAATAATACAAATCAGAATACTAGTGATCAGATTTTATCATAATTCTAATTTTGGAGAATTGTTTGGTGTGATGGTATTCATGACATTAATTAAAATAATCTTTAATAGATGTATTACTTCTGTTTATTCAAAGACACCTCAGAAGCAATAAAAATATAAGCCCCAAGCAAAGGAGAAGATATTTGTAACACATATAACTGTCAAAGGATTAATGTCTTTATAAATAACTATTATAAAATAATAAGAAAAAGAGAGGCAATTCAGTAGAAAAATTGACAAAAGGCATTCTCAGAAAAGGAAATATGTATGGTTAATAAATTGATGAAAAATGCTTAACTTTACTAATAATCAGGGAAATGTAAATCAAGACCAGAATGAGGTACTATTTTCATACATTCAGTTGGCAAAAATTAAGAAGCATGACAATACTTTCTGAAGAGAACACTGATCATGAGATCTCTTATACATGAATGGTGGGTATGCAAATTGAACAACTAATTTGGAAAACAATTCGGCATTATCTTATGCTATTGAATAATCATATACCTAGAAGTTCGACTCTTTGGTATATACCCAAGAGAAATTTTTGCCGTGCACATCAGAAGACATGTGACAAGAATGTTGCCAGTAGTGCTATCTGTAAGAGCAAAAACATGGAAAAATTCAAATGCCCACTGACCACAGACTGGATAGATTGCGGTATACTCACATATGGAATACTACACAGCAGGAAAAATGAATCGTATTCCTTTACATGCCACAACATGGATAAATCTTAGTAACACAGTTTTGAGTGAAAAAACAAATCTCAAAAGACTACTCTTTTCATAAAGATCAAAAACAAATATGGAGCTGGCCCAGTGGCGTAGTGGTTGAGTTCGGCATGCTCTGCTTGGGCAGCCCAGGTTTGCAGGTTTGGATCCTGGGCGCAGACCTACACTACTCATCAAGCCATGCTGTGGCAGCGTCCCATATACAAAATAGAGGAAGACTGGCACAGATGTTAGCTCAGACTAATCTTCGTCAAGCAAAAAAAGAGGAAGATTGGCAACAGATGTTAGCTCGGAGCAAATCTTCTTTACACAGACACAAAAACAAATAAAACAAAATATCTTATTTAGGCATCCACATATGTGGTGACCTCTTAGGGGAAGCATGTGTACTGGATAGGAGAGGAGCACATGGGTGGACTTAAATTATTGATAGTATTTTACCTCTTGGGATGAGTGTTGGACTCATGAGTGTTCGTTATATTATTAAAAAAATAAAAACAAGGATGCCGGCCCAGCGGCATAGTTGTTAAATGTGCACGCTCCACTGTGGTGGCCCGGGGTTCACGGGTTCGGATCCCGGGTGCGGACCAATGCACTGCTTGTCAAGCCATGCTGTGGTGGCGTCCCATATAAAGTAGAGGAAGATGGGCACAGATGTTAGCCCAGGGCCAATCTTCCTCAGCAAAAAGAGGAGGATTGGCAATGGATGCTAGGTCAGCGCTGATCTTCCTCACAAAAAAAAAAAAAAAACAAGAAATAAATCAATAGTCTTCACTATCTCATCCTCTAATACTAATAGGATCTTCATTGCCTTCAAACCCAGCCATATCAGATGGCCAATCTCATTCCTAGGTGAGACTCCCGCTCCCTTGAGGGTTAGTTCCTGCAACCACAACTGGAGTGAATCACTGTATTGGTCAAGGTTCTTAGTTGCAGACCACAGAATCTGCAATACTCAGTTTAAACAGAAAGGGATTTATTTCCAGGTATTAGGTACCACGTAAAGCTGAATTCTTGAGAGACCATGGATTGTGGCTGACATGGGGTCTTGGATGATGCTGGTTATGAGTGACACAAGGTTTTCACAGGTCAGGGTCCCTGGGGATAGGACAGAGAAAGAAAGTCAGGCAAAGATGAGGATGCGGTCTCATCTGGAGACTGTCCTCAGCCTGGTTCTGAGGGGAGCATCTGAGCATGAATTGTATCATAGAATTGGTTCCTGTTTTAGGTGAGTGGAATAAGATAGCTCTTTGTACCCCAGGGGAGTTGATTCTCATGTGGCTGAGGGATATTATTCAGAGAAGGAGCAACTAGCTCTCACAGTGACAGGGGTTGGGCGTCCTGACCAGGCCAGAGCACAGACAGTGACTCAATACCAGCCTGATCTCACTGGGAACGGTGGGGGCGCTGTGGGAGCAGATCAGGATTAGGTGGGCAGGATGGAGGAGGGCGACAGGGGCTGGGAAGCATCCAGGAGGCTGTCTCTGCACCCCGGAAGCACAAACCTGGGTTCCTTGAGACCCTGGGGACTTAGCATCATGCAGCAATGACCTCTCTTCCCCTCTGGACACGGGAAGGACAGGCCAAGCCATCCTCTTAGCTCCTCATTCCAGTGAATGCCAAGATGTCATCACCCCACCCCCAGTCATCAGGGTCACCCTCCTTGTTCCTTAGGCAGAGAGAACTGAGGCTTCTCTCTTAGCAACCTGCTCCCCTCCTCCATCACTGCCCCCTCCCCGCCCTGCCCCGGCCTCGGCCTTGATCTCAGGCTCTGAGGGAGCTCGATTCCATGTGGTGTCTGATTCATGGGGTGATGGGTGGTTTTTTTCCCAAGCTGCCTGCCTCAGCCTGGAGTGGAACATTCTGGCCTCGTAGGAGGTCAGACCAGGGGGCATTAACTCCTGCTTGGCCAGCATGATTCTCCAGGGCCAGTACCCAGAGTTCTGGAGGTTGCTTTCTCCAGGGTGGCATCAAAGGGAGCCTTGTGAGGGCTGTAGACACTCCACACACTTCCTCATTCTCCCCAGGCCATCCGGGAAACACTTCATCCGAGTAAACAGTGTGTCCCCTGGCCCACCCCACTGCCAACACAATTGCCACGCTCTGCCCTTCTAGCTGGACTGTCTGGGGTCACCACTGTGTCATCACTAACCAAGTGGCTCATCTATGCCTTCTACACACATTTCCCCTTCCCCAGCAGCATGCCCCCCTCTCAGGGCCCAGTGCCCACTCTAGCAGAAATCTGTATCTTGATGAGCACCCGCACAGGAAGTCAGAGCCAGCACACCCTCGTGCAGAGATTCAGAGGCTGAGACAGGCCTGGGTGGGAGGCATGTGGATGTTCCAGCTCTTCCTGCCTTCCAGCTGATGCACAGCGGGCATCTTGGTGAGGTGGGGTTGGGGGCCTCAGCAGGGAGCGAGAGCTTCTCCTGGGAGGGGGCTGGGCTGGAAGAGGCTCAGCCCCGGGCTGGAAGTCTCTCCTTCTCCCCTTAGCCCTCACTTTGGGGAATGCTGAGGGAAAGGCTGTGTCTATTTCCCCTGGCTGCTTGGGGCGTTAGGGCACCATGTTCCAACCCAAAAGGCGCCAACTTCCCCCTTTCTCTTTCGCTGATCTTGCCTAGCCTTAGCTGCTGCCCCGGCCTCCCTGCCTCGTGCCCCACCATCCCTCACAGCTATGGCCACTGCGATCAGGGGCACCTCTGCCTTGGCACCTCATGGGTGGGGACTCCATATCCTCAGCTGTCCCTCCTGTGCTCTGGATCCCCCCACCTTTGACCCTCTTGTTCTATTGATTCATCCTTCTTCTTCTTCTTCTTTTTTTGCTGAGGAAGATTAGCCCTGAGCTAACATCTGTGCCACTCTTCCTCTACCTTATATGTGGGTCTTCACCACAGCATGGCTGACGAGTGGTGTAGGTCTGTGCCCCGGAATCAGAACCCGCAAACCTGAGCCAGCGAAGCTGAATGGGAGTGCTGAATTTAACCACTATGCCAGGGGCGAGTCCCAGTTGATTCGTCCTTCTTGCTTGCATTTTTAGCTTCCAAGTCTATGAGTTTCTATCTATAGCCTATAAACATGCAAAAGCCTCCCCCATTAAAAAAAAAACTTCCAAATCTCCCTCCACCATAAGTCCCGCTCCAGAATCTCTCTTCTCCCTGTTCCCTGGTTTCCATCAGAGCTAACGCCTGCTGGATTACCCAAGGGACAGAGCAAGATATGCACAATAAACAAGTAGTGCAATAGGAACAGGGAAAGTCATTTTCAGTGAAAAGTGGCAATAAATTACCTTTGCACTTAAAATAATTTAGAAAAGCCTTATTTGAATTTTAGCATACATTTAAGTTTTATGTTATTTCGTATCATAGATAGGAGGGACAGGAACTCTAGTCTTTTAAAGGTGTTAATTCGGCCCTGTAGCCAAACCTCTTCCTCACCTCTCCCTCCTCAGCTCTTTGTGGCTTCAGACACTATCGAGCTACTAACTGCTCCTGCCAAGGTCACCAATGACCTTCACATTGATAAATCTGATGGACATGTTCCAGGCTCTGCTGTGACCCCATCAGCAGAAGTCATCTCTAGCCTTGAGAAGCTCTCCCATGGTTTCTGCCGCAGCCGCTCTCACCTCTTTTTTTTTTTTTTTTTTGTGAGGAAGATCAGCCCTGAGCTAACATCCATGCAATCCTCCTCTTTTTGCCGAGGAAGACCGGCCCTGAGCCAACATCTATTGCCAATCCTCCTCCTTTTTTTTCCTTTTTTCTCCCCAAAGCCCCAGTAGATAGTTGTATGTCATAGCTGCACATCCTTCTAGTTGCTGTATGTGGGATGCGGCCTCAGCATGGCCGGAGAAGCAGTGCGTCCATGCGCGCCTGGGATCCGAACCTGGGCCGCCAGTAGCGGAGTGCGCGCACTTAACTGCTAAGCCACAGGGCTGGCCCCTGAACTTGATTTCTCATCTCTCCCCCGAAATCTTCTTTGTCTAGCATTCCCCATCTCAGTGAACAGCATTATTATCCATTCAGTCCCCAAGTTCAAAATCTTTCTCTACCACATCCCCACCTACAATCAACTAACAGGTCTGTCCCGTTGATTCCATCTCTTAAATATCTTGAATTTGTCTATTTCTCTTTATTTTCTGACTGCCGCCCCTTATCTCTCACTTACAGAGCTGCAATAGCCTCTGAATTGCTCTCTTCAGTCTCTACTTGCTCAATCCATTTTCCATGCTGAAGCCAGTCTGTTGAGGTTTCAATGATTCCTCATTGGCTCAGGATAAACCCAAGCTCCTTAGGGTGGCATTCCAGACTTTCCACCTTCTGGCTCCTGACCCCACCTCAGCATTAGCTTTCCCTACTATTTGCCACGCACTCTCTGCTCCAATGATATTTCACTACCTGGAGCTTCCCCTCTGCCCCATCACACTGTTTCTCCTCTCTGCTGCCTTGACTGCCCTTCTCTCCCTCTCCCTCCTCCTCTGACTATTCCTCTTTGGGACAATAATAGCCAGATGAGAGATATTGGTGACTTGGACTTAGATGGTGATCATGGATGTGGTAAGAATTGGAAGGATTCTGGACATACTTTGAAGGCAGATATAACAGGACTGTGAGTGAGCATAAGTGAGGCCATCTTGTTACACTAAATGGCCCCAGCCCCTCCTCCGTGTGACTACTCTCTGCGCTGCACGTACTCCAAAAAAATTCACATGCTCTCCTGACTTATGGCCTCCGCTTGCCTATGTACTCCCCAATGGCTTGATAAATTAAAAACTTTGTTCTAGGAGTGTCTCTCCAGGAACAGGCTGACCACAGGCGGGAAACATACCTACAAGGTATCCATCACAGCTGACAGAAAAATAGAACAGTGTGATGCCTGGAGCCCATCATCCCTGGACCCCTCCTCACTGCCAATTTTCCCTATATAACTGCCTCAAGATTCAGTAATCTTTGAAGATGGGTCTTTGAGACATTAATCCCCTGTCTTCCGATTTGCCGGCTAATCTAATTAAACTTTGTTTCTTGATCTCTAAGTTGTTGTGATTAATTGACTCACATTGAGGCAAGCACAGCGAGCCCATTGCTTGGCATCAGGACTTGATGGATTTGGAAGGTGGGGAGAGAAAAAGAAAGGAGTCCAGGATAACACTCTAGGTTTTTTTTTTTTTCTTTCTTGAATAACTAGAAAAAAATGAGTTCTACCAATAGAGATGGGAATATAGTGGAAAGAGTGGGTTTGGATGGGAAGATAAGGAGTTCTGTTTTGGATGTGTTAATGGAAATGCCTATTAGAAACCCAGTTAGGTACATGAATTTGGATTCAGGGGACTGATCTGAGCTGGAGCTAAAAATTTCTGAGTCATCAGTGTGGAGGTGGGATTTAAAGCCACAAGACTGGTTGAGAGAGGGTATAAGGTAGAAAATGGAAGAGATCCATGTGCCTCCAACATTAAGGGTTGGAGAGATGAATAACCAATAACCATTCTACAGATAAGAGAAATAAGGTGAGTTTACTTGAGCCAGAGTGAAGATTACCTGGGAAGGCCTTAGAAAGCCTTAAAAAGTTCCGGAGAAGCGTGGTTCTTTTTAGAACAAAGAACGTACGTTAAACACTCTCAGGATACATTTTCATCAAAATTTCAAAGAGGTATTCAATTGCAAATTAGCAGGTCAACGTGACGGTGATGTCAGGAAAGGGACTGATCTGGGTGTTACCAATAGGGCGTAGGAGGGGAAGTATGCTCTCTCATCTTAAGAGAGTGTATTCTTTACTTTAATGGTTAAGCGGATGTATAATGTGTGTTTGATAGGCCATAAGTCAGGCTTTTTAGTTCAAGCCGAAACAGTTTTGAACCCAAATAGTTACCCTAGATACCTCAATATAACAAGAATCTCTTGTCAGAAGGAAAAGATAATGATGTAGGAGGAAAAGCAGGAAAATATAGCATCCTGAAAGCCTAGTGGAAAAGAGATTTGATGGAGGAGGAAGCAGTCAACTGTGTCAAAGATCAAGTAAGCAGAGGCCTGAGAATTGACCGCTAGATTTAATAACAGGAAGGTCATTGAGGATGCTGACAAGAGCAGTTCAGGAAACAGTGTGGGCAAAAGCTTTTGGGAATATGTCCAAGAAAGAAAGGACAGAGAGGGGCTGGAGTTAGGTGGATAGACAATTCTTTCAAGGAATTTTTCTGTAAAAAGATACAGTAGGGCCAGCCCCATGGCTTAGCGGTTGGGTGCGCGCGCTCCGCTACTGGCGGCCCGGGTTCAGATCCGGGTGCGCACCGACGCACCGCTTCTCCGGCCATGCTGAGGCCGCGTCCCACGTACAGCAACTAGAAGGACGTGCAGCTATGACATACAACTATCTACTGGGGCTTTGGGGGAAAAATAAATAAATAAATAAAATTAAAAAGATACAGTAAAGTGGGTGAGGTAGGGTCATGAGAGTTTTTTTTAAGATGGGATAAATAACAGCCTATTATTTCTGTATATATATGGGATGGATCCAGTAGAGAGGAAAAGGTTGATGAAGCAAGAGAGAAGAAATAGGGGCCAGCCCCGTGGCTTAGCAGTTAAGTGCGCATGCTCCGATACTGGCTGCCTGGGTTCCCACCGGGCGCACACCGATGCACCGCTTGTCCGGCCATGCTGAGGCGGCGTCCCACATACAGCAACTAGAAGGATGTGCAACTATGACATACAACTATCTACTGGGGCTTTGGGGAGAAAAAGGGGAAAAAAAAAAGGAGGAGGATTGGCAATAGATGTTAGCTCAGGGCCAGTCGTCCTTGGCAAAAAGAGGAGGATTGCATGGATGTTAGCTCAGGGCTGATCTTCCTCACAAAAAAAAAAAAAAGAGAGAGAGAGAAGAAATATTTGACAAACAGAATCCTTGAGAGATTGAGTGGAAGTGACCTCCTCCCCAAGCAAGGAGGTTGGCCTTACACAAGAGCTCTTCTGAGCCGTTAGTTGGCCTCCTCTCCCCTTTGCTCCACCCGTGTCTGCTCTTTGGAGGCGTCTTCCTGATCACCCTTCTAGAATGGTGCTACCCATGACTCTCTATCCTTTTATTCTGCTTTACTTTCACTTCTTATAATATTATATAACACAGTTGCTTATTTGATGTCTTCCTCATTAGAATATAAGTCCTGTGTAGGAAGAGACTTGGTCTTGTTTACCATTGTATCCCCAGCACCCAGAATACTGCCTCACTCAGTAGCTGCCCAATAAATATTTGGGAATGAAGGAACAAGGGAGTCTTTCCCCCATGTCCACTCCAGCACACTCAATTCTCATTCCTTATTTATATTCCATTCTTCTATAACCCACATCTCTTCCCATTTTCCTTCCCCATTCACACAAGGAAATATTCAGTCCCATCTCCATTGGCATCACCATCATTCCCATACCATCCTCCCCCCATACTATCCTCATCCTATGTGTATCCATCCTCATCTCATCTATGTCTTATCTCCTTCATTCCCCATCTTAATTCCCCTTCTAACTCCAGTCTCAGCTCTATTCCCACTCACATCTCATCTCCTCGTCCCGATCCCATCACTATGCCTAGCCTCATCCTGTTTCCGTTGCAAATATCATCTTTGTTTCACCTCTATCCTATTCCATTCTCTTGCCATCAACATACAGTCTCCACCTCTATCATCATCACTTCTCCATTCCCTTCTGCCATCACCACCCAATTTGCCTCATCACACTGGGGAAGATACATAGCTTTGCGTCATGTATTGGTTAGAAACTACCAGGACCGTGGTTAATACAAGCAGCTGCAGGAAGAAAGACAGATAGACCTGCTTCTTCTCGGAGTGACTTAGATAAATATTAACAAGCATATTTTATGAACTAGCACTATTCCCTACAATAAACATGATAAATGACTTTTTTTTTTAAATTGACAATGTTCTTTTATTTATTTATTTATTTTTAATTTTTTTACCCCAAAGCCCCAGTAGATAGTTGTATGTCATAGCTGCACATCCTTCTAGTTGCTGTATGTGGGACGCGGCCTCAGCATGGCCGGAGAAGTGCTGCGTCGGTGCATGCCCGGGATCTGAACCCGGGCTGCCAGTAGTGGAGCGGGCACACTTAACCGCTAAACCACACGGCCGGCCCAATAAATGACTTTCTGAAATTTTCTAAAATATGTTTTACAAATATTGGCATTATTATAAGCCTTGGGACTAGGGGTTCCAAGCCTGAGAGATTAAGAGTTTCAGCGGTAAAAACAAACCGTCTTCTCAGAAGACCCTTTTCTTCTTAATTTCCAAGCACTAGGAGAGTGTCTGTAGGTTATGATAAGAAACAGAGCAATTCAAATTGAATCTCACTTGGGGCTTCAGTCTCTGCCCCAGACTGACTAGGCTGACAAGGCTTTTTGCTTGCTCACTCGGCTATATCACTGTATCCTCTTCAACTTATCTTCAAGAGAAATTATCAGCCCAGGACCTGAATAAATAAAATATTTTCAGCTTCTTGAGATTTTTGTCCTCTCTTTGTAAGTTTTTTCCCCCATACCAATTTGTGACCTAGAAATCCCCTCTAGTCAAGGCTGGGCAAGAATATGTATATATTCCAATTAATGAATTAATTAATTATACTATATAGAGATATTATAATAACTATATATTAATATAATTAATTAACATATAACTAGTTCCTGTCACATATTAACAAAACTGTTATTCCCAATATAATTATAATTCCTTATGTAATTTTATTCCTAGTTCTCTTAGTAGGTTACCAACTCAAGATCATAGGTCTCAATTCTCAATCTGGTGTTTGATACTTTTCCTTTGGAATTTTCTGGAATGTATAGTAATCTTCTTTACCAATGAGGGTACAAAATCCTTTTTTCTTGGTTAAGATAGAGTCAAGAGACATGATCTTGTAAAAATTATGGTTGAATTTGCTATCATTACTGTTGTATATAAATTTGACTTAAAATAATGTTTATTTGAATCAGGATCTAATAGATGTATCTAAAGTAGGGATACACTGTCATTGAGATCAAGTATACCGAGTCTTTGGGACAAATCACTTTCTCCGCTACCCAATGTTTGGTTAAGCATCACCAATTTAGCAATCACCTCTGAGAATCCTATTTTGTTCAAGGTCAGTACTAACCAAGACCTTTCAGAGTGACACATTTTTTTCTATTTTCTTATATATTATGAAACAATTTTTTTTTGCATCCCAAAGATTAATATAACAAATAACAATTTAGGGAATGATAATGCATAAAGACTATATGAAACTTTACACATAAATGGCGTAAATGAACACCAGTGTACCCATCATTCAGCTTGGGAAGTAAAGTCTCACCAATAGTTTTGAAACCTTTTGGAAGACCCTTCCCAATTGCATTCCCCTCCCTCCTCTGCAAGGATAATGACTATTCTAAATTTTGTGAGTGTAATCTTTTTGCTTTTTGTTGTCACTTTATCACAGATTATGTACATGACCCTGAAAATATATCATTCAATTTTGTGTATCTTTGAGTATATCTTTGAGCGTCATAAGGTATGTATATTTCAGTGATTTGCTTTTTAAAATTAACATTTAGTTCTTGAATCTATCCATATGGATACGTGTAATTGTAGTTTGTTCATTTGCAGTGTGTACAGTATAACACAGTAAGAACAAACAATAACTTATTTGCTCATTCTCCTGTTGATGGGCATTTCGGTTACTTCCAGCTTTTGACTACTACAACTAATGCTGCCACGCACATTTTTGTCCCTGTGATCTGGTTCACATGTGCACAGATTTCTAGAAGGTATGAACATAGGAGTAGAACTGCTAGGTTGCAGGGTATGCCCATCTTCAACTTTCCCAGCTATGCCAAACTTCTTCCTGCAGTGGTCGAACCAATCCAGGGTCCCATCAGCGGTGGATGTGAATGTCCACAATGTTTATTGTGACACAAATCTCATATGTTTTCTCAGAGTCCCTCAGCCACCTTGCTTTCTTTCTCTTTCTGAGCAGGCGAACCACAGCAGGTCACTCGGCCACTTCCAGATTTGGATGAAATCCATACAGTGGAGATGCGCCAACGGGCCATGGGAAGCAGCGTGGAAGTACAGGGGAGTAGCTCCATGTGAGGTAAGCCTTGACTGCTGGAAACAGGAAAAGAGAATGAGCCAGGAGCCTCCTTTCTCTCTCCTGAGCGAGGCTTCTCCTTGCAACTACCCCACATGAAGAATGGCCACATTCAATGAGCAACTTGCTGTGTTTCTTTGAAGCCTGTTACAAAGCAATAATCAGCACAGCAACACGTCACATTGCCTTCTATCTTTCCTTGCCTCACTTCTCTTCCTCCCTCCCTGTCACTGCCCTCAGCTGACACATCCCAAGTAAAGCATTAGCATCTTTTTCTTTTTAATTTTTTGTTTATTGCAGTAACATTGGTTTATAGCATTGTATACATTTCAGGTGTACATCATTATACTTCTATTTCTGCATAGATTACATCATGTTCACCACCCAAATACTAATTACAACCCATCACCACACACATGTGCCAAATTATCCCTTTCGCCCTCCTCCCTCCCCACCCCTTCCCCTCTGGTAACCACCAATCCAATCTCTGTCTCTCTGTGTTTGTTTATTGTTGTTATTATCCACTACTTAATGAAGGAAATCATACGGTATTTGACCTTCTCCCTCTGACTTATTCCACTTTGCATAATACCCTCAATGTCCATCCATGTTGTCACAAATGGCTGGATTTCATCGTTTCTTATGGCTGAGTAGTATTCCATTGTGTCTATATACCACATCTTTATCCATTCGTCCCTTGATGGGCACTTAGGTTGCTTCTAAGTCTTGGCTATGGTGAATAACGCTGCAATGAACACAGGGGTGCGTGTATCTTTATGCATTGGTGTTTTCAAGTTCTTTGGATAAATACCCAGCAGCGGAATAGCTGGATCATATGGTAGTTCTATCCTTGATTTTTTGAGGAATCTCCATACTGTTTTCCATAGTGGCTGCACCAGTTTGCACTCCCACCAGCAGTGTAGGAGAGTTCCCTTCTCTCCACATCCTCTCCAACACATGTTGTTTCCTGTCTTGTTAATTATAGCCATTCTGACGGGCGTGAGGTGATATCTCATTGTAGTTTTGATTTGCATTTCCCTGATAGTTAATGATTTTGAACATCTTTTCATGTGCCTGTTGGCCATCTGTATATCTTCTTTGGAGAAATGTCTGTTCAGGTCTTTTGCCCATTTTTGAATTGGGTTGGTAGTTTTTTTGTTGTTGAGATGCATGAGTTCTTTATATATTTTGGAGATTAACCCCTTATCAGATGTATGGTTTGCAAATATCTTCTCCCAATTGTTAGGTTGTCTTTTCGTTTTGTTGATGGTTTCCTTTGCTGTGCAGAAGCTTTTTAGTTTGATGTAGTCCCATTTGTTTATTTTTTCTATTGTTTCTCTTGCCCGGTCAGACATGGTGCTTGAAAATATGTTGCTAAAACCGATGTGAAGAGCATACTGCCTATGTTTTCTTCTAGAAGTTTCATTGTTTCAGGTCTTACATTCAAGTCTTTAATCCATTTGGAGTTAATTTTTGTGTATGGTGCAAGGTAAGGGTCTACTTTCATTTTTTTGCATGTGGCTATCCAGTTTTCCCAACACCATTTGTTGAAGAGACTTTCTTTTCTCCACTGTATGTTCTTGGCTCCTTTGTCAAAGATTAGCTGTCCATAGATGTGTGGGTTTATTTCTGGGCTTTCGATTCTATTCCATTGATCTGTGTGTCTGTTTTTGTGCCAGTACCATGCTGTTTTGGTTACTATAGGTTTGTAGTCTATTTTGAAATCAGGGAGTGTGATACCTCCAGCTTTGTTCTTTCTTCTCAGGATTCCTTTAGCTATTCGGGGTCTTTTGTTGTTCCATATAAATTTTAGGATTCTTTGTTTTATTTCTGTGAAAAATGTTGTTGGAACTTTGATAGGGATTGCATTGAATCTATAGATGGCTTTAGGAAGTATGGACATCTTAACTATGTTAATTCTTCCAATCCAAGAGCACGGAATATCTTTCCATTTCTTTGTGTCTTCTTCAATTTCTTTCAGCAATGTTTTATAGTTTTCCGTGTACAGCTCTTTCACCTCTTTGGTTAAGTTTATTCCTAGGTATTTTATTCTTTTTGTTGCAATTGTAAATGGGATGGTATTCTTAATTTCTCTTTCTGCTACTTTGTTGTTAGTGTATAGAAATGCAATTGATTTTTGTATGTTGATTTTGTATCCTGCAACTTTACCATATTCGTTTATTACTTCTAAAAGTTTTCTGGTGGATTCTTTAGGGTTTTCTATGTATAAAATCATGTCATCTACAAATAGTGACAGTTTCACTTCTTCCTTTCCAATTTGGATCCCTTTTCTTTCTTTCTCTTGCCTGATTGCTCTGGCTAGGACTTCCAGTACTATGTTAAATAGGAGTGGTGAGAGTGGGCATCCTTGTCTGGTTCCTGTTCTTAGGGGGATAGCTTTCAGTTTTTCACCATTGAGGATGATATTAGCTGTGGGTTTCTCATATATGGTCTTTATTATGTTGAGGTACTTTCCTTCTATACCCATTTTATTCAGAGTTTTTATCATAAATGGATGCTGTCTCTTGTCAAATGCTGTCTCTGCATCTATTGAGATGATCATGTGATTTTTATTCTTCATTTTATTAATGTGGTGTATCAAGTTGATTGATTTGCGAATGTTAAACCATCCCTGCACACCTGGAATAAATTCCATTTGATCACGGTGTATAATCTTTTTAACGTATTGTTGTATGCGATTTGCTAGTATTTTGTTGAGGATTTTTGCATCGATGTTCATCAGTGATATTGGCCTGTAATTTTCTTATTTTGTGTTGTCCTTGTCTGGTTTTGGTATCAGGGTAATGTCGGCTTCATAGAATGAATTAGGGAGCTTCCCCCCCTCCTCAATTTTTTGGAAGAATTTGAGAAGGATAGGTATTAAGTCTTCTTTGAATGTTTGGTAGAATTCACCAGGGAAGCCGTCTGGTCTTGGACTTTTATTTTTGGGGAGGTTTTTGATTACTGTTTCGATCTCCTTACTGGTGATTGGTCTATTCAAATTCTCTACTTCTTCTTGATCCAGTTTTGGAAGGTTGTGTGATTCTAAGAATTTATCCATTTCTTCCAGATGTCGAATTGGTTGGCATATAGCTTTTCATAGTATTCTCTTATAATCTTTTGTATTTCTGAGGTGTCTGTTGTAATTTCTCCTCTTTCATTTCTGATTTTACTTATTTGTGCCTTCTCTCTTTTTTTCTTGGTGAGTCTAGCTAAAGTTTTGTCAATTTTGTTGATCTTTTCAAAGAACCAGCTCTTGGTTTTATTAATTTTTTCTATTTTTTTTAAGTCTCTATTTCATTTATTTCTTCTCTGATTTTTATTTTTTCCCTTCTTCTACTGATTTTGGGCTCTGTTTGTTCTTCTTTTTCCAGTTCCTTTAGGTGCATTGTTAGATTGTTTATTTGAGATTTTTCTTGTTTGTTGAGATAGGCCTGTATTGCTATAAACTTCCCTCTTAGAATCGCTTTTGCTGTATCCCATAAATTCTGGCATGTCGTATTTTCATTTTCATTTGTCTCCAGGTATTTTTTGATTTCTTCTTTGATTTCTTCATTGACCCAGTCGTTGTTCAGTAGCCTTTTGTTTAATCTCCACGTATTTGTGGCTTTTCTGATTTTCTTCCTATAGTTGATAGCATTAGCATCTTGATCCTTGTCTCAGGCTCTGCTGTCTAGAGCATCCAGGCTAAAAAATTTCCCATTACTCCACTTCTTGTCAACTCTTGAATTTTTAAATTTTGCCATTCTGTTGGATGTATCTCATTGTGGTTTTAATTTGCATTTTCCTGATTATTAATCAGGTTGACCAACTTTTCATGTTTTTTGGCCATTGGATTTCCTCATTTGTGAAGTGTCTGCTTAATTTTTTTAATTCGATTTACTATTGGATTGCCTGTCTTTTTTCTTTTTATTGACTTGTAAGATGTTCCAGTTAACTACTGCTCCATAACAAATCACTCCAAACTTTAGTGGCAGAAAACAACCATTTTACAATGCTCATGGATTCAGAAAGGACACAGCAGGTATGGCTTGTGTCTGCTCTGTGATGTCTGGGGGCTTCAGCTGGGAAGACTCGAAGTCTGGGGGTGACTCAATGACTGGGGGATCCAGTTATCTGGAGGTAATTTTCTCTTACACGTCTGGTGGTTGATGCTGGCTGTGGGCTGGGCCTCCTAGCTGGGGCACTTGGCTGGAACACCTTCATGGGACCTCTCCATATGACCTGTGCTTCTTCAAGCACGGGCCTCAAGATAGTCAGAATTCTTATGTCAGCTCAGGGCTCCAATGATGAGTTTCCCAAGCAAACCAGGCAGACGCTGAATGGCCTTGGGAGTTACGCAGCTTCATTTCTGTTACATTCTGTTGGTCACAGGGCAACCTCTAAAGAGGAGGGGACATAGACCTTAGCTCTCAATGGAGGAGTACAAAATCGGATTGTACAGGAGCATACAGGATGGGTGATATTGATGCAGTCTTCCAAAAATATATCTGCCACACACAGGCGTTCTTTACATTTTCTGGATGTTAGTCCTTCATTGGTTACACACGCTGCAAATATTTTCTGCCACTCTGAAGATTAGTTTTTCACCATCTTGATGATATCGTTTGTTGAATAGAAGTTTATTTTAATTGAGTCAAATGATCAATCTCTTCCCTTATGGTCAGTGCTGCGGATGTCTTAGGAACACCGAGGCCATGAAGCTATTTTTTTAATAGTATCTTCTAGAAGCTTTATGGTTTTACCTTTCACACTTAGGTACTTGTGTAAGTATCAATTTATTACTGTTCAGCTCCAAATCCAGCCTTCTTTGCCCCGCTTTGTTCTACTGGAGCTGGACCTTATAAACCATCCTCCTTTGTCAACTGACACAATGTGAGTTCTCGCCAGAAGAGGGTGCTGGGGAGACACTGCAAGAAGAGGGTCCTTTCGTGCTTCTGATGCTTTTCCTTCTTGTTCCAGCGGTGTGGCTGCCAGTAAGTGGCTTCTTTGCCATCAGGTAGTTTCCTGGAGACTTTTGCTAGACGCTGACAGGTGGTTCCCTAGCAAGTTTCAGTGCGTCCCAGTGGGCAGTTTCCTGCCTGCCAGCCCTGGTCTGTGGCACAACGAGATCTGCATCTCAGCCTTGGGTGGGCCTCTTCCCAGTTAGCTCCTTTCTTGGGAACTCTGCCTTAGCCACAGAGGTGGTGGCTGCTCCCTACATCTGCTATGCTTGGATCATGTGGCGTTCTCTACTTCTCTAAGTAGTTAATCCCCTTGTAACTAGTTAGTAATTCTTTATAGTAAAATTTCCTGTTCAACTAACTTGTGCAGTTTCTTTTGTCTGACTGGACCCTGACTGACGAAGCATTTAATCTATCTGGAAACGATTTTGCGTATGGCATGAAATAGGAGTCCAACTTCCCTTTTACCACAGATAGCCAATTGTCTCTGCACCATTTAGTGAGAAGAGCATCTTCCCCCGTTGCTCTTCAGTGACAGCTCTGCCATTTATCAACAGTCCATATGTGCCTGAGTCTGTTTCTAGAATGCATATTTCATCCCATTTTCCTATTTATCTGTGCCTGCACTAATGCCTTCATCTCTTAATTATCATATTTTATAATAAATCTCTGTATCTAGTAAAGCATATCCTTCCAACATTTTCATCTTCATCAAAATTATTTTGGATTTTTATCAAATGCTTTTTTCTACTTTTAATGAGATGATCTTATACTTTCTTTAATCTATGGTGAATCACATTTACTTCTTTTTAAATGTTAACTAAATCTGTTTTGTTATTGCTGTTTCTGCTGACTATCTCGTGGTGGTTTATTTCCTCATGTGGTAGATTTCCTTTTTTATTGTTTGTTCATATTTGGCCAAACTTAATCTTTAGGTTAAGATAATGTAAATTTGAACCCCAGACTCATGAGTGGTCAGGTTCCTGGTTAAAATTTCTCTGGGGAGGCTATTATTATTTTTATTGTCACTCAACGTCACAACAAAGACAGGCAGGTTTTTCTTATATAGGCTCAAGACTTGCTCCCATTTCCCGTAATGTCTGTGTACCCCCTGAAGCTCTCAGTCCCTGGTATAGGCATTTTCCCCGTGGTAGCTGAGCTTCCATGTTGGCAGATTACTAATTCCATCTCTTCGTGTTTATTTTAAGCCCCTGGAGATTTTCCACAGTGTCGTGAGGTTCTAGCAAAGTATATAAATATATATTTGTTGAAATTTATCCTGTATCAATATGTTTTTAAGCAAGAGGGCTTTTCAAAATACCTAGTGAGCCATACTGCTGCTGGCAGAAGTCTTTTTGTTATAATATCTTCTAGAGTGTTATTATATGTAATGTCACCAACTTGTTCTCAAATGTTAGATAATTTTTCTTTCTTTTTTTAAAATATTTTTATTTATTTATTTATTTTTGTGAGGAAGATCAGCCCTGAGCTAACATCCGATGCCAATCCTCCTCTGTTTGCTGAGGAAGACTGGCCCTGGGCTAACATCCGTGCCCATCTGCCTCTACTTTATATGGGACGCTGCCACAGCATGGCTTGACAAGTGGTGCATAGGTCCGGGTCCGGGATCTGAACCTGCAAACCCGGGGCCGTCGCAGCAGAGCGCAGAGTGCACTTAACCGCTATGCCATCAGACCAGCCCCTAGATAATTTTTGTTAATGGACCTGGCAACACCATATATTGGGAAAATTAATGTCCAGAGCCTTTTCATTTTAGATATTTCTCCGAGATTCTATAATTTTGCTTAGAGGAGAGACTAAAAATGGTGCATAACCAGAATGATATCTCCGTAATCACATATGCCAGACCTATTCCTTGGGTGACAAAAGTAAGCTCAAGTACCACAGATGAGGGCCGGCCCCATGGCTTAGTGGTTAAGCGCGCGCTCCGCTGCTGGCGGCCCAGGTTCGGATCCCGGGTGCGTACCGATGCACCGCTTCTCCGGCCATGCTGAGGCCGCGTCCCACATACAGCAACTAGAAGGATGTGCAGCTATGACATACAACTATCTACTGGGGCTTTGGGGAAAAAATAAATAAATAAATTGAAAAAAAAAAAAAGTACCACAGATGAAATAAGTCCCAATAAATGATCACCAACAGTCTAAGTGGGCAGTTGAGAAACTGAACAGCAGAAGATTAAGATACAGTGAAGTGTTGAATTCAGGGAAATATCACAAGGATTGATACAACATTCATTATAATTACATTGGCTACTTGCCACAGGAACTAATCCATTTTGGATGACACATTAAAACCCTTTAATGGTGATGGCTATTTGTGGAAAGAGTATAGGAAATTACACTGGGAACAGGGTGCATTTGCAGGGTTTTGTTGGTCCTATGCGAGCAGCAATCAGAAACAACATTTTGCTTCCCTAGGCTTCAAAAGTCTTCCTAGAGGCGGGACACTGGGATATGGGTGGCCCATGAGAACTGATCCAACTTTTGGAGATATGAAAGTTCTTCATGAACAGAAGGAATAGTTTAGGGGGCTGGCCTGGTGGCATAGTGGTTAAGTTCGCGCACTCCACTTCGGCTGCCCAGGGTTCGCAGGTTCAGATCTCAGGCGTGGACCTATGCACCACTCATCAAGTCATACTGTGGCAGGCGTCCCACATACAAAGTAGAGGAAGATGGGCACGAATGTTAGCCCAGGGCCAATCTTCCTCAGCAAAAAGAGGAGGATTGGCAACAGATGTTAGCTCAGGGCTAAGCTTCCTCACGAAAAAAAAAGAAGAAGGAATAGTTTAAGGAAAGTGTTATATTTTTATCCCTGGATTTTTGATACACAAAAGCCTTACAACAGTAATCAGACAGACAGCAATCAGTAATCAGACAAACTTCCATCAATCATTTTGGAATTAAAAAAATCTTTTTGTAGTCCTTTCTCTCTGGAGTAGAAGACCCTTTCCACTTTGGAATGGCACATTTTCTATACCTCAGAAGCAAGACCCGAAACTACACCGGTGCATTCAGAAGGGACAGAGGGACCACTGAGGTGTGACTGCCTGCTGGAGCTGACCCCATCATTGGGTCTCTTCATCAGAGGAGAGGGGACCAGCACACCTATGGTGTCTTCAAATTTTTGAGGTAAGAATTGAGCAAGGCCTTTTTTTGTCCAGTGAAAAAAATTGCTAATTTGCTTGAGCTTTTTTCCTTGCAGAGGAGAGGTTAGTGACAGAATTACTCTCTTTAAAGTTGTAACTTCTTACGCTGCTCAAAAACTGGCCTACTCCCAGCCTCTTCGTTACGATAAGTATCAGTTGGCGCCCAGAGAGCAAATAGAAAGCCAATATAAAACAGCCACCAAGTTGTTCTTAAGGTTAAAAGTCCATGAAATAGGTAGAAGAAGCTGCCATGGCCCTGGGGCAGATGGCTTCTTAAGGTGGGAAGCCTGGACCAGGGTATGTGGGTGGTAAGTACAAGCTGGGATGGTCCCCTCCAGTGAAGTCCAAGTGATGCTTCTTTCCTCTGATGAAGCTTAATGTATATTCAATCTTCAGTTTGTCGATCATAGCTAAGTTTCACCAGGGTGATTGTTTAGGCTTCTTGTTCCTGTGAGTAGAAAGTTTTGACATACTGCAGTAATGCTTGTAATAATGTAGGAAAATGCCGTTCAATACATAAATGTTTTCCAAGCAGATGGCCACTGGAAGTGTAACAGGAAGTTTCATGAGCCTACCTGGTCTTTCTGTTGGCTACAGACCTCATGATCTTGAGAATTATGGGCAAGACAGCTAACCATTTCGGCCAATTAACTTTTTGAAATCTCATTTTTGCTTTCTAGCATCCTGAGCTAATTGTGGGTGGTGTGAGCAGTGAAAGTATTAGTGTCAGTAAGGCTTTACACACTTCCTTTACAGTTGGATCTGCAAACTGAGGGCCTTGATCACTGTTGAAGGATAAAGTTGCCTAAACCTGGGAGAAGCTCTTTAGAAGTCCTTGATCAATGGTGACTGTGTAAGGCTTTGCTCATTGCTGAGTCTCTTTCTGTTCTATACATATACATGCATTACCAAGACATAATCAAATGAACAACATTTCTTTGCCTGGCTAGAAATAACCTAAATATATACAAATGTCGTTGTGGTAGAGGATGAGCTACTTGTATTTAGGGGCAAGTCGGCATTACGGTTCATTCATTCAATGAATATTTCTTGAGCACCTGCTGTATACTAGGCTCTGTTCTAGGTGCTGGGGATAAAGTGGTCAATAAAGAAGGCAAAAATTCCTCTCCTCATGGAGCTCACATTCTAATGGGAAGACAGGAAACCAACAAGGAACAGAAGTAAAATATATATTATGTTAGGTAGTACTCAGGGCTAATGAGAAAAATAAAGCAATGACCGGGGATAGAAAGTGTGTGTGTGGCAGGTGGGAGAGGACTGCAGTTTTAGATGGGGGGCTGGGCAAGACTTCACTGGGAAGAGGGCCTTTGAATAAAGCCAGAAGGAAGTAAGGAAGCCTTGTGGCTATCTGAGGGACGAGCATTCCAAGATTATGAATTATAAATTCTATACACTTAAGTTCCATTAAAAAAGACAGAAATAATCTGGTGCATTTCTGTCACGAGAGTTCTTGGAGATGAGGAGGAACCAGTAAAAGTTTTACTGAGGTAGGAAGATAAACAGGAGATTATGTAGTTCTGGAAACCAAGTAAAGAAAATGTGTTCAAGGAGGAGAGAGTGACCAACTCTGTCAAATGCTGCTGGTGTTGAGTAAGGGGAGGGCAGAGAGCGGGCCAGTTCTGGAGGAGCGACAGGAGTGAAGACCTGCCGTAAGTGGCTTCAGGGGAGGGAGACTGGAGATGGTGAGCACAGACCATTATTTTGAGAGATTTTGCTTTAAAGAGGAGCAGAGAAACAGGACAATGGCTGGAAGAGGGAATAAGGTAAAGAGAAGTCTTTGCCTTTTTGTTTTCTGGTTTCTTCATTGGGAGGTAATGCAGCATCTGTGAATGCTGATGGCAGTTACCCACTGGAGAATGAATATCAACGCTTTAGGAGAGTTAGAGAAATCGCAGGAGCAGAGAGAGGGCACAGACAGCCCCGGAGACAAGGCAGAGTGCTTGTGGATAGATGCTGGGAGATGGGTGGATTTGATAGCGGGAGCTGTGGAAATTTTCTCCTGCTGACTTCTATTCATGAAATAAGAGGCAAGGTCATCAGCAGGGAGTTAGGGTGGAACCTGTATGAAGAGGGAGGAAAGGATGTGAGATAATTAACCAAGAGAGTAGGAGAGTTAATGGACTAGAAAAATGTAGAATAATTGCTGGGCAGTTAAGTGCCCACTGGAGGTAAGTGGTCATGAATTTAAAGCAGTTAGTCAACAGAATTGCTTTTAGTCATATTTGGCAGCATTGTCGCAGACGTAGAGTAGCCGGCAGAATTAGATTTCGCCAAAGTTTGGGTTTTGCCAAACAAGTCATACAAATTGAGATCTGGCCAAGGGAGTTGAGGGCATTTGCAATGGTTGTTTGTGATTGATCATGGAATTTATTTATTTTTATTTATTTATTGTTTTGTGAGGAAGATCAGCCCTGAGCTAACATCTGTCACCAATCCTCCTCTTTTTTTTTTTTTTTTTAAGATTTTATTTATTTATTTTCCCCCAAAGCCCCAGTAGATAGTTGTATGTCATAGCTGCACATCCTTCTAGTTGCTGTATGTGGGACGTGGCCTCAGCATGGCCGGACAAGCGGTGCGTCGGTGCGCGCCTGGGATCCAAACCCCGGCCGCCAGCAGTGGAGCGTGCGCACCTAACCGCTAAGCCACAGCGCCGGCCCCCAATCCTCCTCTTTTTGCTGAGGAAGACTGGCCCTGGGCTAACATCTGTGCCCATCTTCCTCCACTTTATATGGGACGCTGCCTCAGCATGGCCTGACAAGCGGTGCCTCGGTGCGCGCCCGGGATCCGAACCTGGGCTGCCACAGTGGAGCACGCGCACTTAACTGCTACCCCACCGGGCCGGCCCGATCATAGAATTTAAACTGGGTAAAGAAGTGTATTAGTCAGCTCCAGCTGCCATAACAAGATACCACAGATTGGGTGGCTTAAACAACAGACATTTATTTTCTCACAGTTCTGGAGGCTGGAAGTCCAAGATCAGGGTGCTGGCAGGGTTGGTTTTTGGTGAAGCCTCTCTTTCTGGCTTGCAAACAGTTGCCTTCTTGCTGTGTCCTAACATATCTTTTCCTATGTGCATGGGCAGAGAGAGAGATCTCTGCTGTCTCTTCCTCTTCTTATAAGGACACCAGTCCTATCAGATTAGAGCCCCACTCTTATACCTCATTTAATCTTTTTTTTTTGTTTTGCTGAGGAAGATTCGTCCTGAGCTAACATCTGTTGCCAATCTTCCTCTTTTTTTGCTTGAGGAAGATTAGCCCTGGATGGATGAAAAGACCCTTGGAGGAGAAGATGCCAAGGAACTGAGAGGCCAAGGCATTAGAAGGAACATCTCTATGCATACTGAAATTACCAGGAAGTATCACAGGAGTAGTGATGCAGAGAGTGACAGTGAGCCAGGTGTTAAATCTTCAAAGGAGGGAGAATAGCCTAGGGTAAATAGATGATAGCAGTAAGGTGGGACTATATCGGGGAAAATTGTAGCATAACCAATCACAAGTCATAGAGGAAGATATTTGCAATCTGTATAACCAACAAAGATGTCACAGATTGAATTTTCCAGAAGCAGATGCTGAGATGGAATTTGAGGTACAAGAAGTTTACTAGGGATCAACACTTGTGAAAGGAAGGAGGAGGAAGCAGGACTAGGCAGAGGAGGAACTTGAACTGTGATGCAAGTCCTACAAAGCCAGCAGGGAGCTCTGGAGCAAGTATTGCACATCAAAGTGTTTGATGTTAGGCCAAAATAGCTGGATCTTTAGATCGCACAGCCCCACTCAGTCACCAGATGCAGATTGCACTGGGAAGTGTCTGACCTTGGGCAGGCAGCTCTCTGCAGATGTGGTAGATCCTGAAACAGCTGACAGCTGGAGGCTGTTTGCCTAATGCACTCCCCGCAGCTGGAAAACAAGTTCTTCTTGAAGGGGCATCTGGGTGGTGCCTCTCTGTGTCTACCACAAAGAGACTCATATTTTATTTTGCACATATAAAGAACCTCTACAGAGGCCGGCCCGGTGGCATAGTGGTTAAGTTTGCGAGCTCTGCTTTGGCGGCCTGGGGTTCACAGGTTCTGATCCCAGGAGTGGACCGATGCACTGCTTGTCAAGCCATGCTGTGGCGGTGTCCTATATAAAGTAGAGGAAGATGGGCATGGATGTTAGCCCAGGGCCAGTCTTCCTCAGCAAAAAAAAAAAAAGAGGAGGATTGGCAATGGATGTTAGCTCAGGGCTAACCTTCCTCACACACACACACACACACACAAAGAACCCCTACAAATCAATATGAACTTCTGAGTTGCTAAGGATAATAGTGGCTGCCTAAATCTGAATCTCTTCACATTTGAAACAATATAGAAGAGGGGTCAGCAAATGTCCTATGCGCTGGGCGACTGTTTTTGTAAATAGGGATTTACTGGAACAGAGCTATACGCATTCGTGTAAGCATTGTCTCTATGGCTGCTGTCATGCTGCAATGCCAGGCTTGAGTAGTTACAACAGAGATAGTATGGCTTGCAAGCCTAAAATATTTACTATCTGGCCCTTTAAGAAAAAAATTGTTGCCTCTTGATATAGAACAAGAAAAAAATAAGACAAAACCTACACTCTCAGCATAAGTAGATGACAGAGAATGCCCAAACTTCAAATTACCTGTAAGTAGAAAAATAAACACCAAATCCCAGTGAGAGCTTTCACGATCTTATTGCAAATCTTTGTGGAGAACAAGGGCAGCCCTGGAAAAACTGTAGAAGAGAAGAGGAGGCAGATAACAGCAGGTCAAAGATTGATCTAATATCACTGCTAAGTGAAAAAACCCTGAAAAAGAATCCTGGTAGATCAGAGCACTGACCACGGGAAGGGATGTAAAAAGGCCTTGCACGACTAGGGAGGCAATCTCAGAAAAGTAATGCTTCCAGGAGAATAGAATGTGAAAAAGGAAGGGAGAGGCACCTTCTGGAGATTAGATGGTGAAGAGGAAAATAGTCAAAAGAGAAAGATGTAGGGCCATGCAAGGCAAAACAGAATGAAAAAATTGCAGGATAAAAAACTCCCATCACACACACACACACACACACACACACACACACACACACACATATACACAGAGCCATCCATCAAAGTACTTTTCAAACTTTTTGGTCTCAGGGCTTTGTTACACTCTTAAAATTTGAGTACCCTGAAGACTTTTTGTATTTATGTGTTATATCTACCAATATTTACTATATTTGATATTAAAACTAAGAATTTAAAAAATATTTTGAAAATTAATTTAAAAGAAACAATAATAAACCTATAGCATGTTAACACAACTAATATTTTTATGAAAAACAACTATATTTTCCAAAACAAAAAATTTCAAGAGCAGAGTGGCATTATTTTATGTTAAAAAAAAATCTCTTTAATGTCTGGCTTAAGAGAAGACAACTGGATTCTTATATCTGTACCTCTGCATTCAGTCTATTGCCATATTACCTCATGTAGCTTCTGGAAGACTCCACACACTTGTGAGAGAATCAGAGTGAAAAAGGCAAATAACATATTTGTACTGGGCCCACCCTGTGGCTTAGTGGTTAAGTGTGCGTGCTCCACTACTGGCGGCCCAGGTTCGGATCCCAGGTGCACACTGATGCACCACTTGTCCGGCTACGCTGAGGCCGCGTCCCACATATAGCAACTAGAAGGATGTGCAACTATGACATACAACTATCTACTGGGGCTTGGGGAGAAAAAGGGAAAAAAAAGGAGGAGGATTGGCAATAGATGTTAGCTCAGGGCAGGTCTTCCTCAGCAAAAAGAGGAGGATTGGCATGGATGTTAGCTCAGGGCTGATCTTCCTCACAAAAACAAAAAAAAACAAGGCAACAATAAAGCAGAATTTTCAAACTCAAGGAAATAAATTATGAAGCAAGAATTTCCTTCCTCATTGTGTTAATATTTTCCTTTAAATCCTTGAACATCTTCATAATGTTTATAATACCTCTTTTTAAAGTCTTTATTAATTTAATCATTTCTGCCATATCTAGATTTATTTCTATTGACTGATTTTTCTCCTGGTTATGAGCCACATTTTTCTGCTTCTTCATATGCCTAAATTTGATTCGTATGGATTTCACATTGTTGAGTAACTGAATTTTGTTATATTCCTTTAAAGAGGCAATTTTTTCTGGCAAGTAAAAAAATGATCTGAGAATCACCACAATTTTTCTGAGGCTTATTTTAAGCTATTTTAGGATGGGTCTCGAGTAGACTTTATTCTAGGGCATACATTCTCAACCGGAGTAAGATTGCCCCCAAAGGGGAAAAAATTGGTTTAGGAGGGAATGAAAAAAGCTTACTCTTTTTATGCATAAAGGGCAGATATACATGCAGTACATAGCAGATATACAGCATATCTGTGGTATTAAAATTTCATGGGTGGTGCCGGCCCGGTGGCGCAGAGGCTAAGTTCACATGCTCCGCTTCAGCGGCCCAAGGTTTGCAGGTTCGGATCCTGGGCGCATACCAACACACTGCTTGTCAAGCCGTGCTGTAACCATAAACATTTCCACATCTCTCCCCCTTACCATATAAAGTAGAGGAAGATGAGCACAGATGTTAGCCCAGGGCCTGTCTTCCTCGGCAAAAAGAGGAGGATTGGCAGATGTTAGCTCAGGGCTGATCTTCCTCACACACACACAAAAATATAAAATAAAATAAAATAAAATAAAATTTCATGGGGGGAACAATTAGGAAAAATGTCTCCTTCATTAGGACAACTAGGGAAAAGGCTCTTTTGGTGGGGGTGGAAGATGATAATAATAATTAAAAAAGAAGCACTCCTCTAGAGCTTTCTGAGAAGCTCTCTCCTCTTCAGTACTTTGTCCCATAAATTTCACCTGCCTCAATCTTTTTTTCTTCTCAATTCAGCAAGACCATCATGCTTTGCTTGGTTTTGCCCTCCTTACATGTAGAAAGCTGGAAGAGGGGCCAGCCCAGTGGCATAATGGTTATGTGCGTGTGCTCTGCTGCAGTGGCCCAGGGTTCGGATCCCGGGTGCGCACCGATGCACTGCTTGTCAGGCCATGCTGTGGCGGCGTCCCACATAAAGTGGAGGAAGATGGGCACGGATGTTAGCCCAGGGTCAGTCTTCCTCAGCAAAAAGAGGAGGATTGGCAGGGATGTTAGCTCAGGGCTGATCTTCCTCACAAAAGAAAAAAGAAAAAAAAAAGAAAAAACACATTTACCATAGCAACAAAGAAGATAAGACACTTAGAAATGAACTTAACAAGAAATGTGCAAAGTCTATAGGAGGAAAACTTGAAAACTCTCCTGAAACATACAAAAGTAGACATAAGCTAATGAAAAGATGTCCCTTGTTTTTTGGATGGATGATTCAACATAATAAAATGTCAGTTCTCCCTAAATTAGTTTATAAATTTAATTGTGATCCCTCCAAAATGTCTACAGGTTGATACGAAAGTTCATATGGAAAAATAAACATGGAAAAACAGACTGGAAAACACTAAAACAGAAAAGATATGAAGAGGCACTACCTCTATCAGTAGTTAAAACATACTCTAAAACCTCTCTAATTAAATAGTGCTGGATTACTTTTGCAGGCAATGAGTAATTTTTTTCAGAGCTTGGTACTTATTTATTATTTTTTAGTTGAGATAATTGAGGTATTACTTTGTGTAAGTTTAAGGTAATCAACATGTTGGTTCGATACATTTATAAATTGCAATATGATTACTACAGTAGTTAGTTAACACCTTTATCATGCCACATATTTATCATCTCTTATTTGTGTTGTGAACAGTTGACATTTAGTCTCTTAGTAACTTTGAAGTTTATAGTCCAGTGTTGTTGACTATAATCACTATTTTGTATATTAGATCTCCAGAACTTATTTATCTACTAATTGTAAGTTTGTACCTTTAAACAACATCTCCTTAATTTCCCTACCCCCCAACCCCTGGTAACCACCATTCTGCTCTCTGTTTTTACAAGTTCAGTTTTTTGAGATTTCACATATAAGTGAGATCACACAGTATATGTCTTTCTCTGTCCAACTTATTTCATTTAGAATAATGCCTTTGGGCTGGCCCCGTGGCTTAGCAGTTAAGTGCGTGCGCTCCGCTGCTGGCGGCCGGGGTTCGGATCCCGGGCGCACACTGACACACCGCTTCTCCGGCCATGCTGAGGCCGCGTCCCACATACAGCAACTAGAAGGATGTGCAGCTATGACATACAACTACTGGGGCTTTGGGGGGAAAAATAAATAAATAAAATCTTTAAAAAATAAATAAATAAAAATAAAGGAATACTGTGAACAAGTGTGTACACACGAAAAAAAGTTTGACAATTTATAAGAAATGGACCAATTTCTCAAAAAAAAAAAAAAAAAAAGAATAATGCCTTCAAGTCCATCCATGTTGTCACAAGTGGGAAGATTTCCTTCTTTCTCATGGCTGAATAATATTCCACTGTGCATGTGTATATGTATATATCACATTTTCTTTATCCATTCATCTGCTGACAGACACTTAGGTTGTTTCCAGGTCTTGGCTATTGTGAATAATGCTGCAGTGAACATGGATGTGTAGTATCCCTTCAAGATACTGATTTCAATTCCTTTAGATATCTACCCAGGAGTGGGATTGCTGAATCATATGGTAGTTCAATTTTTAATTTTTTGAGAAACCTCCATACTGTTTTCCATAATGTCTATACCAATTTACATTCCCACCAGCAATGTATAAGGGTTCCCTTGTCTTCACATCCTCACCAATATTTCTTTTGTCTTTTTGATAAAAACCTTCCTAATAGGTGGGAGGTGATATCTCATTGTGGTTTTGATTTGCATTTCCCTGATGATTAGTGATGTTGAGCACCTTTTCGTGTACCTCTTGGCCATTTGTATGTCTTCTTTGGAAAAATGTCTATTCAGATCCTTTGCCCATTTTTTAATTGGATTATTTTCTTTTTTTGCTATTGAGTTGTATGAGTTCTTTTTTTTTTTGTGTGAGGAGGACTAACCTTGAGCTAACATCCGATGCCAATCCTCCCCTTTTTTTCTTGAGGAAGACTGGCCCTGGGCTAACCTCCATGCCCACCTTCCTCTACTTTATATGGGACGCCGCCACAGCATGGCTTAACAAGCGGTGCGTCTGTGTGTGCCTGGGATCCGAACCTGCGAACCCCGGGCCGCTGCAGCAGAGCACGCGCACTTAACTGCTGCGCCACCAGGCGGCCCCATGTATGAGTTCTTTGTACATTTTGGATATTAGTCCCTTATCAGATCAACGGTTTGTGAATATTTTCTCCCCTTCTGTAGGTTGTCTTTTCAATTTTTGATGGTTTCCTTTGCTGTGCAGAAGCTCTAGTTTAATGTAGTCCCACCTGTTTATTTCGGTTTTTGTTGCCTGTGCTTTGGGTGACTTATCCAAGAAATCAGCAATGAGTAATTTTTAAAATCAATTATGTATATAATTCTTTGATTTATTCTGTACCTGTCTTTCCTATTAATATTCCTGAGGTTTCAAAATGTGGCTTTGAGAACTTGACAAGATAGCTTTAGCTTATGTATTTTATTTGCTTGAGCAAATCATTTCTGTATTTTAGTTGTGATACATAAACCAGAGTTTTAAGTGGAAATTTGTAGCATCTGGTGGTATCGAAGTACCACATATAGATGGAAATTAATGCAGAGCAACTCCAGTAGATTTAGGGATTGAGGTAGTCACAGTTTTAACCTGTGTGTGCCAAGAATGTCTTTAAAAGAACAAACAAAAATCATATTATCAAAATTTCCAGTTGCCTTGGTAGTCTGGTACAAGTACTTACATTATATCATTTGTAGTATCCTTTGCCAAAATATTGGAACATTTAAAAACTTTACACCATGGTGTCACTACCCTGCCCGTGATTGACAGCAGAGTTGGCAGAGGGCACTCACAATATTGGGAGAATTTAGCAAGTCGGGTTGTAAAGAAGACACAAAAGACATTGGCAAATGGGGTTGGTTAAGTCTACAGATTTTCTTTTGAAGTCGTTTTTTTTTTTTGTGAGGAAGACCAGCCCTGAGCTAACACCCGATGCCAATCCTCCTCTTTTTGCTGAGGAAGGTCGGCCCTGGGCTAACATCCATGCCCATCTTCCTCTACTTTACATGGGACATCGCCTCAGCATGGCTTGACAAGCAGTGTGTCAGTGGCGCCTGGGATCTAAACCTGTGAACCCCTGGCCGTCGAAGGCGAGCGCGTGCACTTAACCACTGAGCCTCCAGGCCGGCCCCTCTGTTGAAGTCTTTTGCAATCAAAATAAAGAATAGAAAATTGCTGTTAAGGCAGTGTTTGTGTGTGTGTGTGTGTGTGTGTGTGTGTGGTTTTCTTTTTTTTATTTTGTTTTTAACGTTTCTCTCTCTCTAGTACATAAATTAGATATGCTATTATTTGAAGGAATAAGTCATTCTACAGTTTGCTCTAAAGAACTTTTTCACTGCACAGAATGAGTTTGTCAGTGATCACCTTTCCAAACGTTTTTCCCCAACCATTTAAAAATGGTTTTTTGGTAAGAAAATATTTGATAGACTTAAGTTGGAAATAGCTATTTTAACTTTAAAAGAACAATTTGCTAAATTCGAAATTTTATATACATTTTCATCTAAATTAAATGAAGATAAATCAAAGAAGAAATATTGGTTTAAGTGATAGCCATTATTAACATCTTTTAAAGAAGTATATGCATTTTTTTCTGAAAAATAATTGAAAGAAATAAGACCCAAACCTGTTAGAAATATGAGCAAAAGACACAAATAAACAATTCACAAGAAAGGTATAAAAATGGCCTTAAACATATGAAAAGATGTTCAACTTCACTCATAATAAGAGAAAATGCAAAGTAAATCCACTCTGAGATGCCGTTTTTTACCCAACAGATTGGCAAAAATTAAAAATCATGACACATTCTGTTGGTGAGGCTGTGGGGAAACATATTCTTATACATACGCTGCTGGTGGGAATGCAAAGTGGTACAATCCTTATGGAGGGGAATTTAGCAATATTTATCAAAACTACATACGCATTTATCTCTTGATCCATCTATCATACTTCTAGAAGCTATGCCTCCAAGAAATACAAAAATACTTATGGACAAGTTTATTCATTGCAGCATTGTTTGTAATTGCAAAATATTGGAAGCAACCTAAATGCCATACTTAGGAAAGTGATTGAACAAATAATGATGGTATATCCACACAAATGAGTACTATGCAACTCTAAGAAAGAATCTATTGCGAACACTTACAGAATGATTGCCGGTATATTCTAAGCGAGAAAAAGCAAAGTGCCAAAGAGTGTCTACAGCATGCCACTTTTTGTGTAAGAAAGAAGAGAAAATAAGAAAATATGCATGTACCTGTTCACTTGTGCCAAAGAAAAACAGAAAGATCAGAAATAAACGAGACGGGTGGCCCACACTGACTGGGTAGGATGGGGTTGAAAGAATGTGGGGATGGAGGTGGGGTACAGACAATGGGAAAGGAGAGAGATGCTTTGCTGAGTAGACCTTTTTGTCAGTTCTAAGTTTAGAATCAGATATACTAAAAACAAACGCAAACAGAAAACAAAGAGTGGGGGAAACCTACAAAGGAGTACAAAGAAACAAATGAAACTAAACGTATTTCAAATGGAAAACAACAGACCAAAGGGGGAAAAAAAGAGCTACTTCAAATAACTTTTGAAGACGGAATTTTGAGTACACACTCTCCAGTCAAAGAAACAGAGAAATATTGAAATCTGCTTAATATTGTGATCTGTTTTTTTTTTTTTTTTTTTTTTACAGTGGCATAGGCTAGAGATTTTGAAACTTTTTTCTGTGTATTCCAGGATTGAATATACAAGCCAGGTTTCTCACTGTTGGAGAAAGAAGTACAAATATAGAAAGAGGAAAGGCTAAAACGGACCTTGTGGAATTGGATTAGAGTTGGAGTATTAATATGAACTCGTGGTTTGTGCGAGTGTGTGTGTGTGTATGTATATACATATTTCCCAGCTTGGTCCACTGAGAAGGTATAAAACAATAAGACCTCAGTAGCAATGGGCAAATCTAGTGCCTAGATCTTGGTTTTAAATCCACATTAAAAGAAACCAGAGCTCAAATGCTGGGATTAGGAAAGTACACATGAGCTTGATCTTGTTGTGACAGAAATTAAAGAAGTACTCAAAGAATCACAGTGACATGTCAAAAGGACACTGAAGCTAGGTTTTTTTTTTTTTTTTTGGTGAGGAAGATTAGCCCTGAGCTAACATCTGTTGCCGATCCTCCTCTTTTTTGCTGAGGAAGATTGGCCCTGGGCTAACATCCATGCCCATCTCCCTCTACTTTATATGTGGGACACTTGCCACAGCATGACTTGATGAGCAGTGCATAGGTCCACACCCAGGATCTGAACCTGTGAACCCCGTGCTGCCAAAGCTAGATGGAAGTGGCTCCCTCTGGCCAAACCTGGAACAATTTGAACATCAAAATAAATAATGAGAATATGGATTATAATCCACTGAGTAAAATAGGAACCCCTGTGTCTACACTGTTATACATAAATAAATAAACGAGAGAAGTAAAAGTTCTCCCTTACAGTAGAATGCCAACTAATAAATGCAGAAGGATATTATAGTTAGGAAATTACTATCTGCCAACCATAAAAGTAATAATTGATTGAGGCAAGAATCATCAATGGATACTAAAACTGGCAGATGAAATTAACATAGTCTCAAGTATTCTCCCCACAAAATACCGATTGATTGTGAAAGGAAAAATAGTAACTTTAATCTCCAAGTATTTGGGCATTTTCCAGCTTTCTGTTATTGATTTCTGGTTTAATTCCATTGTTGTCTGAGAGCAGATATCGTATAATTTCTAGTCTCTTAAATATATTAAGGTGTGTTTTATGGCCCAGGACGTGGTCTATCTTGTTCCATGTGAACTTGAGAAGAATGAGTTTTCTGTTATTGTTGGATGAAATAGTCTATAGATGTCAATTATATGCAGTTGATTGATGGTGCTGTTGAGTTCAACTATGTCCTTACTGATTTGCTTGCTGGATCTGTCCATTTATAATAGAGGAGTATTGAAGTCTCCAACTATAAGAGTGGATTCATTTATTTGTCACTGCGGTTCTATCAGTTTTTGCCTCACATATTTTGATGCTCTGTTGTTAGATACATACACATTAAGGATTGTTATGTCTTCTTGGAGAACTGACCCTTTTATCATTGTGTAATGGTCCTCTTTATGCCTGATAGTTTTCCTTCCTCTGAAGTCTGCTTTGTCTGAAATTAATATAGCTACTCCAGCTCTCTTTTGATGAGTGTTAGCCTGGTATATCTTTCTCTATCCCTTTTCTTTTAATCTATATGTGTTTTTATATTTAAAGTGAGTTTCTTAATCCCCTCTAGTTGGGGCAAATCAAGTTAGAGTATGAAACATAACTTCTGTTCTCCTTCAAAAGTTTCCATACTCCTTCTCTCTTGCTAAAATGAAAGTATTATATACCAAGAAATATTAAAGTGGATTTCTTGTTGAAATATAGTTAGGTCTTGTTTTTTTTTAATCCACTCTGACAATCTCTGTCTTTAAATTGGTGTATTTAGACCATTGACATTTAAAGTGATTATTGATATAGTTGGGTTAATATCTACCATATTTCTTACTGTTTTCTATTTGCTGCCCTTGTTCTTTGTTCCTATTTATGTCTTCCACTCTTTTTCTGTCTTTTGTGGTTTTACTGAGCATTCTATGATTTCATTTTTTCTCCTTTCTTAGCATAGCAATAAAATTATATTTTTATTTTTAACTTTATAGTGGAGAAATTTGTGATCAAAATTAACATCATCAGTAAAAAGACAACAGATGTCATGTGTCTTCCGATATGATGCACTGAGAAGAACACAACATCACTTATCTGATATTCCTGCCAAAAAACATGCATAACCTTAATTAATCATGAGGAAACATCAAACTCAAATTAAAGGATATTCCACAAAGCAACTTGGTTGTACTCTTCAAAAATGTCAAGATCAGGGGCTGGCCCCGTGGCTTAGCGGTTAAGTGCGTGCGCTCTGCTGCTGGCGGCCGGGGTTCGGATCCCGGGCTCGCACCGACGCACCGCTTCTCTGGCCATGCTGAGGCCGCTTCCCACATACAGCAACTAGAAGGATGTGCAGCTATGACATACAACTATCTACTGGGGCTTTGGGGAAAAAAAAAAGGAGGAGGATTGGCAATAGATGTTAGCTCAGAGCCGGTCTTCCTCAGCAAAAAGGGGAGGATTAGCATGGACGTTAGCTCAGGGCTGATCTTCCTCACAAAAAAAGAAAAAGAAACAGTCTTAAAAAAAAAAATGTCAAGGTCATAGAGGATAAGGAAAGACTGAGGAATTGTTCCAGAATAAAGAAGACTTGAGAGGGCCGGCCCCCTCAAGTGCACGCGCTCCACTGTTGGTGGCCCGGGTTTGGATCCCGGGCGTGCACCAAGGCACCGCTTCTCCGGCCATGCTGAGGCCACGTCCCACATACACCAACTAGAAGGATGTGCAGCTATGACATACAGCTATCTACTGAGGCTTTGGGGGAAAAATAAATAAATAAAAATTATAAAAATAAAATAAAATAAAGATGACATTAAAAAAAAGAAGAAGACTTGAGATATGACAACTGAATGTAACACGTGGTCCTAGATTTTCTTTGCTTATAGTGGATATTATTAAGACAATTGGCAAAATTTAAATATGGCCATTTAGTATCATATCAGTATTAATTTCCTGATTATGATATTTATTGTGGTTATGGAAAAGTGTCCTTGTTTTTAGGAAATATACACTAAAGTATTTAGGGATAGATATATAAAGCAAATGTGATAAAATGTTAACATTTGAGGAATCTGAGTAAAGGTTATATAAGATTCTTTGTACTATTTTTGCAACTTTTCTGTAAATCTGAAATTTTTTCAAAATAAAAAGTTAAAAAATTACTATGGTATTTAGATTATTAGTATTTAGATGGTATTAGAGAAGAGTGTTATAATAGTTTTATTTTAAAATGTCAATGTTTGTAGTACTCAAGAAATTAAATCCTTGCAACTATTCAACTTACAATGAAAATTTTAGACAACTGAAAAATGTGTGACAATTTTTAGGACAGTGAAACTGTTCTTCTACTATAATGGTGGAAACATGTCATTGTGCATTTGTGGAACCCCGTGGACAGTGCAATGGCAGGAGTGAGCCCTGATGTGAACTGTGAACTCTGGGTGATAAAGACGTATCAGTGTAGGTTCAGCAACTGGAACAAATGCTCCACTCTGATGGGGATGTTGACAGTGGGGGAGGTTGTGCGAGTGTAGGGGGAGGGAGTATATGGGAACTATCTGTACTTTCTGCTCAGTTTTGCTGTGAACCTAAAACTACTCTAAAAAATAAAGTCTATTAGGGTCGGCCCCGTGGCTTAGCGGTTAAGTGCACGCGCTCCGCTGCTGGCGGCCCGGGTTCGGATCCCGGGTGCGCACCGCTTCTCTGGCCATGCTGGGGCCGCGTCCCACATACAGCAACTGGAGGGATGTGCAGCTATGACATACAACAATCTACTGGGGCTTTGGGGGGAAAAATAAATAAATAAAATCTTAAAAAAAAAAAAAAAAAGTCTATTAGGGGCCGGCCCGGTGGCACAGCAGTTAAGTGCACGTGCTCTGCTGCGGCAGCCCGGGGTTCGCCGCTTCGGATCCCGGGTGCGCACCAACGCACCACTTGTTAAGCCATGCTGTGGCGGCGTCCCACATAAAGTAGAGAAAGATGGGCACAGATGTTAGCCCAGGGCCAGTCTTCCTCAGAAAAAAGAGGAGGATTGGCATCGGATGTTAACTCAGGGCTAGTCTTCCTCACACACACAAAAATAATAAAAAAATTAAGTCTGTTAAAAAAATGTGTGAGAGAATACATACTTTTTCCAAGTCTTTTAGAGGTAAGTGAGCAAAATGATTTGAGATCACTTCCCTAGAGCATTTATGCACACGTTCACCAGAATATTTGCAGAAAACCAATCATAGCAGCGTTTTTACTATAATCTCATCAACCCTATTGTCCAATAACAGAAGAAGAGATAAACACATTGTAACATATTCATAGGATGGAAAATTATTCAGCAATGAAAATTAATAAACTACAATACTACAAATGAATCTTACAAATCTAGTGCATGAACCAAGATACAAATGATTCTATTTATAAAGTTCAAAAAACAAGCCAAACTAAACTACCTTGTTTAGAGACATATACATATGTGGTAAAACTAAAAAAGAAAAACAAACGGATAATTAACATAAAATTCAGGATCATAGTTACTTCTAGGGATAGAAAGGGCCATGTATTCTGGAAAGAAGTCTTGTATGGGTGAAAGGCTGCTTTTGAGGTGCTGTTAAGTTCTATTTTTTGATCTGAGTGGTAGTTAAATGGATGTTCACATTAGAATTAGTCATTGTACTTTACATTTATATTTTATCTACTTTTATATATGTGTGTTATATTTCACAATAAAAGAGTTTTTAAAATAAATAGTGCTTATATGGATTTTTTTTTAAACACAAAGCACAATCTCAGTTTTTCATGACGCCAGTCTCCTGGGGTCCTTTCCTGAATTTGGCAGGCAGGACCGCCAGAGGAAATGCATTGATGGGGGAGGACAAAAGCAGCAGTGTGGCCTGGGAAAGGTACATGGCATCAGCAAGAGCAGCGCTTCTTTTTTTTTTTTCTGTGAGGAGGATCAGCCCTGAGCTAACATCCATGCCAATCCTCCTCTTTTTGCCAAGGAAGACTGGCCCTGAGCTAACATCCGTGCCCATCTTCCTCCACTTTATGTGGGACACAGCCACAGCATGGCCTGACAAGCGGTGCGTTGGTGCGCGCCCTGGAGCTGAACCTGGGCCACCAGCAGCGGAGCGCGCACACTTAACCGCTACGCCACGGGGCCGGCCCCCAAGAGCAGTGCTTCTTAAATTTTAGGTGCCCACAGACCTCCTGGAGATCTTGCTAAAATGCAGATTCTGATTCCCAGGTTTGGGGAGGGGCCAGGTATTCTGCATTTCTAACAAGCTCCTGGGTAATGCACGCGCTGCTGGTTCACAAACCACACTTTGAGTAGCAAAGAGCTAGAGTATTTCCATGTGGAAAGTCAGTCTAAGATTTTTGAAGAATAATACACATTTTTTGCACAGCTACAGCACTAGGTGAGGCATGTAACAGAGTATAAGGACCCTTAGAAATGTTACTCCTCCAGAGGTGAAAAATTCCCATTTTTCTACAATGGTCTACAATTACGCATCACTCCAGGTAGAACAAGGAATAAATACAAATCATAGCAGATTTACAAGCAGCAAAGGAATAAGCTGGAGCAAGTTCAACCTCTTGTGCAGTGTGTGAAAGGCAGAGGGAACCTCTTCACAACCTCCTGCTGAAACCAAAATTTCCTACGTGGAACTTTCCTTGAGAATGTCACTGACCCGTCAAGATTGGTATTTTGGGAAGAGTTAACACTAAATGTTATTAGGTTGATGATAACTGAAAAGCTATCTTGAGCTTCTCTCTTTGTTGGAATTGGAAATAGGCTGGATTTTAACAAGGGCAATTATTAGGATCATATGACTAGAAGAAGTAATATTTCATATCTGATTTGCTGGGTGTTAGAGAATGTCACTGTTATCAGCAGGAGTGCTATCACAGGAAGTGAAAGAGCCACTGTAGCAGGAAGCCTCTGTCAGTGCAGCTACTGAGCCTACCTAACAGAAGCAAGATGGCAGGTGGACTGCCACTAGTGAGTTCCACCAACATTGAAGGAAGACACATTTCCAATCTTATCCAAATGTCTTCAGAGAACTAATGAAAAGAGAACACTTTCCACATCATTTTATGATGCCAGCATAACCTTGTTACCAAAACCTGACAAGGACACTTAGAGGAAGGAAAATTATAGGCCAATCTCGCCCATAAACACAGATACAAAAATCTTAAACACAGCACTAGTACGCTATATCATTGCTTTCAATTATTTGTTGCCCCATCCTATGAAAGAATTATACTTCTACTCTCTATGGGCATCAGACTTAGTCAAAAGACTTGCTTTAGTCAATAAAATATGAGTAAAAGTGACATGTGCCATTGTCGAGCAGAAGCTTTAGGAGCCATTGTGTGGTTCTGCCATTGATCCTTCTATGACAGGAGTAGGGTGTTCTAGATAGGGGCTGCTTTACCTCTCTGTGTTTCAGAATGAAGAAAATGTGAATACTGCAGCCAAAAATTTAACATGAGCAAGAATAAACCCTGTTGCTCCAAACCACTAAGATCTGGGAGTTGTTTGTGACTGCAGAACTATGGAAAGTGTAGGGGGAAGATCAGCTGCTCAGCCTGGTGGTTGTTGGTCTGGTTGATCGTGTCACTGATGGACCATTTGCTTCTTCTGGGTAATGGAAACAAAAGAACTATGCATAGGTATGAACAGCAGTCTAAAAAGGCAAATCTTTGTTCATATCCGCACAGTCTCAGATGACACTGGCAAAGACAGGGAAAAGGAAGTAATGATGGATATTGGGATGACGAAGGAGGAAACCACATTATTACACTCGTGGACACTCCAGGCCATAAGGATTTCACCCCAAGTATAATCAGAAGAGCTTTCCAGGCTGAGGTGGCTGTCTGAGACGTGGATGCCAGCAGGAAAGGAGTGTGAAGATGCCTCATGCCCATCTGCTTCATTCCTCAGAGAAATACAGCTGCAACTGCCCCAAAGGTTGTTGAAGCTTCCACTCAGCTCAGAGCTCAAATCCTCACCTTTAGTAGTGCAACTCTCACCGCTGAGGGGTTTCTTGTGCTGTTATACCCCTAAGCTGTAAGTGCAGCTGTCATTATTTAAAGATTGATTAGCGTCTTTAAAAAAATACTGATGATGCCACAAAGGGAAAAAACAGCCCCAGACACCTGGTTTGTTAACTAACAGCCAGATGCACTGATACAGCGACACACTCTAAGTTTTTTATTTTTTTATTTTTAATTGTGGTAAAACATACATAACATAAAATTTACCATCTTAACCATTTTTAAGTGTCAGTTCAGTAGTGTTAAGTATATTCACATTGTTATGCAACCAATCTCTGGAACTTTCTTATCTTGCAAATCTGAAACTTTACAGTAATTAAACAACAACTCTCCATTTTCCCCTCCCACTAGCCCATGACATTTAAAAACCGCCATTTTACTTCCTGTCTCTGTGAATTTCACTATCTAGATACCTTATAGAAGTGGAATCATAAAGTATTTTTCTTTTTGTGACTGGCTTATTTCACTTGGCATAATGTCCTCAAGGTACACCCATGTTATAGCATGTATCAGACTTTCCTTCCTTTTTTAACCTAATTCTTTTTAGTTTGAGATATAATTGACATACAACACTGTATAAGTTTAAGGTATACAGCATAGTGACTTGACATGTATATATTGTGAAATGATTATCACAATAAGTTTAGTTAACATCCATCATCTCACATAGTCACCAAAAAAATTTTTTTTTCTTCTGATGAGAATTTTTAGGATCTACTCTCTTAGCAACTTTCAAATATACCATACAGCAGTGTTAACTACAGTCATCATGTTGTGCATTACAACCCAAGGACTCGTTTGTAAGTAGAAGTTTGTATGTTTGACCACCTTCATCCAATTCCCCACTCCCCTTTCCTTCCTTTTTAAGGCTGAATAATAGTTCATTGTATGCATTGTATGTATGTACCACATTTTGTTGATCCCTTCACAGACTCAAAGCTTTTGAAATATACAAAGTCTTTAAAGAGCTGGAGAGATTCAGGCTGTTTCAGTGGCTCTGGAATAGCTGGGTGTGGTTGCTGGATAAAAGAATAAGAGGTCAGGATTTCTGCCAATTCACCTAAGAAGCCGGATGGTTAATCTCTATTTTCAAAAAATCTGTTTACTTACTAAAGAAACAATATGCACTTCAGATTTTTTTAAATGAGGGGAGAGAAAAGCTATGGGAGTTGCCAGAAATTATTAATAATCATTCTTTTAAAAAATTGCAAAGTGCCATCCAATAAAGAAACCTAAGATGACCTTTTAGCTCAAAAACTGGATTTCCCCATGAAATTTTAGTGAGTGGAATTAGCTTGCTGAGATTTACGGAAACTTTGCCAAATATGTATTAGAAGATATTGAAACAAGGTGAAATAAGCTCTACTTCTGACCAAACTATAACTGGTTCCCGTTTTCTCTTTTGATTTACGATTTTATGGCCTACTTTTATTATTTATTTGTTTATTTATTTTGTGTGTGAGGAAGATCGGCCCTGAGCTAACATTTGCCAATCCTCCTCTTTTTTTTTTTTTTTTTTGCTGAGGAAGACTGGCCCTGAGCTAACATCCATGCCCATCTTCCTCTACTTTATATGAGATGCTGCCACAGCATGGCCTGACAAGTGGTGAGTCAGTGCACTCCCAGGATCCGAACTGGCGAACCCCGGGCCGCTGCAGCAGAGTGCGCGCACTTGACTGCTTGAGCCACCAGGCTGGCCTCTATGGTCTACTTTTAAAGTAAATAACTAAAGTGGATTGTGAAAGTAGTGGAGCATTAATCTGTACACCTCTTTTCAGGTAACTGTAGGAAAAGATTGGCTGAAGGTTTCAGTAAAGAGATTTGGTGTTGAGTATAAAAGAGTCCCTCCTCTAACATGTACATTTAAAAAAATTTAATCTGAAATTTGTGGAAGCTGTTCCAATAGTAACTAAGATAGAATTTCAGATGTGTAAATCCAACTAATAAAATACCTTTAGTTTAAGCATTAAAAAATATCAATCAATTTGATCCACCACATTCATAAATTAAGTGAAAAATCATATGACCATTTCAATAGATATAGAAAAAGCATTTGATGAAATTTAATATCTATTCATGAAAACTCCTAGCAAACTAAGAATAGAATGACATTTCCTTAATCTTATAAAAGCTATTTACAAAAACCCCGTAGCAAGCAACAAAGCTTTCCTTTTGAGATTGGAACAAGATGTGGATGCCTGAAATCATCACTTCTATTCAACCTTGTCCTTGAAGTCATGCCGGCAATGTATAAAAAGGAAAACATTAAATAAAAGGTAAAGGAGGGCCAGCCCCGTGGCTTAGCGGTTAAGTGCGTGCGCTCCGCTGCTGGCGGCCTGGGTTCGGAACCCGGGTGCGTGCCAACGCACCGCTTCTCCGGCCATGCTGAGGCCGTGTCCCACATACAGCAACTAGAAGGATGTGCAACTATGACATACAACTATCTACTGGGGCTTTGGGGGAAAAAAATAAATAAGTAAAATTTAAAAAAATAAAATAAAATAAAAGGTAAAGGATCGGAAAGGAAGAAACAAGACTGGCATTATTTGCAGATGCTATGATTATATGTATTTAAAAACCTTAAATAAGGCCGGCCCCGTGGCTTAGCGGTTAAGTGCGCGCTACGCTACTGGCGGCCTGGGTTTGGATCCCGGGCGTGCACTGATGCACCGCTTCTCCAGCCATGCTGAGGCTGTGTCCCACATGCAGCAGCTGAAGGGATGTGCAACTATGACATACGGCTATCTACTGGGGCTTTGGGGAAAAAAAAGGAGAAGGATTGGCAATAGATGTTAGCTCAGAGTCGGTCTTCCTCAGCAAAAAAAAAACAGGAGGATTAGCACGGATGTTAGCTCAGGGCTGATCTTCCTCAAAAAAAAAAAAAAAACCTTAAATAATTATAATTTAGCACAGTTGCTAGATATAAAATCAGCATAAAAAAGAAATTTTATTTCTACATTCCTGTAAGAAACCAAAATTGAAATTACAAAAATTCACAATAGCATTAAAAAAATGAAATCCTAGGTATAAGCCTACCAAAATATGTGCAAGACCTCTTCAGGGAAATTTATAAAACTTTAATGAGAGACATTACAGAAGATCCAATAGATGGAAAGATATAATATGTTTATGGATTAGAAGAGTCAATATTTTATTTATTTATTTAACAGTTTTATTTATTCATTTATTTTTTTGTGAGGAAGATCAGCCCTGAGCTAACATCCATGCTAATCCTCCTCTTTTTGCTGAGGAAGACCGGCTCTGAGCTAACATCTATTGCCAATCCTCCTCCTTTTTTTTTTCCCCAAAGCCCCAGTAGATAGTTGTATGTCATAGTTGCACAGCCTTCTAGTTGCTGTATGTGGGACGCAGCCTCAGCATGGCCGGAGAAGCGGTGCATCGGTGCACGCCTGGGATCCGAACCCGGGCCACCAGTAGCGGAGCGCGCGCACTTAACTGCTAAGCCATGGGGCCAGCCCAGAAGAGTCAATGTTTTAAATGTATCAAGTTTCTCCAAATGGATTTATAGAGTCAATGCAATTCCAAAGAAAATCTCAACATGGCAAGAATATTGTAAAATATTTGTGGATATGTAAAGGGCTAAGAATTACCAATTTTCCTGAGGAATAAAAAGCAGTAGGACCTACACTACCAGGGAGTAGTATTTATTATAAATCTATTGTAATTAAGACTGTGGTATTAGTTTAGGGACTGGCCAGTGGAAAAGTATGGGTCTAGACAAAGGAAGCCCATACCTACCCACTGTCCAAGAGGACTAGCCAGCCCTGGGTGCCTCCTCACATAGACCACTATCTTCCTTGGAAGTGTTATTCTCTAAAGTCTGGAGTCAGAGTTGCCTTCAAGAGGTGTAGCAAGAGCTGATGAAGCACCCCTAGTGAGAGCTAGGAGACTGCCTCTGGCTACAAGCATTTGGGCACATCCTCCCAGGAGGTTTTATAACTCAGTTTATGCAAAGAGCACACTGAAATTGAGTCAATATAGACCCTTCACCATCCACGACTGTACCTCATGAGAGCACACCTTGTTCTTTTGAATTCTCAGCTCATACTGGGAAAAAACACTGACATTTGTACCTGGAGGAGGGAACGACTTCTCAGCTAAATCTGGTCTGACTGTTACTGCACAAAAAGGGAGTTCTCTCCTCAATGCACATAAAAAACCAATAATTACACCACTGGCTTTTGAGGAAAAAAAAAAAAAAGGCTTTATTGTGAGATCGACCAGCAAGGTGATAGGAGGCAAAGCTCTCAAATCTGTCTTCCAGATCCAGGGCATGGGGCAAAATTTAAGAGGTTGGCAGAACAGGCTGGTGTGCAGAAGCACTGGCAGGGCAGGTTTTGATTGGAGGGCTTTAAACTTTTATCGTAAGGTGTGGAAGAGATTTTATCACTGGATCTTCCCAGACAACAGAACCCTCGCTTCTGATGAGAGCTCGACTTTTAACTTCCCGGCTTGTCCCAGTCCTTTGGTGCTGTCAAGGGGCAGAATCTTTGGTTCAGATGTTATTTCAGGTCAAGATTTTCTCTCTGCGTGTGCTCTGGCTTTGTGACTTGCATTTCTTTTTGGCTTGTCCCTGAAAAACAACTTTAACCTTCTGTTGATAAGATGGGGTCAGTTTGAACTGGTCCTAGAGAGCTCATGGTACATGACCATCTCTTAGCCTGATCAATTCAATGACAATAGTTATAACAGGATGTCAAAAGGGACTTTTCCTCTTATTCCACAGGGTCCATTAGGACCAAAGCTGAGGACAAAGCAGCATCAGGTACTCAAGATTCTAAAGAAACCTGCAAATATTTAAGGGCTAACCACGCTTTTGGAGACTTAAGAGGAGAGACCAACAAGCTCTGCTACCCCTAACCATTCACCCCCAACCTTCCTCTCCATGGAAGCAGAAGAAAAGTGTGGAAGAAGAGAAGAAAAGAGTGGAGCTTGAGACATGACACTTTGGTCTAGGGAGAAGAGCTATTGCTTTTCTTTCCCTTTCATGTGGGGAAGGAGGAGGATATTTCATATTGATACTGAACCAAGTGGGCTCGCCTCCTGGTGAATTAAATAAGACTCTACACCAGTGGAAGTTGTCTCACAAAGTAAAGTGTATTTGCAGCAAACAGGAGGCTATCATTTCCAAAGTCATGGCATCCCCGAACAAAGGGAAGCAGGAGCTTTTATTTCATTTGGGGAATGACTATTGAAAAGGGAGAGGTGGGTATTCGTTTGTGTTGGCTCAGTTGGAAAACATGCTTCCACACAATGAGGCCTAAGCTCCTCCTGGAGAGATCTTTGTATTAAAATTAAGGCAAGGTCATGGCTGTAGCTCTTGTAAGGAGGCTTGGTTAGCTTCAGGGTGGTTGCTGGTTGTGTCTCCTTGACATAAAAACAGTTAAATGCTTCCAAACCCACCCTTGAGTTCCTTGGGGCGCTAGTTGGTGACAATATCCCTTCCAAAGAGGGGATGGTCCAAGAGAACCATTTGTAGAGATGTGGGAGGTAATCACAAAGGGACTGGCATCTCATGCCCATACTGGATGTGCAGTGGACTTCGTCTGCCTTCTGTGACTGGTTGAGGAGGAAAGGAATTTGGAGAGAGATGGCAGGGTAACAAGAGGGTGCTACCACAGAGCAGCCTGTACTCCTGTGATTTGGAGTTGCCTGTAGGCCAGCTGGCCACCATGGAAGATAGTTGAGCTTAAGTGACCTTGCTAGTTCTGTACTGTGACATTGTGATTTATAATAAGAAATATATATTTGGTCTTCTGGCACAGAGCTCCTAAAACTCTTGGAATTTCCTAAGGGATGAGAGCACAAAGGTGTCTTTTGTTCTAATAATGAGGTGACTTTTGGACTCCACCTAAGGATGGGGGCTGGGTGCTAGGAGAACCAACCGTGTGATTAGAGAGTTGGAACTTTTGGTCTCACTCCCCTGATTTCCTGGGCAGGGAGAGGGGTAGAGGTTAAATCAATTACCAATGATTTAATTAATCATGCCTACGTGGTAAAGCCTCCATAAAAACTGAAAAGGATGGGGTTCAGGGGGCTTCCAGGTTGGTGAACACCTGGAGATGCAGGGAGAGTGGTGACTTGGAGAGGACATGGGAGCTCTGTGCCCTTTCCCCACATAGCTTGCTCGAGGCATCTTTTTCACCTGGCTGCTCTTGAGTTACATCCATTTATGATAAACCAGTAATCTAGTAAGTAAAATGTTTCTCTGAGGTCTGTGAGCCACTGTAGCAAATTCATCAGACTCAAGGAGGGGGTCATTGCAAACAAATTCATCAAACTCAAGGAGGGGGTCATTGGAAACAAATTCATCAAACTCAAAGAGGGGGTCATCTGATCTTTAGCTGGTTGGTCAGAAGCACAGGTGATAACCTGGGCTTTGCTACTGGCTTCTGAAGTGAGGAGGGGCAATCTTGTCGGACTGAGCCCTCAATTTGCAGAATCTGATGCAATCTCTGTGTAGATAGTGTTAAAGAACAAAAATTCAATTGAATAAATTTGAAGATCTAATTGGTTTTATTTGTGAAGGGTATGGGATGAATGAGAAGCATCCCATCCAGCAAATAGAAAGGAGCTCCAAGGGATTGTACAGCATGGAAGGTTTTTATAGACAGAAAGAGAGTGGGACAAAGAAGTTAAAAGAATGGATTATTTCAGGCAAGGTCACTTTCCCTTAGGGGAAGGCAGGGGGTCTTATCGGGCAGATTACCTCATCAGTGTTGGTCAGGAAATTCTAGACCGATTGGTTTAAAATTCCACTCCCAGAAGAGGCTGAAACCACAATTAGGTTAGCTATTAAGTCTTGGTGGGGCTTAGCATAAGTGACTCTATTTTGGGCCTGTTGTTTCCTTTTAACAATAGTGTCAGAACTGAGTCGAATTGTAGGACATCAAGCTGGTGTTGAAGAATTGCTCCCTGGTGGTGTGGGGAACACCCCCCCCCACACACACACGCACACATTGGAATTGGTGATCAGAACCATTTTGCTTACTCAAGAGTGTTGGCTGATGGGTGAGGAGACACCATCAGCTGGAAGCTATGGAGTGCACTGGTGCCATCCTGACTTCATGTGAATCGTCATCTCCAACCTGATGCCGCATGTTTCATGGTTCCATTCTAGTCCCGTTTCCACTGCCATTCCATCTCCAATCCTGCCCCATCTTTATGCTCCTATTTCCATCTCCATTCCCCTACCCTACAGATCCACCTTCCCATCTTCATTCCCATTACCACATGTCTCTTTCCCCATCCCTGTCTCTATCCTCAGATTCCATCTCATCCTCATTCCCATCACCATCCCCAGCTGGTCCCCATTCTATCCACATCTCCATCTTCATCTCTGTCTCCACTCCCATCCGTCTTTATCACTAGCTCCTTCTTCCCCCTGTGTTCATTTCTATCCCATCCCGATCCCCACCCCCTGTTGAATCTGTCTCCATTGCTCTCTCCATCCTACCCCCCATGCACCTCATCCCTATCCCTATATATTTCCTTTCCACTCTCTCTTCCTCCGGGGTGAAAATAGAGGAAGATTCATGAAGAAGCCTGAAAGTTTGGGGAGATGTTGGGGACTATCAAGGTTGATGTTCCCTCCGTACAAAACTTCCTCCCCAGATTTCAAGTGAGAAACTTCCAAAGAAATCACTAGGTTAGATTTCAGATAGAACTTCTCCACTGTCCCCGGTGAGTGTGGGGAGGGCTGGGACTGGGATAGGAAGTGGGAGGGAGTAGAAGGGAGGTAAGGCAAAGATAAGAGGACAAAGGCACAAAGAGAGAAGCTAAGGAGAAGTCAGAGACCAGAAAAGGCACAAGAGAAATGTGTGGAGTAACAGATCTCAAGTCCAGTTTAATCTGGACTACCCGTTCCCTCCCCATCTCCCCTACAGGCCAAGCTGTGACACCATGAATTTAGAGAAGGGAAAAGATGCAATCTTCCCTGTCATTCAATCCTTTATCTGTTCAGTATTGCTTTTTTATTCAAATGGAGCAGAAGAAAGGAGTCAGAAATGGACACTTACCTCTGATTTACCTGGCTGCAGAGATGATCCTCTTTAGGATGGAAAGGGAGAAGGAGGTGGGAGATGGAGATGAGAATAGAGTTGGAAGTGTAATGATGACGGAGATGGGTTGATGAATATGAGACTGGAGACTTAAATTATACTGAATGACTGGAAGACTAATGAGCCTGTCCAAGATATTGTTAAGGCACTGGAAAGGGAAATGTGACAAAACTGAGTTGAAACCAGTGATTAGAGAACAATAAAACAGTTTCATGTTCACACCCAACTGAGTTTCAGACCATTCAACAGGCCAATCGCCTGCTGTGTAAAGCCTCTTCCTTTCTCCAAGATCTTGCATGTGTTCTCCTGACCTTAATTAATGGTGAGCTTGGAGGTTTCAAGAGATGGATAAAGCCTTGGTTAGAGATTCTGAGAGATTTCTTCCCTTATGTCGGTGCTGGGAATTCAGCAGTGGAAACTCTGTCAGTTTGCCTTCTGTTAGGACTGTCAGTAGACCCTCATGGGTTGTTTAAGCCTAGCCGTGTTTTTTCCTGGAGTGAATCCCAAGAGGCATTGGAATTTTACTTTTGCTGATTCTGTTTCTCCTTTTTTCCTTTTGATTTTTTTCTTTTTGTTTCTGGTTGTTGGCCAGGCCTGTTTGTCTGTGACTTGTCTAACTTGTCTTGTGAGCTGTGTCTCTTTCCATAGCTGGTCCATGAATAGAGATGTGAGATAATGGAAAATATATCTTGGTCTCTGTCCATGGTTCTTGGCAGAGAACTCTTGAAACTTTTTAAATTTCCTAAGTGATAAGAGCACTAGGATCATCTTTTGTTCTAATATTTAGTCTTTGACCCTGGTTCCCGACACAGAGTTCCTGAAACCCTAGTAATTGCCTGGGTGATAGGAGAAGCCTTTGTTCTAATGAGGTGATTCTGGGTGGGCTCCTGGGTGGGGGCTGGTCACTGGAAAGAGCAAGTTATGATTAGAAGCATAGAATTTTCATCCCACCCCCAATTTCTTTTTTTCTTTTTTCTTTTTTTTTGGTGAGGAAGATTGGCCCTGGGCTAACATCCATGCCCATCTTCCTCTGCTTTACATGGGATGATGCCAAGGCATGGCTTGATAAGTAGTGTGTAGGTCCGTCCCTGGGATCCAAACCTGAGAACCCCGGGCTGCTGAAGCAGAGCATGTGAACTCAACCACTGTGCCACCAGGCCGGCCCCGCCCCCAATTTCTTGAGAAGGGAGAAGGGCTGAAAATGAAATTAGTGATCAATCATGCCTATGTGATAAAACCTCCATAAAATCCCAAAAGTACAGAGTTTAGAGAGCTTCCGGGTTGGTGAACATGTGGAGGTGCTGGGAGAGGGCATGACCAAAGAGGGTATGGAAGCTCTGCGCCCTTCCCACATACCTTGCCCTATGTATCTCTTCCATCTGGATGTTCATCTGTATCCTTTATCATATCCCTTTATAATAAACTGGTAAATTTGAGTTCTGTGAGCCGTTTCTAGCAAATTAATTGAATCCAAAGAGAGAGGAGGTCATGGGAACCTCTGATTTGTAGCCAAGTGAGACAGAAGTTGTGGGTAACTTGGGGACCTACAACCTGCTATTGGCATCTGAAGCGGGAGGAGCAGTCTCATGGGACCCAGCCCTTAACCTGTGGCATCTGATACTCTCTCCAGGTAGACAGTGTGAGAATTGAGTTAAATTGTAGGACACCCAGCTGGTGTCGGAGAATTGCTTGGTGGGGGAAAAACTGCCACACATTTGGCAACCAGAAGTGAAGCATTCTGTGTAAAAGTAAAGGAGACACACAGGGAAGAAAGACATAATAGGGAAGAAGTGGGTTTTCCCTACTCTGGAGGCGGAAAATGGAGGCTTTTCCTTTACAAGAGGGTATCAGACCAGCAGGCCAGGCTGGACTGCATTGCTGAGAGAGCAGTCTGCGTATACAAGAGTCTAATTTGTGCAGCGGTGACGAGTTTTCCCCACGGCCAGCAGAAATGGTCAGGAATCTCGTTTTATGGTTTGACCATTGGTGATCTCTGCTGGGTGGACGATGAGATCTCTCTGCCGGGTGAGTGATGACAGAGATTCTGGCTTGTTAGTTCTTTTTGTTTGTCTGATTGTCAATTTGTGAGACCAAATCATTTAAAATATTTTGTGCCCAGTGGAAGAGAGAAGAGCCCTTTGAGATCTGGACTGGTGAGTTTTTGTGGTTCTGTGTCTACTCTGATTAGTGACTGAAGTTGTAAAACTGATGCTGCAAACTCCAGGCATCTGTAGGTCCATAAATGAGAAAAGCATTAAATCTCATTGTGCAAGTGTGGAATATTATCCTACCTCTGAAGGGTATTAACAAATTAGATTATAAGACTCAAATTAAAGGAGATTTCTTCTGATTGGTTTATAGAGACTAACAAGAGCTTACGCAAATCCAATATTGCCCCAACTGCCAGGAAACAAAGAAGCTGAACTTCTAATACATTAAACGGGTTAAACAAAACAAAACATTTCTCCTAGAAACTGCTAGCTCAGAAGCAATTTTATACAAAATCCAAGTTCATGCATTCAAGCAAGGCTTAATCCTTGGACAAGTCAGACTGAAATTTTGCCTTAAAAACAAATATGTCTTTTTCCTGATTTTACCAGTGTGGAGCATAATACAAACATACATTTTAATTTATTTGATTTTTAAGATTTGCTTGTTTTCTCATGGAGAAAATAGTTGATATAAACATTCTAATACACAATATACTCCTCTGCCACTGTTGCCTCAATCACCTTTATTATAACTTTTACCAAAGTAACTAGGTTCCGCTTCAGAGAGAGAACGGGGAGATAGGACATTGAGAACCATCTATCATGTACAAACATTTTATCAAACTCTTTTAGCTTCCTGGACCCAATTCCAACGTAAGTGTGTGTGCAGGCTCCCCCACACCAACAAGCTATTCTCAGACATCAGCAGGGGGTCCTACAATTCAACTCAATTCTGATACTACCTACCCAGAGATAGGGTCAGATTCTACAGGTTGAGGGTTCAGTCCTACAAGACTGCCTACCTCCCACTTCAGATGCCAGTCGCAAGCTGTGCTTCTCATCAACTGGCTACAGATTGGAGGTTCTCATGACCCCCTCCTTCCTTGGGTTCAATTAATTTGCTAGAGTGGCTCTCAGAACTCAGGGAAACACTTACTTACATTTACCAGTTTATTAAAGGATATAGTAAAGGGTACAGATGAACATCCAGATGGAAGAGACGCGTAGGGAAAGGCATAGGGTAAGGGTGCAGAGCTTCCACGCCCTCTCTAGGCCACTACTCTCCCAGCACCTCCACATATTCACCAACCCAGAAGCTCTCTGAACCCTGTCCTTTCTGGTTTTTATGGAGGCCTCATTACACAGGCACGATTGATTAAACCATTGGCCATTGGCAATTGATTCAACTTCCAGCCCCTCTCCCCTCTCTGGAGGCCGGGGGGAGGGACTGAAAGTTCCAACCTTCTAATCACCAATCATGGTTGGTTCCTCTGGTGACCAGCTCCCATCCTTAGGTGATCTAGGGCCATTCCAAAAGTCACCTCAGGGCCGGCCCCGCAGCTTAGCGGTTAAGTGCGCAGGCTCCGCTACTGGCGGCCCGGGGTTCAGATCCGGGGCGCAAACCGACACACCGCTTCTCCAGCCATGCTGAGGCCGCATCCCACATACAGCAACTAGAAGGATGTGCAACTATGACAGTGCAACTATCTGCTGGGGCTTTGGGGGAAAAAAAATAAATAAATAAAATTATACAAAAGTCACCTCATTAACATAACTAAAGACACCTTTATCACTCTCATCATTTAGGAATTCCAAGAGTTTTAGGAGTTCTGTGCCAGAAATGGAAGGAAGACCAAATATATATTTCTTATTATAAATCACAATATCACAAAAACCAACAGAGTTTACAGGAACACATGAAATAACCCCCACTGCTATACACATCCCTTTCACACCTTCTTAAAATGGCAATTTAAATGACCCAAAGGTCTAACTACTCCATAACATATAAATATAAGAAGCAAAACTAGATATAAACTATACTTGGTGACCAATGTTTGAGTATTTTATCTCAGAAATTATCCAGATATCCACAAATTATTACTTAATATATATTCTAAGTTTTAAAGTTAACTAAGGATCTTGGGTGTTATATTTAAGCTGACATAGTGATACCAGTTCAACACAAGGTTGACATGAGGGAAGCCGTATTGTAGAAAAGAAACCCTATTGTACCCTTGAATGACCTCTGATTAACTAACCCAGACATGCTTTATAGATCTTATGGCCCCTCCCAGCTGCTATAAGTTGATAACTTTGTTCTCTTGAGTTCCTTAGGAATGTGATGACCCCTGGGCAGATTCTGTGCTGATAGCCATCATCAAGAACAACTAAAAGATCAGGGTATAGGGTGTTGCTCTGGTCTCTGCTGCATATCCAGTAAAACAATGACTATCAGGAGCTAAGACCAGATGTCTGCCCCCACCTGGAGACCAGCTGCCTCCCCCACCCAGAGACCAGCCCCCTATATAAGCTGGCCTGTAGTCTTTGTTCTGTAAAGATGGGTTTTTTTTCCAGACATTAGTTGGCCATCTTCCCTCTTGGTAGCAAGCTGTAATAAAAAGTCCTTTCTGTCCTACCTCCTTGCCTCTTGACTATTGGCATATCTTGCCGCGAGCAGAAGACTGCCCTTGGGCAGTAACAATTGTACAGAACCTAGTTACTGTTAATATAAAAAAGTTTGTCAGAATTATACTTCAGTTTAGTTAAACACATAATTTTACATTTTTCTTAACCTTTTTAAAAAAACAGTTTTGTTGATACTACACAACTCACCAATTTAAGGTGTATGATTCAATGGTTTTGGTATATTACATTATTAATTTTTAAAAATTGGTTAAAATATATGTAACAAAAATCACCATTTTAACCATTTTTAAGTGTAGGATTCAGTGGCATCAATTGCATTCACAAAGTTGTTCCGTCATGAGCACTATTTACAAAATTTCTTGTCATCGCAAATAAAAACTCTGCAATCACTAAGGAATAATTCCCCATGCCCTGCCCCCAAGCCCCAGGTAACCTCTAGTCTACTTTCTGTCTGTATCAATTTGCCTATTCTAGATATCTCATATAAATAGACCCATATACTTGTCCTTTTGTATCTGATTTCTTTCACTTATCATGACTTTCTCAAGGTTCATTCATGTTGTAGCATGTATCAGAACTTCATTCCTTTTTATGGCTGAATAATATTCCATTGTATGATTACCACATTGTTTATCCATTCATCTGTTGGTGGACACTTGGGTTGGTTCCACCTTTTGGCTATTGTGAATAATGCTGCTGTGAATATCGGTGTGCAAGTATCTGCCTGAATTCTGTTTTTCTTTTACTGGGCCAGCCCCTGAATTCTGTTTTTCTTCATCTTAAACATTATATGGAAATGATGTTAGCATGGGTTCAATAAGTATCTGTCCTCCTTTTTACCAGCATTGGAAAAATCTATTGTGTAGCCATGCCCATCCCTGGGATAACACACCTGAGAATAAATCTCACTCTGTTGGGCAAACCTGATTAAGGAGCAAGGGTTTCATTTCATATGTGGATTCAAATCCCACAAAGCCCTCCCAGGAACCTGAAGTGGCATCTTACCTGTGCTATGGTTTATAGCATCGCAGCCTTTCAGGTAGTAAGGAAGGTCACTTCCTGGCACGCCAAATCTCAGCCGATTTGGGGAAACTTGAGGATTTAACACATTTATAGCTACTCTAGGTGAAACATGGTGGAAATAAATTCGGGGGGGTTTCCTAGCCATGGGATTGAAGAGAAAATAATAAAAGTCTTTAAAAGATTAATGCTAGATTCCTTATGAAATCTCTGAATCAGAAACACTTTCTGATTCCAAAGATTACTTTTCTGGCCTTAGTAGTTGCTGCTCAACATCGTGTCACCCTAGATCTGTTGACCAGGCTACAAGAAGACTTACTGCTGCTCAGTGTAAAAGAAAGACTGAGGCCAGCCTTTCTTCATGATCAAGAATATTCTTTGAAGAATATTTATGAACACAGTGGGAGACTATTAAGATAAATTATATAAAATTGACGATAAGGCAAAAAGATGACTACCTGTCCTTTTTTTGAAGTTTTTTTTTAAACTTCTTATTTTGAAATAATTTTTAACTTTCAGAAGATTTTTGATGACAGTACAGAGTGTTCCTGTATACCTGTTACCCAGCATCTCACAATGTTAACATCTTATGTAACCATGTACATTTTTCTTTTTAGTCTTTCAAAGTTAATATTTTATTCATTAAAGTTATAATGGTAGGGGCCAGCCCAGTGGCGCAGTGGTTAAGTGTCTGTGCTCTGCTTCGCCGGCCCGGGGTTCACAGGTTCGGATCCCAGGAGCACACCGATTTACCGCTTGTCAAGCCATGCTGTGGTGGCGTCCCATATAAAAAGTAGAGGAAAATGGGCACGGGTGTTAGCCCAGGGCCAATCTTCCTCAGCCAAAAGAGGAGGATTGGCATTGGATGTTAGCTCAGGGCTGATCTTCCTCACACACACGCACAAAAAAGATAAAGTTATAATGGTAAAAAGCCCAATTCTTCCTTAAGGTTTTATTTTTATATACTAATCATATTATTCATTAAAAAATAATTTCTATTTTTTCATATTCATATAATTTCATATCAATTTTCATATAAATTCATATAATTCTAATATTTAATATTATTCTGTTTATGAATCCAGAAAATTTTATTAATTACTTTAAGGTAGTTTTTACAATTCTGTTACATTTCCTTAAGTTTTAACTTCCTGTATAAATTAACATATTCAGTTACCTTTTCTTGATTGGTCTCTCTAAGGGTTTATCAATTTTATTAATCATTTCAAAACATCTATTTGGGCTTGTTACTTTTCTTTACTTTATACTTATTTTCTGTTTCATCATTTCTGCCTTTATCATTATTTCCTTTCTTCTACTTTCTTTTTTGTTTTTTCCAGCTTTATTGAGACACAATTGACATATAACATTGTGTAAGTTTAAGGTGAATGCATAATGTGATGATTTGATACACATATATATCATGAAATGATTGCCAAAATAAGGTTAGTTAACACCTCCATGACTTCATATAATTATCTTTTGTGTGTGTGTGTGTGGTGAAAATGTTAAGATTTACTCTCTCAGCAACTTTCAAGTATATAATACAGCATTGTTAACTATAGTCACCATGCTGTGCATTAGATCCCCAAGACTTATTTAACTGAAACTTTGTACTTTTTGACCAACGACTCTCCATTTTTCCCCACCGCCAACCCCTGGTAACCACTATTCTACTCTCTGTTTCTATGAGTTTGGCTTTTTCAGATTCCACGTATAAGTGAGATCATACAGTATTTGTCTTTCTCTGTCTGACATTTCATTTAGCATAATACCCTCATAACAGGTCCATTCATGTTGTTGCAAATGGCAGGATTTCCTTCTTTTTATGGCTGAATAATATTCCATTGTGTATGTGTATACGTATACACACACACACACACACACTCATCTATTCATCCATTGGTGGACACTCAGGTTGCTTCCATGTCATGGCTATTGTGAATAATACTGCAATGAACATGAGAGTGCAGATATCTCTTCAAGATGCTAATTTCATTTCCTTTGGATATCTACCCAGAAGTGGGATTGCTGGATCATATGGTAGTTCTATTTTTAATTTTTTGAGAGCCTCCAATTCTGTTTTCATAGTGGCTATACCTTTACATTCCCACCAATGGTGTACAAGAGTTCGTCTTCACATCTTCATCAAAACTTGTTCTCTCTTGTCTTCTTGACGATAGCCATGCTAGCAAGTGTGAGGTGATATCTCATTGTGGTTTTGATTTGCATTTCCCTGATGATTAGTGATGTTGAGCACCTTTTCATGTACCTGTTGGTCATCTATACTTCTTCTTTGGAAAAATGTCTATTCAGGTCCTCTGCCCATTTTTTCAATCGGGTTATTTATTTTCTTGCTATTTAGTTGTATGATTTCCTTATATATTTAGACATCAACCCCTTATCAGATAGATAGTTTGCAAATATTTTATCTCCTTCCACAGGTTGCTTTTTCACTTTGTTGTTTCCTTTGCTGTGCAACTTTTAAGTCTGAAATAGTCTCACTTGTTTAGTTTTGCTTTTGTTGCTTGTACTTTTGCTGTCATATCCAAAAAAATGTTGCCTAGACCAATCTTAAGGAGCTTTTCCCCTCTGTGTCCTTGTAGGTGTTTTACGATTTCAAGTCTTACATTTAAGTCTTTAATCCATTTCAAGTTAATTTTTGTGAGTGGTGTGAGATAGGGGTCCAGTTTCATTCTTTGGCATGTGGATATCCAGTTTTCCCACAACCCTTTATTGAAGAGACTATTCTTTCCTCATTGTGTGTTCTTGGTTCCTTGTCAAAGATTGGTTGACCTGTATGCATGGGTTTATTTCTAGGCTCTCAACTCAGGTCTACATGTCCATTTTTATGCCAGTACTGTACTGTTTTGATTACTATAGCTTTGAAATATAGTTCGAAATCAGGAAGCCTCCATCTTTGTTCTTTCTCAGGATTGCTTTGGCTATTGGGGGTCTTTTGCAGTTTCACACAAATTTTAGGGTTGTTTGTTGTATTTCTGTGAAAAATGCCACTGGAATTTTGATAGGGATTGCATTGAATCTGTAGATCGCTTTGGGTAGTATGAACGTTTTAACAATATTAATTCTTCCAACCCATAAACATGAAGTATCTTTCTGTTTATTTGTGTCTTCTTCAATTTCTTTCATCAATGTCTTATAGTTTTCAGTGTACAGGTCTTTCACCTCCTTGGTTAAGTTTATTCTTAAGTATCTTATTGTGTTAGATGCTATTGTATGTGGATTGTTTTCTTAATTTCTCCTTCTGATGTTTGTTGTTAATGTATATAAACACAACTGATTTTTGTATGTTGATTTTGTATCCTGCAACTTTACTGAATTTGTCTGTTAGTGCTAACAGTTTTTTGGTGGAGTCTTTAGGATTTTTCTATATATAATATCTTATCATCTGCAAACAGAGACAATATTACTTCTTCCTTTCTGATTTTGATGCCATTTATTTCTTTTTCTTGCCTAACTGCTCTGACTAAGACTTCCAGTACCATGATAAATAGGAGTGATAAGAATGGGCACCAGTGTCTTGTTCTTGATCTTAGAGAAAAATCTTTCAACCATTTCACCATTTAGTATGATGTTAGCTTGTCGTATATGGCCTTTATTACATAGAGGTACGTTCCTTCTTTACCCAATTCGTTCAGGATGTTGAATTTTGTCAAATGTTTTTTCTGCATCTATTAAGATGATCATATGATTTTTATCTTTCATTCTATTAATGCATTGTATCACATTTATTAATTTGCATAAGTTGAATCACCCTTGCATCCCAGGGATAAATTCCACTTGATCATGGTGTATGGCATTAATTCTTCTTTAAATGTTTGGTAGAATTCACCAGTGAAACCGTTTGGTCCTGGGTTTTCTTTGTTGGGAGGTTTTTGATTACTGTTTCAATCTCCTTACTTGTTATGGGTCTGTTCAGGTTTTCTATTTCTTCATGATTCAGTCTTGGTAGGTTGTATCTTTCTAGGAATTTATGCATTTCTTCTAGGTTATCCAATTTGTTGGCATACATTGTTCATTATAGTCTCTTATGATCTTTTGCACTTCTGTGGTATGAATGTACTGTCTCTTCTTTAATTTCTGATTTAAATAAAATTTATAATTTTATTTATTTATTTATTTTTCTCCCAAAGCCCCAGTAGATAGTTGTATGTCATAGTTGCACATTCTTCTAGCTGCTGTATGTGGAACGCGGCCTCAGCATGGCTGGAGAAGCAGTGCGTCTGTGCGTGCCTGCGATCTGAACCCCGGGCCACCTGCATCGGCGCGCACGCACTTAACCGCTAAGCCACGGGGCCGGCCCTGATTTAAATAAAATTTAAATAAACAATTTGAGTCTTCTATCTTGGTTTTCTTAGTCTAGCGAAAGGTTTGTCAACTTTGTCTATCCTTAAAAAGATCAGTTCTTCATTTTGTTAATCTTTCTATTGTTTTTCTGGTCTCTATTTCATTTATTTTTGCTTTGATCTTTGTTATTTCCTTTCTCCTGCTAACTTTGGGCTTTGTTTGTTCTTCTTTTTCTAGTTCTTTGAGGTGTAAAGGTAGGTTGTTTATTTGATGTCTTTCTTTTTTCTTAATGTAGGCATTTATTGCTATAAACTTACCTCTTAGAGCTGCATCCTGTAATTTTGGTATGTTGTATTTCCATTTTTGTTTGTCTCAAGATATTTTTTTTATTTCTCTTTTGATTTCTTCTTTGACCCATTGATTGTTCAGGAGTGTGTTGTTTAATTTCCACATATTTGTGAATTTTTTAGTTTTCCTCTTGTTCTTGATTTCTAGTTTCATACCATTGTGGTTGGAAAAGATACTTGGTATGATTTCAACCGTTTTAAATTTGCTAAGACTTGTTTGTGACCTAAAATATGATCCATTTTGGAGAAGGTTCCATGGGTGCTTGAGAAGAATGTGTATTCTGCTCTGTTGGATGGAATATTCTGTATATGTCTATTACCTCCATTTCATCTAAAGTGTAGGTTAAGTCCAGTGTTTCCTGATTGATTTTGTATCTGGATGATCTATTCACTGTTGAAAGGGGACTACTGAAGTCTCCTAATATTATTTTGTTGTTGCCTATTTCTCCCTTCAGATCTGTTAGTATTTGCTTAATATAGTTAGATGCTCCAAAGTTGAGTGCATATATTTTTTACAATTGTTATATCTTATTTATTAATTGACCCCTTATTGTTATATAATGACCTTCTTTGTCTCTTCTTACAGCTTTTGACCTAAAGTTTACTTTGTCTGATGTAGTATACTTACCCCTGCTGTCTTTTGATTTCCATTTGCATGAAATATATTTTTCCATCCCTTCATTTTGAGCGTATGTATGTCCTTAAATCTGAAGTGAGTCTCTCTTTTTTTTTTTTTGAGGAAGATCAGCCCTGTGCTAACATCTGCCAGTCCTCTTCTTTTTTTGCTGAGGAAGACTGGCTCTGGGCTAACATCCGTGCCCATCTTCCTCCACTTTATATGGGATGCCGCCACAGCATGGCTTGCCAAGCAGTACATCGGTGCATGCCCGGGATCCGAACTGGCAAACCCTGGGCTGCCACAGCAGAGCGTGCGCACTTAACTGCTGGTGCCACCAGGTTGGCCCCTGAAGTGAGTCTCTTGAAGGCAGCATATAGTTGGGTCTTGTTTTCTTTTTATTTTTTTAAATTGATGTCATAATAGTTTATAACATTGTGAAATTTCAACTGTATGTTATTATTTGTCAGTCACCATATAAGTGCGCCCCCTCACCCCTTGTGCCCACCCCCACCCCCCTTCCCCTTCATAATCACCAAACTGTTCTTTTTGTCTGTGTGTTAGTTTATCTTCCACATATGAGTGAAATCATATGGTGTTTGTCTTTCTCTGTCTGGCTTATTTTGCTTAACATAATACCCTCCAGGTGCATCCATATCGTTGCAAATGGGACAATTTTGTCTTTTTTATGGCTGAGTAGTATTCCATTGTATATATATACCACATCTTCTTTATCCAATCCTCTGTCAATGGACACTTGGGTTGCTTCCATTTCTTGGGTATAGTGAATAATGCTGCAATGAATATAGGGGTGCATGAGCCTCTTTGGATTGTTGATTTCAAGTTCTTTGGATAAATATATATAGCTGGGTTTTGTTTTTTTATCCATTCAACCACTCTATGTCTTTTGATTGGAAAAATCAATCCATTTACATGTAAAGTAATTAGTTTGTTGGTTGGTTTGTTGCCTTTTTTTTGAGGAAGATTGGCCCTGTGCTGGGGTTGACCTGGTGGCGCAAGCGGTTAAGTGCACACACTCTGCCGCGGCAGTCTGGGGTTCGCCGGTTCGGATCCCGGGCGCGCACTGACGCACTGCTTGGCAAGCCATGCTGTGGCGACGTCCCATATAAAGTGGAGGAAGATGGGCATGGATGTTAGCCCAGGGCCAGTCTTCCTCAGCACCAAAAAAAAAAGAGGAGGATTGGCAGATGTTAGCACAGGGCTGATCTCCTCACACACACAAAAAAAAGATTGGCCCTGTGCTAACAGCTGTTGCCAATCTTCCTCTTTTTCTTTTGTTTTTTTTCTCCCCAAAGCCCCAGTACACAGTTGTGTATCATAGCTGTAGAGTTGTAGCTCTTCTATATGGGACACTACCTCAGCATGGCTTGATGAGCAGTGAGTATGTACCCCCAGGATCTGCACCGGCAAACCCCAGGCTGCCAAAGTGTAATGCACGAACCCAACCTCTATGCCACCAGGCTGGCCCCTAAAGTAACTATTGATAGGTAAGAACTTAATAATGCCATCTTATTAATTGTTTATTCGCTGTTTTTTAGTTCTCTTGTTCCTTTCTTCCTCTCTTGCTGTCTTCCTTTGTGGGTTGATGATTTTTTCTGTAGTGGTATGTTTTGATTCCCCTCTCTTTTGTGTATCTATGGTAGGCTTTTGTTTTTTGGTTACCATGAGGCTTACATAAAACGTCTTATAGGTATAACAATCTATTTTACACTGATAACAACTTAAATTTGATTGCATAAAAAACTCTACTCCTTACTCCCCCACTACATTTTATGTTTTTGATGTCACAATTTACCTCTTTTCATATTGTGTATATATTAACAAATTATTGTAGCTATAGTTATTCTTATTTTTATTTTTCTGTGAGGAAGATCAGCCCTGAGCTAACATCTGTGCTAATCCTCCTCTTTTTGCTGAAGAAGACCAGTTTTGAGCTAACATCTATTGCCAATCCGCCTCCTTTTTCTCCCCAAAGCCCCAGTAGATAGTTGTGTGTCATGGTTGCACATCCTTCTAGTTGCTGTATGTGGGACGCAGCCTCAGCACGGCCGGAGAAGTGGTGCGTCGGTGCGTGCCCGGGATCTGAACCCGGGCTGCCAGTAGCGGAGCACGTGCACTTAACTGCTAAGCCGTGGGGCCAGCTCTATAGTTATTTTTAATACTTTTGTCCTTTAACCTTTACACCAGAGTTAAGTGATTGACATACCACCATATTAAAGTATTAGAGTATTCTGAATTTGACTATATAAATATATTTACCTTTACCGGTGAGTTTATATTTTCAGATGCTTTCATGTTACTAATTAGTGTCCTTTCATTTCAGCTTGATGAGCTCCCTTTAGCAATTCATGTAAGGCAGGTCTTGTGGTAATGAACTCTCTCAGCTTTTGTTTGTCTGGGAAAGTCTTTCTCTCTCCTTCATTTCTAAAGGAAAGCTTTGCCAGGTAAAGTATTCTTGATTGGCAGTTTCTTTTTCTTTCAGCACTTTGAATATATCATCCCACTCTCTCCTTGCCTGCAAGGTTTCCGCTGAGAAATCCACTGATAGCCTTATGAGGGTTCCTTTGCATGAGTTTTTTCCCCTCTTTTTGCTTTCAAAATTCTCTCTTTGTCTTTGTTTTTTTGACAGTCTTATTATAATGTATCTCAGTGAACTCTTCTTTGGGCTGGATCTGAATGGGGGCCTATGAGCTTCACATACTTGCATGTTCATATCTCTTCCTAGATTTGGGAAGTTTTCAGCCATTATTTCTTTAAATAAGTTTTCCATCCCTTTCTCTCAATTCTCCTTCTGGGACTCTCATAATGTGAATATTGTTTGCTTGATGGTGTCACATGATTCACATAGGCTTTCCTCATTCTTTTTCATTCAATAGGAATGTTCAAACAATGTTCTTTTTTCTCCTCTGACTGGATATTTTCAAAGATTCTGTCCTCTACTTCACAGATCCTTTCTTTTGCTTTATCCAGTCTGCTGTTGATGCTCTCTAGTGATTTTTCATTTCATTCATTGTATTCTTCAGCTCCAGAATTTCTGTTTGGTTCTTTTTTATTATCCTGTCTCTCCGTTAAACTTCTCATTTTGTTCATGTATTGTTTTCCTGATTTCATTGAATTGTTTTTCTGTGTTTTCTTGTAACTCATTGAGCTTCCTTAAAACAGCTATTTTGAATTCCTTTGGGCAAATTGCAGATCTCCATTTCTTTGGGATTGGTTATTGGATAATTATTTTGTTCTTTTTGTGGTGTCATGTTTCCTTGATTTTCTTTTATGTTTATTGAAGCCTTGCATTGCTATCTTCCCATTTGAAGAAGCAGTCATCTCCTCCAGTCTTTACTGACTAGCTTTGGGAGAAAAATACCTTCTGTCTCCCCTGCTAGGGATTCTGAGGCTTTCTCAGACCTTTCCTAAGGGTACACTGCCCCACACTTCTTGTTCCCTCTTGTAGCAGAATTCTTTTTTTTTTTTTGAGGAGATCGGCCCTGAGCTAACATCTGCCAATCCTCCTCTTTTTTTTTTGCTGAGGAAGACTGGCCCTGGGCTAACATCCATGCCTATCTTCCTCCACTTTATATGGGAGGCCGCCACAACATGGCTTGACAAGCGGTGCATCGGTGTGCACCCAAGATCCAAACGGGCGAACCCTGGGCCACTGCAGCAGACAGAGCACACTTAACCGCTTGTGCCACCGAGCTGGCCCCTGTAGCAGAATTCTTAAGCTTGCGTGCCTTCTCTCGATCCTGCAAAGCCACACTGATTGCTGACAGCCTCCCTTTTGCTTACCCTGTGACGGTGCTGAATGCTCAAGTTTGTGATTTCTCCCAGGCCCACAGAGTTGGGCTGGCTTTCTCTGTGTACTCATTAGCCATCTGCAAAGGCTTGCTCTCACCACCATTGGGAGCATACACAGGGAGCTGGCCATGAGGTGGAGGTATGTATGGGTGAGGTGCATGGAGTACTGGAGGTGCTGTGGGTCAGTTGGGGGGATTTGCAGGTGCGGTGTCCCTAGTGGCTCATGGGCAGGCATCCTGATGGAATCCATGACACAGTTAGTAGGATCTGTGTTGCTTTGATGCTCTATGAGGGCTCTATCTGCCACTCTGCCAACCACTCCCCACCTTCCTGTTGTGTAGCACACTTCAGTATTCTGGAAGGAGTGAGAAAGAGGTGGGTCTCTTTGGCAATGGCCTGTACAACTGAGAGGATGCTGGGTGCTCCCTCACATGCCCACTTTCCCCCATGGAAGAAATCATGAGCCAAGAAAGTCTCTCTTGGCACTGAGCTGAGCCTTGTTAGGGGAGGAGTGATGCAGGTTAAGTGAAACTGTTCCTCTTACCCTCTTTAATTTGTCCAAACTCAACTTGTCTAAGTTGGTACTCTTCGGGGGGAAGATGGTAGAAAGCTTTTATTCCACCATGATTATGACATCACTCTCCTGACAACATGTCATTTTAATGTTATAGTGGAGGATGGTCCAACAAGCTTTATTACTTAATTCTCTAGGGAGTGTTCCTTTGTTTGACTTGTTATTACTGCTAGTTAGGGCCTAGATTCCCTGAAGCTACACGTTGACTTGTAGGTTTTTGCCTAGTACAGATGTAAATGATTTCTATCCAGTAGAGAAGATAACTCCAAAGTTTAGAGTTTTAATGCTCTGTATACATTGACTGGTTCCATCTCTTGGTTGTTTGGACTGCTATAACAAAGTACCGTAGACGGGGCAGCTTATAAACAACAGAAATTTATTTCTCACAGTTCTGAAGGCTGGAAGTCTGAGATCATGGCGCCAGCACGGTCAGGTTCTGGTGAAAGCCCTCTTCTGTGTTGCAGACTGCTATCTTCTCACTGCATCCTTACATGGCAGAAAGAGTGAGAGAGCTCTTTGGAGTCCCTTTTATAAGTGTGCTAATCCCATTCATGAGAGTTCCAGCCTCAAGACCTAATTAGCTCCCAAAGGTTCCAATTCCTAATACCATCACATTTCAACATATGAATTTGTAGGGACACAAACATTCAGTCTATGAGTTTCTAATTTAGCAAACCTATTTATGCATTCCCTTCCTACGTAATTATGTACATCTCTGTTCCTTAAATGCCCTTTGAATCAGCTTTCCCAATTTTCTGATTAATGAGTTAACTTTTTAAAAATTCTACTTTGACAAAGTTAGCATGAACCTGGAGTTGAGGGTTGAGATGACATTACTGAAAAATTAGAATATGCTCTAAAGTTATATAACTGACAATTCAGAAAGTCCTTACAGTCTTTTTTCCTTTTTTGAAAAAAAATTTAAACATAGAATAATATATACTAATTAACACCAAAGTACTCATCTCCTAGGTTTGTCAGATCTTAGCATTTACAATATTTGCCCCAGATTCCTTTAAATAGAAAGAAACAGTACATTTATTTTTGAAACTCCCTAACTATTTCTCTTGGATCTGCTTCCTTACCCTCCTCCCTCCTGCCCATCAAAACCACTATCTTAAATTAGGTATTTATTATTCCCATGAATATTTTTTTATGTATATGTCCATAAACAATACCTAGTATTATTTTGTATCTTTTAAAACTATAAATGCTATCATTTTGCATGAATTCCTTTTTTCTTTGAGCTTACATTTTTATAAAAAACTTACTTTTTCTTTGAGCTTACATTTTTATAAATAAACTGTTTATTTGGAAATAATGTTAGATCTATACAAGAGTTACAAAGGTAGTACAGAGAGTTACTGTACACCCTTCACTCAGCTTCCCATAATGTTACCCTCATACATAACTGTGGTATATTTGTCAAAACTAAGAAACAAATACCGGTATAATAGTACTAACTACACTACAGACTTTATTTAGATTTCACCAGTTTTTCCACTAATGTCCTTTTCCTGTTTTAGGATCCAACCCAGGATACCACATTACATTTAGCAGATTGCATTTTTGAGATTTATGATGATACATAGCATTCTTATTTATTCAGTCTGATTGCTGTTAGAATTCCACTGCTTGACACTAACACAATGTATATCTTCTCCTGTTGGTAGATATTTAAGTTGTTTCCAAATTTCTTTTACTATTATGAACTGGTGCAATGCTTGTACCTTTTTCCTTATCTCCTTTACACTGTCAGGAAACAGAGAGAGAGCATCTGTCTGTAATTTATGATGAAGTCCAAGCTTATACCTTCAAAATCAGGCTCTGACTTTCTTTTCTAGCTCCTCTTCACCCCCAGCCAGCCCTCCCAGTTCACCACTGGCTTCTCCAGCTCTCCAGTGATTTCTAATTCTGCTCAGTGCTGTCCTGTTTCCCAGACTTGCCTTTTCTGATCATCTTCCTCACCCCACTGCCAGCCCAGCAGTGTCTGTTGGAATGCTGTGCAGATTAAGAGCAGAATGCGGTTAGTAAGAATGTTGTAGGGAATAATTATGTTACTCGAAATGGGGTTTTTTGATGAGCAGTGTAGACACGGAGTAACAGCACGTAGACGTGTATGAAAGTGAAAGAGATTTATCGTACTCGCAGCTTGTAGAAGAAAGAGGCAGGGAAGCCAAGCAGGGGGCCATAGGGGAGGAGCACCAAGGGAGCTGGCTCAAACAAGCAGGGGGGGAGCCGAGAGAGTGAGGACGGTGGGCAGAGGCCCTTATGAGGGTCAGTGTGGAGGACACAGGCAAAAGGCTTGAGAGGACTTCACTGGTGTGTTTGAACGTCACTGGGTCACAGTCAGGGCAGGGCAAGAAGGGGAAATTGTGGCCGGGATGAGCCTTCTCACACTGGTGCATCTGGTCTCCTGGGCAGGGGGCTCATAGCCTGTTTGTGGGGCTATTGAGGCAGCAGGAAAATATGAAGTTTAAAAAATTTACAATACATTAAGGAACTCGGGCTTGGAATGAAATAGACTTAGGTTCATATCTATCTACCTTTTCATTTGACAAAGAGTTACTAATCGCCTCTCATGTGCCAGACACCGTGCTGGGTCCCCAGAGGTTTGTCGATAGCCACACCCCAGGTGGTCTCATTCATTCCAATGGCTTCAACTATGAAATCTATACTTCCAGCCTAGACTCTGCTGCCTGAGCTTAGTCTAACCCATATATCGAACCGCTTCTGGGACATCCCTCCCCATTTGGCTATCTCATAGGTAACGTCAAAGTCAATCTGTTCAAAAACGAATTCATCATCTGTAAACAAGCCCTGAATCTGCTCTTCTTCCAGCGTTGCCTGTATCTTACGGAATGGTCTCAGCAACTCAAGGTAAACACCTGGGAGTTCTCCTTGACCCCCTCTCTTCCCCAGCATCCACCCAATGCAGTACCAAATTCTGTCTGTTCTACTACCTTAGGATAGACACATTTGTCAACTGCATTCATTTATTATTCATTTTTGCATTTATTCAATGTCTTTTTATGCCAGAGCCTGGGGAAATAAAGACAAACCAGTGCTTCTTAAACTATCTGTGGTGAAGGACGATTTCTTTTTCTTTTTCTTTATTTTCAATCAGTCATGGATGGATTCTTTTGTAAAATACAATGAAAATCAATTACTAGACAAATAAAATGCAAAAAGGAGATACAAAATACAAGCTTTAGGGGCCGGCCCGGTGGTGCAAGCGGTTAAGTGTGCGCGCTCCGCTGCGGCGGCCCGGGGTTCGCAGGTTTGGATCCAGGGCGTGCACTGACGCACCGCTTGTCAAGCCATGTGGGGCGGCGTCCCATATAAAGCAGAGGAAGATGGGCACAGATGTTAGGTCAGGGCTAGTCTTCCTCAGCAAAAAAAAACAAAAAAAAGAAGAGGATTGGCAGATGTTAGCACAGGGCTGATCTCACACACACAAAAAAATTCAAGCTTTAGTTTTTCATTATTAATTCAATAAACAAAAATTACTCACCAATTTGCTATAAAAGTTTCTAAATGCTTCTCTCAATTTCTGTACCTATCTCATTGCAGACTGGTACAGTTTGCAAGCTGATGTCATCCATGGACTGCACTTTGAGTAGCAGAGAACAGGGAGAGACAAATACAAAACAACAGGGTGTGTATATGTGGGCCTCAGAGTGGGAGGAGGGAAGGCAGAAAAGGAAGATTTTTAAGCAAATCCATAAGAACCCTAGTATCAAGAGTAAAGGCAATTAGTTTTCTGTGCTAAGACGTGGGTATCCCAGGGCAGTGGGAGGCACCCAACCCAGCCTGAGTATCAGGGAAGGCTACCATACAGGAGATGCAAGACAGGTAGGAGTTAGTTAGGTTGGGGATGCTCTAGTCACAGTGGGAAGGATATTCCTGGCAGAGAAACAAGTACTGGAGGCATTAGGGAGCATTCGGCTTGAGGAATTACCTTTCCCATGAGTTGAGGGGCTGCTTTCTCCTGAGCCTCAGCATCAGTTTCCACGTGTATAAAATGGATACGAGAATCCTTTCTTTGAAAGATGAAAGAAGAGAAAGCATGAAAGGTGCCTACAACAGTGTCTGGTGCTTGGTACTCTTGCTGTTTTGTAGAGATACTCGCAGGAATCAGAACTGCCTCCGACAGTGAGGTGCAGTGGGTGGGAGGACAGCTCATTGACCCAGGACTGAAGCCCAGAATGACCCGGCTTCTGGGGAGTGACAGGAAAAACAGGCAGATGGGCCTGCCCCTGAGTCATTCCCAGGTCCGAGGCGTGTCTCTCTAGGATGGTCAGCGGACAATGGGGTGTAGTTTCGGGTTGAGAGAGGAGGCAGGACCCCAAAGTAAGCTCCTCTTCCCCACAAGCCCCTGGAATTCCAGAGGTCCACAACAAAATTAGGCTCTAAATTAAAAAGCTGAAGGGTGGGGCTAGCTCTGTCCTGGGTTTGATGGAATAAAGACATTAATGGATCATTAATAAATCATGAAGCTCATCCTCTCAGGTGCTGGTTGCTAATAAAGAAAGTGAGAATCAGGAAGATTAAATCACAGTTTCCAAAATCTCAGAACCAGAGCCAATGCTGGGATTCAGACCCAGGCCCTAACTCTAGACTTCAGCTCTTAATCAGAGGGTGCATTTAGAAAACTTTTCTGACCACGGCAGTCACGTGGAGATGAAATCCAACTGATCCCTGCGGTTCACCCAAGGACCACTCCTGGGAGAAGGGCGTGGAAGTGGAGCAGGGGCGGCAAAGGCTTCCCGGAGAAGACGACCCTAAGCTGAGCGAGAGGGAGTAGCCTACAGTGGACATTCATTAAATCTTGGTTTAAGAATGTGGAGTTAGCAGATGCAGAAATGGGGGAACAGTATTATTCCAGGCAGAAATAATGCAGGTCACCTGAGCACAGGTGCAGAGGCGGACTCAGATCATTTGCCTGCTTCATTCATTCTGGTGGTGGTCTGTCCCAGGTGCAGGTTTTAAGGGGTGCATATCTGTGGAGAGCTTAAAAATAATATATCCAACTAAAAGTTGGTCTGCTTTTTGTTATTACCATGGGCCAGAAATTTAAAATAATGTCTATGATAAAATACTCTTTTTTTTTTTTTTTTTGGTGAGGAAGATCAGCCCTGAGCTAACATCTGATGCCAATCCTCCTCTTTTTGCTGGGGAAGACTGGCCCTGGGCTAACATCCGTGCCCATCTTCCTGTAATTTATATGGGACGCCGCCACAGCATGGCTTGCCAAGCGGTGCGTCGGTGCACGCCCGGGATCCAAACCGGCGAACCCTGGGACCACCAGAGCAGAGCGTGGGCACTTAACCACTTGTGTCACCGGGCCGGCCCCTAAAATACTTCTCTTTAAAAAATTTTTTGTTGGTCTAAATTCTAAACAATTGCTGTGGATATTATTGAGTTTATTTAGTTTTATTAATACATAAAAATTAGGAAACCATCAACAAAATGAAAAGGCAACCTACTGAATGGGAGAAAATATTTGCAAATCATATATCTGATAAGGGGTTAATATCAAAAATATATAAGGAACTCATACAACTCAATAGCAGATTTTTAATCTGATCAAAAAATGGGCAGAGAAGTTGAATAGACATTTTTCCAAAGAAGACACACAGATGGCCAACATGCTCACCGTCACTAATGAAAAAGTGTTCGGCATCACTAATCATCAGGGTAATGCAAATCAAAACCATAGTGAGATACCATCTCATACCTGTTTGAGTGGCTGTTATCAACAAGACAAGAGATAACAAGTGTTGGCAAGGATGTGGAGAAAAGGGAATCCTTGTGCACTGTTGATGGGAATGTAAATTGGTGCAGCAACTATGGAAAACAGTATGGAGGTTTCTCAAAAAATTAGAAATAGAATCACCATATGATCCAGCAATTCCACTTTTGGGTATTTATCTGAAGGAAAAGAAAACACTACCTTAAAAAGATATCTGCACTCCCATGTTCATTGCAGCATTATTTACAATAGTCAAGACATGGAAGTAACCTAAGTGTCCATCAATGGATGAATGGATAAAGAAAAAGTGGTGTATATCTACAATGCAATATCATTCAGCCATAAAAAAGAAGGAAATCCTGCCATGAGCAGCAACATGGATGGACCTTGAAGGCATTATGCTGAGTGAAATAAGTCAGACAGAGAAAGACAAATACTGTATGATCTCACTTATGTGTGGAATCTAGAACAAAACAAAACACTGAACTCATAAATACAGAGAACAGATTGGTGATTATCAGAAATATTTTACCAAATTTGAATCATACTTTTAAAATGGAAATTTATTCTTTTAAAAGTGTTAGTTGTTTTAAAATGAAAGATGAATCAGGAAAATAAACGTTACATCAGTGGTGCAATTTAGCAGTTTTGGTTTTATTAAAATTCACTTGTTAGTTATTGGAGGATCATTTGCATAAGGCATTATATCAGACTGTAATGAAAGGATCAAAGTTCAAACAATCAGATAGACGTGAAAATGATTAAAATAAATAGTTGTACTTTTTTCATATTTTTGGACCATCATATTAATTGTATGTATTTATTTTACTGGCATGAATATACATACAAAGCTTTGTAAAAGAAAAATTTCACTTCTATATTTCTTTTCTAGCCATTATTATTATTCATTTCATTTCATGATCATTTGAACATATGAAATTTGAATTACAAAAATAATTTTATCCTATAGAGGAATGAGATATTAAAAGATCTGCTCCGTGTGTCAAATATGACTCATTCCACAAATACTTTCTAAGTGCCATGTTGGGAGAAAACTAGGTATACGGGAACCCGAAGAGGCATCAAATGAGAGCCAGAGATGGCCCCAGGAGGAGGTGAGACCTAAGCTGAGACCTGAGTAGGTGTTCGTCATAGAAGCATAGCCACCATTTCTCAAGGGCTTGCTCTCAGGCCTACCCCAAGCTATGTAGCTCGAGACACTAAGATACTTAAGACTCTTGTTACCCCATCTGTTATGATAGAGCAAAAGTCCTTGCTGTCACCAAAAGCCTTCTTGTCATTTGTACCCTGGTCCTGTCCTTTCTTGATTTATCAATGTCACTCCTATAATTAAGCCCTCTCTCTGCTTTGATATCAGTTTCTTTTTACTGGTGGATCTCCATCAGCCTCCCTTCATTCTCCTTTCAACTACCACCTCAATTCTTTGCCCCCATTCATAGCAAAAATTCTTTGAAAGAGTTGTTTACCGACAGTGTCTCAGTGTTTCCACCACATCAACTCCTGTTCTCTTTTCACCTACTCCCATAAGGCTTCTATCTCCTTTGTAACTATTTTTGTCAAAGTCACCCATGACCTCCATCTCGCCCAATCCAGTAGGCACTTACCTGGTTCTTATCTCAGCCACATTTGAGGCAGTTGAACTCTTTTAAATATGTGCTTCTCTTGGCTTCTTCTTTTTTTTTTTTTTTGGAATTTGAATTATTTTATTGGTTAATCCCTATATACAAGGCCCATAATAAGTACATCAAAATGAGTTAATTTGTCTTTAAAACCCAAGGAATAATTTAAGAATCTGTCATCAATAAAAGACAAAAAGCTGCTTATTACTTGCTTTACTTTATGCTTACTCTTAATTGTCTCAAGTGGTTTCTCTTGGCTTCTTAACATATAGTCTCCTGACTTTCCCCTACTTCTCTGGCTGTTACTTCTCAGTCTCTTTGGATGATCTCACTGCCCTGCTGGCCCTTAAATATAGGAGGTCCCGTGGCTGTGTCCTCACTAACTATCTCCCTAGTTGATATCAACCACTCTAAATATAACCAATATCTCTCTGCTGACAACCCCCAGATTTACATTTACAGTCCTGGCATCTTCCTAAGCATATTTAATAGACGTCTCAAAATCAACATGTCTAAAAGGGAATTCTTGTTTCAGCTGCCTCCAAATTTGCTCCTCTTCCCATTTTTCCGTAACACCAAATGGTGCAGTCATCACTCAGTTGCTCAAGCCAATAAATCGAGGAATCATCTTTGATTCCTCTTTTCCTCCCAGCCCTTTACTATTCCAATTCATTACCAAGTCCTGTCCCATTTAATTGTAAAATATTCTCTAATCACCATCACCAACCCCCACCAAACACTGACATCTCTTTCTGGAGAGCTCCTTTAGCTTTCTAACTGGAATCCCTCTTGTGGCTTCCATCTTGTCCCCTGTAATCCATAAGCTTCAAAGGAGCCAATGATTATTTTAAAAACTTAAATTTCCTGCTTAAAATCCTTCAGCAGCTTCCTATCACACTTAGAATAAAATCCAAACTACTTTCCATGGTCTCCAAGACCTGCCCATCTCTGTCCTCATGTCAATCTACTCTTCTAGTGCTCAAATCACTGAGGTCACCTGGCCATCCTATATTCCCTCCCCCATGCCAAGCTCTTTCTTGCCTTAGATCCCTCCAATCTTCCTACGGCTGGTTCCTTTCAGGCACTTGGTTCTCAGCTTACATTTTCCTATTTTGTTTTCTCCATAACGCTCACCACCATCTAAAATTATATTAACTATTGACTTTATTATATTCATTTCTTGTCTGCCCATTTAGGATGAAAATTCCTTGAGAGCAAAGACTTTTTTCTGTCTTGTTTGTCATTGTATCCCTAGTTCCAAAACACAGTGCCTGCCACACAGCAGGTACTCAGTACGTATCACAGAATAAAAACACTGTGCCGTGGTGCACGCACACACGACAGAGCTCTGTCCTACAGCGGAGAAGATCCAGGCCTCTGGGAGCTTATGGCAAGAGCCCTGACCTGGTGGGGTGGTGGTGGAGGCTCTCCTGTCTGCAGAGGCCCTCTCCAGACTCCTTCCCCGTTTCCCCACTCGGAGGTCAACAGGGCTCGGCCGGAGTCTGAAATCTGGGTGTCCCCATCCCCACTTGGACCAAACGGAGATGCTCAGACTGAAGAGCGGATGGGGTAGGTAGAGTGGGGCAGACGTAAGAAATAAGAAGTGGTGAGGGTCTAAGGTCCCCTGTCAGCGACCCTGCTGCGACAGGGCAGAGGACCTCCCGGAGCGGGGCGGGGTGGGGCAGCCCCTGCTGGGTGGGTCGGTGGGTGCGGCCCTTGGCTCCGCCCCCTGGCGCCGCGGGCTGTGGAAGCTCAGCGCGGTGATTGTGGCGTGGTGCTGCCGGCCGCCTGACCTGCGGCGCCGCGGCGGCCCGGCTCAGCTCTGGTCTCATGCGGGTCTGGACCCGCACACAGTCCCGATGTGCAGCTGATCCCAGGCTGAGATGGAGCAGGAGGCCGAGGGGCTGAGCCAGTGGCAGGCGGCTCAGCACCGGCTCGAGGAGGTGAGCACGAGCATCAGCCCGGGGGCCGGGGGTGTGGAGGGTGAGGGTGTGGAGGGAAGCAGACAACATCTTGGGCATTAGGAGCCCGAGGGACTGGGTTGGGAAGGGGAGGGATGGGAGATCGAGGACATAAATCATATGTCGTTTATTCAATTAATAGCCAACCGAGCATTAGCTCCTGTGCTGGGCGCTGGGGGTAAAAAGGTTCCAGGTGACTTCCGGTGGAGAGACTTGAGTACTCAGGAAAGAGACGAAGTTAGGAAGTCAGCGGGGAGCGGCCAGAGAGAAGAAATTAAATATTTATTGGAGCCCTACTAAGTGGAAGGCCTTTGCCAGATCTTGAGAATTGCAATGGTGAATTTAGCGTAAGATATTATACCATTTTATTAATAAATAGCCGAACGATTGGAAGTGTACCGATTGCTGTGAAGAAGTACGAGGGCCCCGGGAGCAAACAGCAGAGGTGTTTGATCCGATTTAGGAGGTGGAACACAGCGGAGAGGATTTGGTCTGGGATTGGAGAACTGGCGAAGGGTTTGCAGGTCCTGAGACCGAGATAGTACGCCTCCACCTTGGAGGACGTGCAAGATGGGACTGTGAGACGAAGGCCAAGAGAGCGATGGGAGTGTGGCCCAAGGGGAGGGGAGGCGGGGATGCCGGGCACCATCGAGGTCCTCCAGGGCTTGAGTTGGTTATTCCAAGAGCAGTAGGAAGCCACCGATGAGTTTTAATGTGATCAGTGTTAAAACTGATTTGCATTTTTTAAAGAGTGCCCCGGCAGACGTGGACAGAATTCAAGGCAATAATTAGAAAGCTATTGCGATAATCCAAGCGAGAACTAAAATGGCGGCCTAACTAGAGAAGTGAGAGTGGAGACGGAGAAAACTGAATAGATTCTGGAGAAGTTTTGGAGGCAGACACCACCAGAATTGGTAATTACTTGGATCTAGGTGGTGAGGGAGGCATCCAGGATAAATTAGCAGGTTTCTGGCTTGCACAGTTGGGTGAGAATAGTGGTGACATTTTCTGAGAGAGCAACAGATGAGAAGGAACAGGATTAATAGTTTTTTTTCCCCCTAGGGGTGGGTGGGTAAGGATGATGGTAAATTTTGGACATACTAATCCATTGAAGAGCCTGTGGGCTATCCAAATGGACCGAGCGTTTGGCAGCTGGAAGATTATGGAGAGGTCTGCCCTGGAGCTATTGATTTAAGAATAATTGGGATATAAACAGAAATGGATCCATTAGCATGAGAAAGATTGCCCAGAGAGTAGCATAAGGAAAACCTGCAAAGAAGATGGAGAAAGAGGAGGGCCAGAGAGAAGGGAAGGAGAAGAACCAGGCAAGTGTGGCAGTGTGTTCCTGAAACCAAGGGAAGGAGATACTTAACGAAGAGCCTCAGAAGCTCCTGAGAGGTCGAGCAAGGAGTCTGACAAGTGTTTGGATTTGGTGACATGGAGGTCATCGGTGACCTTTATGAAAGTTGTTTCCGTGGAGTGATGGGGGCCAGGGTGAGTTTGGGGGAATAATAAGGTGAGGTAGTGGTGAAGGTGTGTTTAGACATCTCCAAAGAAGTTTGCCTGTGAAGGATCAGGAAAATAAAAGAGGACCGTTACTGAGAGGGAGAGAAAAGGGGCTGAGCACTCCAGAAATACCCATCCAATAGACAGTTCTTTGGGGCCTGTATGTGCTTACAATTATGCCAGTTGCTTAGCGTATAGTGGTGAGTAAAACAGATAGGATCTCCCCAATGCTTTTAGGCTTAAAAAGATTAATGATACTTTCTTAACATCATCTTAGATATAATTCTTATTCACATTCTCCTAGTTGTCCCTAAAATGGCCTTTACAGCTGATATGTCCAAATCAGGATCCAATTTAAGGCCACACACTGCATCTGGTTATTATGTCTCTTGAATCTCTTTGAAATTAGAATAGTTTTCTTTTTTCCTGTCTGCCTTTCCATTTTTCATAATCCTAACTTTTGTCTTGCAAGGTATTCCTTTTCCGGATTTGTCAGATTGCTTTCTCATGGTATAATTTAGCTTGATCTTCTTTCTCTTGTATCACCTCTAAATTGGAGTTAGATCTTAAGGCTTAACTGAATTCCAGATTTTTGGTAAGAATGTCTCGTATAAACGTAGGCTTCATCTTGCATTACATTAGGGGACACATCTGGCTCCTCGTGTTTGGTGACACTAGGCTTGGCCCTTGAATTAAGGTAGTGAAAAGCCTGATGGATCTCTCTATTCAAACTTCTCTTTTAGTCTTGTGGTCAGAAGGTAATCTGTAAGGTTCCCTTGGAAGCCTCCCAATGTCCAGTTCCCCACCAATCACTCATCTACTGGTTTCAACCAAATATTAATTTTTCCTCAACCAAAAGTTTCATTAGGGGTTGTAAAATAATGATTTTCCAATTTCACCATTTCTTCTGCGTTTATTAGTTTGTATTCTTCCATAAAGTAATATTTTTCTTAAACAGCTGGAATCACTTGGGTGATTTTGAAATAATAGTTTCCTACTGGAAAGACAGAATAAATGCTTAATTCTTTCACTTCAGTTAGCAATATTCAAAGCGGGGATAGCTGACCTTTTGTCACTTTGGCTCATGAATTTTCATAAATTCAATCTATTAAGATCAACAATCATTATTCTTTTTGATTCTCAAATTGTTACAAATTTGCCCAGTGGGAATCCCTTCCCTGTCCTTTTTTAACATTAAAAAAATTGTGGTACAATCTACATAACATAAAACTGTCATTATAACCATGTTTAAGTGTATACTTGAGTGGCATTAAGCACATTTACGTTACTGTGCAACCATCACCACCATCCATCTCCAGAACTGTTTTCATCTTCCCAAACTGAAACTGCTAAACCATTAAACAGTAACTTCCTAATCCCACCCCCTTCAGTCCCTGGCAACCACCATTCTACTTGCTATCTCTTCGAATTTGACTTCCTTAAGTATCCTATGTAAATGGAATCATACATTACGTGTCCTTTTGTGACTTGCTTGTTTTACTTAACATAATGTCTTCAAAGTTCATTTATATTGAAGCACGTGTCAGAATTTCCTTCCATTTTAAGGCTGAATAATATTCTATTGTATATATATACCACATTTTGTTTATCCATTCATCTGTTGATGGACACGAGGATTGTTTCCACATTTTGGCTGTTGTGAATAATGCTGCTCTGAACATGGGAGTACAAACATCTATTCCAGTCCCTGCTGTCAGTGCTTATAGGTATATACCCAGAAGTGGAATTGCTAGATCATATGGAAGTTCTATTTTTAATTTGTTGAGGAACTGCCATACTGTTTTCCATGGCTGCCCATGCTACATTTCCACCAGCAGTGCCCAAGGATTCCAGTTTCTCCACCTCTTACCAATGCTGTTGTTTTGATAATAGTCATTTTAATGGATATAAAGTGGTATCTCATTGTGGTTTTGATGTACATTTCCCTAATGATTAGTGATGTTGAGCATCTTTTCATGGACTTATTGGCCATTTGTATGTCTTTGGAGAAATGTCTATTCAAGTCCTTTGCCCATTTTGAATTGGGTTTTTCATTAAGTTTTAGGAGTTCTCTATATATTCTGGATATTAGTCCCTTATCAGATATGTGGTTTGCAAATGTTTTCTCCCACTCTGTGGATTGCCTTTATACTGTTGATAGTGTCTTTTGATGCACTAAATTTTTAATTTTGATGAAATCCAATTTTGTGTAATTTTTCTTTTGTTGCCTGTGCCTTTGGTGTCATATCCAAGAAGTCATTGCCAGATCCAATGTCATGAAGCTTCCTGCTTATGTTTTCTTTTAAGAGTTTTATAGTTTTAGCTCTTACGTTTAGGTCTTTGATCCATTTTGAGTTAATTTCTGTATGTGGTGTTAAGTAAGGGTCCAACTTCATTCTTTTGCATGTGGATGTCCAGTTGTTGAAAAGACTGTCCTTTCTGCCTTGAATGGTCTTGGCACCCTTGGTGAAAATCATTTCACCAAATAAGTGGGTTTATTTCTAGGATCTATTTCTTTCTGTTGATCTATAGATCTATCCTTAATGCCAATACCATACTGTTTTGATTACTGTAGGTTTGTAGTAAGTTTTGAATCAGAAAGTGTGAATTTTCCAATTTTGTTTTTGTTTTTCAAGATTGATTTTGGCAATTTGGGGTCTCTTGAGATTCCATATGAATTTTAGAGTGGATTTTTCTATTTTTGCAAAAAGGGATTTTTTGCTTTAGATTGCTTTGGGTAACATTGACGTCATAACTATTAAGTTCTCCAATCCATGAACATAAGATGTCTTTACATTTATTTATGTCTTTAATTCCTCTCAGCAGTGTTTTGTAGTTTTTAGTGATTAAGTTAACCTCTTTGGCTATTTCTAAGTATTTAATTCTTTTGGATACTATTGTAAATTGACTTGTTTTCCTAATTTCCTTTTCGGATTGTTTGTTGTCAGTGTATAGAAACAACTGATTTTTGTGTGTTGAATTTGTATCCTGCCTCTTTGCTGAATTTGTTTATTCCTTCTAACAGGTTTGTGTGTGTATGTGTGTGTGTGTAATATTTAGGATTTTCTACATATAAGATTATATCATCTGGGAACAGGGATAGTTTTACTTCTTTTCCAATGTGGATGCCTATTTCTTTTTCTTGCCTAATTGCTCTGACTAAAAGTTCCAATACAATGTTGAATAGAAGTGGTGAAAGTGGGTATTCTTGTCTTGTTCCTGATCTTAGAGGAAAAGCCTTCACTCTTGCACCATTGAGTGTGATGTTAGCAGTGGATTTTTCATAAATGCCTTTTATCATATTGGAAGTTTCTTTCTATTCTTAGTTTTTTGAGTGTTTTTTTTTTTTTTGATCATGAAAGGGTGTTGGATTGTTTCAAATGCTTTTTCTGCATCAAGTTGAGATGATGTGTTTTTTCCGTTATTTTACTTATGTAGTATATTGCACCAATTGATTTTCGTACATTGAATGACCCTTGCATTCCTGGGATAAGTTCTACTTGGTTATGTTGTATAATTGGCTTAATGTGCTGATGGATTTGGTTTGCTAGTTTTTTGTTGAAGATTTTCACATCTATATTCAAAAAAGGTGGTGGTCTTTTTTTTTTTCTTTGTGAGGAAGATCAATCCTCCTCCTTTTTTTTTTTTTCCCTTTGTCTCCCCAAAGCCCCAGTATATAGTTGTATGTCATAGTTGTACATCCTTCTAGTTGCTGTATGTGGGACGCTGCCTCAGCGTGGCAGGACAAGTGGTGTGTCAGTGTGCGCCCGGGATCGGAACCCTGGGCTGCCCATAGTGGAGCGTGCGCACCCAACTGCTAAGCCATGGGGCCAGCCCCAGTGGTGGTCTATTCTTTTCTTTGCCTGTGATGTTTTTGTCAGGCTTCGGTATCAGGGCAATGCTGGGCTCACATAAGGAGTTAGGAAGTATTCTCTCTTCAATTTTTGGGAAGAATTTGGAGAAGCATTGGTATTCTTTAAATGTTTAGTAGAACTCACCATGAAGCTATCAAGTTCAGGGCCTTTCTTTGTCCTGGAGGCTTTTGATTATTGATTCAGTCTTCTTACTAGTTATGGGTCTATTCAGACTTTTTATTTCTTTGTGATTCGGTGTTGATAGGTTTTGTCTTTCTAGGAATTTATCCACTTCATTTAGGTTATCCAATTTGTTGGCATGCAATTGTTCATAGTACTCTCTTATAATCCTTTTAATTTCTGTAGAGTCAGCAGTAATGTCCTCACTTTCATTTCTGACATTAGTAGTTTGAATCTTCTCTTTTTTTCTTGGTCAACCTAGCTAAAGATTTGGCAATTTCGTTAATCTTTCCAAAGAACCAACTTTTGCTTTCATTGATATTTCTCTATTATTTCCTTCCTTCTGCTAGCTTTGGCGTTAGTTTGTTCTTCCTCTACAAATTCCTTAAGGTGTACAGCTATGTTGTTGATTTGAGATCTTTTTTTTATTGTAAACATTTACAGCTGTAAATTCCTTCTTAGCACTGTTTTGCTGTACCTCTTAAGTTTTTCGCGTGTGTGTGAGGAAGATTGGCTCTGAGCTAACATCCATTGCCAATCCTCCTCTTTTTGCTGAGGAAGATTAGCCCTGAGCTAACATCTGTGCCCATCTTCCTCTATTTTTTGTATATGGGATGCCGCCACACACGGCTTGATGAGCGGTGCATAGGTCGTGTCCGGGATTCGAACCTGCAAACCCTGGGCCGCTGAAGCAAACTTAACCACTATGCCACCGGGTCAGCTCCAAGTTTTTTTATGTGTGGTGCTTTTGTTTTCATTCATCTCTTAAGTATTTTCTAATTTCCTGTGATTTCTTTTTTGACCTATTGGTTGTTTAAGAGTATATTGTTTAATTCCACAGATTTGGGAATTTTCCAGTATTCTTGCCATTATTATTTTCTAACTATCTTTTTAAATCTATTGAGACTTAATTTGTGACCTAACGTATGATCTATCCTGGAGAATGTACCATGGGCACTTAAGAAGAATGTGTATTCTGTTGTTGTTGGGTAGAGTGTTCTGTATATTTCTATTAGATTTAGTTGGTTTATTGTGTTATTCCAGTCCTCTACTTCCTTACTTATCTTCTGTCTGGTTGTTCTGTCCATTACTTAGTGTGAAGTGTTGACATCTCCAAGTATTGTTGTAGAACTGTCTGTTTCTCCCTTTAAGTCCGTCTGTTTTTGCTTCATATATTTTGAGGGTCTGTTATTAAGTACATATATGTTTATAATTATTTTATTTTCTTGCTATATTGAACCATTTATTAATATACAATGTCCTTTGTCTCTTGTAACCTTTTTTGATTTAAAGTCTATGTCTGATGTTAATATAGCCACTCCCACTCTCTTGTTTACTATTTCCATGGAATATCTTTTCCCATATTTTCAACCTATTTGTGTCTTCAGATCTGAAGTGAGTCTCTTGTAGGCAACATATAATTGGATCATGTTACTTTTAATCCATTCTGCCAATCTCTGTCTTTTGACTGGAGAGTTTAAATCATTTACATTTAGAGTAACTGCTAATAAGGAGGGCCTTACTTTTGTCATTGTGCTATTTATCTATATGCTTTTTACCTCTTTTTGTCCCTCATTTCCTACATTATGTCTTTTGTATTTAGTTGATTTTTTATACTGAAACTTTAATTTCCTTTTCATTTCCTTTTGTATGTATTCTGTAGCTGTTTTCTTTGTATTTATGATGGGGATTACATTCAACATCCAAAAGTGATGACACTCTAATTTGAATTTATACCAGCTTAACTTCAGTAGCATACAAAAACTGCCCCATCCAGTTCTATTCCCCACCCCATTTCAGTTACTGATGTCACAAAATTACATCTTTATGCATTGTGTATCCAAAATGTGAACTAATAATTTTTTTATGGATTAGTGTCTGAGAAAAAACTCTCTGACACCAGATGTGTGGTTTTCTACACCAAGCAACTCTGACACTAACTGCCTGGAGTTAGTGTCCAGTCCCATAAGACTACTTTCCTGTCCCCACCCGCCACCACCATTTCAGACACCAGTCGCAAGTCCAAGTTGTTACCTGACTGATTGGCTATAAATCATGGTTCTGGGCCGGCCCGGTGGCTTAGTGGTTAAGTGTGCGCACTCCGCTACTGGCGGCCCGGGTTCGGATCCTGGGCGCACACCTACGCTCCACTTCTCCGGCCTTGCTGAGGCCGCGTCCCACATACAGCAACTAGAAGGATGTGCAACTATGACATACAACTATCTACTGGGGCTTTGGGTAAGAAAAAAAGGAGGAGGATTGGCAATAGATGTTAGCTGAGAGCCGATCTTCCTCAGCAAAAAGAGGAGGATTAGCACCGGTGTTAGCTCAGGGCTGATCTCCCTCACAAAAAAAAAAAAAAAAAAAACAAAATCATGGTTCCTACAACCCCCGCCTTGGGTTCTATAATTTGCTAGAGCAGCTCACAGAACCCAGGAAAACAGTTCACCCACTACTGCTGATTTATTACAAAGGACATTTTAAAGGATACAAATGAACAGCCAGAGAAACAGATACATAGAATGAGGTATGGGGAAGAGGGAAGTACGGGGAAGGGGCCCAGAGCTTTCATGCCCTCTCCAGGAGCACTGCCTTCCAGCACCTCCATGTGTTCAATAACCCAGAAGCTCTCTGAACTCTGCACTTTAGGGATTTTTATGGAGGCTTTATCATGTAGGCAAGATCAATTATTAACTCATTTTCCAGCCCTCCTCCCCTCTCTGGAGGATGAGGGATGTGGCTGAAAGTTCCAAGCTTCTAATCATGGCTCAGTCTTTCTGGTGACCAGCCACCATTCAGGAGCCCACCAAGATTCACCTTGTTAGAACAAAAGATACTCTGTCACCCAGGAAGTTCCAAGGGATTTAGGGGCTCTGTGTCAGGAACCTGGGAAAAGACCAATATATAGATTTCTTGTTTCACAGTTAGTCTCTTAAATCATGTAGAAAACAAAAAGTGAAGTTACAAATCAAATTACAGTAAGACTAGCTTTTAAAATTGTCCAAATATTTACCTTTACCAGAAATCTTTATTTCTTCATATGGCTTCAAGTTACTGTCTTGTTCTTTCATTTCCATTTGTAGGACCCCATTAGCATTTCTTGCAGGGCACAGCTAATGGGAATAAACTCCTCAGCTTTTTTTTTTTTTTTTTTGAGGAAGATCAGCCCTGAGCTAACATCCATGCCAATCCTCCTCTTTTTGCTGAGGAAGACTGGCCCTGGGCTAACATCTGTGCCCATCTTCCTCCACTTTATATGGGATGCCGCCACAGCATGGCCTGACAAGTGGTGTATCAGTGCATGCCCGGGATCCGAACCCCGGGCCACCAGCAGCGGAGCACGCACTTAACCGCTACGCCACGGGGCTGGCCCTAAACTCCTCAGCTTTTATCTGGGAATGTCTTAATTTCTCCTACATTTTTTTTTTCTTGTGAGGAAGATCAGCCCTCAGATAACATCCATGCCAATCCTCCTCTTTTTGCTGAGGAAGACTGGCCCTGGGCTAACATCCGTGCCCATCTTCCTCCACTTTATATGGGACACGGCCACAGTATGGCTTGACAAGCGGTGCATCAGTGTGCGCCAAGGATCCGAACCTGCGAACCCTGGGCCGCTGAAGCAGAGCGTGCACACTTAACTGCTTGCGCCACTGGGCTGGCCCCTCTCCCACATTTTTGAAGGAGAGTTTTGCCCCATATAAGATTCTTGGTTATCAGTTTTTTTTTTTCTTTAAGCATTATGAATATATCAACCCACTGCCTTTGGCATCCAAGGTTTCTGATGAGAAATTTGCAGATAATCTTATTTTGGATCACTTATATGTGATGAGTTGCTTCTCGCTGCTCTCAAGATTCTCTCTTTGCTTTTGGACAGTTTGATTATAATGTTTCTTGTGTGGGTTTCTTTGAGTTTATCCTACTTGAAGTTCATTAAGCTTCTCGTATGTCTATATTTACCTCTTTTATCAAATTTTGGGCATTTTCAGCCATTATTTCTTCAAGTAATCACTCTGCTCCTTTCTCTCTCTTCTTGTACTCCCACAATGCATATGTTGGTCAGCTTGATGGTGTCTTACAGGTCCTTTAGGCTCTGTTCAATTTTCTTTTATCTTTTTTCCTTCTGTTTATCAACTCGATAATTTTAATTCTGCTATCTTCAGATTAGCTGATTTGTTCTTCTGCCAGGTCAAATCTACTTTTGAATCCCTCCAATCAGTTTTTAATTTCACTTTTCAGCTCTAGAATTTCTTTTTGGTTTCTCTTTAGGTTTTCCATCTCTTTAATGAAATTTCCATTTTGTTCATACATCATTTTCATGACTTTGCCCACATCTTTTAGCTCTTTGAGGGTCTTTAAGACAGTTTTAAATTCTTAGTGTTGGGCCGGCGCCATGGCTTAGTGGTTAAGTGCGTAGGCTCTGCTGCTGGCGGCCGGGGCCCGGATCCCGGGCGCGCACCGACGCACCACTTCTCTGGCCATGCTGAGGCCATGTCCCACATACAGCAACTAGAAGGATGTGCAGCTGTGACATACAACTATCTGCTGGGGCTTGGGGGGGAAAAATAAATAAATAAAATCTTAAAAAAAACAAAAATAAATAAATTCTTTGTGTAGTAAGTCCACCATCGGGTCTTTCTCATGGATGTTTTCTGTTGACTTTTTTCCCCTTGAATAGGTCATATTTTCCTGTGTCTTTTTATGCCTTGTGATTTTATTTTTGTTGAAAACTGGACATTTGACTCTTATAATGCAAAAACTCTGGAAATCAGATTCTCCTTCCTTCCTCAGGATTTGCTGTTTTCATTTTTTGTTTGTTGATAGTTTTTTTTGATTGTTGTGTGTTGTGTTTGTGCCAGGATCAGCCTGAGGTGTAGACTTAAGATCTTCTCAGATCTTTTCTGAGCCTGCATCTTTTCTTGGGTATGTGTGGTGACTTGCTAAATTCCCCGGTATGTGTGCTTGTTTCTGAATATCCCAATCCTTGAAAGTCTGGCTCCCAAAGGGGGAAAAAGGGGAAAAATGGAGGGGGAAAGAAACAGGTGCCAGCCCTTTAAATATGCTGAGAGTTTTGTCAGTTGGAGGAGGAAAGTTTTGTGACAATGGCAGTAGGAGTTGCAGCAATGGCTCCCCACCTCTGTGTCTGCACACATGATCAGAAGTAGCAATCAGTGATCAGAACACAGATCCCCAATATTTGAAGCACAAGATTTTTATGGCCCACTCTGGCTCCTGCAAGCTGAGTGCAAGCTGCTCCAGGAACATGTCCATAGTTGCCTACCATGGGACCAGGGGTGTTTTTGGGTAGCCAGGAGCTAAGAGCTGAAATTAACTGCAATTTACCTTCCAAGTCTTCCCCTGGAAGTTGCAAGCCTTTAATAGACTCCATTGTTCCAAAATAGCTACATCAGACAAATTCTTCAGGTGTAATTGTTATCTTGGTGGGGACGTAGATTGCTGGTGCCTCCTACTCTGTCATCTTCCATGGCATCACTTCCTGTGTCCTTTTAACACAGTCCTAATCATCTTTGACAGTTTCCTTATTTTCTGGCACAGTAAGATGTACCCGGCTTACTTATTCCTTCCTTGTTCTAGACTTGGAGTCTGGAGATTCTCCAAGGATGACTCTTCCTTTTAGTAAGGAATGGAATTGCAGACCAAAATCTGAACATAAGAGTTTTGTGAGTTTATTTCTATAGACTATCTCCTATTTAAATTTAGCATCATTTTTACTTCTTTGATTTTTTGTGTGTGTATGAGGAAGACTGGCACTGAGCTAACATCCATTGCCAATTCTCCTCTTTTTGCTGAGGAAGACTAGCCCTGAGCTAACATCTGTGCCTGTCTTCCTCTAATTTGTATGTGGGATGCTGCCACAGTGTGGCTCGATGAGCAGTGCTAGGTCCACACCTGGGATCTGAATCTGCGAATCCTGGGCCGCCGAAGCAGAGTGCACAAACTTAACCACTACGCCACCAGGCTGGCCCCTACTTCTCTGATTTTTATAATAGAATTTTTCACTTATACTTAAAATCCTGATTTCTCACAATATTATTTTAAAACCATTTTACTGTGAAAAAATTACACTCAAACAGAAAAGTGAATACAAGTGTACAGCTTAATGAATCATTACAAAGTAAACACCTGTGTAACATTGCCAACACCACAGAAGCCTCCCCGGTGCCTTTTATCATTGCCCCCTCGTTCCCCTCTGATATAACTCACAGCCTTTTGTCTGGATGTAACTTGAGTTCCTCTATTTCTGCTCTATGATGTTCCTATAATTGGTGTAAAAGCTGCAATTACTTTTTTCTTTATTTGTGTTTGAATGTTGCTAATTTTTCCTTGATCTGTGGCAACATTTTTCTGGTGAATTTTCTTTTTCTTTTGGCAAATTACAATCTTCAGTTTCTGTTTTGATGTGTTAGTATTGTTTATGCATACTGTATTTTTAACTTATGTTTTGGTGTTCATATTTGAATGGATTGGTCTTTTCTGGACTGTCTCAATGGAGAATTGGATGGGGGACGATGGGGTAGCTTTCCCAGTTTCTCAGCTCAAGAGCTCTCTCTCTATTGCTACAATAATGGACATCTTAAAAAAATATTCTATTTGGATTCTTCTTGGATACTATCCTGTTTCAAGAGCTTCTACTACCAACCCCTTCTTTCCTTCCCTTCATACCAGTCATGGAGGGATACTGCTCCTGACTTCCAAGACAATCCTCCACCCTTTTTTAAAGTGCTTTTTATAGTCTGCCTCTTTTCCTTATCTCCCCCAATGTTTGATCTCAGACCTCCACACAGCAGTTCTCATTCAGGTGAGACCCTCTTCTGTAGGTAAATATTTGCAGATGGTTTCTAAGTCTTGCTAAAGCCAGGACCCCTCTGAGGCCTCCATTCTTCCCACTTTTGTGGCTTTCGGCATCCATCCTGCTGGTTTGGGATGTTCTTTCACCCTTACGCTTACATATAACCTGGAGTTTTGAGGGTTTTCTCAGAGTTTTGCTGAAGGTGTAGGTTGTGGGATATTTTATTTACTCTCTTTGTTGCTTTTTATGAAATAAAAAACAAAAACATGCCAAAGAGGAAAAATGACGTGAGTCAGATCTAGGCTTGCACCTTGCTCCCTGCATCTTAGAAAGCCCGAGCTGGAGAATGGCCTGGAGGCAGGATAGTTCGGGCAAGAGATGATGTAGGCCAAGCTTAGGGTGGGATTTGCAGATGGGGAGGAGGGGCATGTGGGACTGGAATTTGGGCTAGGGTGAATTTCACCTGACTCTCTCTTTCCAAGGATACTGAGAAGTTAATGTCCATCTTGGACGTGTCTCCGTCTCCGGGAAGCAGTGGAATGCACACCTCTTGGAACGATGGCCCACCGGTCATTCAACATGTCCCGCAGTGCACAGAGCTGGGGAGGATCCCCTTGGTCTTTGCTGAGGCACCCAGGCAGAATGAGAGTGAAATGGGGCTGCAGTTTAGTATGTCGCTGCCTGAGCATGGTGTGAGCTACTGCCCCCAAGTGACTCTCACTCCTTCCCAGATGACTTACTGTCAGGCAATGTCTCCCTCCCAACCAAGAATGATGACTTTCAAGGGACTCCAGACAATGCCTTTAGGAGAGCCCAGTATTCCAGGGGTGGCCAGGACCTTTGAGGGGAATCTAAGGATGTCCCCCAATGGGCCAGTCTCAGCTCCCAGTGGAACCTCAATGATGTCCCACATCACGGCATCAACAATGCCTTATTCTGGCCCCCCAACAGTACCTTCTAACAGAGACTCCTTAACACCTAAAATGTTATTGTCCCCAACCATGCCTTCCACTGAGGCCCAAGCAGCGCTTCCCTCTTTGGCTCAGATGTTACCCCCTAGAGATCCCCACGACCTTGGAATTCCCCCAACTGGCTCCCCAACATTGCTGGCTTTCAAATGCCAGGACTCTCTTGTGAGCCAGCCAGCCTCCCAGGAAGACCTCTTCCTACCCAAGCAGCCCTTTCCTGCTCCACAGAGAGCAGAGCAGAATTTCAGACCCCAGGAAAGGGCTCCCAGGAGGAGATCCCCGGTTTCAAGGCCTTACCACTGTCAGTATGAGAACTGTGGAAAAGCATATACTAAGCGCTCCCACCTCGTGAGTCACCAGCGCAAACACACAGGTGAATGAGGTGTCAGACAGGTGGGGTGGGGTGGAGAAGTCTCTGGGCTTTAGATTTGTGCTGGACCACTGGTTTATAATGGTTCATCATCCTTCAAGCTTCGGGTCAAGCTATACTGGTCCCACCAACTTGCTTTCCCACAGTCCAGTATGACTGTGTCAAGATGTTGTGGCAGGGGGCACCGCTGATTGTGTTGCCTCCTTACTGCTTGCCTAAGTTTTTCCTTTTGATTCCTCACCCTTGACTGCTCTGCCTCATAGAGTCAGACCCCTTCATTCCTGGCCCATTCCTCTACCTAATTCCTTCTCTGCCTTGTCTCTCCCCCCAGGTGAGAGGCCCTATAAATGCATGTGGGAAGGCTGTACATGGTCTTTCTTTCGTTCTGATGAGCTTGGACGACATACGCGGATACACACCAGATATCGACCATATAGATGTGATCAGTGCGGCCGACAATTCATGAGATCTGACCATCTCAGGCAACACCACAGGACTCATCTGCAGATGCTAGGATCCACAGACCCACAGGACAACAATGGACAGATGGCTGGTCCTCCTGCTCCTGGTCTTTAGGTCATTCTCCTCTTCCTCTCATTTTGGCATCTCCACCCAGATCCTGCCTGCCTCTGACCCTTTGGTAGGTATAGGCTTAGATGAAGACAGAGATTATGAGGCAGTGTTGAAGCCCACATGAGCTCTGGACCCAGTCAGGGACTCTTCAAAAACTGTCTTCTGCCGAGTTAGCCACGTGGGAAGATGAAGCAAAGTGGAGATTGGGAGCTTTATTAAAAAGCTCTTTATCTTATGTCACTCCCCAGCTTGAAACCCTGTAGTGACTCTCCTTTGTCTGCTACATAAAATCCAAGTGCCTCGTCTTGGTCGTCCACAATTTCCAGAGCCAGACTAGGTTCAAATTCTGAATTTACCACTTAGTAACCTGGTGACCTTGGGAAAGGTCTGAACACTGCCATGCTTCCTCTTCCGGTAAATGAGAAGAACGATATTGGACTGTTTAGGACACATCTCATGTACCAAATCAGATTCTCTCTGGCACTTACCAGCCACAGGCCCAGAGTTTCTGTCTCTTCCCACCACTTCCAGACTTGGATGGAATGCCTCACCACAGGGCATGGGATCTGGGATCTCAAGTAGCCACTAGCAACCCAGAAGTGTGGGGGAGTCACTGCTCTTAGGGTAAGATTTGACCAATGGAGATGGGAGAGAGCCAGGCAGATAGAGTCCTTCTTCTTCCCTCCCTTCCGTGAATTGCTGCAAGGCACCATTTCTCCAAACAGTACAGCCAATGGGGAGATCTCCCAAGTAGCCAGGGGACACACCTGCTATGCCTCTTGGAGGCTTGTCATGGATCAGGACCCAACCTACTGTCACCCTGCATTACCCCCAGTTCTTCCCTGCCTCACTTCCTTCTTCTCACTCTCAGTGCCCTGGGTCTGCACCACCCAAATAAAACATTGGTACTTTGTTCTCGTTTTAGGCTCTGTTTTTGGCAGAGAAGGATGAACCCCACTGTAACTTCCCCTGCTCCCTGCCACCAAGTCCAGGTACCTGGACTTCCACATACGAGGTATTAAAGGCCCTGTCCTGCCCTGCTTCTCTGGGGGTGAGGGCATAATGACTATCCTGGCAGTCAGCCAGGAAGTTCAGAACCTCTTTCTGGACTTCTCAGCCAGCCATTTTACTGACCAGCAACTAATCAAAAGGAACTTGCCGAAGCTCTCAAGTGGCAGAGCTGGAATCCCAAACAGCCTCTGTGTACTCCTGATATGATGCCTTTTACAGGTGTTGTCTGCACCCAGTCCAGTGCCAAGCACTGCCAAGTGATGGCCACAGAGAGATGAATCAGGTCTCGCTCCTGTGGTCAAGGGGCCACCTTGGTCTAGGGACTGAGGAGTCCACATAGGTGCAGTGGCCGTGGGGAGGAAGTGCTCCTAGTGGGGAGGTCAGAAAGGCTTTCTGGGGGAGGTGACCTTTGAGTAAGCGAGTGTATGTAACATCTAGTAATCCCTTAAATGTGGAGGTAAACTGAGCAGGTGAATAAAGAGGAAAGAGAATTCCAAGCAGAGAGAATGCTGGACCGAGCAAGTGCTCAGAGTCAACCTGGAAGCTTCCATTCATTCGACGAGTGTTTTTTGATCCCACAATACAAAGAACACCACAGCCATGGGGACTTCAGGGGGCACAGAGACAAGGAAGGGATGTGTCAGAGAAGAAAGACTGGTCAAGGAGGCACCTGAGTCAGAGCTGAGAGCTCATGGGGGTTAGCTGGACCTCCTTTTCCCTCTCATTTCCTGGACGTCTACCCTTGGTCATGCCCTGTGCTGGACACAGGATTCAGAGCGTGACGGTGCCTTGCTGCAGGGCAGAGAGATCACGGACAGAAATTCTGAAGGTACTCAGTGCTGCTAAGGACAGGAGCCGAACCTCTGTGCACTGAAACTTATTCTGGGCATCCGGGGAAGTCCCACAGACTTGGCTGTGCCTGCCCCTGCCCCTCCCACCTCCACCCTGACTCCGGCCTGCACAGCCACCTCGGCCTATTCCCCTAGTGGCCCCAGCATACCTGGGCTGGGCATCCAGGTGCCTTCTACCCAAACTCCGAGCAAGGAGAGTGGACTTGATGAACAAAATAAGGCCAGGGGGTGCTCGTTTGTGACCCAATTACTGGCCTCAGAGACTGAGGTGTTGAGTACCCAAAATCTCTTTCATTCCCACCTAGGGCACTAGGTCCCTTCTGTGGAGCAGGACGTCTCAGGCTCAGTGGGCCAGGGTGGTCTCTGCCTTCCCCATTCCCCAAACCCCCTCCCTACCTGGCTCACATGCAGCCAGGCAGGTAGGGTCAGCAGGCCCGATTGCTTTATTGTTGGAATGCAAGAGAGATCTGTTGGTGCCCCATCACTTTCACTGAGGAATGGAAGAGGGAGGAGCCAGAGAGGGCAGGGATGTGCTATGTACGTTGCAATGGTGGGCAAAACAGGTCTCTGCCCTCGTGGAGGTCAAAATCTCGTGGAAGAGGGATGATAGAAATGTACAGAGTGCTGTGAGGACAAATATCAGAGACTTGCTGCAATTGACCAAGGGAGTTAGGAAGGCATTTCTTGGGAACTGTGGTTTGAGCTCAGAGATTAGGACTAACCAGGAGTTAGGCAGATAAAAGAGGTGAGGGGGTGATTGGAGAAGAAATCAATCTATCCTTTATCCAGCGATTACCTGATGGCAGGCCACTAAGTCTTTCCCGGTATTATCTTATGCAACACAAGGCAAGATGGGAGGTGGGTAAGACATCCCAGGCTCTCAAGTAAGACTAATAGATTTATCCTGTTGCTGCCTTTCCTGGCTGTGTGGCTCTTGAGCAATTCACATCTCTTTGCTTCAGATAGCTAGTGGGGCAAGACTGATAGATTCACGCTGAAGAGAGAGAGTTAGTCACACTTAAAAATGGTTTCTTTGACTGGCTTAGGGTAGAGGGAGGGGTTTCGATGCTCCAGGTGAGAGTGGAAGGTGGCTTCGAGCAGGGTGCAGCTGTGGAGATGGAGAGTAGTAGAAGGACTTAGGAGAGAGAATTAACCCTGGTGATAATTAATTGGATTTGGTTGGTGAGGGGGTGGTCAAGGATGACTCTCAGGTTTATAGTTTGTTATAAGTAACACAGAAGGAGAACGAACATGTTCATTAATTTATTTTTCTATTTTTTATTGTAATACCTATTATATGTGCAAAAAATATTTTGTCTGTATGCTATTTAAAGAATACTTAAAAAAACACTTATTTACCCTTTATGCCACTTAAGAAAAAGAACATACGAATACATTTGAAGCCTTTGAGTTCCCCTCTCTGATCACATCCGCCCTCCTCCTCACAGAGGTAGCCACTATCCTGAATTTTGGTTGATTCTGCCTGTGCCTCTGTTGTTTTTACCATATATGTATCTATTCTTAGACAATATAGTGATTCGTTTTATGTGGTTTTGAACTTAATTCTGTTTGGGGTTCATTGAGCTTCTTCCATCCAAAGGTTTATAGTCAATAAAATTTGGAAAAATTTGACCATTTTCTTGTCAATTTTTTGTCCCTCCCTGTCTCCTCTGACACATACTCTGCCCGTATAATAGATCAGTTGATATTGTCCCACAGGTCACTGATGCTCTGTCCATTTTTTTCAGTCTTTTTTTCTTTCTCTGCTTCATATTAGATGTCTTCAAGCTAACTGATCTTTTCTTCTGAAGTGTATAATCTGCTGTCAGTTCCAACTAGAATGTTTTACTGAATTTTTCAACTTTAGAAATTATGTCTGGATCTTTTTTTTGGCTCAGGAAGATTTGCCTTGAGCTAATATCTGTTGCCAATCTTCCTCTATTTTGTATGTGGGTTGCCGCCACAGCATGGTCACTGGTGAGTGGTGTAGGTCTGTACCCGGGAACCAAACCCAGGCTGCCAAAGGGGAGCACACTGAACTTAACCACTAGGCCATCAGGCAGGCCCAGGATCCTTTTTTGTATCTTCCGTTTCTCTCGTTATCATGCTTATGTTTCCCTTACCTTCTGAACGTATGAAGCATGGTTATAAAAGCAGTTTTAATGTCCTCAGGTGCCAATTCCATCACGTTTGTTCCATCTGAGTCTGTGTCAGTTGATTGGCTTTTCTCCTGGTAATTGTCCTTGCTTTCCTCCTTTGAGGCTGCTAGTTTTTACTGGATGCCAAACAACTGTGAATTTACCTGGTTGGTGGCTGGGTTTTGTTTTATTCCTGTAAATAGTGCTGGCTTTTATTTCTGGTGTGCATTTTACTTTCTTAGAATTAGTTGGATCCCTTGGAGGCCTACTTTTTTTTTTTCTTAGGGAACTTTTATTTATGTGGGGCTTACTTTTAAGCTTTTTTAGGACAAGCCCAGAGCTGCCTTTTTTTTTTTTTTCTGGGGCTAATTTAGCCCCACTACCAAGGCAATATCTTGAGGATTCTGCCTGATCTCTGTATTATGCCTTTGCATTCTGGCTATCGGAAACAAACTATTTCCAGCCCTGTGTGAGCTCCAAGAACTGTTCTGCCTATGTCTTTTCAATGATCTTTTTTCTACTCTTGAGTAATTTCTTCTCATGCTTGGTCAGTACTCGGTCAAAGACTTAAAGGGACACCTCTCCAGATCTTGAGCACTCTCTCTGCAAAACTCTATTCTCTCGAGTACTCCGCCTCATAAATTCTAGCTACCTTCGCTTTCCCGAACTTCAGTCTGTCTCCTCAACTCAGTGAGACTTTTACCGTCTGTTTTGGTTTCCATCCCTCATCTCAGGGGTCACAGTCCTGTTCTGCCTACTGTCCACTGCTGAAATCCACTGCTTCATATATTTTGTCTGGTTCTCTAGTTGTTTAAGGTGGGAAGGTAAATCCAGTGTCTGTCACTCCATCTTTATTTAATTTATTTATTTATTTATTGGTGAGGAGGATCAGCCCTGAGCTAACATCTGCCAATCCTCCTCTTTTTGCTGAGGAAGACTGGCCCTGGGCTAACATCCATGGCCATCTTCCTCCACTTTATATGGGATGCCGCCACAGCATGGCTTGCCAAGCGGTGCGTCGGTGTGCACCCGGGATCCAAACTGGTGAACCCTGGGCCGCCGCAGCAGAGCACGTGCACTTAACTGCTTGCGCCAGCAGGCCGGCCCCATGTCACTCCATCTTTAAAATGCATTTAAGTGGAATCATATTGTAACCAATTCTGTGAATTTAGTTTTTGCTCACAATTATGGTTTTGAGATTTATTAATATGCATGCAGATGGAGATTGTTCATTTTCATTGTTGTGTAGTATTCCATTATCTGAATACACAGTTTATCTATTCTATTGGATCACTTCCAGTTTTTTTTTGTTATTAAGAACAGTGCTGCCCTGAATATTCTTGCCTAAACCTTCTGCTGCTCTTGTGATAAGTTTCTCTTTGAGGCATTTTTCAAAGGGTAGTTGTTGACTCATTAGCGGGTTGTGAGCTGACTAGAGAAAGATAGAGATTGTAGGGCGAGGTTGAGATCCTGGCTGAGCTTGGGGACCATGAATTGATAGAAGTGTCAGTCTTCCTGGTACAGGGACTTTCTCCTGTGGCATGAGTTCCTTCTGTAGTTGTGGAGGAGTTGGTTAGAGTCAGCAGGGGTTAGGGTTTTGTCAGGTGAGTGCCACAGCAGGACAAAGGGATAAGGGAGTGGAGGACAATGGCAGGAGAATCAAGGGACTCTGGAATCTAAGATGGGGTGAGGTGAGGGAATGTGAAGTCCAGAGGAGGCTGAAGAGTAGGCACAGCTGAGCTATTGATAGGTTCCAGTGAAGTCAGATAACTGGTAGATTAGGAATAGTTGAGTGAGGCTGGAAAGGTGGTGGTGGAGATAAGGGTGTTAAGTAGGTATTTTTAGAGGTAGAAGGATGATGAGATCCAAGATATGGCCATAGAAGTGGGTGGCTGGGGTGGAGTAGAGGTGAAGGTTTTGTTTTGTTTTGTTTGTTTTTTTTATACTTTATTTTTTTTGTGAGGAAGATCAGCCCTGAGCTAACATCCATGCCAATCCTCTTCTTTTTGCTGAGGAAGACCGGCCCTGGGCTAACATCTGTGCCCATCTTCTTCTACTTTATATGGGACGCCGCCACAGCATGGCCTGACAAGCGGAGCCTTGGTGAGCGCCCAGGATCCGAACCCGGGCCGCCAGCAGTGGAGGGTGCACACTTAACCACTTGCCGGCTCCGAGGTGAAGGTTTTCGGAAATGCAGAGAGTGAAGGGTGTTATCTAGGTCATTCTTGCATGGTGCCCGGGACTATGGCTAAACCCTGAGTGGAGAGAGAGTACATGAAGCACGTGACAAATTCCAGGAATGAGCAAAAGTGCCCAGGGAGGTGAGTGGAGAATAGTGACTAGGAGCAGAATGGTGGAGTATCCAATGGAATAGGGTTTTGGTGGGGAGGGAGAATAATGGTTTTATGTAGCACTGTGGTGAGAGATCCAAAGGTAGATGGGGTGGGGAGAATGAGAGGTCTCCACAAGGCAGACGTGCAACAGGATATGAAGGCAAGCAGAAGAGAGAGCTTCTTGGAGGAGGTGGAGCATGTGAGAGAGTTCCCAGATTATGGAGCAGGAGTTCCAGAGAGTACAGTGGAATAGTTTGGGAAGGAGTATGGGGGAAGGATGGGAAATAAGAACTAGAAATGGGGACGCTTTCCAAAGGTCTTTGGGGCATTGCCCCTGCCATGTTGGAACTCTCATTTTATTCATTCTCGTTCATCAAAAATTTACTGGGTATCTACTGGGTTCCCAGGGATCCCAATGATGGGGATACAGTGGCCAAGGGGTCAGGTGGATCTTAGCTCCTCCTGGAGCTCTGAGCTAAGTGCAGGGAAGGCTGACTCAGAAACAGATGATTACAGTTGCATTTGGAAATCCCATACTGGTTGCCTTATGTGGAGGATGAATGGAGGATTCTGGGCCGAAGAGTAGGCATGTGCTTATGGGGAAGGTGGCAGATGGTGATCTGCATGGTCAAGCAAAATGTAAGGAGCAGTGTTTGGGATGAGGTATTTGAGCTGAGAAGAACAACTTCAGACTACATTCTATCGGTCCGCCCTCAACCCCAGCCATGATCCCTGGCAAGTCCCCCGGTGCTGAGTGCATATGATGATGATCCCACTTCTGTCAAGAAAGTGCTGGAGGCTGCCTGGCTTGGGGATCTGGGGCTGCAGCTAATGCCCTCCCAAAGGCAACTTCCCTAGTCCTGGCCCAGGTCCGGAAGAGGACACCCCCCTCCTCTGTCTGGGCTGGTGTAGAATTCAGCCACCCTCCACAGGCTGGAGAGACAGTTCTTAAAGAGAATCCTAGGTTCTGGGAAAACTGGGGGATGGAAGCTGCCTTCAGAATGAAGCCCTGAATGGTTACAGAAAAGGTGTGTGGGGCGGGGTGGGGAGGGGCTAGAAGGAATGACATGTGAAAAGGCTTTTAGAAAACACTGGCACATCTAGTCCACGCCTACATATAATGTAGCAAGAAAATAATGCCTCTTCAGTAAGTCAGTCTGTCTCTTGGCTTTCATGTGTTCATTCATTCATTCATTCATTCATTCAATTCTCACTTGCCAACTCATACCTCAGGCTATGAATCATACCTTTACTTGTGCTAAGTATTGGGATAAAAGATAAACAAGCTCTCTAACTTTCAGTTTTCTCTTCTCTCCTTTCCTTCCTTCTTTTCCTTTGCTTACTTCATTAAAAACATTTTAAATAGATAAGATGTACATATAGCACAAAATTCAAAAGGTAGAACATAGCATTCAGTGAAAAGTCCGCCTGCCACTTTTGAACTTCTCTACTTGGAAGTGATGCTACTTTTTGTTATGTGCCTTCCAGACCTATCTATAATACACAAGTAGCACATTATTCACACCTTTGGGTCTCTTGCTGTTTTCACTTATCAGGACATCCTAGAGACTGTTCTGTATAAGCAAATGTAGAACTACCAGAATCTTTTTTAAATTGACACACAGAATTCCATCATCTGGATGTACCATATTTATTTCATCAGTCTTCTATTGAAGGACGTTCAGCTCATTTGCTATGAAACAATACTACAATCTTGAGAAAGTTGTTTTTCTTTTAATAGATGAATTTATTTCCATTGCATTTATAAATAGTCTCACTGATTTATTTTATTGCCATGTGGAGGGCTGTTAAATAAACTTTATTTTAGAGCAGTTTTAGAAAAACTGGGATGATGAGTCCTCGTGTACTCCATACCCAGTTTCCCCTACCATTAACATCTTACATTAGTATGGTATATTTGTTACAATTAATAAACCAATATTCACATATTTTTATTAACTGAAGTGCATAGTTTATTTAGATTTCTGCTCCAGGATTCCATCCAGGATAGCACATAACATTTAGGAGTCATGGCTTCTTAGATTCCTTGTGGCTGTGACAGTTTCTCAGCCTTTCCTTGTTTTTGATGAGTTTTGAGGAGCACTGGTCAGATATTTTGTAGAACATCTTTCCCTCAGTTGGGATTTGTCTGATGTTTTTCGCATGATTCAGCTTGAGTTACATGTTTTTAGGAGGAAGACTGCAGAGGTAAAATGCCATTTCCTGCAAATCATAGCATGGATACACACTATTCACATGACTTATTACCGCTGTTGATGTTGACTTTGATCACCTGGCTGAGATAGTGCTGAGTTTCTCCGTTGTAAAGTCGCTCTTTCCTCTATACTATACTCTTTGGGAGGAAGTCACTAAGTGCAGCCCGAAAGTAAGGAGGGGGGCTTCAGTTCTACCTCCCTGAAGGTGGAGTTTCTACATAAATGATTTGGAATTCTTCTGTGTGGAAGATTTGTCTATTCTCTGTTTATTTATTCATTTAATAATTTATATGCAAATAATATAATTCACATGACAAAATTAATCCTTTTTTTTAAAGCATACATTTGGTGTTTTTTAATATATTCATGAAGTTGTTTAATCATCACCAGATTGCTGCAAACCTTTGGTTAATTTCCTGAGTTCTGAAAATGTTAATTCTAACCATTTTTGCCGCTCTTCTCATTGCTTTTACGGAGGAGAGAATTTTGGGAGGTCCTTATGCCACCATTTTCACTGACTTTGTCATTGCAGTTTTATTTTGCATTTTTCAAATTATAAGTGATAATTAGATTTCTTTTCATATAATTATGGGCTATTAAATCATTTTTTGTGAATTGTCTGTTGATAATTTTGTCCATTTTTCCTCTGGGTTTTGGTGTATTTTCCCCTCAATTTTTAAGAGTTTGCCAGTTGTCTGTTGATTTTATCTCTTTTTTTTTTGCCATTTGTAAGATTTTTATTTTCATGCAGTCAGTTTTACCAACGCTGATCCCTTTGGACTTTACTCTTACGTGTGGAATGAGGTATAGATCGAATTTAGCTTTTGCTAGTTGGTTCAGCAGCTGTCCCAGCACCTTTTCTTTCTTTTTTTTTTTTTTTTGTGAGGAAGATCAGCCCTGCGCTAACATCCATGCTAATCCTCCTCTTTTTTTGCTGAGGAAGACCAGCTCTGAGCTAACATCTATTGCCAATCCTCCTCCTTTTCTTTTTTTTTTTTTTTACCCCCAAAGCCCCAGTAGATAGCTGCATGTCATAGTTGCACATCCTTCTAGTTGCTGTATGTGGGACGTGGCCTCAGCATGGCCAGAGAAGCGGTGCGTCGGTGCGCGACCGCGATCCGAACCTGGGCCGCCAGTAGCGGAGCGCATGCACTTAACCGCTAAGCCATGGAGCCGGCCCCCAGCACCATTTCTTAAAGTTCATCTTCACTACAGTGATTTGAGTTGTCGCTCTTATCATATACTTATTTTCCCTATGTACTTGTGTCTTTTTATGGACTTTCTATTTTATTCCACTGGTCTATTTTTGTCTATTTGTTCACCAGTTCCACATTAGTCATTGACCTTGCAGCCCCCAGCCCAGCCTGGTGATCACCTTCCTGCAGCCCTCTCAATGGAGACACTGCACACTCCAGGCCTCCCACCCACACCAGTGCCCTTCGTCCCTCTGCTAACTCCAAGGTGTCTCTCCTGCCCCTCCCAACACCATGGCCCTTCCATCATGGACACTGTGTGTTCCATGCCTTCTGCTCACACCAGCACCCGCACTCCCTCCCTTGCACCTGGCTCTTGTCTGCAGCTCACTTGCGCCCTGGAGGGTTGCTTCCTGCTTGATCAATGACCGGACCAGGTCTGCTTCTCAAGTGACTACGAACCAACAAACTTCTCTGCCATCCACTTTCTGCAACTGCATATTCTTCAATGAGATCTGAACCCCCACCTTAGAGACAGAGCTCATCTTTCAAGCTTGCCCTTCCTTAGGCACTCTCTCTCAGCCCTAGGGTACCATATAGTGTTCTCTTACATCTTATAGTGACTCCTGTATCATAGTTCAGTCATTCTTTATATTAAACTTCCCCTGTGTAAATCACTGTGTGCTTTCTCTCTCCTGATTGGACTAAGACTGATGCAATCACAGAGTGTGTTTGTTGTGGAGAATGCAACTAGCATCCAATACTGTGCAGTATCATTGCATACTGCACACCACCATGTCTACTAATGAGTTCCTTACGTTTTAAATAAATATGTAATTGAGGGTGTTAGTGCTTTATATAATGTGAAATCCTTGGTGGGTTGTTATATGAACGTTTTGGTGAAATTTGAGGAAAGTGGTTGGGGTTTTTTGGATGGGTTGGGAATGTGTTACTACATTTCATATTTAGGTTAATGTCTAAAAATTCACTGTGCAGCAGATTAGATTTGGATAATGAGGAATGGCTCATATTATCTTTTTCTTTTTATGGTGGTTGCACTTAACATCATACCCAAGTTCACTCTCATATCTCTTTTGTCTCCTCCTCACCCTAGTGTGTTGATAATGCATGGAAGTTTTGTTTGGGGTTGTTATGGAATGTTTTTTTTTGGTCCTAGCAACAACGTAGATGAATCTTAGAAATATAATGTTGAGTTGAGAACAACCCAGTTCCAGAAGACTATATAGAGCTTAATATAATTTATATGAAGCTCAAAATAAGAAAATGTACATTTTTTTTGAATAAATACATTTGTGATAAATCTATACAAGGAAATCAAGGGAATTTCTATATACAAAATTCAGAGTAGTAGTTAATTCCGGAGGATAGACAGAGGGTTGGATGGGGGAAGCACATAGGTAGATACAAAAGTATCAATAATATTCCAATTTTTAGATAAGGTGAAGAGTCTGGCTTCAGGCCAAAAGCCTATGTATGATTTTTTTTTTAGGCCTGACCATAAGTCTTTGACTGGCTAATCTCACGTGAGGGGAAAGCTGCTCTCCTCATACCAGACCTGGCGCACAGCCAGAGCGCTGCAGTTTTCTGCAGGGAGTTGCAAGGACTCAGGGCCCTGGTGGGCCAGATGTGCTCATATGCACATTTGCGTTTTCAGCCCGGTCACCCCCACTCTGAGGCCTCCTTACTGGGGGCCCTGGTGAGCCACTTTTCCTCACTCCGCCTCGGAACTTTCCCACTCCTAGCCCTTCCTCCTCTTCCTCCCCCAGGTCCATAAGAAGGCAGGAGCAGTGAGGTAATTCCCCTGTTGCCTGCACTGATCTGACCTTGCCCTGTGCTGTTCCTCGGGGAAAAATGGAGCATTAGGGAGACAGCACCTTGTTTTCACCTCTCGCTTGTGCTGTCACGGTAAGTGAATAAAGCCTCGATTTTCACCTTCACTTTGGCTTGTTGTCCTGATTAACCATCTAGGCACCCAGCAACTCAACAAATTAATGCAGCGAGCATGGTGGCCAATTGAGCATGAAGCTGTTTTTGAAGAATGAACAGTCTGAGTGTCCCGTGGGGGCACCTCCACAGCCATGCCAATGGGCCTTGGGAGTGCTAGTGGGTTATTTACAGAAACTTTTCTGTTCTGAAGGGAACCTTTGGTCCTCAGCTCCCTGGCTGAGCTTGCCCAGTGGGTCAAATTAGAAATCCAGCAGAGGGTCTCTAGGAAAGCTAAGGAAGCAGTTCCCTGGCTACTGCGCAAGGTCCTGCGGCAACGGGACCAGAAGCTGTCAGAGACTCAGCACGCTGAGCCGCATGCAGTGACTGTCGTTGGCTCTGAGCAGGTCCCTGGTGCCAGCAGACATCCTGCGATGCAGCATGTTGTTGAGACTCATGCCTTCAAGAAAAGGGTGTAGAGTCCTTTGGGATCACTTTGCCCAGTGGCTCAAAGAGACCTTAGAGACTTGGTCAGCTTGCCTCCACAATGAAAAGGATGATCTTGTTACAGTTAGTGATGGAGAGTGGTGCCTTGGGGATGCATTACTATAGACTCGCTTTTTTGAAGTGCCCTGACGGTGGCCACCTTGCCTAAGGAGGAAGAGGGGATGAGAGGGTGCAAACGTCCTAGACTGGGTGCTATTCGGCTCTGACAGCTTTGGCCCACCTGTGACAAGTTCCTTGTTTGGACCACACTTGCAGGGGCTATAGCGTCCTTGCAAGCCACCCTTGTGGTCCCTTGATCTACAATGAGGGATTGAGAACAGTAGATGGTAAGACTGTTAGCCAGACTCAAATACCCAGGTTTGTCTGTGCTGTTCCTGCTGGCGCTGGTCACCAGGCCCCATTAAACCTCCTTGTGAGGTGGGGTCAATCCGTCCACAACAGTCTAAGTCTTAACTGACAAATCCCCACACATGGAAAAAAAAGCGGCCACTGGCAAAATAGCAAAGACTGACCAGGACAAAGGGCAGCGTAAAGGGGCCGGCCCAGTGGTGCAAGCGGTTAAGTGCGTGCGCTCTGCTGCAGTGGCCCGGGGTTCGCCGGTTCGGATCCCGGGCGCGCACCGACGCACCGCTTGGCAAGTCATGCTGTGGCGGCGTCCCATATAAAGTGGAGGAAGATGGGGACGGATGTTAGCCCAGGGCCAGTCTTCCTCAGCAAAGAGGAGGATTGGCAGATGTTAGCTCAGGGCTGGTCTTCCTCACAAAAAAAAAAAAGGGCAGCGTAAGAGTAATAACCTGGCGCCCTCTGCCGGGCAACCTGGGCAAAGGCTTCCCAAAAAGATGTGTGAATTTGATCACTGGATGACAGAGTCTCAAAGGAGGAGACTGACAGGCCAAGGAATTCAGGGCCAAGTACTGGCCCGTGGGACACCTGATGGGGCTCCCAGTGAACCTGGAGATGAATCGGGAAAATGACTTTTTCCCATCTGCCAATCTTACCTGGACCTCTTGGCATTCAAAAATAAATAAGACTAGGGGTCATGCCCCCAATGGGGGACCGGAGGCCCTATGCCAAGGGCAAGGTTCAGTGGGGATGTACCGGAGAATTGCACTTCTTGGGCCTTTGGCTGCTAGTGCACGGGTGACTGTGATCCCTGAAACCCCGGCTCCAGGATGAGGGGGAAACAAATAAAGCTCTCTGGTTTGGGGTTTGAGGCCAAGACCACTGGGACCCTTGCCCAAGCCCAGCTATGGGTGGGTCCTTTCAGGTCCCTGCAAACCTCCTTTGCTATGGCTCCCACTACAGAATGTATTATGGGTATAGATGTATTGTCTATGTGTACTCCTACCTGCCTTTGCCCCAGATGCCTAAGAACTGCTGCATTTTAGTAGGGCACATGGATGGCCTGTGAATCTACTCAGTTACCTATCATTGTCTACCCAAAACAATATTGGCTGCTTGGGGGAGAAAAAAAAAAAATAACTGCTCACATTGCCGATCTCAAGGAAGCCAAAGTTTATGAGACGATTTTTCCATTGAGTAGCCCCGTCTGGCCTGCGCTCAAGGCCTTGGGTGTCTGGAGACTCACCATCGATTATAGGAGGCTCAGTGCCATAGCCCTGGTGGACCTGATATTGTGACTATCACCGAGGTTATTGCTCAAGCTGAGGAAACTTCATCCCCTCTCTACCCAGAATATCAGGATCAATTTACCTTTATGTGGAGTGGGTTGCAGTACACCTTTAATGTCCTACTACAAGGTTACCTAGATTCTCCAGCTATCTGTCATCAATGTGATCTGGAAAAAGTTCTGCTCCTGGAGGAAGCACTAGCCTTCCTCATATTGATGACATCCTCCTGGTGGACCCAGACAAGGGCACCATCAAACAAGGACTGGACACCCTGTTGACTCACATACAACAACAGAGCTGTTGCATGGCAGCAACATAGCCAGGCCATTAACATAGGCAAGGCACAAGGACCTAGTGTCCAGAGAAATTCCTGGGCATTATCTGGGAAGGGGCATGATGTCTCATTCTAGAGCTGACTGCCCTGACAAATAAAAAGGAGACCCAGTGATTGGTGGGTCTCTTTGGCTACTGGTGCTCTCATAACCCACGTGGGGATCTTGAAGGCATCTGGGTTACCAGAAAGGCAGCTACCTTAGAGTGAGGTATCTACCAACGAATTCCCTGGAGGCCTTCCAATGGGCCACCCGGCTGCCCTTCCCCTGGGCCCCATGGATCCACATTTGCCTTTGACTTACAGGTCTCAGCAACCTCTCAGTTCACTGATTGGAGCCTATGGCAGAAGAACAGTGCCACAGGCCAGTGGCACCATTTGGCTTTCGGATCCATAAATTCCCAGAGTTGGCTGAAAGGTACGCACCCGTTCAGAGGCAATCATTGGCCTATTAGGGCCTTCCTAGTACCTCAAGTGTACCAAGCTTGTTAATGTGGACATGATACATTGCTGCAACTGATTCTGTAGGAGCAAAACACCTCCCTAAATATAAACTCACTCCTGTCAGAGGAGGCACCCAGAACATCCGGAGGAGGGTGCAGGGTCTGCCCCCAGAGCTATTTTGGCCATACTGGTGGTGGCCTTCTCCCCTACACTCACTCTTGCCCTACACAGACTGTGTGGTTATTCTCACTTCTGGGGTCAACCAATTAAAAAAGGTTATACGCAATCTGTCCTTACCTTGTTGAGGTTATTAATGATACTATCGCAGCTTTGGAGCCACAACAGACCAGCCTCAAGCCTTTGGCCTGAATAGTGTTGGCTAACTGCTGGCCAGCCAAGGAGGGGGGTCTGTGTGATTGCCAACACTTGGATCAATGAGACTGGCCAAATAGAACAGTCCATGAGGATGCTTAGACAGAACCCCTCCTGGCTCTCTAGAGTACACTCTAATGAGCTAAGGGACATCTTTTTCTGGCTTGACAGCCATTGGGGCTCATGACTAAATTCACTCGTCCAGGAAGGCCTGATCGTCCTACTTGGAGTGACTTTGATCACAGCCCTCGAACTGATGACTCAGCTTGGTCACAACCCCTCAATGTCTGGCTCATTTGTGTCCATGGTAGTGTAGCCTATGCTTCCTGCTCAGGCCTTGAAGGATCAAGGGCTGGAGTCAAAGAGCCTAGTTCCAGGCCAAAATCCTACTTGTGATGTTTCAGGCCCAACCATAGGTAATTACAAGACTACCTGGCAGGCCTTACGGGGGGAAGCTGCCCTCCCCACACCAGACTTGGTGCATAGCAGTGCATTGCAAATTTCTGAAGGGAGTTGCTGCCAAGGACACACCACACAGGCCAGCCATGCTCATGTGCATATCTGCATTCCTAGTCTCCTTACTGGGGGCCTTGGCTGAGGCACTATTTTCCCCCATCTGACTCAGTACTTTTCTACTCCTAGCCTTTTCCCTTCTTCCTCATCCATTACCCCACTCCATAAAAAGGTTTTTTAGTTTGGGACAGTGAGAGAATTCCCCCCATCTGCACTGCATGTCACTTAACCCTTGCCTGATGCTGTTTCATGGAGAAAGATGGAACATCGGGGAGCTGGCATCTCTTCTTTTTGCACCTTGCTTGCTCTGTGGCAGTAAACATATGAAGCTTGATTGTTACTTTCAGTTTGTCTCATTGTCCTAATTGACCATCTTGACACCTACCTGCATGCCATTTGGTAATGGGCTCTCAGAGATCTTTTTTTTATACTTATAACTTACAGATATTATTTCATATAATATCAAATACAACATTAAGATATAATTTTTAAAATGCTACCTGGGTTCCTCAAAGACTCAGGGATCTAGCTTCTGGGGCCTCTGTGAGGTGAGAGCTGGGGGTCAAGAAGAAGCTCAAATGCTGCAGCGCAAAGTGAAGCCCAGGGGATCTGCATTCCGCTCCCTTTCAGAGCTCTGGGTGGAAAGCGCTTTTCAATGTGCCCTCCTTGGAAATGAGGAGTGGACCAGATCACATCCTTGACTCCACCCAGATCTTTGTGCCAGGGGCATATTACACGAGCTGGGGATTGGATGGGTCAAAGTCAGAGCTAAGAGGGCAGGGCCTGCAAGAGCTGGGAGAAGGGCCTAGTCAGCAGGGAAAGATGGCTGAGCTCCTCAGGAGCAGTTACCAAGCCGTGCCCACGCAAAGAAACAGACCACAGGTCACCCCGGCTGCGGACGTGTCAGCAGAGGCAGTGAAGAAAAGGGCCCAAGGCCCAGGGGAAAGGCTAGATCCCTCCCCTGGCAGCCTACACTTAACCGACCCCTCCTCCAACGCCACAATGAGAGCACATTGAGGAGGCAGAGGGGAAAGGGAGACACCTTGCCTGAGAGACGAAACAGTCATGACGGGAAGTTCAACTTTTGAATTGATTAAGTACTCATCCAAATACGTTTCATTTATTCTGGGACCATTTAATACCTCAAGTGACCAAGTGTTCCCCTTCTCTTAACCCCATAGAAATGGAGCTCCAAAGAAACATGAGCTCAGATACAGAATACTACATTCTTTACAAATCTGCACTATGTCTACATTTCAATCGTCTACATATGTACATTTTTACATGTACACACAGAGGTAAATGCACAGAGCAAGATCTAGAAGGATTCATAGCGCCCTGATAAAAATAGTCACCCCTGGAGAGGGGAGGGAAGGAAGAGTGCTTCTGATTCTACTGAAATACATACATGTATTCCTTGTATGTTTTAGAAAAAAATAAATGAAAACCTTAAGAGTTTACAAATAATATTTAAGCGCTGACTACATGCTGGCACAGTGCTAGGTGCCGAGCAAACAAAGTCTTAGTAGGGAGACTCTTTCAGCTGTTTTCATTTCCTCGTGGGCTGATGGGTTCATAGTCATTGGCAAAAATTATCTGTGGACTCTTTGATGCTGCTTTAAGTGATCAGATCGTGCAAAAGTCCTGTTGCATTTGGTACACAGGTAGGGTCGCTCCCCACTGTGCTTTCTCTTGTGTCTGCTGAGCTCATCTGAACGGGAGAATTTCCACGTGCATCCCTTCACATCGCATTCGTAGGGCTTCTCCCCTGGACCAGAGAGAGAAAGAGAGAGACTTGTCATGCTTCAGGATAGCGTGGGACAGGGAAGCTGAAAGTGAATGCAGAAGAAAAATGTTTTGAGCATGTTGGCGTGGGAGAGGGAGAGCCAGCGGAGAGGAGACCGGAGGGGGTGAGTGAAAGACGAAGAGAAGGAGGGCACCATGAGCTGGAAGGATAAGAGGAAAACTGTGAAGGAGGGAAAGGAAGAGAAAAAGAAAAATAGGAGGAAAAGCAGGGGTCAGCAGGAAAGTCAGTAGGGGAATAAGGAGGTTGAGGGAGGGGTGTGTCTGTTGGGCCTAAAGAGAGTCCACGGAGTGACAGTCCGAGTAGAGGTAGGGTCAAGACCATCCTAAGAGGGCAAACAAATCCCTCCACTTATTCCCATCATCCCAGCACAGTCAACACCACAAAAGGCTGCAGCGTTTGGCTCTGGCCCAGAACTAGAGTCTGTCCTTAGGACTGCTTTATCCACCCTTTCAAATTTGCCAACCTTTTCTAGTGGTCCCAGACTTACGGGGAGGTGGCAACAATCTCAAATGATCCCAAAACTTTACAAGACACAAATCTTTAGTCATTTGCCTGCCACTCTCATCCCTTGGCCCTCACTCACCAGTGTGTTTGCGCTCATGGATTCGGAGGTGGGAAGGCTTTGTATACGATTTCCCACAGTCCTGGTATGTGCAGGTGTAGGGCTTCAAAATGTCAGGATTCTTCTGGAACTGACATCTCTGGGTCTTGAGGTTCCACTTCTGCTTTTCTAGAGATTGTCCTTGGATCAAATGGGAACTTGGAAAGTACAGGAATCCTGGGTATGGCAATGACGATCGATGTGGCATCATATGGCCTCCACAGAGAGCGTGGTCATCAGTGAAGGCTGTCATATGGTCCCCCTTAAGGGTCATCATCTGACCACCATAGAGGGTCTTGTCACAACCGAAAGTCACCATCTGGCTCCCATAGAAGGTCTGGTCACCACTGTATGTTGTCATCTGGTCCCCAGTGAAGGTCTGGGTACCAGTGAAGGTCACTGTATAGCCCCCTTTAAGCGCTGTCATCTGGCTTCCATAGAGGGTCTGGTCCCCAGTGAAGGTCATCTGGCCTCCATAGAGGGTCTGGTCATCACTGAGGGTATTCACCTGCTCTTCACACACGGTTGTCATCTCTCTCCTATTTAGGGTCTGGTCACCACTGGAAGTCATTGTATGGTACTCAGTGAGGGTGTGGTCCCCACTGAAGGTCATCTGGCCTCCATAGAGGGTCTGGTCATCACTGAGGGTCTTCATCTGGCTACCTTCATTGAGGATTGTCATCTTGTTGGCAGTGATGGTTGTCTTTTGGCAATCACTGAATGATGTCTTCGGGGTGTCAGTGACATCTGTCCTCTGGGAGGTTGCTGTGGGTTTTCTCTGATCAAAGGAGGTCACCTGGCCCATGGAAAAAGTCTCACTTAGGTCTCCAGGGGGCATATCAAGGGCTTTAACAGGGGGTGGTGTTGAGTTCTGGACAAGGACTATCCCAGGGATGTTAGAACAAGCAGAAATCAGAATTGTGGGGGAAGTCATTACCTGGCTCTGGATTGACTCATGTTGGCTGTCCTCACCATGGGCAGTCAGAGGTATAAAGAGCTGTGGCTCTGGTGCAGCTGGGGTTCTTGCCTTAAGTGTCTCAGAGAGGTCCTGGAGGAACTCCTCAATTTCCTCAAATGTCTGAAGGAAAGAATCCATGGAACTCTCATTGCTGTTGCCTGATAACTGAAGTAAATCTTCAGCTGTGGGATCCTGCAAAAAAATTAGAAGTTCAGGCGTCAAATCCCCAATTCCACACACTCTTCCTCTCCACCCCCGCTGACCCTATCCTAGTCTAGCCCACCCTCATCTCTTGCCTAGAAGCCTGCAATTGCCTCTTGATTGGCCTCTCTGAGTCTGGAATTGACTCCATCCAATGCACCCTCCAGACTCAGCCAGGGTAACATTTCTAAAATGCAAACTCTTACCATGCTACTCCTACCTCCTAGTGGAGGTGGGACTCTAGATGAATGCATGAATGCCCCACCATCCCCTGCAGAGATCTTGCCCCAGAGACTTTTCCAAAGATGCCCCACCTCCCCAGACATTGTACTGGAGATTTGGTTAAATTAATGAACTTTCAAACATATCTCATTTCATTCCCACCATGACCCCAGCAGATAGGAGCCACAATTAATCCCATTTTAAAGAAGAGAAAACAGAGGTCCAGGGAGATGAAGTGACTTGGCCCAAGTGGAAGACTCGTAACTTGAATTGGACTTATCTGGCTCTGGGTGCTCACAGACCTGCATCCACTGTGGATCTTCTCCCCAGAGACCTCTCTGGATGCTCCCAGGGACTCTAGCCTCCTGAGAACCATCTTGGAAAGCATCAGTTTCCAGGAACCATTCCAAGAAGTAGTTTCTTTAGAGGCAGAGGTCTAATGTACATATGACTAAGGTTTATACTTCTATTCAAAATGGCCATTATTATGCTTCTAGGTTTCCTATACATCCGGTATCAGGCTTACAGTTATCTCCCAAAAGCCATCATGTGAGTAGCCTCACATTATTTTCATCCTGTACACCTCTTTCCAGATCTTGTCCTACTATAGCCAGACCACTCCACTCAGTTTTGCCATGTCCCTGTCCTGTCTCTTGCTCAGCCTGCCTCACTCAGCCAAGTTACATCATGTCTTATCAAATAGGATCTGCTTTCCTATTCCTGCCCTATCCTGACTCTCAGAGCAGAGAGACAGCCATGATAATTTCCCCAGGCTTTATTCAGAACTTACAACCATACTGCCATTGAACATGGTAGACTGAGGGCACTCTGAAGTCCTCTTCTTCTACACCAAATGCATAGAAGTGATAGATGGCTTTACATTTAATTAAATATACAATCATGCTTGGCAATAAATGGAATTTTCCAAGCCACAATGTCAGAAGGGGCCAGGGTCACTTGAAGGTGTGGGCTGAGGGCACCTCTGTGAGGCCAATGCCACTGTGGTGCCACTCCACCAAGAGGCGCCATCAAACCTAGGGTTTCTCTGAAATGATGGCCTCATTGAAAGTCAACCTCTAACAAGATCTTACTCTGGTACTTCCTTTCCAACCATTCCCATCCTTGTAATAGTGTAATTCTTGTCTACTCCCCTGATGCCACCACTGGACTGGAAGCTCCTCAAGGCCAGAGAACCCTATTTCCCCCTGAGCAGAGTCCAACAGATCCTGCTGGGAGAACCTCAGAAAACAGGGAGCCAGTGAAGGACTTCTGATTCCCACTGCCCCAGCTCTAGGTCTGCATCCACTCCCAACACTCAGGCCTTCAGGACAGCAGTCAGACCCCTCCTGGCTTTAAGGATTTGTAAATCAGTCCTGGATTTTCAAGAGTGAGGTCAGCAAGGCCCCGTGGCTTAGCGGTTAAGTGCACATGCTCCGCTGCTGGCGGCCCGGGTTCAGATCCCGGGCGCACACCGACGCACCGCTTGTCAGGCCATGCTGTGGCGGCGTCCCATATAAAGTGGAGGAAGATGGGCACAGATGTTAGCAAAGGGCCAGTCTTCCTCAGCAAAAAGAGGAGGATTGGCATGGATGTTAGCTCAGGGCTGATCTTCCTCACCAAAAAAAAAAAAAAAAAGAGTGAGGTCAGCAAGATGGAAGAGTAGAAGGAACCATCATTCATCTCCCCCCAACACACACAGAAAACAATTAGACAGCAGTCCTCAAGGAAAATAGCTCTGGGAGGGCTCAAGGATACAATTAAGAACCTACAGCAGAACAGTGGAGAAAAAAACAGAAAATAACCCCACAGAAAGGATCACTGGAAGGTTGTCTTAACTGAGACATCTGGAGATGGCTAGGAACAAAGAAGAAGGGTAAAGTTTATAAGTAACAGGCACACGCAGTTGCCATCACCGTCCCCAGGACCCTACTCTGAGGAGGAATCCAGCAGCCTTTGCCACTGAGGACCTCAATGGTCCCCGTGACACCTGTGGATGACCTGCAGCTTTCATAGCAAAGAATCCCATAATGTTCATAGGCATGGACACAAGTGGCCTGCTCCACACAGGGTACTTGCAGCTTTTGCCCCTGGAGTAACTAATAGCCCTCACCATATGGATCCCAGGAAGGGATAATATAGCTACAATAATTTTTAATGGATACACAATATAAAAAGATGTAAAGTGTGACATCAAAACCATAAAATGTAGGGGAGGAGTAAAAAAGAAGAACTTTTGTATGCATCAAAGTTAAGTTATCAGCTTAAATACAACTGTTATAACTATAAGATGTTTTATGTAAGCCTCATGGTAACCACAAAGCAAAAACCTATAGTAGATACACAAAAGAGAAAGAGAAAGGAATCAAAGTATATTGCTATGGAAAATCATCAAACCACAAAAGAAGACAACAGGAGAGCAAGAAAGGAACAATGGAACTATAAAACAGCCTGAAAGCAATTACAAGATGGCAATAGTAAGTTCTTACCTATCAATAATTACTTTAAATAAAATGGATCTCCAATCAAAAGACATAGAGTGGCTGAATGAATAAAAAATAAGACCCATCTGCAGTCTGTCCCTCAGTATCCACAGGGGATTGGTTCCAGGAACTCCCTCAGATACCAAACTCTGGTGGATGCTCAAGCCCCTTATATAAAGTGGCGTGGTATTTGCACATAAGCTACACACATCTTCCCATATACTTCAAATCATCTCTAGATTATTTATGATACCCAATGTAAATGCTATGTAAATAGTTGTTATACTGTATTGTTTAGGGCATAATGACAAGAAAAAAAAGCCTGTACAGACACAACCATCATAGGCCTTTCAATCCACGATTGGTTGAACACACAGATGTGGAACTCGTGGATATGGAGCCCATGGATACAGAGGGCTGGGGGTATATGCTGCCTATGAGAGACTCACTTCAGCTTTAAGGACACACATAGGCTGAAAGTGAAAGGATGAAAAAGATATTTCATGCAAATGGAAACCAAAGGGAGCAAGGATAGCCATACTATATCAGAAAAGTAGACTGTAAGTCAAAAACTGTAACAAGAGACAAAAAATGTCATTATATAATGATAAAGGGATCAATTAATCAAGAGGGTATAACAATTGTAAATATATGCACCCAACACAAGAGCACCTAACTATATTAATCAAATCTTAACAGATCTGAAGGCAGAAATAGACAGCAACACAATAGTAGCAGGGGACTTCATTCCCCATTTTCAACAATAGATAGATCATCCAGACAGAAGATCAGTAAGAAAATATTGAACTTGAACTACACTTTAGATCAAATGGACCTAATAGACACATACAGAATGCTTCCTCCAACAGCAAGAGAATACACATTCTTCTCAAGTGCACATGGAACATTCTCCAGGATAAATCATGTTAGGTCACAAAACAAGTTTTAAAAATTTAAGAAGATTAAGATCATATCAAGTACTTTTTCTGACCACAATGGTATGAAACTAGAAATCAACAGGAGAAAGCCTGGAAAATTCACAAATATGTGGAAATTAAACAACACACTCCTGAACAATCAATGGGCCAAAGAAGAAATCAAAAGAGAGATTAAAAAAATATCTTGAGATAAATGAAAATGGAAACACAACATACCAAAACTTATGAGATGCAGCAAAAGCAGTTCTAGGAGAGACATTTATAGTGATAAACCCCTACATTAAGAAACAAGAAAGTTCTCAAATAAACAACCTATCTTTACACCTCAAGGAACTGGAAAAAAAACAAAGTAAGCCCAAAGTTGGCAGAAGAAAGGAAATAACGAAAATCAGAGCAGAAATAAATGAAATAGAGACTAGAAAAATAATAGAAAAGATGAACAAAACTAAGAGCTGGTTTTTTTGAAAAGATAAACAAAATTGACAAATCTTTAGCTAGACTGTGAAAAAAAAGACAACATTCAAATAAACAAAATCAAGTATGAAAGAGGAGACAATACAACTGATACTGCAGAACTACAAAGATCATAAGATATTACTATGAACAATTATACAGCAACAAATTGAATAACCTAGAGGAAATGGTTAAATTCCTAGAAATATATAACCTACCAAGGTTGAACCATGAAGAAACAGAAAATCTGAATAGACTTATAACTAGTAAAGAGGTTGAATCAGTAACCGAAATCTCCCAACAAAGAAAAGCTCAAGACCAGACGACTTCACTGGTGAATTCTACCAAACATTTAAAGAAGAATTAATGCCAATCCTTCTCAAACTCTTCCACAAAATTGAAGAGGAAAGAACCCTTTCAAACTCATTACGTAAGTGTCTGTCGACAAGATGAATGGATAAAGAAAACGTGGTATATATACACAATGGAACTTATTCAGCCATAAAAAAAGAAGAAAATCCAGACATTTTCGACAACATGGATGAACCTGGAGTGCATTATGCTATGTGAAATAACTCAAACAGAGAAAGAGAGATACTGTATGGTATCACTTGTATGTGAGGAAAAAAAAGTCAAATCCCATAGGATCAGAGAGTAGAATGGTGGTTGCTAGGGGTTGCAGGGTGGGGAAATGGGAGATGTTGGTCAAAGGGTACAAACTTTCAATTGTAAGATGAATAAGTTCTGAGGATCTAACCTATCACATGGTGATTATAGTTAACAATGCTGTATTGTATACTTGAAATTTGTTAAGAGAGTGGACCTTAAGCGTTCTCACCAAAAAGGCAACCACGTGAGGTGATGGATGTGTTAACTACCTTGATTGTGGTAATCATTTCATGGCATATACATCATCATCATCACATATACAAATCATCATATTGTGCACTTTAAATATATGCCAGTTTATTTGTCAACTGTACCTCAATAAAGCTGGGGAAAGTAAAAATGAAAAGATTTTCAGAGAAGGAAGGAAGGAAGGAAGGAAGAAATCAGTCCCATCTGCACCCTATGCCTCCCTCTCTTGTATCTAATTTTTAACAGAACCCACCCAGACCCCTCCACCTCATTGGCCTTGCATTCTGCGCATCCTTCCATCCATTCCACAGATGTTCCAGTCACCCAGGACCAGGCAGTGGTGTGGGGACTCCGGGGCGACCAGCCAGGCAGCGGCCATGCCCTCGAGGAGCCTTCAGGGACAGCAGCGATAGGACCAGCCCACCACTGTCTCCTCTGCAGGCCCCGTCTGTCTGCAGGAGGGCACCCCCTGGGCAGGGCAGGCACGTGGGGGTGCTCAATAAACACGTCCCAGAAGAAATGAACCATTTCGGATGTTTCGGCCCCTCCTCTCTCATGAGTGGACCCCCTGCGAGGATTCCTGACAGTCCACCTGGGAGCTTCTGACCTCCCACCCCAGGACCCGGACTTTTGCCACCGCGTTTGAAGGTGCAGACTCACCATAAGTGGATCCACCGTTGTAGTCGGGGCCTGCGCCTCCGTAGGCTGAGGGCAGCCAGCACTGAGCTGCTGGGCCCAGGGCCTCGCCTCTTATAGCGCCAGGGAGGAAGCGCTGGGGTCACAGATTCGCGCCTTTGGTCGGCCACGCCCTTCAGGGCGGAGCCCAGGGCACCATCCTCGCCACCTGTGTAGTCTCGACCTCTCCGGACACAGACCGATTGATTGCGTCATCTACAAGGCGCCTCCGGGCGTTACGACAATCATTTCCCAAGTGTTCCTACTGTGCAGGGAAGTAATTTACAGGAATTAGCCCATTTCATCCTCGCCACAGTCCTATGAGTTGGACTTTATGACTGTCATCACACGATGCAAAAACTGAGGCGCAGAGAGGTTAAGTAATTTGCTGGCGGTCACAAAGAGAGTCAACCTCAGATTCTAGATTTGAACTCAAAAGGCTCGTAGTCTGAGTCCTTAAACACACACGAGGCCTCAACCCTAGATCCAATCAGCTGCTCGGTTATGCAAATCCCATCTCTTTGCTGTAAATCTAATCAGAATGACTTCCAGGGTGAAATCCCAAATTCGATCAGGTCAACTAGAAATGGTAATGGCGTTTTTTAATGCCCATGTCCCCTCCCCCACCCGTCAAGTCCCAGAGACTGTTTCACTCCAGCAGGTGACACATGCCTGGGGGCCATGAGTGACTCTGACCCTCTTCGGACTCTGCCCTAGGTCTCCATTGGGTCCCCACCGCTAGGGCCCATCCATCACCAACAAGCCTTGGGGCTTTAGCGATTGTGGAAAGTCCAGCCCAAGGGCCACCCTGCCAGCTTCTGGTCTCTAAAATTTTTAACGCAAGCCGCCCATGCCTCTTCGCCAGGGTCCCTTGGTGGGTTGAGAGGTGAGGCGAGAGAGGCTGTAGGAGCCTGAGGGGCCAGGACTCCCAGACCCTGGCTTCTGCTCTTGGTGCTGGCAGGCCTATCCTTGTCCACATCACCGGTTACCTGTTCTCCCTCCCAGCTGTCATGGGATAAATTTATAATCTGTACTGTTTCTCACTCCCACCCCTCCATCCCTAGGCAGCCACTGATCTGCTTTCTCTCACTATTCCATATATATAAATGACAAAGTATAGTGTTTTCATGTGCTTTTAAATTCATATAAACGGGATTATTTAGCACATATTCTGAAATCTGCCTTTGTTCACTGGACGGTATGTCTTGGGATCTACCCGTGTGTACAGAGAATTAGCGTACTCCTCTTAGCTGCAGCTTTCCCTTTGTGAGAGCAGGGAGAACGAGGAGGGTCATCCCGGGGGGGCTGGCCCCGGAGAGACTCGCTTTCCTGGTTCTGAAACAGGACGAGGATGGAAGCCTTCAGGGTGAGCGCACCACCAGGGCAAAGGAGGAAGTTACCTTTGAATAAGTTGAGAAATTTCCTTTGAATAAGGCAGACCAATCCACCTTCATAAATGTGTAGAAAATCAAGGGCATAAGCCTCCCAAATTCAGTGTCCCTGACTGAATTTACCATGACTGGTTAAAGAAATACAGTAAGTAGGTTGAAGAAATTAGTCTTTAGTAGTCTGACTCTTACGATGATTTTCTGTTTGAAGAAAATGTGCCCACCAAGTGAAAAAAAAATTAAATTGGACTAGAACGAGTTCTAAAACTTTAAAAAGGTAAACATTACACTCTAATAAAAATTTAGAATTTCATGTAAATAATCACGTAAACAATTAAGTTATTTGCAAAATTTTAAATTGTATTCCTCTAATATAATTCCCTCGCCTAAAGAGTTTGATAAGAAAAGAGAAAAGCTGTCTTTGGCTGTTGGCTCTAGTGTTCCTGCTGAGTTGAAGGTAAAGAATGAAGATGTGCAGGTTGACAGCAGGTCAGCAATGAATAGTCGTAGAAAAGGTTTTAAGAAACTCTTTTGTTCTAAGACTTTGAACTGAGATTTAGAAAGTAAACTAAATCAAGGAAATTAAAATTTCATCAAAATTAATTCAATACACCTAATCAAGGCAAACCCTTTGGTAAATTACATTGTTAAGGGCCTGGGGCTTCAAAGATGGCTATTTGGCTTCTTGATTTTACCACTATGAGGAATAGACATTCGGGCCGCTCCGGCTTGGGGGTTACGTGCGCGCAGTGTGCTGCAGGCGGCCCGGGTTCGGGTCCCGGTTGCGCACCGACGCACCGCTCCTCTGGCCATGCTGGGGCTGCGTCCCACATACAGCAGCTAGAAGGATGTGCAGCTATGACACACAACTATCTACTGGGGCTTTGGGGGAAAATAAATAAATAAAAAATCTTTAAAAAAAGAAATAAACATTCAAATACGTCCTTTTAATTTATGTAATTCTCCGGATTTGGTTCAAATAAAAAGAATCACCTAAATTCCTTAAAATTGCCTTATGAGTCATATAGTTTATTATTATTTACACTAATATTTAAGAATTCTAAATGTAAACATGGGTGTACAATTAAGTTGAATCATAATTTAAATAACTAGTCTCTTTATAAATTTTGTCCTAAATAAATCTCAGACAAAAATGAATCTTATGTGAGCCTGTGGAGTTCTGCTAACTGTACTAACTGGGTCAAGTTTTAAGGGATCATATTTCTCAGTCAGATTTCTTATTATTAACAGTGATTGGATTATTCTTTAAGAATAATTATGTTATCTAAAATTGCTAACTGACCTTAGGATCTTGGACTAATACAAAATTGGGATAATTAATGGTCACTGTTTACCTTTAGCTCCAAAGAAATTAAAATCCAGAGAGGGGGAGAAAATAAAATTCTTAATTGCCTCAAATGAAGTTTTGACCTATGTATTCTTGACTATATATTTATTCTTCATAATGTTCAAATTAAGATGTAAAGTCAATCCATGTCTTAAAATCATTGCCCTAAAATAGTTCATCTTTGCATTAGCTTTAGAGTTTATAAGAATTGCCTGGAGAGCTTATTAAAATACAGATTCTTGGGCCCCACCTCTGGAGATTCTGCTTCAGTAGGTCTGGAGTAGGACAAGAGAATTTGAACCCAACAAGCTCTGAGGTGGTACTCCTCCTGTGGGTCAGTGGTCTGTTTTGTGTAACTCTGCCCAAGAATGAGACTGATTAGATTAATTTTGTTTTAAAACCAGAGTTTAAAGCTTTAAATGATATAATTTAAACACATTGTTTGATTTGACTATATAAATCTGTGAGGATGTACATACTTAAGTATGAATGTATAATAAAGTTAGCAAATATTAGAAATGTATAAAAGAGAGAAACTGGTAGCTCAGAGAAAAAAGATTTGGGCTCTGGGTACACAATCTGTGCTCAAAACTAGGTAGAAAAATGTTCTTTTTCTTTTATCTCTTCTGCCTAGATGGCCTCCTCACCCAAGCATACATCCTGTCCTCAAGCGTCTGTTAACATTTGGACTGACTTGCCTTATATTTTTGGATAGTTCAGCTTGAGACATTTTGAAACAACCAGCTTCTCACACTTGAAGGAATCGAAATTTCTAATGCTCCTTATGTTACTTTCTGTCGGGATGTAATAAAATATTGTCACTGACGAATAACATAGCCAAGGCTGTAGCCATTTCTCATTCACAGTCATCTTTGCTCTTATTGTTGTGAACTGACCGGTTTTTTTCTGGCAACTTTTTCTAATCCTGCCTTGCTCTATGATCAAGGTCTCTCTTGCACCTGGATTATTTTTGCCTGTGCCCCTGCCCAGGGAGTCACTGAATATCACCAAAGGTTTGCTCCTCATCTGGCTCGTGCATCCTAAGGCAATGCACCCTCAAAGCGGTTTTAGAAAAAAATTGCTGTGCTCCTAATTCTTCCAGAGTCGTTCAACAGTGCAGTAAAAACTGCCTTGTTTGTCACCCCCATAATGTGGGGAAAACTGTCAAGACAAAACTTCAGAGCTGTCATAAGTTTGTTTCTCTCCAGAACAGTAATAAGTCATGTTCATATCATGTACCCCTAATAGGGCACTTCTCCTCTGTGGTATTCTTCCCCCAAATACAGAACCCCAATCTAATCATGAGAAAACCAGAAAAACCTTAACTGAGAAACATTCTACAAAATAGCTGACCAGTACTCTTCAAAAATGTCCAGATTATGAAAAACAAGGCAACATGCAGAAACTAGGAAGATTGGAGGAGATTAAAGGAACATGACAATTAATACAGTATCCTGGACTGGATTCCAAAAAAGAAAAAGGACGGTAGTGGAAAAACTGTTGAAATTCAAATATAGTCTTCTTAGTCAATCTAGCTAAAGAGTTGTTCATTTTGTTAATCTTTTATAAGAACCAACTTTTGGTTTCCTTGATTTTCTTTACTCTTTTTCTCTTCTCCATTTCATTTATCTCTGCTCTAATCTTTATTATTTCCTTCCTGCTGCTAGCTTTGGGTTTAGTTTGCTCTTCTTTTCTAATTCCTTAAGGTGTAAAGTTAGGTTGTTGATTTGAGATCTTTCTTCTGTTTTAACATAAGTGTTTACAGCTTTAAATTTCTCCCTTAGCACTGCTTTCACTGCATCCCACAAGTTTTGATATTTTCATTAGTGTGCAAATGAGAACAGTGTATTTTCATTTTCATTTGTCTCTAAGTATTTTCTAATTTCCCTTATGATTTCTTATTTGACCCATTGGTTAAGAGTATGTTGTTTAATTTCCAAACATTTGTGAATTTTCCAATTTTCCTTGTTATTGATTTCTTTTTTTTTTCAATAATTTTATTTATTTATTTTTCCCCCAAAGCCCCAGTAGATAGTTGTATGTCATAGCTGCACATCCTTCTAGTTGCTCTATGTGGGACACGGCCTCAGCATGGCTGGAGAAGCGGTGCGTCGGTGCACACCCGGGATCCGAACCCAGGCCGCCAGCAGCGGAGCGTGTGCACTTAACCTCTAAGCCACGGGGCCGGCCCTGTTATTGATTTCTAACTTCATCCTGTTGTAGTCAGAGGAAATACTTTGTATGATATCTATTCTTTAAAGATCTATTGAGAATTGATTTATGGTCTAATATATGGTCTACATTGGAGAATGTCCCATGTGCACTTGAGAAGAATGTGTAGTTAGAAGTATGTTATTGGGGCCAGCCCGGTGGCGCAAGTGGTTAAGTGTGTGCACTCCGCTTCGGTGGCCCAGGGTTTGCAGGTTCAGATCTGGGCACAGACTGACGCACCGCTTGTCAAGCCATGCTGTGGTGGCCTCGTATATAAAGTAGATGAAGATGGGCATGGATGTTAGCTCAGGGCCAATCTTCCTCAGCAGAAAGAAAAAAAAAAAGAGGAGGGGGTGAGGATTGGCATCAGATGTTAGCTCAGGGCTGATCTTCCTCACACCCACAAAAAAGTATGTTATTATGTACATAATGTTTATAATTGTTATATCTTCTTGCTGTTTCAAACCTTTTATTAATATATAATATCCTTCTTTGTCTCTTGTAACCATTTGTGATTTAAAGTCTGTTTTGTCTGGTGTTAGTATAACAACTCCCACTCTCTTTTGGCTATTATTTGCATGGAGTAATAATTTTTTTTCCCATTCTTTCACTTTCAATCACTTTGTGTCTTTGGATCTAAAGTGAGCCTCTTGTAGACTGCATGTAGTTGGATTGTGTTTCTTTAATCCATTCTATCAATCTCTGTCTTTGATTGAAGAGTTTAATTCATTTACATTTAAAGTAATTCCTGACAAGGAAGGATTTAATTCTGCCCTCTTGCTGTTTGTTTTCTATATGCCTTATAGCAGTTTTTTGGTCCCTCATTTCCTGCATTACTGTCTTCTTTTGGATTTAGTTGATTTTTTTTTGGTAGGTTTTAGTTCCTTTCTTGTTTCCTTTTGTATATATTCTATAGCTATTTTCTTTGTGGTTACCATAGGGACTATGTTTAACATCTTAAAGTTTTAACACTCTAATTTGAATTTATACCAGCTTAACTTCAATAGCATACAGAAACCGCTCCTATGCAGCTCCATCCCCATCCCCTTTCAGGAAGAGGTAATGGGAAAAATATTCCCTGAGTTCTGGCATGTTTAAAATTGCTTGTCTATAGCCTTGATCTTACAGGTTAACTGTCCCACAATTTCTTTCCTTGTGTAGACGCTATTCTACTGTTTTCTTGTATTGAATGTTTACGTCAGGAACATAATGTCAAACTGATTTTCCCCTTGTTAAATGATCTGGTCTTTCTGCTTGGAGTCTCCAAGAATTTTTTTTATCTTTGAAGTATAATAATTCTACCAGAAGATGTCTTAGAGTTGATTGTACTGAGTCAATTTCTCAAGGTAAATGTGGTGCCTTTTAAATATATACACTTGGATCCTATTTAATTTCAAAATGCTTTTTTGAATTAGAATTTCAAAAATTCGTTCCATTCTACTGTTTTTATTTTCTTTCTCAGAGACTCCAACTACACGTCTGTTGAATCTTCCTTGCTTGTTTTCTAAATCTATTACGTTCTTTCTGATCTTTTTTTTAATCTCTTTTAAATTTTTGAATCTTTTCTTGGTTCTTTTCATTTCTATTCTTTATATCTTTTTATTTATTTATTTATTTATTTTTATTCTTTATATCTTTTACTGTGTTTTCAGCTTATTTATTCGCCCTTGGACACCCTGTAATTTAGTCTTCATTTCTGAGATAATTTTATCTTTTTCAATCTCTTTTCTGAGCTAATAAACTATAGTTTGCATCATCCTCAGTTTTGGTCCATTTCTATATTTTTGCATTTGTGTTTCTTGTGATTTTTCCCCCTATATCTACAATTGCTTGTTTAACTATTTAATTAATTAATTAATTTGTTTGTTTGTTTGTTTTGTGAGGAAGATCAGCCCTGAGCTAACATCCATGCCACTCCTCCTCTTTTTGTTGAGGAAGACGGGCCCTGGGCTAATATCTGTGCCCATCTTCCTCCACTTGTTTTTATATGGGACACTGCCACAGCATGGCCTGACAAGCGGTGCATCGATGCACGCCTGGGATCTGAACCCGGGCTGCTAGCAGTGGAGCACACGCACTTAACCACTATGCCACGAGGCCAGCCCCTAACTATTTTAAATTCAGGTTGGATTGTTGTTTTGCAATGTTCCTCTGCTATATGATAGAAATTTTTCTGGGTGTTTTCATCTGACAAAAATAATTGATTCTCATTTTTAACAATCATTGTATCTTTGTATGTATGCTTGATTTTAATTTTTCTTGTTCGTGTTTGGAATGTGTTGAGTTTTTCTGGACCATCTATTTGAAGAAGAAATTTCTGGAGGGTGAGAAGGGAAGGTTTAAGTGTTTTTACTAATTTTCAGTTCAAGGGTTTCCTCTTCTGTTGCCACGATGTAGTGCTGTTTCTTTATTATATGGTAACTTTACTAGTGGTCAAGTTTTTTCTGATCCTTAGATCTTATCTATTTAAGTAGAATCCTTATTATGAGCTACTTTTTTCCCTCTCTTCATCATCTACTGAGGCCTCCTGGGGACACTGCTATCTTCCAGGGTGCCTCTCTTTTTCTCCCTTAGAAGTGGTACCTTCCAAAGGCTTCACAACTTTGGTCACAGGCACTTTCCAAGCCACTTCCTTTTGACTGCTTTATTGCTAGTGCTCTGACACCTCAGCCTCAGACCTGCTCTCAGTGGTTCCCTTCAGGATGAGTTCCTCTCCTGGGGATGAGCCTTTGTCAATATTATCTGTGTTCTGCAACTGCTAGGACCTTTCACATTCTCCACTCTTGCGTGCAGCTTCTTCTGCATTCCTGCATCTATGCGGGCTGAAGCACCAATTCTGCTAGTGCCTGGTGTTAGTATCTCCCTCACTTTCTCTTAAACTGGAATGTTGAGTTTTTTCTGTTTCAGAGTTACACTATGAGGGTAAGTTCTGAGTATGTTTATTTACTCCCAATTCTCGGTTTGATTTTTAGGAAGTGTGGGAAATATCAGATCTAGGCAGCATCTGCTATTATACTGTCAAATTCTACAGTTATAGACTTACGAGATTTCTTCGTTTGTGAGAACTGAAATTAAGCTGCCATGTCAGAGAGGCTTTACCAGACTGCAGACAAACCAGTGTAGATCTTTGATCTATGTTAGAGGGAAACCTATTGACAAGAAATATGTTGCTTTTCCTCGTCAATAGGAAACTACCTATTCTGGAGGAAAATTCACAGGTAACATATATAGGTTTTTTAAAAGTTCAGGATGGGATGTGTAATTATATTTCTATTCTGAGTATATCTTTTAAAATCATGAATGAATTATGTCTGCTTATTTGAAGGCTGTTCCAAATGTGTCAATCTTTCTTTCCTTCACTTTCTTTAGAAGAAATGTGGAAATCTACAAAAATGTCAAATGATTTATATTACTCAGCTATTGCTTTAATAATACTTCATCATAAACAAACCACCAAATCTCAGTGGCTTACAACAACATACATTTATTTGTCTTTCTCATGAATCTGCAGGTCAGCTGGGGCATTGGCTTCACACTATGGGTTGGCTGGGCTTGTCTGTAGGCTGTGGATTTGGCTCAGGTCTGCTCTTCATGTTTTCATTCTGGGGCCTATCCTGATGAAACATTCTTTACTTATGGTGGATTATAGGAGTGGAGAGTGGGAAAACATGCAACGTTTCTCAAGCCAAAAACTGCACAGTTACTTCTGCCTGTATATCCTTGGCCAAAGCAAATCATATGGCCACACCCAACATCAATGTGAGAGAGAGTTATGACTTTGCCTTCTTTAGTGGGAGGTACTACAAAGTAGTGCATGACAAAGGCCATGCATATATAATTTTAATATGAGAAGGGAGTGAAGAATTGGAAGCATTGATTCAATCTACTACATGAGCCAAATAAAAAAAGAAAGAAAAACTTACGTGACAGAAAAAAGGCATTTTTATCCTCTAAACTAATCCTTCAAGCCAGTTGGACAATGAAAGCAGCATATATAATAAAATAGGAGGAAATATTCTCCAATAATAAATTCCTCACGTGGGAGTTTCCTGGCTTACAACTCTGTGCCTGGACTGGGGTACTCACCAGAGCTTGGCTTTGGGGAAAAGGGGCCTGTTGTCTCAGAGGAAGGTCTTCTAAAAGTCTCTAGATTGCGTGAGAATCTAATGAATTCTTCAACTCTTTGAGTGCATGACATCTTTTTTTTTCCCCCCCAGAAGAAAGCATGAATTGATTGAGAGATGGAGAATGGAGATTTTAGGAGGATTCTGGGACCCCAATGAATTCCATTTTTTGAAAAAAATTTTATTTTGAAATCGTTTCAAACTTACAGAAAAGTTTTAGGAATAGTACAAAGGACTCCCTTATACCCTCCAGCCAGAGTCCCCAATTGTTGATATTTTACCACATTTTCCTTATCATCCTTATTGTTATCCTCTCTCTCTGTATATATAGATTTAGGTATGTTTGCTTTTTCCTGAACCATTTAAAAGTAAGTTGCACACAGTGCTCCATTAATACTTTAATACTACCCCTTAATACTTTAATGTCGATTTCTTAAAAACAAGGGCACTCTCCTACATAAGCACGGTACAGCCAACCACCAAAATCAGAAAATTAACATCGATGCAATTTGACCATGTAATGTACAGGTCCCACTCACATTTTGCCTGTTATCTTAATGTCTTTTTTAGGTCCAAGATCCAATCCAGGGTCATACATTGCATTTACTTTTTATGCCTCTTTATTCTTCAATATGCAACAGCTCTTTGGTCTTACCTTGCCTTTCAACATCTTGACAATTTTTTAAGAGTGCAGACCGGTTACTTTGTAGAATGTCCCTCAGTTTGGGTTTGTATGATGTTTTAAATGATTGGATTCAGAGTATATGCTTTTGGCAGGAATACCTGAGAAGTGATGCTATGTTCCTCTCACTCCCTCATGTCAGGAGGCACATGATGTTGATTTGCCCCCTTACTGTTGATATTAACTTTTATTTTATATATAATTTTTTTTTGAGGAAGATTGGCACTGCACTAACATCTGTTGCCAATCTTCCTCTTTTTTTTTTTCTCCCCAAGGCCCCAGTACATAGTTGTGTATCACAGTTGTACAGTTATAGCTCTTCTATATGGGACGCCACCTCAGCATGGCTCGAAGAGTGGTGAGCAGGTCCGCGCCCAGGATCCAAACTCGTGAACCCTGGGCCGCCGAAGCCGAACATGTGAACTTAACTGCTGTGCCACCAGGCCGGCCCATGATGTTAACGTTTAATCACTTGGTTAAGATGGTGTCTTAGAGTTTTCACCACTGTAAAGGTAATTAACAGATACGTTGTCCTTATTAATTTAACTAGCAAGTATTTTGTACCCCTAAATTTGACAAGTAATTAATAAGTATTTTGTGGGGACACAATTTGAGATTATGTAAATACCTGTTTCTTCGTCAAACTTTCCTCTATTAGTTTTAGCATTCATTGATGATTCTTGCTTAAATCTATGATGATGATGATGATAGCCACACAATAATTTTCTAGTTCTGCCCTTCCTTCTACATTTGTTAGTTGGCATTCTATTGTAAGGAAGAGCTTTCCATTTTCCCTCATTTATTTTTTTATTCATTTATTTACTTATACAGTAATCCCCCCTTATCTGAGGTTTTGCTTTCTGAGGTTTCTGTTACCTGTGGTCAACCGTGGTCTGAAAATACTGAATGGAAAATTCCAGAAATAATTAATTTATAATTTTTAAATTGTATGCTGTTCTGAGTAGCAAAATGAAATCTCCACTTTCTCTGCTCTGTCCCACCCAGGACATGAATCATCCCTTTGTCAAGCGTATCCACACTGTACACTCTACCCGCCCAGTAGTCACTTAGTAGCCATCTGGATTATCAGATCGACGGTTGTGGTCTCGCAGTGCTTGTGTTCAAGAAACCTTTATTTTAGTTAATAAGGGCCCCAGAGAGCAAGAGTAATGATGCTGGCAAGTCAGATATGCCAAAGAGAAGCTGTAAAGGGGTTCCTTTAAGTGAAAAGGTGAAAGTTCTTGACTTAATAAGGAAAGAAAAAGATCGTATGCTGAAGTTGCTAAGATCTATGGTAACTTTTATTACAGTGTATTGTTATAATTGTTCTATTTTATTATTAGTTAGTGTTGCTAATCTCTTACTGTGCCTAATTTGTAAGTTAAACTTTATCATAGGTATGTATGTATAGGAAAAAACATAGTATATGTAGGGTTCAGTACTGTCTGGAGTTTTAGGCATCCACTGGGGGTCTTGGAATGTATCCCCTGCAGATAAGGGGGGACTGCTGTATGAGTATGGGATCATGGATCCCTATTTTATTCAATGAGTTATAATCCATTACTATCATTATATATTTTGATGCTCAAATTGTCCCTAATTTGGCCAGTGGTAGTACATGTATCCTTTTCTCAGGTTCCTTTTGACATAGTCTTATAATTCCTTGATCATCTCCTTATATTCTGACACAACAAGATATCCCAGGCTCTTTTTTTTTTTTCCCCCTATCCAGTCCTGGAACAGCCATTTCTCCAAGAAGCCCTGTTTCCTTTTAGGGGAAAATAGCGTTTATATCTGAATGCTAGGTATCCTGGTTGCTATGCGGTGTTATTGCTTCTAGGCCTTCTCAGTGGACAGAGCTAGGAAACATATATATACATGCACATACAAACTCACAAACACACATGTATAAGTATGCCTATGTTTGCTTTTTATTTCTATCTATTAAAAATCATGAGTTCTCATTGATACCTCCAATTCCAATACAATCCTACAGAATTATTCTAGCCTTTCCCCTTTCCCTATTTGTAACTCCCTTCTCCAACACTGAGAAACCTGGTTCCTGTTATTCTCAATGTATTTACTTACTTCCTCAACACTCCTGTAGGTAAGAAGTCTTCTGGCCACACTGGTAGCCTGTTTGACCCTGATCCTGCTGACCTCTGGCTACTGTGACTGAGCCAGCCAGTTCCCTGGTCCTGGTTCTGCCAACCATGCTCACTGCATGGCCCTACTCCTTGGCTTCAACCCCATGGCCCATGCCAGCAGCGTTGATCGGTTCCCACATTGCTAACTGTTCTGGCCATGCTGCCAAACATGTGACCCTGCCGGCCAAATCCTGGGCCTGTTCTATACCAAGGGGCAGAGGTAGCAGCAGCCTTTGCTTCTGCTTATTGCCAATGGTCGAATATAGATTCAAATCAATCTTTACTGATGGCACTCTGACAGTAGCAGAAAATTGCTCATAAAGAAAGAATAAAATTGTAGTTTTGCAAATCAAAAAAAATTTGAAATGCTGGAAGGGGACAGAGTGATTACAAAGAAAAAAGGGGAGGAAGGGCTTTTAACAAAGATCCTGAGTGGGGACTTTCATTTCTACGGTCAAAGAGATCTTTGGAAAAATAAACACCTATATTGACCTCCGGACAGAAATAACTCCTTGGGCCCACCTCCTCAATGGGCTCAGAATCAAGTTGCACCCCCAAATCCATACTCCTCTATGGGAGCCTGGGAATTAGAAGGTCGTTTCCGTATGGCAGAACACCTGAGTCACTCTGGTCTTCGCATCTTCCACACACTAGGTGGCACCCAAGTCAAGGGCTTGTCCCCGTGGCCCAGTTCTGATAAGTTTTGGCAAATTTCTCTCTCTCTTCAGAAATTTTTAATGCTGTGGGAATTTCTAATCAAATTGTGACTTCTACCTCTCTCCCTGCAAATGTTACATTAGGGCCCTTCTGCAATTTTAATGACATCCTTCCTTTCCTATCCACCTGTTGAGTCATAATCCCCGAGGGAGAGTTTCTGGAGGACACACCACTCCCCAGGGCAGGAGGTTTCTGCCTCAGCAGCTCTGACTAAACCTCCAATGTCCAGTTCTAAACACACCATTCCAGTGATCTCTGAACAACAAGAATCCTTGCTTCTGTGCCTCTTTCCTTCTGTCCTTGACATAGTAGGTTGGGTTATTCACTGTGTTTAGCCAGTTAAAATAGGTTTTAGGTAGGATTCTCCCGGAAGACCACTCTGAGCCAACCACCCATGCAGAAATGGTTTATTAAGGAAGGTTCCCAGGAGAACCATGAGGGAGTGGGGAAACAGGATCCCAAAGAAGCAGAAACCAGGTTGGGCCGGCCCCGTGGCTTAGTGGTTGAGTGCGCGCGCTTCGCTGCTGGCGGCCCGGGTTCGGATCCCGGGCGCACATCGACGCACCGCTTCTCTGGCCATGCTGAGGCCGCGTCCCACATACAGCAACTAGAAGGATGTGCAACTATGACATACAACTATCTACTGGGGCTTTGGGGGAAAAATAAATAAAATTATAAAAAAAAAAAAAAAAAGAAGCAGAAACCAGGCAAGGGCAAGATTACAGCTGATGTCCCAGATGCAACCGGCCCTGCTGGGAGCTCCGGGGCAGGAATTAGGCTTCATGGGCTTTTGTACTCTCTGCCAATGACTGGCTAAGGGCTGCCTGGTGTTGGGGCTGGGTGGACTTGTAAGACTCCCAGGCACTTCCAGCCCTCCATATGGTGGGGCGGAGGTGGGGGTCCAATGTGCAACCGCAATCCTCAGAAGGCTGCAAGTGTAAGCTTTTAGCAGCAAAGCATGCAGAAGCTGGGGGAAGAGCTGATAAAGGGGACCTGAGAGCATCTGGGCAAGGCTCTGCAGTGACAACTTCCTGCAGATAAATCTGTTCTCAAAGTACCTGTTATGGGCTGAATTATGTTCCCCTCGAATTCATATGTTGAATTCCTAGCCCCTGGTACTTCAGAATGGACTGAATTTTGAGATGAAGTCTTTACAGAGATAATTAAGTTAAAAAGAGGTTATTTGAGTGGGCCCTAATCCAGTTTGACTGGTGTCTTTGTGAGAGGAGGAAATTTGGACACAGACAGGGACAGAGGGAAGGCCCTGTGAAGACACAGGGAGAAGACGACATCTACAAGCCAAGGAGAGAGGTTTCAGAAGAAATTGACCCTGCCAACACCTTGATCTCAGACTTCTAGCACCCAGAACTGTGAGAATATAAATTTCTGTTGTTTAAGCCACCCAGTCTGTGATATTTCGTTATGGCAGCTGAAATATTGTGATTTATAAGAAATATATATTCGGTCTTTCAGATGACCAAAATATATTTCTCATATATATGAGACTTCATCCACAGTTCCTGGCTCACAGCTCCCAAAACCCTTGGGATTTCTTGTTTATGTCAATGAAGGTGACTTTTGGACCCCGCCCCAGAGTGGGAGCTGGCTGCCAGGAGAACCAGCCATGTGCTCAGAGGACTGGAACTTTCAGTCCCTCCCCTGATTTCCAGGGCCTGGAGGTTGGAGGTCGAATCAATGGCGGATGGCCAATGACTTAGTCACTCATGACTGTGTCCTCCTTAAAACCCAAGAGGACAGCTGTTGGCTCCCTTTTTCAGAGAGCTTCCGGATTGGTGAGCCCATGGAGGTGCTGGAAGTGTGGCGCTTCAGAGAGGGCACGGAAGCTCCACATCCCTTCCCTCATACCTTGCCCTACGCACCTCTTCCATCCGGATGTTCATCTGTATCCCTTGTCACATCCTGATAAACTGTAAACATAAGTAAGTGTTCCCCTGAGTTCTGTGAGCCATTCTAGCAAACTAATTGAACCTCAGGAGGGGGTCATGAGAACTCCTGGTTTGTAGGCGGTGGGTCAGAAGCACAGGTAACAACCTGGGTTTGCGCTGGTGTCTGACGTGGAGGGCAGTCTTGCAGGACTGAGCCCTTTACCTGTGGAATCTGATCTATCTCTGGTAGATAGTGTCAGAATTGAGTTGAATTCTTGGACACACTGCCGGCATTTGAGAACTGCCTATTGGTATGGGGAAGCCTCTCCACACACAGATTGGAATTGGGTCCAGGGAGCTCTTGCAGCAGCCCTAGGAAACCCGTACAGTATCCTTTGCATCTGAAAGCAGAAGAAAGTCTCCTTTCTGTGATTATATCACTTTTAAAACAAACTATTTTTCCCATGAGAGCCTTTCTGTACCTGGATGCCTTGTAGGGAGGCTACAAAGTTAGTAAAAGTACCTATCTTTTCATTCAAGATCTCCTCTCTGTTAATGCAACAATATTGCCTTCATTTCCAATTGCCCCTAATCCAGCCACGAGGTGTCTGACACTCCACCTACTGCTAAATAGTTCACAGTCATAGGCTTGGGTTCTGCCTTTTTCTCTGTACCAATCTACATGGAAAACATTCCAAGGCCTATCTCTTTTACTAAAGGATTTAAAAGGGTTTAATAATATTATGTTTCCTGGTTGTTTAGTGTCATCCAACATAGTGATGATCTTCTGCTATTCTTTCCTTCAGTAGATGCCTGCAAACAGAACTATCTTTCCTGTGTAGCATACAGATACTTATGTTTCTATCACCAGAGTATCTGAAACCAAAGCCCCCATCTTTACTTTACTCTAACTATCCAATAAGAGATTACTTCATGCCTCAATTTTTCCCTGTTTCTGCCCCCATTGATTGAAAAAAAAATAAAAAAGAAGAAAAGGAAGGATGGAGTGTTCAAGAGCCCTTTTGGAAGTTTTCCTATAGTGGGCCCTGGATCCCATAAAACCGCCGTTTAACTATTTATGCTTCTCATGGGAAGCATATGGGATTAACAGACTGTGACAACGGGCTTTTATTTTTCCATAATACTTTAACTTCTATCTGTTAAAAGGCTTTCAAGAACAAAGAAAGCAAGTTAAAGAAAGTAATTTATATTATAAAATTTTTATTTGATCTAACACTTGATCTTTCTCTTTGAGTTCAATAGCTTCACCTGGAGAGACATGTGAGTGAGGGAATTCATACCTTTTTATTATGGAAAATTTCAAACATACATAAAGTAGAGAGAATGGTGTAATAAGCCACCATACACCTGTCACTCAGCTGCAGCAATTATCAACACTCTGTTGCCCTTATTTATACTCTATCCTTCCCACCACTGCTTTTTTGTTCTTTTGCTGAAGTATTCTAAAACAATCCAAGACATCACATCATTTCACTTGTAAATTCTTCAGTAGAAATCTCTAATACAGACTTATTTTATAACCATAATATAACCACAATTTCATTATCATACCCAGCAAAATTAACAATAATTCCTTAGTATCATCTAATAATCAGTCCATGTTCAGTTTTCCCCAATTGTCTCAAAATGTCTTTTTATAGTTGGTTTATGTAAAATCAGGATCTAAACGAAATCTACATTTTGCATTTGATTGGTAGGTTTCTTAAGTCTCTGTCTTTTTGTTTCAAAGTTAAATACAGGCTTTTCTTTTGAAGTAATTTATGTTTTTCCTAGTTCCTAACATCCGCATCAGGTTTCTAAACAGAAGAAAAAAGACTTAGACAAAGAGCCACATATTAGATTTCAGACTGGTCTAAGAAAACTAATAAATTGAATAAATTAACTTGAATAAATTAAGAGTGCACATGCAGAACAGAATTGTAGCTTTTGGTCAGAAACATGTGAACTAAAGGCAAACTGCCAAGATTAAGGCAGGTTTTTGTTTTTTTGAAAATACATACAGCATAATGTATTTTTTTCCTCCAAGTTCATTTAATGTTCATCTTGATATTATATAAAGTGCATTGCTAAATTAAAATACAAGCTTCCTAATTAAAAAAAAAGATGGCATAGAAAGTTCCCTTTGTTTTAGTCTTCCTTTTTTTTTTTAAATGCTATCTTTATTTATTTTTGTGACAAAGATTGGCCCTGAGCTAACATCTGTGCCCATCTTCTTCTACATATTTTTTTTATATATGGGACACCTACCACAGCATGGCTTGATGAGCGGTGCATAGGTCTGCATCCAGGATCCGAACCTGCAAACCTCGGGCCACCCAAGCAGAGCGTGTGAACTTAACCACTAGGCCACCGGGCCGGCCCCTAGAGTCTTCCTTATACCTATTAACAGTATTTTATTTTTGCATTTGCTTCGTGTAAGAGATTTCTGCAACAATCCTGTGACTCAAAGGCAAAAGCTTAGGCACAATGCACGACAACTGTCAGGCTGATGGCCAGTGTAAGGAATTACTTTCTTCCTCTGCTGGAGTCAACTTGAGTGTTGGCAGTTTCTGAGTGTTGGTTTGCGATCTTAGGAGTTCTCAGGGTGAATTTGAAACTGGCCCCTGTACATGGAGGGCAAGGGGAGACAAAAGAAAGAGGCAGACCACTCCAGATTGGTAGGTGGCAGTTTTAATAAGCAAGAAAACTTACCTATGAGGCCTGTCTTAGGCAGCTGCAAGATGAGTAGATCTCTGCACCTACCCACCAGAATCTTAAAAGTTTATATAGAGACCCTAACGGGGTTCAGTCATGTATCCAGTCCAAATGATCTCAACAACACATACTCTCTCAAGGCAGCATCCTTGAACTGGCTCCTAGTGTGGGAACAGTGGGCAGAAAGTACATTCCAAGGACACAGGAGGGGGTAAGGAGCCTCTGATTGCCTAGGTCCAGCTCACCGGTAAACCAGAGGTCATGTTCTCTCAATGACCTCTTCCAACGTCAAGGAGGAAGTTGAGGGCTTTGGCAAGATTGTCATCCATCTCCAAGACTAAGCCTAAAATAACTGTTTAGGATGTCATCCCAAAGCTCAGTGGAGAGCTGTTTCAAATGTTCTTGTAACTGAACTTTAGGACAGTGCACTTAGAGGAGCAAGGAAACTAAACACATAGGCAGCCAAGGTAGAAGGTGTATCTCCAAAGAAAAACGGAGACGTTCCCAATCTGTTTGACAGAGGGTTTAGGCACTCCTTGGCAGCTTTGTACATCTGTGCTTCTACATCTCAGAGGTGGTAGAGGTGAGGCTCTCCTCTGGTCGGGAGAAGCCTATTCAGGTCTCCCTTAGACATTCTTCCAGGAAGGATCAAACTCAAGAGAAAAGGAATTCATGGAGCAAACCAAAACCATAGCTTTATCACAGTAAAGAATTTCAACTATCACCTCTGTCGAAAATGTGGGAGCACTGCAGGAAGAAGCTTCTTTTCGAGGAGAGCAATGTAAGCCAGTGTGTCTGCCCCTTGTTTTGTTGAGAGTTCATAATCAGCATTATATTCCTGTTTTCTTAAAAAGTTTAGTATTTTTTCTGGCTGACAAACAGTGTTGTTGTCCAAATTGGTACATCTCCTCTTGAACCTCTCCATGTGTTATCTATGATATTGATGTTTAAGAGTGCACCAGAGGGCCGGCCCCGTGGCTTAGCGGTTGGGTGCGCGCGCTCCGCTGCTGGCGGCCCGGGTTCGGATCCCGGGCGCGCACCGACGCACCGCTTCTCCGGCCATGCTGAGGCTGCGTCCCACGTACAGCAACTAGAAGGATGTGAAGCTATGACATACAACTATCTACTGGGGCTTTGGGGGGAAAAAAATAAATAAATAAAATCTTAAAAAAAAAAAAAAGAGTGCACCAGAGAAACAATGCAATCTACACAGAAACAGAAATATAATAATGTACTCCTGAAATTTAAACAACGTTAAAAACCAATATGACCTCAATTAAATAAATAAACAAGTATATAAACTACCAAAAAAAAAAAAAAAGAGTGCACGAGCAAATTTGGCATAAGCTATCACCACCAGGGACTCACTGTGTATGATGGGAACCCCCAGTCACCTTCCCAGTAATTGGACTCCAAGGAGGCTGCCATCTTGCTGGGGCTGAACTTTGCTACTCTTAAGTTTCTTTTAACTAATAGAATGACTCCTCTTTTTGTTACTGGTTTCATTTTGGTTTTGTCTTATGCCATTTATTTGTTGAGGAAACTGAGTAATTTGTCATGTGGGATTTCTCACATTCTGGATTTGAATTTGTAATCAATCTTGTAAAAAATTATAAATCAAGCCCTAGAGGTTTGATTTTTTTTTTTTGTCAAGAATATTTTGGGGGTGGCCCCGTGGCTTAGAGGTTAAGTGCTCGCGCTCCACTGCTGGTGGCCGGGGTTCGGATCCTGGGCACGCACCGACGCACCGCTTCTCCGGCCATGCTGAGGCCGCATCCCACATACAGCAACTAGAAGGATGTGCAACTATGACATACAACTATCTACTGGGGCTTTGGGGGAAAAAAAGAAAAGGAGGAGGATTGGCAATAGATGTTAGCTCAGGGCCGGTCTTCCTCAGCAAAAAGAGGAGGATTAGCACGGATGTTAGCTCAGGGCTGATCTTCCTTACAAAAAAAAAAAAAAGAATATTTTGTAAGTGGGGCTCTATGCATTCTATTGCATCATATCAGGAGGCACATGACATTGTCCAGCTTTTAATGGTGTTGAGATTGATCAGTGGGTTCAGGTGTTTTCAGCCTGGCTTCAAGTTTGCCATCAACTTTTCACCCGATAGTTTTAGTAGCACTTGATGATCACTGCCTAGATCCATTATTTCATAAGGGATCGCAAAATAGTGATTTTTCTATTTCCATCATTTCTTCTGCGTTTATTAGCTGTGGTTTTTCTATAAAGAACTTTCCCGCATCATTGATTTGGATAGCCTGAAACACAGGATCTCCAGAAAAGGCAGCTACATCCTTTTTTTTTAAAAAAAAAAAATCAATTTTCAGAATGTTGAGATGGTACCCTAGCAACATCCAGAGGGGACCAATGAGGTTTTTGCTTTTTTAAGCCACTAAGTTTTGAGAGTGGTTTATTATGCAGCAATAGATATTCAAAACAATGACTCACAAAAGATCAGCATGTAGCAATGAGGTTTCAAAAATTATCATCATGAACTCACGGGTGTTTATATATTCCCTGTGTTTTCATTCACTGTCGTCATAATTCTTCTTGATGCTGGAATTGTTCCATATTTGGCCAGTGAGAGCCTCTTCCAGTTGGTGACTCCGTCATTTTGACATGAGCCGGTGTCTTTGATAGCGGCTTTACTTTCAGGTACAAGATATCCTAGGCCCATTCTGTATATTTCCTGCTCCAGTGTTGGAATCGGCCATTTCTCCAAGGAGCCCTGGTACCTTTTAGAAGGAAATGGCATTTTAGAGATGACAATTTGACCAGTAGGGGTACTCATCACTACTAAATTGTCACCGCTTCTAGGGCTTTTCAGTGAACAGAAAAAGGAAATACTTATTTTTTAGAAAGAGAGTAAGCAGTCAAGAGTTCATACTGATATTTTCGATTCAAATTAAAGATTATATAATTTTTACTTCATTGATTTTATATGTACATACTGTTTTCTCTTATACTGAAAATCTTGGTTCCCAATGACATTTACTTTATCCTATTATATGAATATAGTAGTTTTGAAATAGCAATATTATTACTGACAGTAAGTCTACTGAGTATTGTTTAAGATTTCTTTGTTTGTCCTTCAAATCTATCTCATTGTACACTGTACAGCCAATACACTGTCTCAAAGTCACTTGAAAGAATTCTTCTCTGTATGGTTATGACACGACTTGATAGATAAATAGGTTTGTTTTTATTGAATTTTTTAAAAATAGTGATTGCTTTTTTCTTTTGTAGTTAGATTTGTTTTTTAATTATGTGTATATTTTATTATATCCAAACTATAAAACAAGGTATATTCAGAAAGATACAGCTTCTATCCCTATCCTTTTTCTGATAGGTAATCATTTTTATTAGTTTTTGTTTTACACACTTTTATTTTATTTATTTATTTATTTATTTATTTATTTATTTATTTATTTATTTATTTATTTATTTTGTGAGGAAGATCAGCCCTGAGCTAACATCCATGCTAATCCTCCTCTTTTTGCTGAGGAAGACCAGCTCTGAGCTAACTTCCATTGCTAATCCTCCTCCTTTTTTTTTTTCTCCCCAAAGCCCCAGTAGATAGTTGTATGTCATAGTTGCACATCCTTCCAGTTGCTGTATGTGGGACGCGGCCTCAGCATGGCCGGAGAAGCGGTGCGTCGGTGCGCGCCCAGGATCTGAACCTGGGCCACCAGCAGCAGAGCGCGAGCACTTAACTGCTAAGCCACAGGGCCGGCTGTGGCTTACACTTTTTACACACTTTTAACTTTTGAAAATAGAAACAAATATGTGTGTATATATATATTTATTTATTTTCCTTTCGTTCTTACACAAAAAGTATGATACTGTGCACACTCTGCTGCATGTTACTTTTTTCACCTTTATTCTGGAGATCACTCTTTGGCAATATATAGAGATAGTCTTCATTCTTTTTACAGCTGAAGAGTATTCCAGTGCATGTGTGCACTGTTGTTTATTCACCTGTCCTCTATAGATAGACATGTGGGCTGTTCATAATCTTTTATTATTACAAAATGTGCTGCAATAAATAGCCTTGAGCATTCATCATTTCAAATTTTTGTCATTTTATCTTAGGTATATGTACCTAGAAGGGAAGTTGCTTGGGCAAAGGGTAAACGTGTATGTAATTTTGCTAGATATTGTAAAATCCCCTCCATGGTTATACCACTTTTCATCCCCATCAGCAATGCAAGAAAGTATCTGTTTCTCTGAAGTCTCACCAGCTCAGTGTATGGTCAAGTTTGGGATTTTTGCAAATCTGATAGATAAGTAATGTTATCTCCATTTAGTTTTAACATGCATTTCTCTTATTATCAGCAAGGTTGAGCATTTTTTCCTATATTTAAGAATTTTTTGCATTTATTTTTCTATAATTGTCCTATTTTTTTTTTACTGGGTTATTAGACTAGTATTTGAGTTTATCTTCATAATTTTATTTATTTATTTTTTTCCCCAAAGCCCCAGTAGATAGTTGTATGTCATAGCTGCACAACCTTCTAGTTGCTGTATGTGGGATGCGGCCTCGGCATGGCCGGAGAGGCAGTGCGTCGGTGCGCACCCGGGATCTGAACCCGGGCCGCCAGCAGCGGAGCTGCCCCGCTAAGCCACGGGGCCGGCCCTGAGTTTATCTTCAATATTTAGAAAATGTTTATATATTAGGGATATTGGCCCTTTGTGTTATTAGTTACAATTTTGCCTCAGTTTTTTATTTAACTTTTGACATTGCTTATGGTATTTTGGGCATGCATTTATTTTTTATTTTTTTTAATTTTAGGTAAACAAATTTATCCATATTTCCTTTATTGAATCCAGATATGGAATTATAGTTAGGAATGTCCTCCTCATTCCCAGGTTGTAACGAAATTGCCTTATGTTTTCCTCTAGTATTTCTATTACTTGATATTTTTTTCAGTTAGATATCTCACCCATTTGGAATTTATCCTAGTGTAAGGTGTGAGGAATGGATCCAATTTTATTTTTATCCACATGCCTATCAGTCATTCCAACACCATTTATTTATCACACACTAAATTTCCTTATGCCTTTGAGTCTATCTTTGGATTTTATAATCTATTCCATTAGCTATCTGTCTATTTATGCACGAATGCCATAATGTTTTAATCAGAGGGTCTTTATCAATGTTTTAATGTGGGGTAGGGCTAGTCCCCCATTGCTCTTCTTTTTTAGGAGATTCCTGGCTAGTCTTGTATGTATTTTCCAAAATAACTTTATAATAAACTTGTCTGGCTCCGGAAAAAAAAAAATCTGAAGATATTTTTATTGAGATCACATTAAGTTTATAAATTTTAACTTGAAGAGAATAGATATCTTTCTGATATTGATTCCTCTGATCGCTAATATGTTTTTCCATTTATTCCAGTCTACTTTTTGTCCTATAAGAATATTTTATAGTTTTCCTTATGTAAGTTTTACACAATTCTTATTAAATGTGTGCCCACGTTTTGTTTCACTTTGCTTTTGCTATTGTAAATGGAGTCTGAGACCCCATTTTCCATTGTTTCTTCCAAGTGGTTGCTGAGGCTCTTTATTTCTGTATGTTAATTTTGTATCTTGCTACTTTACAAAATATTTTACTGTTCATAGAAGGTTTCTCATTCTTTATAAGTTTTCTAGAAATATATCATCTGCACAGAGATGTAATTTTATCTTTTCTTCTCCAATTCTTATGCCTCTAAATGCTTTCTCTTGTATTAAAATAGTGGGCATCCTTGTTCTGTTTCTGATTTTTGTAGTAAGTTCCAACACCTCTTGTGTCCTACAACTCAATTCAATTCTGACACGAACTACCCACTGTTAGCCAAGACCCCACAGGTTAAGGTTCTCAGTCCCATAAGACTGCCCCCACATCAGAAGCCAGCTGAAAGTCATGGGTGTCCCCAAGCCACCTGCACTTCTGCCTACAAATTTGGGACTTCCCACCACCCCCTCAGGTTGATAATTCACTAGAACCACTCACAGAACTCAGGAAAGTGTTGTATTTACAATTGCCATTTTACTGTAAAGGGTACAAATGAATAGCCAGATGAAGAGATACATAGGGCAAGGTTTGGGGGGAAGGGGTTGGGCCACAGAGTTTCCGTGCCCTCTTGTTGTAGAATCTGAGTCCTTCCAGCCTATTAAGGTGTTCCCCAACAGAAGAAGCTCCTTTAGCCTTGTAGCCCAAGGTTATTAAACTACTGGCTTCGTGATTGAACTCAATCTCTAGTCCCTCTCACCGTTTCCTGAGGTAGGGTGTGGGGCTGAAAGTTCAAACCTTCTAATCACGTGGTTGGTTCCTCTGGCCTCAGCCCCCATCCTGAAGCTACCAGACCCCTCCTCCCATGAATCACTGCCATGAATCACCTCATTATCGTAAACTCAAGAGTTGGCTTTATAAAGTATTGAGTATATAGACTCAAGTATCAAGGGGCTGGTTATGAACAAGACACTCCTATCACTCAGGAAATTCCAAGCGTTTTTGAAACTCTGTGCCAGGAACCTGGGACAAAACTCCCCCCAATTTTTTTATTATATCACAGGCAGGAAAGTCACTAGTGTTTGCCCATTAATTAAGATGCTAAATTTGGGGTAAAGATATGTAAGGGAAATATCACTCAATTTCTGTTTTATTGAGTCTTTAACATAAATGTGCTTTGAATTCTGTCAAATGCCTTTTCAGCATCTATGGGGTTTATCAGTTGATTTTCTTCTTGGACGTATTTTTTTGATACATTATGTTAAAAGATTTCCTGATATTTGTTAAAAAATAAAATTGGCTTTCTTCAATGATTCATGAATTGGGCAGCATCCAAGTTAGCAGATAGAAAAGAGCTCAGAGGAGCTGTACAAAATGAGAGATTTTTATAGGCAAGAGAGAGCTGGAGCAGAGAAGTTATACCAGCAAAAAGCGAACTGGTTGTGGCAAGGTCTCTTTCTTTTAGGGGCTGGCTGGTGTCTATCGAGCAGATTACCTAACTAGCGCTGATCAGGAGATTCCTGATTGACTGGTTTAAGGTGCCGTTTCTGAGAGAGTCGAAACTGTAATTAAGTCACGTCTTAGTTTGGTGACCTGAGGCTTAGCATAAGTGACTCCATTTTGCGATTATTGTCTTGTTTTGAACATAAATTATCTTTGTATTCCTGAAATAAACTCTGCTTGGTTATGTGTATTTATCTAACGTACTATTGAGTTCTGTTTGCTAATATTTTATCCTTTTTATTCATTTAGTAATAATGTTATACGTGCTTCACAAAAAGAAATTAGTAGTGTTTCTTCGTCTTCTACGCTCTAGAAGTCTTTAACATTCAGATTGTCTGAAGCCATTTGGTACTGGTGCTTTTTTTTATTGGGTTTCTGTTTTACAGCTTTGTATTTCTACAGAATCCTGTCTGTTTAGACTTTATATCTCTACTGGGATCAATTTTGGTAAATTATATTTTCCTAGAAAGTTATCTATTCATCAAGATTTTCACATTTATTTGCATAAAATTGTACAAATTAGTTGGTTCTATTTTGATAACCATGTCTCCCTTGTCATTTAATTTGTATGTTTGTACTTTCTCTTTTTTTAAAAAAATTAAGTTATCTAAAAGTTTGCATACATTATTAGTGTTTTCAAATAAGCCTTTTTATTTATATATTACTTTTATTGTTTGTTTTTTTAATTCATTCATTTTTCACTCATTAATTCCTTCCTTATGCTTTCCTTCGATCTTTTTCTATTTTTGTGACATCAACGTTTCATTTATTTACTTTCGTTTTCATTGGTATGGGTATTTAATAGTATGAAAAATTCTCTAATTGTTTCTGCTGTAGATCATTTATTCAGATGTGATGTTTTCATTATTACAAGTATTATTTCCAAGAATTCTAAGTTTTAAATTTCCCCTTTATTGCAGGAATCATTTAAAAGTATGTGGATTTAAAAAAATTTCCAAGCAGAAGAAATTTTATTATTATTATCAATTTCTAGCATTGTAGTCAGAGAGCTCTGTTTGCATTTTATTGCAGTTTTTCTTTATGGCCTAAGATACGATTTTTATGAACATTCCATGTGCATTTCAAAAGGAGGTGTATTCTCTACTATTGAGATTCAGAATTTGATATATATTTGTAAGAGTTACCATATCGATTACATTGTTTAGGTCAGCGCCACTCAAAGTAGCAAGTCTACTATGTCATTAAGCCCATAATAGTTCAGCTGATTTTCTTTTTTTCTTTTGGTAGCAGACTTTCTCAGTGAAGGAAGTGGTGCAGTGATTTCACTTCTTGGAGCAGGCTTTTTGTCCTGTTGCATCCGGTCACCACAGTTCATGAACTGGTACCAGTCTGCAGTCACATTTTCTGTAGGACTGGATTAGGTTTCTAAACCCTTATTCATTTTTTGTCCACTTGCTTTGTCCTAGAATGAGAGTAACGTGTTAAACTTTTCTCTTGTTAATGTGTCTCTATTTTGTCTGCATCTCCTGTAGTTTTTACTTTATGAAATTTTTGATTGCTGTGTTATGAGTAGATATATATGTATCTTCATTGTTAATTTAGCCATTAGCATTATAAAAAGTCCTCCTTTTTCTTTTTGATGCTTCTTGGTCAGAATTCTACCTTGACAGATACCAACATCATGACCCTTACTTTCTTTGCGTTTTACATTTTGCCTGGTATATATTGATCCATCCTTTTATTTTTTTTATTATTATTTTTTTTGTGAGGAAGATCAGCCCTGTGCTAACATCTGCCAATCCTCCTCTTTTTTTTGCTGAGGAAGACTGGCCCTGGGCTAACATCCGTGCCCATCTTCCTCCACTGTATACGGGACGCCACCATAGCATGGCTTGCCAAGGGGTGCGTCAGTGCGCGCCTGGGGGTTCCCAACCAGCGAACCCCAGGCCGCCCCAGCGGAGCGTACGCACTTAACCATTTTCACCACCAGGCCAGCCCCCATCCTTTTATTTTTAAACTTTCTTAATCTCTTTGCTTTAGGTATGTTTTATATGTACCGTAGGGTTACACTTTGCTTTGTTTGACAATTTGAAGATACTTCCACTTAATATGTGTTAGCTTCATTTATATCATTGATAAAAACCAATTTTTTTCAATTATAAAATATTTCATTATATGGTCATCTGTTTTTTCTCTCTCTCTCTTACTCTCTAGCTCTTTTAAAAAATACTTCTTTGGGAATTTAGAGAGTTTTATATTTTTTTCTAATTATTACCTTTATAACAATACATTTGCAAAATACCATTCTCCTTCTTTTTTTTAGATAATAGTCTGTTGGTTCCCTACTTTGAGCAATATTAAAATTAACTAGTTACAACTTCTTCATCTTCTCCTTCATCTCCCTGACATCTTTTTAAGGTAATATATCATTACTCCCTCTTAACTACAAAGCAATTTATGAGCTTATCCAATTTTCCATATATTCTCCCTTTCTTTCCTCCATTTTTGATATTGTACTTTATCTACATTGTCAGAGCCTATAAAAATACGTACCATTCTGTCACTGTTATCCTCAATACAGTATTATTTTTAGTTCTACAACGAAATATATTCAATGTTTACCACCAATTCTTATGATGAAGCTTCTCCAGTTATTTCTTGGTTGTTTGAAGTTTATTCTCCACTAGATTCCTCAAGAATGATCTCTCGAGAGCAAAATATTTCCTGAGCTCTCACATGTTCATAGCTTATCTACGGTTTTTATACGTTAAGGTTCAGTTTAGCTGGATATAAAATGCTTGGCTCACATTTTCTTGAGTATTTTGAGTGTGTTACTTTATTGTCTTCTGGCATAAAATGCTTCATTTGAAAACACTGGTGCAAATCTGATTTTCTTTTACATATAAGTAATTCAGTCTTCTTGCCTGGATACTCAGATTATTTGTTTTTTCTTTTCTGTAAAGTCCAATATTTTTATTAGACTATGTTTCAGTGTTGATCACTCTGGGCTAACTTTATCAGAAATGTAGTGTACGCTTTCTGATGTTGTATGTGTACCTTCTTATATTGCAGGAAGGTTTTCTTGGATTACATTTCTTAGTATTTGTTCTGTTTCATTGCTTTGACTTTCTTCTTTGGGTTCTCCTATTGTATGTACGCTGAATCTTGTCTGCCCACTTTCTATATCACTTTCTCTCAAAGCTTTTTTATAATATCTTTCTTAATTTTTATTTGGTTGCTTTACTTTTTCTCCCTTTCATCCTCCATTTATGTAATTATCAGTGCTGTTTATTGCCTGTTTGGTTCTTTCTGCCCAGTCTTTGTCTCTGAAACATCTTTCTATTATTTCTAATTCTTTTCTGAGCTCTATTTGTTCTTTTTTCACATTTTCTTGTTGCCTACCCAGTCTGTTTCTGAGCTTTTAAAATTTTGATTTGTATTACCGTCTCATAGCTTCTATTATTTCCTTAATTGCTTTTGTTCATTTTAAAATATTAAGTTACAATCTTCTGCTTCATGGCCATATTTTTCTGGTTGCCTCATTTTCTGCAGGTATTTTATTATTTTTATCCTTTTCTTACAGTTTCTCTTGGCTTTAACCAAAATCCTTCTCTGTTGCTCATATTTAAGTGAGATTGGTTTCCCTGTGCTTTTAGAAGCAGGTTTCCATGTTGGAGTGGGGCTGGACCAGGAGACTTTTCTTAGTTTCATGGCTCTAGAGATCCCTTTTATATTGTTACTCTGAAGTATTAAGAAGTATATTTGATCAGTGTTACCACCTCACCAGTAGTCTCAGATATCCATCCCTTCTTCTTCTTCTTCTCCTTTTTTTTTTTTGTGAGGAAGATCAGCCCTGAGCTAACATCTGTTGCCAATCCTCCTCTTTTTGCTGAGGAAGCAAAACATTTGTGCCCATCTTCCTCTGTCTTGTATGTGGGATGCTGCCACAGCATGGCTTGATAAGCGGTGCATATATCTGCACCCGGGAGTTGAACCTGCTAACCCCGGGCCACCAAAGTGGAGCACACGAACTTAACCGCGATGCCACTGGGCTGGCCCCGGCAGATATCTATCCCTTCTTGCTCTTTCTCCAACAAATGGCTAACCCTTCTTTCTTCTTTATCTCCAGAATATTTGCCCTGATCAATTTGTACACTATTCCCATTAGTTTTTTTCTCAGTGAGTGGAGCATTCTGTCCTCTCGTTGGATATTTTCTGGAGCCTTGAGGACCCAGACTGCCCCAGTTCCCTCAGACCGTTTTGCAGCCCCCTTGTGCCCACCTTAATATCAAAGCTTGTGTATCCTCCTCCCACTTGGACTGTTCTCAGTTCTGCCAGCCAAGTTCTCCACTCTGGATGGTAGCCTTCCTTTTGAAGGTGAGTACTTGTTGATGACGTCTAGATTCATCCTTTGGCTTCTCTGTGCTTTCTCTTTCACTGTTGTTTATACCACCCAGGTCTTACTGTTGTTTGGCTCCACCAGCTCATATTCCAGGGTTTGTGGGGGATATCTTGTCCCCTGTTTTGTTGAAACATTGTCAAAAATGTTGTCTACACATTTTTTCCTTTTCTATCCTAGTTACTTTGCTTAGTGGGTGCTATACTATGTCACCTGGGTTCCCTCAGCTGCTGAGAAGGCTGGATTCTCCCCGCAGCTGAAACTGAAATTGCCTTCATTGAAGAGAGTCACCTAACCCAAGGTCATTCCCCGTCCCAGGATAACCCACATCTGATGACTGGTTGACAGAGGAGTATAGGGGCCTGTTGCCTCACCCCGTCTGGAGACAACTCTGAAGGATTATCCCACCTTCAGAGCACCTTGTGGGGTCAACTGAGGCCTTGTTGAGATTTTATCACAGTCCAACTTCTCCCTTTAACTAACAGAATAATGTTAATAATAGAAAAGCCCAAACCTGCTTTGCCCCTTTCCCTCTACAGGTGTTGGTACCAAGAGTACTCCCTAAACAGAGATCAGAGTACCTCTGCTTCAGAGGGTGCTTCTCAAGGACCTCAACCCCCAGTACTCTGTCTGTCTACGTGAGGAGGTATAGGGGGTTAAAAATACCCCATCTCACCTCCAACTTACTCTGGCTTTTGTTCCAAAACCACGTGTGGGTTTCCTCTCCTAGAGACGAGGAGCAAACATTAACTTCAGGAAACCTCCTGCTTACACGCTCCACCCCCGACTTTGTTTAGAACCCATCTTGGTGTTTTTTTCTTTCTTAAAAAAAATAGGAATAAACCTAGTCCTCAGTATCCCAAACAAGGTGAGGGTTGTGACGGGATATCCACACGTGCCCGCAGTTTGTGAGCCTGAGGAAAGCGGTGAGCATGTCGGAGCCCCACCTCCAGCGCTATGACAGCTGTCTGCACCCTCAGGCGCACGGCTGCATTTCAGGCATCCTTCTGCCGTCAGTTCCTGTTGCCCCATTGCCAAAACCAGCTCTGGGTCTCAGGACTGTTTAGATACCTAAAAACATCTTCCCTTCAAGCAGAGGGCAAGGACAGTATGAGTGATATCTGGATAGTGTGTGGCGATGGCTTTGAGAAGGAACAAAGAAAGTAAGACCCTTCTTATCAGTCTCTGTCTCTGAGGGAGACTTCAATTTCCATCCTATTGTGTAATATAAAATCAAAGTCTTGTTTATAGAGGGGGGCATTCTTTTCTGTGTTTTGGCAGATTCTGAAGTGGGGTCTGCTATAGGAAGTTGTTACTCTCATTTTCAAATCTTCTATTTCATTTTTACACAAAATGTTTTTCGGGGATAGCGATGGTCCCTGCCTTGTCCCTGACTTTAATGGCAGTGCATTTAATATTTAGCCATTTAATATATTCGCTCTTAGTTTCTCGGAAAAAGAAAACAAACCAACTCTTCATTGTAGTTAGGAAATGTCCCTTGTCTCTTGTTTTACTTAGCGTTTTTACTAGAAATGGTTCTTGAATTTTCTTTGCTGCTGTATAATGTAATTGTATAGTTTTCAATTAGATTTTATCAATGAGATTAAATAGGTTGATGGATTTCCTAATTTTGAACTACCCTTAAGGGCCCCAAATAATTTCTATTTTTAGGTTTATTCTTAGGTGGTTAATAGCTTTTGTTGTTATTGTGAATGGAATCTTATTTTCTATTACATTTTCTAATTGGTTATTGCTGGTATATAGGAAAGCTATTGATTTTTGTACATTGATCTTGTATGTGGTCACCTTGCTAAATTCTCTTACTAATTTTAATAGTTTGTCAATTGATTTTCTTAGGTTTTTCTATGTAAGCAATAGTGTCACCTGCAAATAATCACAGTTTGCATCTTTTCTAATGTTTAAACCTCTTATTGCTTTCCTTCTGACTTAGAGAGAACATCTGATACCATTTTGAATATTGGTGGTGATAAAGGTCATTCTTGTCTTGTTTCTGACTTCAGTTGGAATGTGTCTATTGTTTCACCATTAAGTATGGTGTTTACTGGATTTTATCATTGTTTTATTAAAAACAAACTATCAAATTAAGGTTGTTCTTTTCCTAGTTTTCTAGGAGATTTTTTTCTTTTATATCATTAATGGGTGCTGAATTAAGAGAATCATATTTTTAATTTATTATTATAATAAGTTAAAGTGATATATATTCTAATGCTGAACCATCTTAGCAATGCTGGGATAAATCCTCTTTGGACTTGATGAATTATTCTTTTAATACACTGCTGGGTTTAATTTGTTAACATTTTATTTAGGATTTTTGCTTCATTGTTCCTAGGTGGCATCATGTATATATTTTTTCTCTTGCTGTCTTTCTCTGGCTTTGGTGTCAGGGTATGCTGGTCAGTAAAATGTATTGGGTAGCTTCCCATCTTTTCTTTTTTCTTTCTTTTTTTTTAATGAATAACAACTTTATTTTTGACACTTATAGGCTGATGAAAATCCATTATTAATCCTATTAAAGAAAATCCAACATCTTAATTGAAAAGCATGGTAACTATATTTACTCATTAAATACTATTTAAGTTTTTAAAAACAACCTGAAAATATCCAGCAGGCATGTTTAATTTCAGTACAACAGATTCAAGACCAGATATACATGTTACATGCATCAAGGCTAGGTTACAAATAATCATGGTCATCATCATTGTCATCGTCATCACCTTCAGTTTTTCTTTGAATGCATTTGATGATTCATTGGCAGTATTTTGTGATGACACTATTAGTGGTAATAAAAATGTTTTTGGACCCCATTTATGATAGATTAATCAGAACATTCTGAACAGGCGATGTTGCAGGAATTGATGTTTTTACAGCTTGGAATTGTGAAGTGACCATCTGCATTGTAAATCTTTGCCCTGTGAGGGACGTTGGAGTCCCTACCTTAGCTGAAACAGACATGGTTTGTGGGGTTGGTGTGCCTACAGAGGGAGCACTTGGTCTGCTGAGCCAACACTTAACCATGGAACTGTTATTCTTCCTGCAGAATAAAAGTCTTTGTTGGGGGCCAGCCAGGTGGCATAATGGTTGAGTGTGCACGCTCTGCTTCACGAGCCCAGGGCTCACAGGTTCAGATCCCAGGCACAGACCTATGCACTGCTCATCAAGCCATGCTGTGGCGGCATCCCACATACAAAATAGAGGAAGATGGGCACAGATGTTAGCTCAGGGCTAATCTTCCTCAGCAAAAAGAGAAAGATTGGCAGCAGATGTTAGCTCAGGGCAATGTTCCTCATTAAAAAAAAAAAAAAAAGTCCTTTTTTGTAAAGACTTAAGTCTAAAGTTTGGAGCAGTCAAGCATTATCATCAAGTGGCAGCCTAGGGCCTGTATATGGCCTGATCAATGGCAAAGAGGTTTGATTTCTTTGCTTTGCAATATCTAATAAAAAAATCTCTTGGGCTGGCCCCATGACCTAGTGGTTAAGTTCGGCGTGCTCTGCCATGGCAGCCCTGGTTTGGTTCCTGGGTGTGGACCTACACCACCCATTAGTGGCTATGTTGTGGCAGCAACCCATATACAAAATAGAGAAAGATTGGCAACAGATGTTAGTTCAGAGCTAACCTTCCTCAAGCAAAAAAAAAAAAAAAAAAAAAAAAAAATCTCTTGGGGAGGAGAGGTAAAAGACTGGTCAGGGCAACGCCCAATTGCCAATCGCATATCATCTGCATCAACAGTTTTCTTAGCGTGGGTTGAATAAATTTTTGCATCATCTAGAATTGTGGTCACAAATTGGAAGGCAAACTGCAATATCTGACTTGTAACTCTTGCCTCATATTCTGTAATCTCCCTATGCTTCGGGATTTGTGCCATCATCTCTGCATCTTTCACCATGCTCTTGGGAGAAGCCATCTTGCTAGACTCCATGATATCTGGTGAGCAGACTTCTCCAGCTAAATCACCCACATAAATGTATTTCAGTCCTGTTGACACAAGTTCTTTGCCTAGCGTGGTTTTTCCAACCCCGAGTGTACCTTGCCTGTCCCGCCCTCCAGCCCCACCCCACCATGCACCCTGATCAGTGAGCAGGATGTTCAGCCTTTTTTTATTTTCTTAAATAGTTTACATAAAGTGAAAATTATGTATTCTTCAAAGTCATTTCTCTCTTTATTAGTTTCTGATTTGGTGCTACTTCCATAAGTTGAATCAAGAAAATTTTCAACTTCTTATATGCTCTAAAGTTGACTTGAATAAATGAGGAATAATGTGTTCCTTGAAGACCAACTAGAACTCATTTATTTATCATTTTCAGCCTGTTACCTTTTAAAATTGTAGCTCAATAACAATATTTTTAGTTTTTCTATGGTTATTGCTCTATTCGGTTTTCTAATTCTTGGAACAATTTTGGCTACTTGTTTTTACTAGAAAGCATAACTAAGAGCTATGAGCTTTAACTGATAAAGAAACTGGTATCAGAGCAGGCATGAATTTGGTATTTACTTTTGGGTGGAGAAAATCCAGCTACTACCAAAGGCAGCCCTTGGCCTGCTGCTAATAGATTATCACTGGCAATCAGTTATCATCTGAATGAAAGAGGCGTTGACGGCAAATCTTTAGGGAACCAAATGTCCTCTGCCACAGAAAAGGATGGAGGGCAGAAAGTATCTGTGAACTAGAGTGAAGAGGGGTGTCTGTCTGGACAGAGTAAAGAAAAAGAGGGCCGGCCCCGTGGCTTAGCGGTTAAGTGCGCGCGCTCCGCTGCTGGCGGCCTGGGTTCGGATCCCGGGCACACATCGACGCACCGCTTCTCCGGCCATGCTGAGGCCGCGTCCCACATACAGCAACTGGAAGGATGTGCACCTATGACATGCAGCTATCTACTGGGGCTTTGGGGGGAGAAAATAAATAAATAAAATCTTTAAAAAAAAAAAAAGAAAAAGAATGTCAAGGTCAATACCCTAAAATTTTGGCTCAAGGCAAGTCCTAAACCATTGACTTTCTAATGTTTATGATAAAAATAATTTATCTCTTGTAGTCATGGGGCTGATTACAAAAATAAAACTCAAAGTGTGATTTTTTTCACTTTGAGAATTACTCAATTACTGAGAATTACTGCAGTCCAGTGTCAGTTAAATCCACAGCCTTGCCAGGACTCTTATGTGAATGTTGGAGTGCTGACCAGAAAAGAAAGCATTCAGATGATTCAGAGCGTCCAAAATCCTACCCCGTTGAGTCTCCCTTGCTAGCAGAAGTGGCTCCTCTTCCTCTGCTGAGGCTAATGAGTGACTTCTGACATTCCTTGTCAGCAGGAGGAAATAGTGACACAGCCCTGTGAAAGCCTCATATTGACACCTTCCAGTAAATCAAGAATGTGCCAGAATCAAAGCATCTTAGATTCAATGAAATAAGGTAAAACCCCACGAAAATACATCTCAGTGATGTTTCTGGAGGTCCAGTGTTCTAGGGAATGTCACAACGTCCCCTCCTAAATACAAGTTGCTTCACTTTACACCCTCCTACCATATGAAAGAGGCAGAATAGCATATTTCATTGATTCTTATTTAAAAAAATAATTTATTGGGGTAAAATTCACATAACATAAAATTAACCATTTCAAAGTGAACAATTCAGTGGCATTTAGTACATTCACAATGTTTTCCCCCACATTTTAACATCTCTGAAATGGGAATTCATCTTACAATCAATGGTATATTACGGTTTAACTGACAGTATTTTAAAAAATTCTTCACAGTGGAATATAAATGAAGGTGTACCTTTCAGTTGATGGCATCTTAGATTAGTTGAAATACGGTACTTGGTGGTCTTCTTGGATTTTTGAGGGAACATACATCATATTTGGGTATCTTGCACCCTACTCATTTACTAAGTGACCTGAAAGACTGTCAGCTTTGAGAGGAATCCAGAGCAAAGGAAAACTCTCCAACTGGCCTAGGCTGCAATGTAGGTAGATATGCCACTTGGTCTTCACGACCCACCAGATCCAATCACGTTGAGATCACCATACTGATGGGGTCTACAGCAAGCCCAGGGGGAACACTGCAGTAAGCGGCCCTGGGGTTTATGAAAAAAGCCAGGCCCAGTTTGGCAAAGAACTGATGTCCCTTTGAGAAACACCTTTATCTTACTACTGGGCCCTGATAGAGACTGAATGCTTGTCCATGGGACAACTAGGCCCTGCAAACTGAAGTGCCCAATAAAACCTGCAAACCATTTGATCTACTATAGAGTCTGTAGCATCCAACAGTCATCCTCAAGTAGAAGGACACAAATGAGACCAGGCCTGAGCACGCTCTCCTTTGCCACCCACCCCTCAACCAACATCTGTGGTCTCAAGAGGCAGAGATTGTTCAAATGGATAAAAAAAGCAAAACCCAAATATCTGTTGTATATAAGAGATGCACTTTAAATGTAAACATACAAAAAAGATAAAAGAAAATGGAAGGCAAAAGATATACCATGCCAACAGTAAGCTTGTGAAGGCTGGAGTGGCTAGACTATCAGATAAAGTATACTTCCAGACAAAAACTATTACCAGAGATAAAGACAGATACTTCATAATGATGAAAGGGTCAATTCACCAGGAACATATAACAATCATAAACGTGTGTGTGCCTAATGACAGAGCTTCAAAATATATAGAGCAAAAACGGACAGAATTAAAGGAAGAAATAGATGATTCCACAATCATAGTTGGAGATTTTAAAATCCCCCTCAGCAATTGATAGAATAGACAAAAAAATCAATAAAGACATAGAGTATACGAACAATACTGTCAATCATCTTGACCTAACTGATATTTATAGAATTCTATACTAAACAAGTGAAGGATACACATCCTTTTCAAGTACACATGGTATGTTCACCAACAGACCACATGCTGGGCCAAAAACAAGTCTCAATACATTTAAAAGGATTGAAATCACATAGAAAATGTTCTCTGACTACAATGGAATTAAACTAGATATCAATAATTATAAGATACCTAGAAAACTCCCAAATATTAGGAAATTACGCAACATAGTTCTAAATAATCCATGGACCAAAGAAGCAATCACGAGGGAAATTAGAATGATAATGAAGATGTAACATAATTTGCAGGATGCAGCTAAAGCAGTGATTAGGGTGAAATTTATAGTTCTGATTAGGGTGAAATTTATAGTTCTAAGTATTTATAATTTTATTTATAATAGAAAAGAACAAAGGTCTATATACCTCTTACATTTCATCATGGATTGCTGACTTGTATCCCCAACTTTATGGTCCGGTGGATCAGGTAATTCTCAGTTCACGTTGGGCAGTTCCAGTCTCCGAGTCGGGTAGTGTCTCCCGGTCAGGCATTCAGTTTCTACCAGTTGTAAGCCAGAAACCGCTTTTCGGTCATTTGCAGGTGGGATCATAGCCTTACTTCAGAATCTTGGGTGCCTGTGCTGTGATTCTCCTCTTGGGATGGCCAGAAGGTACATATAAGATCTTTGTCACAAAATACTTCCAAAACCATTGGGTCTGTTGAAAAATCAGGCCCTACTGGTATCACAGCTTGCACCGCTACCTGGACCTACTGTAGAACCCCTTTCTAAGCCAGGCGCCTCTCTTAAGGTACAGGTACCTGGTAAATGAGACAGAGCAGCATGCCCAAATGTAGTTCCTGTAGCCTCCACACCCAAAGAGGACAGCGAGCTTTGTAACTCTTTCTTTGAGGTGGATGGTACAAGGTGCAGCATCTTGTCTCTTACTTAAATTTTTATTTATTTAGTTATTTTAGAAAAGCAAAAGAATTGACTGCCAAGAAGTTTGTAAGACACTCCACATTTTAGAAGGATTGGCTTATGACATAAAAAATACAACATGTATTTAAAAGAAAAAAAGATGTCTTGGTTCAAACTGCTATAACAGAAATACTATAGACTGGGTGGCTTAAACAATAGAGACTTATTTCTCACAGTTCTGGCAGCTGGCAAGTCTGTTCTGCCATCCCCCCCAAAAGGAGCCAAATGGCCTAAAAGAGACCAGAGAAGTGAGGGTGGGGGTGAGAGAAGGGGCCAGGAGTCCACTCAGGAAAGCTGGTAACTGTCGACACGAAACTGGCAGGGGAAAGAGCAGGGAGATGAAGCGAGAATGAGAATTCCAAAAAAGTTGAAAAGGCGAGGGGAGAGAAATCCCAAAAGGCCCTGGAGTACAGGAGAGGTGAGTATGACAACAGCGGTCCTTTCCCTTGTGGAGGACGGGGGAAGCATCCCCACTCAGCCACAAACTCCAGAGACGCAGTGCTGGGGCTAGGGATTGGGGGCTCCCCACAGAGCATCAAAGGAGGGCATCGCTCCACTCCTGGAGGCACCCGAAGCAGCCCTGGGACTGCTTGATGTTGGTGCTGCCTGTGTCCTTCAGCCATTCCCGGAAGAAGCCTTCATCTTTCTTTAGCACCAAAAACTGGCCAGGGACCACACAGGCCTTGTCAAAGCCCCTGTCCTCCGGCTTCCTGCCCTGGACTTTGCCACTCCGGGCCAGCTTCCCACTGGCTTTTCCCCCAGGGGCTCTGCCACGTGGTCTTGGTGCTTTGGGGAGGCTATCATCTTTTTTTTCTTTGGTGAGGAAGATTGGCCCTGAGCTAACATCCATTGCCAATCTCCCACTTTCTTTTGTTGTTGTTGTGGAGGAAGATTGTCGCTGAGCTAACATCTGTGCCAATCTTCCTCTGTTTTGTATGTGGGATGCTGCCACAGCATGGCTTAATGAGTGGTGTGCAGGTCCGCATCTGAGATCCGAACCTGCGAACCCTGGGCAACCAAAGTGGAGTGCACAAACTTAACCACTATGCCACCAGGCCAGCCCTTAGGGAGGCTGTCATCTTGATTGGGCCTAATTGGCAGCTCCAGTTCCCGTCTACCTGTTCCTTTTTACTGATGTATAACTTTCATACAATAAAGTGCACAATTGTTAAGGGCACCAGCTGAAGGCAGTGCTCACGTTTTGTCTTCTGTATGGCTGTATATCTAGGGCCTAGCACAGTGCCTGGTGTATAGTGGCATAGATCTAAGTGGCTTACAGTAAGTGCTAAACGATTATTGGTTGAATGAACTAATGAACAAAAAGGAATCAATTTATATTCCCACCAACAGTGTATGCTGGTGCCTGTTTCCTCCATATCCTTGTCAAGAATGGGTATCACAATTATTTTAAAGTATTACCTGATAGGCAAAAAATGGTATCTCATAATAGTTTCCAATTTTTCATTTCTTTGAATACCAGTGAGGCTGAATGCTTCCCTGTACAGTTATTGCTGCAGTGTTGCAGCTCTTCTGTGACTTTCCTAATCATATTTTTTGCCCATTTGAAAAAGAAGGAAATTTGTCCTTTTAGTTGGGTAGTGTTCTTTATAATTAACCTGAGCCAGACCAGGTCAGATGGAGATGCTCTGGGTGTCCATCACAGCACGATCTCGATCACACACACCCCTCGATCACTCCCCTTTCCCACAGTTTCTAAGGAGCCCCTGCAAATGGGGCACATGCTCACCTCACGCTGGGAGAGCTCAGGATGAAGAGACCCATTGCCACTCGGAAGGAGTCTTGGTGAGGAGAAGGGGGGAAGACGCGGAGGGAGAGGGGAGAGGGAGAAGGGAGAGAGCGAAAGGAAGGAGAAAGCCAGGCCAGGCACGCGGGAGCTCCAGGGGACTACTTCTGGGCCCAGCTGTGAACAGACAGGCTGAGGAGGGATGGGCTCCTGGGACCCTTTTTCATCTTGCTTCCTCTATTCACATTCAATCAGTTCCTAGTTCGAGTTGACTCTACCGCTGCCTTCCACCCGGGTCTCCTGCCTCCCTCCAGCTTCGCCCTCCCCATTGGCAGGCCACCAGTGACCTTGCTGAAAGACAAATATGACTCTTTTCAGCCTTCTTCCCAGCTTGCTCCTCCCTGCCCTCCTCCCCCATGCCCTTCAATGGCTTCATACTGCTCTCAGCATCAAGTGAGAACTCCTTGCAAGTTGGCTCTGCAACCCCAGAGTGCCCCAGCCTGAAGTCCTTCTCCCGGGCTCCTCATTACGTCACTGCAGTGCTGGGTTCCCAGAGAATCAGCTAGGTGAGCGGCGCAGAGCAAGCTCTTCTTGGGGCTGGCAGTGGGACTCGTCACCACCTGCAGTCTGGTAGACGAAGTATGGGCAGTGGCTCCCCAGAATGGGCAAGAGAGAGGCATCCCTTTCTCCTCCCCTTTTCCCCAGTCCCCAGAATGAGTTCCCCCAAGGGACGAGAAGCTCTGGACCAGTCATTCTGGGGCATTTCCCAATGACAGCAGCTCAAGAGGCACTCCAAGACCGGGAGTAGAATCCAGGCCGTGGCCAAGACAGGATGGCATACGACTGCCCTTAGTGTAAAACCCAGACTCCTCCCCACGGCCCCCAGTGCCCACCTCTGCTCTCAAGTCTCCCTATTCTCCCCTCCTCACCCAACACCCACTACACGGGCCTTTTTCTTTATATCCCTTCAACATATAGAGTTCTTTCCATTTTACAGACTTTGCACTTGTTAATCTTCCTGTCTGAAGCCTTCCTTCCCCAGGTATTCTATGGCTGTTTCCATCATTTAAACCCCAGCTCAGATTTCCGCTCCCCAGAGAAAACTCCCCTGACCACACTACGTAAAACATTCCCCCATCCTAGTACCCTCTTGTATTTTTTTCATAGCTCTTGTCATCATCAAAACTTACACTATTTTATTGTTTACATGCTCAGCGCTTCTCTTCTTCCACTAGATATAAGCCCCACCAGGAGATATTTGTATCTCTTCTCCCACTGCATCCCCAGAGCCTAGAACAATGCCTGGCACATACATACATTTATGTACCATGATCTCTGTCTTCACAGAAATGAGTCTATCAAGGGATATATACACATTAAACAAATAATTTCACAACTAATTAACTATAAGTAGAGTCAAGTGTTGGAGGCAGAGGTGCAGCACCCTCTCCCACTGCTCTGTCCACTTCTGGCTCCAAGGACCATTCCCTTACCCTGCGGGCAATTTCTGCTGCAAGACCCTGGCTTCTCCAGAACCTGTTTAGAGTTCAGAGGATTCACCTATGAATCAGGCCTTAGAAACAGGGCAAGGTTTGCACCTCCAGGCCCAGTTCTCCAAAGTTTTGGGGTCTAGCTAGGCTTGTGGCTGCAGTTGCTGAGTCTCCAGCCGCTCCAACCAGAACAGGCTACCACACGGACAGCCAACTTGTGTGGGCCGTGTGCTCCTCCAGTCCCTCCGTGGATCTTCGGCAGCCTTGGCTTGGGGTCTGGTCTCCTTCACGCCTTAAGCCCCACTCTATCGCCCATGCTCAATGCCCACGTGTCCTCCATATTGCAGGACCGTTTGCAGAGGCTGAAGTTGGGAGCTGCTTCCCAAGTCCCTCTGGGCTGCCGCATGACCTCCTGTTCTCGAAGCCTCTCTCTGCGGGGAGACGAGCAAGCTTCTTCCCTCGAGGGCTACTTCTTCCGGGGGCTGCGTTCTGGGCCTCCGCTCGCTCCGGCGCAGCGGGCTCCCGCCGCAGGCGGCTACGGGAAGCGGCGCCCAGGGGCCCGCGGCCTCGCCGTCCCGGCCTCGCCCCAGGGTGGCACCCCGTCTACCTCCTCCCTTCACCCCCAACGCTCAGCACTCACCGCGCAGGGGCAGTTAAACCACTAACTCATTTAACAGAAAAATGAGGTGTGCCAGGCGCCGTGCTCCTGTTAAGCAGGGACCGTTACAATTTCCATTTCACAAATGCGACACGGCTTCAGAGACACTAACCCACTACCAAGGTCCAAAGCTCTGCGCCGTTTCCAGTGCCCGAAATGCAACGCAGCAACGTAGACGGAACACGCTAGCAAGCAGGCACCGCACGGACACGGACTGGCTCGTGGGAGCCAAGGGCGCCGACAGTCTCCGCGCGGTCAGTAGCTTTCACACTGGGTTGCCAGCCGGCTCCATTTCCGCGCAGCACACACCGGAACTGTTCGTATCGGCCGCGTTTCTACAGCGCACGACCGGAAGTTTCTGTCTGCGGCTTTGCGGGAATAGGGGTGCGGTCCGCAGCTGACGAATCCAGGCACAGCGGCGCTGGGGCTTAGCAGGCAGGTGGGACCGTTAGGAAGACCCGAGCGGCGGGACACAGGCAGAACCCCGCCCTGACCTGGGCCACCCCCTCCTCGCGGCCTGCCTCTTCATCCCGCCCCCCCCCCGGGGCTGAAGTGGCTCCACCCCCTGATCTGAGCCTGTTCCCTCCGCAGGCGCTGACCCTTGACCTCGGGGCGCTCTCCATCTCTCAGGCGCGATGGCTACGGGCGCCGATGTGCGGGACATTCTAGAACTCGGGGGTCCGGAGGGGGATGCAGCCTCCGGGACCATCAGCAAGAAGGACATTATCAACCCGGACAAGGTAGCAGGGGCGCCTGACAGTGAGGAGGTGGGGAGGAGTGATAGCGGAAGAGAGAGGGCGGGGATGAGGACGGGGTGCTGCACTTCCAGCGGGATGGGCGGTCAGAGGTGCGGCATAACGGGACCGAGAACATGTGTCACCTTGATGAGCTGGGACAGAGGAGGTGGGACACCTGTGGGAAATGGTGGGGATCAAGAGGGTCTGACACTTGTAAGAGAAGAGAGGACTAGGACAGCGTGACGCTCGTGGGATATTGGGGCCCCAAGTCGGTGTGACATTCAGCGAGATGGTGGAAAAGTGCCTTCTCCTCTGACAGGTGGGGGAATCTACCCAGGTGAGGTGGAGGTGGGAGGAGAATGACCTGCTCAGACTGGGGGTGGCCCTGTGAGTGGGTTTAAACGTGCCTTTGTAGTGTGTCATGTGTCATAGTGTGTATGTGTGTCATTGTACCTATAGGTGCTGGTTTGTTCAGGGATTGAGCTGGCCTAGAGAACTTGCAGGGAAGGGAGTCTAGGCTGTGGTTCCTCTCCTGTGGTTTCCTTCCTCAGAAAAAGTCCAAGAAGTCCTCCGAGACACTGACGTTCAAGAGGCCCGAGGGCATGCACCGGGAGGTCTATGCCTTGCTCTACTCTGACAAGAAGCAAGTATTAGAATCCCAAGTCCCCCAGGCTCTGGTCCCTGACCCACCTGCATGTCCTGAACTCCTAGGTTTCTCCGCTAATTCTCTCCCCGCCTTCCCTCCCCAGCCAGGGGTCCTGCTTGCTTAGTAGGATGCAGGAGGAGCTCAGATCTCTCGCTCCAGGACATGACATCCTTGCTCCAGGGTAGATCAGCAACCTGGGCCCAAAGGCTCTCTGCACCCCTTGACTCTCACCTCCCTAAACCCTGCTGCCAGGGATGCACCGCCACTGCTACCCAGTGACACTGGTCAAGGCTACCGCACAGTGAAGGCCAAGTTGGGCTCCAAGAAGGTGCGGCCCTGGAAGTGGATGCCATTCACCAACCCCGCCCGCAAGGATGGAGCTATGTTCTTCCACTGGCGACGGGCAGCTGAGGAGGGCAAGGACTACCCCTTCGCCAGGTTCAATAAGGTAAGCCACCACCATCTGGACATAGGCCAAGGTTGCCCACCCACCCTGAGCCACTTGTGTGAGCTCTCCAGTCTCCTAGGGTTGGCTCCAGAGGCATGCTCACACCTTTGTCCCAACCATGGTCACCCACTCAGGCCTTGTGGCGACTACCTGCAGGTAGGACTCTGTGGGTCTTTTCTGTCTATGGGATCCTGTCCTTTCCTGGACCTGCTCTGGGTTTTGGTGGCTTCTCTTGACCCTTCAAATGTCGCTGTTCCTCAGACCTGTGTCCTGGATGCTCTACTTCTCTCACTCTGTACTTTCTCCCTGGTGTCTCATTTCCCCTGTGGCTTCAGTTCCCTCTGTATGCCAGTGACCCCAGCTTAATGTCTCCAGTCCAGAGCAGTAGTTCCCACCTATCCAATCGTTTACTTAACGTCTCGCCCTGAGGGCCCCACAGGTGTTTCAGATCAGGTAGGTACCCTTGAGCAGAACTCGTAGTCTTCTCTCTGTTCTCCACCTGTTCCCAGTATCAGTCAGTGGCACCACTGTCCACCCGGTTGCCCGAACCAGAAGCTTGGGAATCATCCTTGACTTAGTTTCTCCCTTAGCTCTCACATTATTTCAATCAACAACGGGACAGAGAAGGTAGGGGACAACAGATAACAAACACGTGAGCGAATAAATTGGATTCTTTCAGGTAAGAGCCATCAATAAAATGAAACTAGGATGTGAATGGAATATGAAATGAAATAGAGAGTGAACTTGTAGGTGTAGGGAAGGCCTAATTTAGATAGAGTGGTCAGGGAGGCCCTCTCTGAGAAGGTGGCATTTGAGCTAGACCTCGGTGATAGATCTAATCATTGATTTCTGCTGGTTTTGTTTCCATAACAAATCACATCTGCCTATGTTCTTCATCCTCTGTGCCAGCACCCCAGTCTAAGCTGAATTGTCTCTGGTCTAGATTACTGAGGCTCAGACGGAGAAGGCCTTACCCAGACTCACCCAGCCAGTGAGAGGCAGAGCTGGGCTGGGCTAGAATTTCCTAGGCTATTGTCTGAGCCACTATACACTGGCTCACGGTCCCTGCAGCCTGGAGCAGCCTAGACTTCAAACCTGAAAGCACTAGGGGATTCAACCCAGGACCCCAAGTCCCGACTTCTTTCCCCTCAGCCCAGTATGTCCAGCTGCACCTGGACACCTCTCCCGGGATGGCTCACGGGCTTCTCAGACTCGGCACACCCACGTGTGACCCATCACTCTCCCCCACGCCCCAAGCCGGGCTTTCCTCCGTCTCACCACCATCCTTAGGCCTCTCAGGTCCAGTGGAGAGAGTGGCAGGAGATGTAAGGTTGAGAAGGGACAACCAAGAGGTGAGGCGTTTGAGGCAACAGGAGGGAAGGCTGGATGAGACCATTTGAGGGGAAGACAAAAGAATGTTCATTCTGTATTCATTAAATACTGCTTCATGCCAAGTCAAGCCCTAGGCATTGAGGACACAAAAATGAATCGGACACAATATCTGCCCTCAAGAAACCCTCCACATTGTTGGGGAGGGGGTGGGAGGAGGCCTAGGCAATTACAGTTTGGTGGGATACATGCTATATTGGGAGGACCTGAAGGTCATGGAAGCTTCCTGCAGAAGTTAGAGCTTGTGAGTCTTGGAGGATGTCACTAGGTGATGTTAGGAAAGGAGTGCAGTGACTTTCTCAGGCAGAGGGGACAGAATGAGCAAAGGCATGGATAGAAAACCAGTCACGTGTGGGTTGCTGCGGGCATTTCCCTATGATGAAGCATAAAGCCCAAGGTGGGCGATGCTGGGAGAGGAGGCCTGAGAGGGCAGCAGGGACCAGGTCAGGCAGGGCTCAGCAGCCAGGCTCAGGAATTTGGGCTTTGCCCTGATGTCTTTGGGTAGCCACTGACAGATTTTAAGTAGAGTAGTGTCAGGATCAGATCTGAGGTTTAGAAAGATTGTGGTGACTATGGGTAGAGAATGAAGTCAGTGTAAAGTGAACTATGATCTTCCCTCCAGTACTGCCCATTCCTGGGGTCCTGTTCTCAGTCCGTGGCTGCCCAGCTACTCTTTCACTCACACCAGAAATACAGGCGTCACCTGTGACAGTTCCCTCACCCTCACGTCCGGTTGCCGCATCCTGTGGTTTCCATCCAAAGCCTCTCGAGCCTGTGCCCTTTTCTCTCCCTTCCACTGGTGTTTCCTTAGTTCAGGCCTCTTCACTGCTCACCTGGATCATTTTTAAAACCTACCAGCTGGTCTCCTGGGCTCTGGTTTCACCCCATCTGTCCTCACTGCCAGGGTGGTCTTTGTAAACAGGCATGACCATTTCACTCTTCTCTTTAAAGCTAACCTTCTTGGCTCCCCTCACCCTCAGGATGGATTCTGGACGACTCAGCCGGGCACGCAGGCCTGCGCAGCTGGCCTCTGCTGACTCAGGCTCTTTTCACGCCTCTCTGTGCCTTGCCCTTGACTTGTTTCCCTCACGTGTCCCTGACTGCCAGGCCCGCACACATCAGGCTCTCTCTCATCGCTGTTTGTGTTGCCCCCTCTGCCTGGATTCCCTCCACCATTTTCCCTCACCAGTTCACTGCTACTTACCCTTAAGACTGAGCCAGGCCTCATTTACCTTTTCCCTGACCATCCCTTGTCCCCAGGTTGGATCAGGTATCATTCATTACACCCTAGGCACGCCTTTGTCATCAAACTTGCCACACTCTACTCAATTATTTTTTCAGCTGGACTGTGAGCTCTGAGAAGGTAAGGCCCCTGTCTTATTCAGCACTGTGTCCCCAGCATAGGTCTGGCAGGCCATGATAAATATTTGTTGAATGAATGAATGTCTCCCTCGCTTGACTGTGAGCTCCTTGAGAGTGGGACTGGCTACAGAGTTCCTGAGTATCTTTTTTTAATTAAATGGAATTGACATGCATAGGAGAGATATTTAACCAAACCTGGGAAACCAGAGAGACTTCTCAGAGGAGATGATGCCTGAAAGAGATCAAAAGGATGAGAAGTTGTCTAGGTAGAAGGGATGTGTAGGTGGGAAGGCATTTCAGGCGAGAACAACAGAGACTGAGCGGGAGAGCCTGGTATGTTTCAGCAACTGCTAGTCATGTGGGTAGAACTTAGGGTCCGTGAGGATCGATGGCTGCAGAAAGAGGCCAGGTCATTCACCCATGTGTTCACTGACTGAACAGAAATATTCAGTAAATATTTATTGATACCTTTAGTGTGCCTGGCCCTGTGCTGAACCCTGAAGATAGAAATGAACCAGACAACCCTTGCTCTTGAGGAGTTTGTGAATTATCTAGAAGGCACTTTTATCTTAGAGTAGTGGGGAGCCTTGGAGGGGTTTAATAGAGATGGCTGGGTAACATGATCAGATATATATTCTAGAATAGTGCTCCTCAAATTATCTTTAGTGAAGGACTTTTTTAAAAATTTCCAATCCATCAGAGACTGATAAAGATAGTAAAATTACAAGAAAAGACAAAATATAAGTCCTTGTTTCTTCATTAGATCCAGCAGTGTACACTTGTTGTAAAATTATCAAGATTTCTAAATGCCTACTCTCAATTTCCCTACTTAGCATAGAGCAGTGATAACAGTCTGCAGACAGCCCTGGTCTGCAGGCTGTCTTTTAAGGAGCACTGTTCAGAGATCACATCTTGGCTGCAGATGGAGAATTGCTTGGAGGAGGATTGGATGGAGGCAAAGAGACCAGTGGGGAGGCTGTTTCTCTGATGCAGCAAGTGGTAGTGGTGGGCTGGACTGGGACGTGGCAGTGGAGATGGATTCCAGAGGTAAAGCCACGATTTGGGGAAGGGGAGGAGTCAAGGGGAAAGGTAGGAAGTAAAGATGCAGCTCAGGCTTCTGGCCTGGGCACCTGGTGAGTGACGGTGACACTGACTGAGGCCTGGACTGGAGGACATAGATGTTTGAGGGAGGTGGTGAGCTCAGTACTGAACATAAGAAGTTGGTTTATTTTTTATTGAGGTATAATTGATGTAGAATGTTATATTAGTTTCAGGTGTACAACATTTGTATATCTTGTGAAGTGCTGACCACAGCGAGTCTAGTTAACACCTGTCACCTAAATGTATATTAAGTTGAGGTATCTGTGGGGCCTGCAGTAGGAGATATCCAAGAGGCAGCTGGAAATAAGGGTCTTGAGAGCAGGTTCAGAGCCAGTGTGGTCTTTGATGGAGAAGAGAAACTTCCCTGGTGCAGCCTAGCATTGACTCCTTCCTGGGGTCTCTGACAGACCCAGCTGGTGGTGGTGCTGCTTGTCCCTGAGGGAGGCCTAGGGCACAGGGCCTGGGAGAGGGCAGGCCAGGGCATGGGCATGGTTGCACATGCTGGGGGTAGGATTCAGGCGCCTTCTCTGTAGAGAGGTGAGCTTGGCCAGCTCTGGGGGAGCTGCAAGTCTCACTGTCACCACTGGGTGGCAGGAGTGCTTCAGACAAGTGTTCCATGGAGGAGGGAATCCTGGGCCTTTCTCTAGTATTTAGCCATCTGCCCTTCTCCAAAGTTGACCTCTGGACTCCACAGAAGCGCTCACCTGTGGGCCCCTCACCTTAGTTGTGGGGGCAGGAGCATGTGCCCTGTTACTGAGGCTCTGGAGCTGAGGCGTGGTGAAGTGGCTGCTGGAATGAAGGTAGAGGCAGGCTGCAGTCCTAGAGCCTGCCAGGGCTTCTGGCCAAGCAGAAAGTGTCTCTCCTCACTCAGGAACATCATCCCCAGGCTGCCCTATGCAGGGCCCCAGGCAGAGGGTTTGCTTTTGTCCAGCCCCGGGATTGGCAATAAACAGGAGGGGCTGTGGTCACAGGGGCTGGAGCCTGCTGGACGTGACATCACGTGGGCATGCCCCAACTCTCCCTCTGTGCCATAGACCGTGCAAGTGCCCGTGTATTCAGAGCAAGAGTACCAGCTTTACCTTCATGATGATGCTTGGACTAAGGCAGAAACGGACCACCTCTTTGACCTTAGCCGCCGCTTTGACCTACGTTTTGTAGTTATCCATGACCGGTATGACCACCAGCAGTTCAAGGTGAGCTGGTGTCGTGCACTTGCACGTGTGGCAGACCCACTACCTCCGTGCCGTCCCTTCCACGTGCCTCTGAGCGTTCATCCTCCCGCCCCCCCACGTCTTTACCCTCAGAAGCGTTCTGTGGAGGACTTGAAGGAGCGGTACTACCACATCTGTGCCAAGCTTGCCAACGTGCGGGCCGTGCCAGGCACAGACCTCAAGATACCAGTATTTGATGCTGGGCATGAGCGACGGCGGAAGGAACAGCTGGAGCGTCTCTACAACCGTACCCCAGAGCAGGTCAGCCCTGAGCCCCACAAACTCTCCTCCGTGCCCTGAAACCCCGTGCCCATTGCCTCCAACCTCCATGCCCTCAACTCCCTCCCCCAGGTCCCCTTACCTCCCACTGGTACCTGTGTGGCCCGCCCCCCGAGTCCAGCCTCTTACTGGCCACCCTCCCTGCTCTCCATAGCCCTCCCTCGTGATCCCTTACTTCTCCGATTCCCTCACAGACAGCCCAGCACCCCTTCATCTCCCTGTCTACCCTCACTCCCCAATGTGCCCTCACGCACTTCTTAGCATCTCTCACTTTCCCAGGTGGCGGAGGAGGAGTACTTGCTACAGGAGCTGCGCAAGATCGAGGCCCGGAAGAAGGAGCGGGAGAAGCGCAGCCAGGACCTACAGAAGCTGATAACAGCAGCAGACACCACTGCAGAGCAGCGGCGCACGGAACGCAAGGCACCCAAGAAGAAGCTACCCCAGAAGAAGGAGGCTGAGAAGCCGGTGTGGAGACTAAGTCAGCCCAGCTCAGCGGGAGGGGTTGCCTGGCACAGGGGACCCTTAGAGGAGGGCTCTGAGAGCATCCAGAGCTGGCAGGGTGCTGAGACTCACACTGGGTCCTCTCCTTGTGACGCCTTGGTCTCTATAACTCCTCCTCCAGGCTGTTCCTGAGACTGCAGGCATCAAGTTTCCAGACTTCAAGTCTGCAGGCGTCACGCTGCGGAGCCAGCGGGTACGTGAGTCACCTCCTTCAGCGTGTTTGGGCTCTGGGCTCTGTGTGCCCCAATGCTCAGGCCGTGGGGCTGGAGCAGTAGGAGAGGTGGTGCCACGTGCTGCAGATGGAAGTGGCCTCACTAGGCTCTGGGGGATGTGGCCAGGCTGAGGTCACAGCTTTCACTATATTCCACTTGCTGGCTATTTCCTTTTCTGACTCAGAGCTGCCTCCAGGGGCTACCTTCTCTTCCACTCCCCCACTGCCTTGAGTCCCCTGCACCCTAAGCTGCTTGTGGGGGAGAGGGCTCAGCTGCCTGGGTCTTTGCAGATGAAGCTGCCAAGCTCTGTGGGACAGAAGAAGATCAAGGCCCTGGAACAGATGCTGCTGGAGCTTGGCGTGGGTGAGTGTGGGCGCTGGGTCCACAGGAGGTACCCATCTGAGGCTGTGGGTCAAGGCTGGGCTGGGGGAGGTCAGTTCCTGGCGCCAGCCTTCCACCACATCCTGCCTCTGCCCGTGCCTTCCGCCCACCCATCCGCAGAGCTGAGCCCAACACCCACGGAGGAGCTGGTGCACATGTTCAATGAGCTGCGGAGTGACCTGGTGCTGCTCTATGAGCTCAAGCAGGCCTGCGCCAACTGCGAGTACGAGCTACAGATGCTGCGGCACCGTCACGAGGCCCTGGCCCGGGCTGGTGTGCTGGGGGCCCCCGCCACGCCAGCATCAGGCCTGGCCCCGGCCTCTGTGGAGCCAGCAGTACCCGAACCTGGTCTTGGCCCTGACCCCACCAAGGACACCATCATTGACGTGGTGGGTGCACCCCTCACGCCCAATTCGGTAAGAACCTGGACGGGCCAAGAGAGCACAAGCTGGCCCTGCATGTGAGCACGAGCACATGCATGTACACACTCCTCTCCCTTTAGTGCCTGCGACAGGAATCGTCACTCTAAGGGGTTCTGAGACTGAGGGTAGGAGTGGGTGGCCAGTGGGCTTCACCTTCCCTGAGAGTGTGAAGCACACGCACCAAGTCTGAATCAGGCCTTGGGGGCCACTGACCTCCACGCCTTCTGTCTCCCCTCAGAGGAAGCGACGGGAGTCGGCCTCCAGCTCCTCTTCTGTGAAGAAAGCCAAGAAGCCGTGAGAGGCCACACGGGCTGTGGGTGATGCTGCCGTGTAATAGAGCTGCTGAGCTGGACTGAGCTGCTTCCTTTTCCTTCCCGCCACTTCTGATGCCCCTGGCTGGGAGGGTGGCAGGAGGGGTCACCGCACCCACTCCTCGGGGGTGTCACGGGGGCTTGCCTACGTTGAGGCCCTTAGCAGCCCTCTAACTCCTGCCAGTTTTGCTGAAACACCGGTACCTGGAAACACCTGTGGTTCTACACTCAAGATGGTCCACACATAGCAGTGGTCTCAGCCGCAGGTGCAAACATAACCTCGTGCTCAGACAGTCCCTGTGCATATTCAGTGAGGGTCTCACAGGTGCTCCAGTGACCACCAGCCACACTGGTGGCCTTGAGCAGAGAGCAGCCTGGAACACGCTGTAACCTCTGCACACCCTGACAGCATCAGGCACAGCACGGCCGGGTTCACACACACACCCAGGGCCTCATTTCCCCGACTTTATTCAGTGGCACGTTCACAGCGGGGATGGGGGTAGACACAAGGTAGGGCCTGATCTGTCCGGGAGCCCTGGGGGCACCACACACCATGCACTACAGATGGGAGGGGGCACAGGGGAGCTTGGTGGCCCCTGTGGAAGCCTGTGTACCAGGGAGGAGGTGGTGAGTGCCTGGGTCCCCCTAGCCCAGGCCCACAATGGGAGGGGCTCATACTGGGCTGAGGTTGAGGGGTGGGGGTGGGGGGCACAAAGTGTCTGCTCCAGAGGGGCCAAGTGGCTAAGCCTTTACCCAGGGCACAAGCCCACAGGGCAGGCTGGGGGACACTCTGGACGTAGAGCTGTGCCACTCTCCCTTTTCCCCTCTGGTGAGGGAGAGGAGGGTTCTGGGCTGGGCCAAGCAGCTACCCTGTCCTGCCCCATCCCATCCTCGGCCAATCAGAATGGCTTTGATGTCTGCTTGAAGATGAAGCCTCGATACGCGAGTGTCTTCATGATGTTGGCAATGTTCTTGCAGTCATCTAAAAAAAGGAAGAGAAAACATTTAGATAGGCCCCAGCTCCTTCCCCTTCGTGTCCATTGGTGCCCTTACACTGGTGGGGGTCGGATGGAGGCTCAGACTCGGGAGCCACAGGTTCTCAACCAGGGGGTCCTCTCCCCTGCCGGTAGCATCTCCAGCCTCAGGTTGGGCTGGGTGATGCTGGGCCGGCACGAAGCCTGGTCTCAATGCTTCTCAGCCCCATAATTCATGCTGGAAATTGGCCAGCGTGTCCCGCCCCGGCCCCAGTGGTGATGTATGGGCGCCGTCGCAGTAAGAAAAAGGCAGAGTAAATGTGTAATTTCTCCCTTGACGGCCCCCGGCCGCTGGGCGATCCTTCTTGTTGCCGCCACATGGGGACGGCCCGTCTGCCACACTCCGTCTTCTCGCCACCCGCCTTGATGTCTCCATTTCATTACTGTGCAGCCATTCATCACGCCCACGGCCAGGGTGACTTTGCTGGCACTTGTGTGTGTGGATATGGCCCAGGCCATAATCACTGGTGACAAGGCACAAGCCTTGGCACTTCCAGGCCAGGGCTCTGGGAAACCAGCCCTGGGGCTAGGCTTGTGTGCTCCAACAGCAACCTGCCTGGGCACCTGCTCCTGTGCAGCCCGACGGGTAGAGAGGGTCCAGGTTTGTGGTGCTCTTAACACCCTGGCCAGCAGCCATCTACTCGACAAGCCTGTGTATGCCCAAGCCCCGCCTCTCCTACCCCAAGAGGCTCAAAGCTGGCGCTGGTCAGGCTTCAGCCCTGTCTCTGGCCGTGTCTCAGGTTAAATACGTCTGTGCCTGCCAGACCTTGTCACAGCAGTTTCTCCAGTATTGGTTCCAGTGAGAAACTCAAAAACTGTCCTAGAACCCTCGTGGCCACAGGAACAGGTACTCCGTGGCCTCAGTATCATGGTCATGGGCAGGACTTGTCCCACTACCACCAGCAGGAGGTGCAGCTGCACAGAGCTTGTTCTATAGTAAGCCTAGGAGAGAAATGGCCCAAGTGCCTGGGTTTTTCTGTTCCACTGCCCAGAGCAGCCCCAACTCCCTTCCCCTGCCTCTCCCACCCCTCTCCTACCTCCTGTAGATGCTTCTGGGCCATCAACAGGACCTCAGCTGCCACAAACCCTCAAGGGATTGATGCTGTGATTGCAGAAGTATTGTACATCGATGTCATAATCAGGTGTGTGGGGGGTGGTAAGGTCAAGGTGGGGTCAGGAGGCCTCTGCATCTGTCAAGGACCAATGCCTTCCTCTGAGCCCCACAGCCTGTCCTTTCCAGGACCTTAGACTAGGAAAGAGGATCCACCAGAGCTAGAAAAGGGCTGCAGGAGTCTCTGGTTAGCCCAGGGCCTGCATCATCAGCCAGACACCAGCTCTGCAGACCCTGCTTAGAGCAGATAAGGTCTCTGGGTTGGGCCAGACAAGTCACACAGGGTCCCTTCTTGCAGAACACAGTATCAATGTACCCATGGTGGATGTGGGCATGGAGAAGTGACCCAGGACCTAGATACGGGACATCTTGTTCCCGCAGGGATTCAGCAAGCCACAAGAGCTGGTCTGAGGCACAACAGTGGGAAGACGGATGGGTGGGTAGTGGCGGCCATGGCAACTCCAGACGTGACCCATCCCTGTGGTTTATGGGCCGGACACGCACCCCGCTCAGCTGAGGCCCCGTCATTTGTCTCCCTTAGTGTGTATGCCTGTACTGTGGGGGTAGAGGGTGGAGGGAGGCGGCTTCGACAGGAGGAGCTAGGCAGTTGACAGGAAGGGGAATCGGGCAGGAAATGCTGTGCAGGAGGGGTGGGGATGGGGGTGGGGATGGGACAGGAGGCCCCCAGGAGCAGGGAGGGTTTACGACAGGGCCCAGGGGCTCTGATGGCACCCCCGAAAGGGCTACAATGGGGTGCTTTTCTTCCCAAATAAGTCTAGCCTTTTCAGGGCACCTCCCATCCTGCCTGTCTCCTGCACTCTGGGGACCATGGTTGCTGTGCATATTAAGAATAAGTCCCCTCGTTATCTGCAATTACCCAGCGGCCACACACCTCATTTCTTCCAGCAGAAAAGAAAATTAGTTTTCTATTGACTTCATCTGGCTCCTCCCTCATTGCTGGTCAAATCGCTCAGTCTGCCTCCCCTGGCCCAAGTGAATGGGCCAGCTCCTCCCCCCAGGCAACCAGCCATCCAGTGGGTGAGCAGTGACCTCCCACTTGTGCCGGGCCCTGAGCTGGGAGAAAGTCCACATGGCCCAGTCTCTGTCCTTGCCTCTCCCCACTCTGCACACGGATGGCTTCACCCACATCCCGAGACCTTCAGCTACCCCTGAAGATTGCCGTCTCCAGCCTGGATCTCTCCCTGAGCTCCAGACCACAGATTCAGATGCCTCCGGAACATCTCTTTCTAGATAGCCATACAAACTCAAGACGTCCAGTAATTAATTTTCTCCCCCAAGCTTCTTCACTCCCGTGTTCCCCATCCCAATGAATGACACCCCAAAATGCCCAAAAATGAACTTGAGAGTCAGGCTTGACACCTTGCTCTCCCCCTCACTCCCCAAATCTGATCAAGTATGAACTGCAGGTTTTATCTTCTTCTGTCTAATGATCCACTCCCCCTTCACTCTGGCAGCTACCCCCAGGCCAGACCCCGCCATTTCTTGCTCTTAGGACAACAGCGTGTCCTCTTTTTCTTCCCTCTAATCCATTCTCTTGTAGCCAAAGTGATCTTTCATACACAAATCTGATCCCGTCCTTTTCTCTTTAAATCCCTTCAGTGGCTCCCCTTGCCCTCAGTTTCAAGTCTACACTCTTTAATATGACCTAAAGGCAAAGGCCCTGCAAAAATGGATCCCTGAAATCTCTGGTCTCACCTCTGCCACCGTCTACCCCAATCCCCATATTCCAGTCTCAAGGAACCAGTTTTCTGAAAATGACAAAGTGGGTTTTGGAGTCTCACAGACCTGTTGCTGGTTTTAACTTTGCCCACTGGCTGCGTGCCCTGCGGCAAGTGCTTAGTTTCTTTGGACTTCAGGGTCCTCCACTAGAGTGATAATGGACGCCCCCTCAGTGAGGACTAAACAGGTGATATAACCACATGTCTGCGCACATGCTTTATGTTTGGAATACCTCTTCTCTTGAAGGGAAGGCAAGGATGCTAGTTTCCTGGATGACCCAATGGTGAGAAAGTGTATATTGTACAATCTATGGCATAGATGACACAGGGCAGCACACCTGATGAAACCAATTGGCATTCACTCCACTAACTCTGATTACTGATCCTGTGTACTGGGGATTCTGGAGTCTAGCTTGTTGCAGCTGGTCCACTACAATGAAAAAAGAGAGACCCAGATTGGGGAAGGCACTTGTTCCAGTTCACACAGCAAGTCAGTGGTGTGACAGTTATGGACTTCCAGCCCAGGCTCTTTTTCTGCCCTTAAGCCTTCATAAGAGTCAATGCAACCTACTGAAGAGTGTAAAAAGTCAATGGCATACTTAGAAAATGAAGAAACTGGGCAGAAGAAGCACAGAGACAAATCTGGGGCTTTAATAGGCCATAAGTTCAGAGAGACAACAGCACATGGTGACAACAGGGCCTCTCGGAGAGTCCTCTGAAGCCCTGGGCCACCTGGGTCAGCAGCCACAACTTCTGGCACCTCTTACTGAGCTAATGAAGCCAGCCTGAAGCTCTTATGGGGTAGAGGTGGGAGTGGTGGGGGCACAGCCTGTGCCCACGATAAAGGCCTCCAAGAGCAGGTCTTCCTCACCTCACAAATTCTAGAAGACTAACCTGTCTTTATTTCCTGCAGGGTCATTAACTTGTGACAAGATGACCCTCTAATATTCTTTTTTTGGGCAGTAATATTCTTAATTTTGGAAATATTTTTATATTACCAAGACTGTAATGGGAAGGGTGCAGCTATATAAATCCCTCAGAGAGGTGAGTGGGGCTAGCCCCTAAGAGAGGATAAGCCTGTTGGCTGGGCCCAAGGGTAGTCAAATATCCACTTGGCAAGGGAGCTGCTAGTGGAAAGGTAGCTCAGATTGTTTAGGACAGCTCGTGAGAGCTCACGCAGGGCAACCACATGAGGCTCACATGCTCCAGTGAGCTGCTCCTATCTGGGAGTTGAACAGTAGAGGACAGGAAGCAGTGCCTGGGCCAGGGCCACCCTCAGGAGGGAAGGGGCCCAAGGAGACTCTTGGAGGACCATTTATTCATGCACTCATGCATTCAGCAAATACACACTGACACCTTCTGTGTGCCAGGTGTACATGGGCCATGCTGGGTCACAGGGCAGCACAGCCCCTGTAGCTCCCTGCCCTCATGGAGCTCAGAGACAGACCTGTCAGTGGTGCAGAGTGAGCAGTGCTATGAGAAAAGGAGGCACAGAAAAGGCACCTCGTTCAGTCTGAGGATCAAGAAAGGGTTCCTGGAACGACAAAGTCAAGCAGAGCTCTGAGGGGCGGGTGGGAGGGGGCTAGCCAACAAGTTAGGGTTGAGGTGAGCAGGTGTTCTTGGCATAGTGAAGAGCACAGGCACATTTCTGGAAGGGAAATGTGGAGTGTCCAAAACAATTTTAAGTCTAGCAGGTAGTAGGGGTGATGAAGACTAAGAGGCAGGGGAGTGGCAAGAGATGAAGCTGACAAGGTCAGCAGTGACTGGCTAGAGGAAACCCTGAAGAGCCCTGAATGCTAAGCTAAGCAGCTTAAGATTTTATTATTCTGGGCATGCTGAAGAAACACGAACATGTTTAAGAAGGGGCAGGAAGGACGAGATCTGGGTTTCAGAATTATCATTCGAGGATTGGAGGGGTAAACCCTGAGGTAGAGACACCAATTAGTAGATTCTACTACAGTCCAGGCCAGAAATGGTGGCCCAGCACTAGGCCAGTGGCAGTGGAGATAGAGGTGGAGATATCTCGGTGATGTGGAAAAGTGGATGCAGGCAAGAGGTTTTTAGGAAATAAAATAAGCAAGCCTTAATGCGAGGATTGGGAGGGCTGGAGAAGGGATAAGTCTAGGATCTTAGTGCCACTCACCGAGATAAGGCAAACAGAGAAGGTGCAGCTTTGGGGCAGTGATGAACTTAGCTTTGATGTGTTTAGTCTTGAGATTCCTATGGAGACATCTACACTTATCAGGCATTTCCTTTATGGTTTCTAGGTCTTCCGCCTCCCAGTGTTATTAGAAAACTATCATATATTTGCTTCTAATACTTTCAGTTTTTATATTTAACTTTTTAAATTTGTCTGGAATTTATTTTTATCTATGGTGAGAAATAGAAGATCTAACTTTATTTTTTCCCTAGTGGACAGCCAGTTGTCCAGTCACCACTGATCGAACTGTCCACACTTTCCCCACCCTTCTGAAATGATGCCTCTATCATATATACAATTCCCATACTTGGGTCTGTTGCACCCAGGAAACAGAATGAACATGAAATGATCAAAGAGGCAACTGGCTGAGGGGCCATCAGGGGCAGCAGGGTAACAAGCTATTGACCTTATGGGGCTATGAGGCAGAGTGGCCTAAAGGAATATTCAGATACCTGAAGCCTCCTGCCTAAAAAGTTCAGCCTAGTAACACACCTTATTAGGAATCTGCAGGAGCTGGTGAGGAATGGGGCCAGAGCCCACGGAGCAGGGGCCAGCAAAGATGGGTAGGGAGAAAAGCACAAGGAGCAGGAATCATGTGAAGATGAGAGAGCACGAGCCCTGGGTGTGTCAACATTCTAGAACCTCATTTTGTCACCACATCTGTCTGTCTGGACATCTTGCCAGCAGCATGCCTGAGAGCAAAGGGCCAATGGGTCAATCCTGAGCCTACGTGACACAGGATTGCCAAATTAAATATCTCCCCAGCCCCACATGGAACATACACTAAAAAATTATTTGTTGTTTATCTGAAATTCGAATTTAACTGGTGTCCTATATTTTTATTTGTTAAATCGGCAACTCTATGCTGGGGGCCAACATCTCAGTTCAGGATACAACAGCAAATGGTAGCTCAGAAGAAAGACAGGGGCCAAGGCAGTGAATTTAGGACTGAACCAGCAGAGGGTTCAAACCTGTATATCCTTAGATTCTGGGTTCAAACCCAATTGCCATCACTTAATAACTGTGTGAACTTGACCAAGTTACTGTACTTCATTTAACCTCTCTGTATTCCAGTTTCTTCTTTAAAATGGGAATAAATGATTAATTATAGCAACTACTTCCGTCAAAGGGCTGTTAAAAAGATGAAATGAGTTTTTATTTCTGAAGTACTTAAAACAGTAGCTGGGGTAGTTATTATTATTGTTATTACAATAATATCCAATAATATTGTTATTCCAACAGTAATACCCTGATATCCCACAACCCCTTGTTCCTTGTCCCAGATATGGCCCACACAGTCCCCTGGGCCCCCAGACAGGGCTACCTTGGCCCACCCAACAGCCCCCCCAAGACATAGACTCCCTCTCCCCACAGACACCTTCCCACAGCTCCCTCTCCCCACTCCCCAAACAGGGCCCTTACAGCTTCAACTTCAAAGTGACCCCTTCTTCCAGCTCCTCCCCCACCCCCCTCCACCCCACCGAGGTGCCTGGAGGTGCCACAGGGCTGATGGTGAAGGATGATGGTGGTTCCACAATAAGGGGAAAAGGCAATTTCATCTTGATTAGCAGGCGATTTCTCTCTCCATAATAAGCATGCTCCAAATAATTAACGTGTTTTACGTAATAATGAAATTACAGAAATGCAGTCCACTTATTCAAACAACTCACCATTACCATATTTTTAAATATTAGACTTAATTAGAGTTTATCACTTCAGAGAAGTATGCGGACCGAAGATGTTTTTAAAAAAATCCTCATAAAGTGTTTATTAAGCGCTGGTAAAGCTGGGATAATGATGTGTTTGGAAATTAAGGCAATCAAACACTTACCACCGCTCCTGGAGGCCGGGCATGGAAATGAGGCCATTACACGCCCATTACCCTCCAGCTCACAGCCACTTGGGGGGCGGGGAGAGCACGCGCCTGGCCGAGAGGGCATAATGCCCGGAAACGCCTGTGCCAACGTCCCACAACAGCCTGACCAGGAAGCACAGCATCAAACCCCTTATGTCACATCATATTTGGCCACCAGGAGCCCAACTCAGGCTTGGCCAGCAAATGACCGGGCTGGTCCCAAATGCCAAAGAAGATACCCAAGACCAACCCTGATACAGACTCCCAGGCCTGGCAGGACACCTCAACTCTATTCAAACTCCAGTGCCGAATGGGGACAGAAGCCAGGCTGGGCAGCCAGAGAGGTCAACAAGAGGAGGCGCAGGCTGAGGAAGCTACGGACCCAGAGCAGGTGGGCCACTCCTAACTCGGGGCCACACAGGAAGGGGTAGCCAGAGTGGTGGGGAAGGGTCTAGGAGGAAGGTGGGGAACCGGGGCCCAAAGATGCAGAGGAGCCAGGGGCCAGGCTCAGGAACACACTTGGGGACAGACCAGAATCAGGGAAAGCAGGCAAGAAGGGTGGCGGGAGAGGGGCCAGTAGCTCCAGGCCCCATTTATCCCAGCGAATAACTAATTCCAGAATTTATCGTGCTGGGTTTTTGTTCTGTGGCCATTTATATCTGCGAGGGGAGGAAATGAAGAGGCAGCGCGGACGCCACATCTTTCTGTGTTATTGCTTGTCTGCCATTTGCAAATCATTATTAATTGTGGGCCCTAGTGGTGGGCCGGGCGGGGGCCGGGCTGAGTACATCCACATAGCTCTTCATCAAGGACCCCAGCCGCTGCCCCAGAGAGCCAATTACCCCGCCCTGATTGGGATCAGATAAAGAGGGAATTTTTACAAATTAGGGAATAAATAGAATTTCCACACAGGGCGCGGGCAGGACCTGAGAGGCTGTAATGAAAAACCATCCGTCACCATCAATGCGGCCTGGGCACACAGCCCCGGCATTCCCTCCCCTTGTGGGCCTGCCCTAACGCTCAGGGGCCTGGGCGTACAGGTCTAAGGACACCCCGACCCCTCCAAGGCCTGGGGGGGGAGAGGAGTCTGCTGGTGGGGTGCGTGTACACCCTTTGGGCTGAAGAGGCCTAGGCCTCAGCTCTGACACTGTCCCTAGTGCCTCCTCATCCTTTCCCTGTCTCCCTCTTCCTCAGAGTCTTGACAAGGAGGAGACTGAGGTGGTCCTGAGAAAGGCCAGAGTTGGGGACCACAGGGCAGAGACCACATCCACGCCCCTACAGCTACGGCAGCCCTAGGGCAGAGCCCCGGCCCCATGGACCACTCACTCTGGGTTCCCGTTAGCGCTCCTCCCCTTGGATCATTAAATATGTATATCTTATTACACGCCTTGTTAGAGTATCGAGCTCTATTGACTGATGATAAATCCTGAGCCTCGTCCTGGCCATAAATTTATCTGCAGATGATGAAGACTCAATAATCTAGTCAGGCAGATAATATCATCGGGCCTTAAAAAAGATCATTACATTATATGTCAGAATTAAAAGTGAAATACGCCGTAGTAACAGGGCGGCTGCTCTGGCCATTACAATGGGTGCCCACCTCCCCCGACTTGTTCCCAGCTAAGGCCCCATCCAGGTAGCGGGGCCAAGAAGCCTCAGCCTTCTCCTGGTTCTGGGATGCCACAGCTAGAAGTGCCAGAGGATAGCCAGATAACCTAAGGCCAAGTGAAGGGGACCTGGCTGGGGAGCGAGGGTGGAGAGGTGGCTACTGAGAACAGCTGAGCACATCAGCCATACCTGGCTGCCACCTCTGCCCCAACCAAGCTTCCACCTTACCCTGTCCCTAGAGGTCTGCTGTGGGACTGTCTTCTGGAGGTCCCTAAGTGGCTCCAATAGGAAGGTGACAGGCCTGACGCCCTTCCAGAATGGCCTAACCAACCAGGGCAGATTCTTTCCAAAATGGGGACACAGGGATACAGAGAGGTTAGGCTACTTGCCTGTACTGCCCCAGGCACCTGTGACTGGCCCCAGACCCATGTGGCAGGAGCCTATTTGAAGCCTTTCTTGTGTGCATGTGCTATCAATCCAGACCATGGCCACCTCCTTCCCAGAAACCTGCCTGTCACAGCCTCTACATCCTGTCCTTTGAGAAACTTACTGCTAGCCTCTTGGTTCCTGGACCTCAGCACTAATGACCATGTCCACTGTAACTCATTTCGACCTATTTCCACAGTCACACCCTCCACTTTTTTAATATCCTCCACTGCTCTTCCTTTGAAATATTAAATTCAAATATCCCTAGTTACTGACAATAATACACTTTTTCTTTCATCGCACTGGAACCTTGAAACCATTTACACCTCTACTCTCTCCCTCGTGTCTTCACTTTCTTCCCCATCCCCTTTTGAATGCTTACCCAACAGCCACCCCTCTCTGCCCAGCTGGCAGAACCCACTCCTCCCTCGTGTGCAGGGTGACTCCTCGGTGGTCTGAGCCATTTGTGGTGATCCTGTCCCCCTTGCCAGTCATTGCTTTATGAATGGCCACGTGTTCTGGTTATGGAGACATGAGGGTAAGTTTGCTGAAAGACCTCCAAGGAAAATTTCTTCACTCTTAAGAAGATAAGCACAAGGGGAAAATAGTCCTTTATATTCTGCTGGATGTGTTCATGTCAGCACATAATGTCTGGGACTGCAGAAGCCACCTTCCAACCTTGAGGGGAGCTGGCCTGCGAAGAACATGCTGAAGATAAAAGAACAGAAAAACGGAAAAGATCTGGGTCCTTGATGACATTGCTGAGATGCTGAATTAACCAACCCTAGGATCACCTTACCTCCAAACTTTTGGGAGGTAATAAATCCTCTTATTATTTAAGATATTTTAAATTGGTTTTTTTCTTGAAGCGAAAAGCATACTAACTGATACAGAATGTAAAGGCAGGAGAGAGAACAACATAACAAACGGACCCTATAGGAACGTGGGCTGAATGGAGGAGGCTGGGCAAAGGGCAACGAGGACACTGCTGTTTCAGGCTGGGAAGCTGGTAACCCTTGTTATGCTCTCTGGAAACATTTGATCAAATTGTTTCTTTCTATATCTCAGGACACTGGCTTCCGTTACTAAGACCACTAAAAGAGTCAAGTTTAGACAGAAACCCCCATGAAAACAGACAGAGAAGAAAATGCAACTTTTTAAGAAAGGTTTTTTTTTATGTCTGTAGCTTGCAATCTAAGTTGATTAAAAGTCTCACAGCTCCACAAAGTCATCAGACTCAGGTTTCCTTCTGACTTGACCTTCTCAGCATGTTGCTTCCAATTTCCAGGTTATCTCATGGTCCAAAATGGCTGCTGGAGCTCCAACCATCATATCCACATTTTAGGAAAGAGGAAGAAGGAAAAAGCAAGAATAATGTATTTTCCAGCTAAGTCACTTCCCTTTAAATATTGTTCCTAGAGATCCCACTTTTCCTTTTATCTCACTGGCCAGAACTCAGACATAACCATATCTTGCTGTATGAGACACTAAAAAAAGTAGTCTTTTAACTGGGTACACACTGCTGCCCCTAATTATTGGGGCTCTATTTAGTGAGGAAGAAGGGCAATGGATATTGGGTATATACCAGGCAGTTTCTGTCCTAGCAACATCACCCATATACCTCACTTTGGAGCATGGATTCCACAGTCCATTATCTCAATCCTTTCTTCCTAATATTCTCAACTCTCTTGCTTCCTTTTCCTTCCATCACCCTTGCCTGGAAAGACCCAAACTCTGCCTTCTCTATGCTTGCCTCGAGGCTGAGTGTGACAGAGAAAATCATAACCATATAGATTCGTGCCACTCATAAAATCATAGTCATCAACCTCAAGTGGGTATTTAAAACGGCCCAGCCAATCTTCTATGTTCCTGATCAGTGTGCATGCTCTGTCCCCTTTTGCCCTAGTGACAATTTCAAATTTTCTCTACTTTCGACAAATCTCAAATCCCCTACCCCCAAGATCACCTCTGCCCTCCTCACCCACACAATCTTGTCTCCTACTTCACAGGAAACACAGAAGCCACTCTTCTGCATCTGTGCCAATCCTCTGCTCTCATCCTGTCACTTCTCAAGCCCATCCCTCCCCTGCACCTGGGTCTGGAGTCTAACCCTACTGCCTTTTCAGGGGTCTTATGTTATGAGTAACCCTCCTTTCTCTCTGATCCAGCTTCAATTGCTTCTTCTGCACTGGTTCCTTCACATAAGCATGTAAAATATTAAATCTCTCCCATCTTAAAAAACAACCTCTCTTTAGCTCCTTTTTCCATGTGGCTAGTACCCCATCTCTCCTCCCTTTGATAGCCAAACTTCTGAGTTGTTAACCCTCCAGGTCTCATTTCCTCATTTCCCACCCTGCAATCTGATTTCCCACTAGTGCTTTACCAAAATGCTTTCTCTTATGATCCCTATGATCTCCCAGGGCTGAAGTCCAATGGAAGCTTTTCAGGTTTAGATCGACCCAGTGGACTAACTCATGCCTTGCAACTCTCTTTGCTTGGCTTCAGTGACACCACCTTCTCTCTCCATCAACCCTCCTCCAGCTCCTTTGTACCTGCCTTTTTTTCTGACCACTCCTAAGATGTGGGGTTGCTCAGAGCTGCTGTTGGCCCTCTTGCCTTTTCACTCTCTACTCTCCCTAGGCAATTTTATCCACCCCCGAGCTTTATTTACCACAAATTTTCCAATAATTTCTAAACCTATATTTCCACTACCACCATCCTGGTCCAGGGCACCACCATCTCTCATCTAGGCAACAGCTGTGCCCTTCCCCAACAATCTCCTCCATGGTGTCTTTCTAAGCCACAAATCTGGTCATTTCACTCCCTGTTTTAAAACCCTTCAATGATCCTGGAACAGAAAAAAGACATTAGTAGAAACACTGGTGAAATTCACATAAGGCCTCCAGTTTAGTTAATAGCATACTACCCATGTTAACTTCCTGGTGCTGATAACTGCACTGTGATTATGTAAGATGTTAACATTAGGGAAAGCTGGGTAAGAGATATATAGAAACTTTTCTGCAAATGTAAAATTAGTTCAAAGTAAAAAGTTTGAATTAATAATTACAACAACAAACAGCCACCTCCAGCGGTGCCTCACTGCTCTCAGGATAGTGTCCAAACTCCTTTATAAAGCTCCGGGGGGCTGCCCAGGTTCCCCTCTCGGCCTCATCCTTCCCACTCTCCTGTTGGGCCAGGGGTTCAGGCTCTTTGCTCTCGCTTTTTCACACGCTTTCTTCTGCCTGGAAAGCGCCTCCTCCACTTCTCAGCTGGAGCTCCCCCTCGTCCCTCGGAACACAGGCTTGCTGTTTCCTGAGGGGCTTTACCTGGGCCCCCACATTTGCATTAGGAACCCCTTCTATGTGTTCCCACATTGTTCCCACAGCACCCAATGTTCCCGCATTGTGATTGCCTCTGTCATCCCTGCTGGACCACAAACCCCTTGAGGGCACTAACATTATCTACACAGCGGCTCTCAGTAAATATGTGTTCGGTGGAAGAAAGGACAGACTGCAGGAAAAGATCCAGGGGATGGGACGGGACCACAGGTAACCTACTCCAGCCCTGACATCTGCCACCAGAAGCCTAGACATGCCTAGGCACTGAAAACCAGTCACGATTCTTGTCCCCAGCTTCCAAAGTGCCCAGGGCTTTGGCCCCTTCTCCACCTCCACTCCTTCCTAGGATCTTGATTTCCCCAAGACCTGCTGTGCCAGGAGACTGGCTGGGACCTGAGATCTCAGCAGTCTGGCCAGTCTGGCCTGCAAACCAAGGCATCCGGGGTGGTAGTAGTGGTGCTGGGGCTCCCAGTCCTAGCCAATGATGCCCTAGCTATGCCTGGGGACTCGGGGAGGGGCTGCCCTCCCTAAGCTCAGGCCCACCTGGTAAATATTTCATCCTCAAGCTGCTCAGCTAATCCCTATTAATTTCAATACCGCCGCCTTGCCTGGCTCAGCTCCCAATGCATTATTTATCCCCTTTGTTTGTTTGTCGCTAACAGGTGGGCCCCAGTGGAGGCGCTGACTGGGGACAAGCCCACTCCATCACAGTGTGGTGTGAATTAATCATGAGGACTAATGGGAACCACCTCAGCTCCAGGCACTTCCCTAGCCACCTCCCCCCCTGCCCTGGCACCCAGAGGTGGGCCAGGGCCATCTCAATTTACCTCAATTCAAAACAACACATTCTATTTACTATCTACCCACATGAGCCAGACACTATGTTACATTTTGGGGACACAAGCTTAACAAAACAGACATAAATTCCTGCCCTCAGGGAACTTACAATCTAGTGGGGAGAGAGGCATTAACAACTTATTTTTTAACTACCACTATGACAAATGCTATGAAGGGGGAGTGCAGGGTGCTATGGAGGAGAAGTGCACAGGGGAGGAGGACGGGCTGAGTCTAGGAGTCAGGGAAGGCTTTCCTGGGGAAGCAAACTTGGAGCTGTGCTGTGAAGGAGGAACAGGAGTTAATTAGGCCAAGGGGTGGGAATGGGGGGCTCCCAAGGAAAAGAAAACCACGTGGGAAGGCCCTGAGGTGAGAGAAGGCATGGCAGGTTCCAGAAAATAAGGGAGGGTATTGTGCTGGAGTGCAGGGGGCATGAGGAGAGTGGCTTGAGAAGGGGCAGGGGACCACCCCTACACCAGCAAGGCCCAGCCTGGGGACACGCTTCTCCCTAAATGACCAGCATTTGTCCTGGTGGATTACCAAGGAGTCATCCTGAGCACCCCGACACAAACACACACTCACACCACCCCTGCTGATTTGAGCCACGCCTCATTTCGTGGCCTTGTGCTTGTGGCTCCCGAGAGGCCGTCAAGACCATGAGCCCTCAGCTGCACAGGTCAGGAAACTCAGGTGAGCTCCCTGCTGCTGTGGCAGCACCATGGCCTGGAGGCTTGTGAGTGGCCTGTGTGGGCCTCTCTGCACCCTGAGGCTTAGAGGCGGCCATGTGAGGGCAGGCTGGAGCTGGCCCAGGGCTGGAAACACTGACCCACCTCAGCCACAAGTGCTCACATCACCTCCCAGGAAGGAACTTCCCTCACCTCTGAAAACCCAGTACCGGGCTAGACACCCAGAAGACCTCAGCAGACATCCTCTGAATGAATGAATGAACAAAAGTGAAGGCTCCACCATCTCCCACAGAGATCTCTTCCCCAGACACTCCCCTCAAAACTTTTCCAGAGATTCAAACAGACAAAGGAGCTAGCTTGTACTCTGGGTTTTATAGCACTTGCAAATGCATTATCTCCTTCATCCTCAGAGTAAGCCTGAGAGGTAGGAGCCAACATCAGCCCCATTTTAAAGAGGAAGAAATGAGGCCCAGGATGGTGAATGACTTACCCGGGACCACACAACCTGGAAGTGATGAGCCTTAACTAGAAGGAGGTCAGCTTGGCTTCAGGCTCCCAGCTCCAGCATATCCATAAACCTCCCCCTCTGTGAGCATTTCCCCAGGATCTCCCTTGGTAGCTGCAGGGGCTCTAGCTCTCCAGAACAATCCTAAAAGGCACCTTGTTTATGAACCAAGCATAGCTCTGCCAGGGCAGAGGCCTCATTGTGCACATGGTCAGGGTCTGTAATTCTATTCAAAGTGGCCACTTAGAAAATCCATATGTCCCCAGGCTCCCCGTACATCATAGTGTCAAGTCCTGGAGCAGAAGCATCCATCAGCGCCTCCCAACGCCATGGTCCGTGTGCCCGCACGCCCGAGCCCACCCTGCGCCTGTCCTTGGCTCCCGGCTCTGTGCGAAGGCGACCGCGAGCCCGCTGCTTGGCCCAGCCTTACCCTTGCCTTCAGTCGGGTCTGGCCACCAGGCCCCACCCCTGCCCCCAAACGCGCCCTCTGCCCTATCCGGACTCTGCTCTCTTGGAGCTAGGCAGCCAGCACGGAGGCAGCCTCGATAACTCGCTAACGTGCTGCCCATGCTGTTCTTAAAAATTTATGACTGTGCAACATGAAAAATCCGGCTGAGGAGCCGTCATTAGCGGCGCTGCCTCCCTCCCCCACCAGAGCCGCCCTCGTAAATTGAGATTTATGGCTGCAGCAGGCGGGGCGGGGGCGTGTGCGGGCGGGCGGTGAGGATGTTGTGGGGGGAGACAGGGAGAGACCGATGAGCGTTGGGGCCAGGGGCTCCCCCCTGCGGCAGCTCCAGTTTATCACAGTCTGCAGTGGTACCTACGAGAGGAAGGTCTGGCCTGGGGGTATCAGCACTGCGCGAGGATTCCGCTTAGCGGTGGGACTGGAGGGGGAGGGGCCTACCCTACGCCAATCACTGGCTCCTTTAGGTATAGGGACCACCCAGATCCTGAGGTTCAAGTGCCAAGCAAGGGTCTCTTAGTAGGATGATTTGGGGAAAGAGAAGGTTGGACCTAGGGAGGAGCAATCATCCCTGCTGGGGTCACAAGGCTGGGCCCCCAGAGTCAGCTTCTCCAACCAGAAGCATCGAGATTGGGCTGTGATTGTGGTACCTCACCCAGAGAATTGAGGGGGAGCCAGGGGGGAGGGAGAAGGATGCCAGGAACCTTCCCTTCCCTCTCCTTTCTCGGGTAAGAGCCAGTGGAGAGGATATTAGAGACAGGAATGCAAGTCCTGGACCCGTCACATAGCCTCCCCGCACAGAGGCCAGGCTGGGGCTGAAGAGGAGGTGATCCCACAAGTCTGCCCTCCCCACTGCAGGCCCTCCCTATTACCTCCGCTCCGCCTCCTCCCCTGCTCACTTAGCCCTGTCAGCCAGGCCATTATGAAATTGGGGTTTCATTTACAGACTAATTAAACATTACAGCTTGTTCACAATTACAACGTGGGGATGAGGGAGTAACTAATTACGGAAGAAATGAGCTAACATTTATCTCTGCTCCCACCCTCTCTCTCCCCACTGCCCCCCCAATCTGGCTTCCTCCCACTCTCTGGTCAGTACCAGCTCTCTAGGCTTATTTCCTAGGGTAGGGGGCTGGAAGCCCCAGTACCCTGGTACCCACTCACCCTGGACACAAGACCCCACTGCTGTTCTCAGCTACTCTGGGGGAGGGGCTTAGCTCCCGGGGCCCTGCCACAGGAGACAGTCAGGGCTTTTGTGCAAGACCCTGTGGGTGTGACTCAAGTAAGGGACCCTGTGATGGTTAAGTGTGGCGGTGACACCTGGGGTGGGGTAGGGGGTGCTATGCTCTGGTGTGTGAGTGTGACAGTACAGTGGGGCTGTGTGGGTCTTTATCTTTTGGGGCAAGATTTTGGTGTGACTGCTGTGACTATTTGTGTGATGGGGTATGAGCATGAATGAACCACACTCTCAGCCCCAAACCCCAAGACAGAATAGAAAAGAACTAGGCGGTTGCAGGAGGTGATGGTCAAAGCAGGCCTGGAATGTGGCCCAAATGCCCACTGGGCGGCCCCCTTCACTTCTGCATCAGAAGCAAGAAAGGCAGCAGGGTTACCCTGCTGTGGGGCTCAGCTCCTCCTTGCCCTCAGGCTGGCCTTGGCTTCTGGCCATATGCCCCCCTGGGGCGCAAGGAGCCTCCTGGGGGTCTGGGGTGCCCCCTGTGGGCAAGAGTCCTGGGGTCTGGCTGGCCTGCCACAGAGTTTAATAATAGTAACAGTGAGAGTAAGCGTTTCCATCCTTCCTGCCTTTGGGCAGAAGAAGAAAGGAAAGAGGAGGGAGAGGAGGGAGTGGAGGGAGCGGGCTGAAGGGAGGCTTTGAGGCCTCAGAACTCACATCAAACGGCCGGATCTGGGCCTAATTGTCTGACCCCTGCCCCTGCCTTCAATCAGCTCTGCAGCTCCCCGCCCGCCCCTCGCCTAACTAGCAGCCATGTTCTCCTCATTAGGACAAGCTCCCCTTGCACATGTGTCCCCGGACATGTCCCCAGCACTCCCAGCTCCCAACCCTGCCTGGTGGGAGGGTACAGCAGGGACCCAGTTTTGGAGGGGCCCCTGGGACAGCTATACCCTCAGCCACCACAGGGGGCTGGCCTGAGCTGCTCAGCCCCTCTCCCTGAGCTGCAGGGGCCTGGATGCCACATGCTATGACATATCCCTAGGCTGGCTCAGCTGCTGGGTGCATTCTGTCCTCTGTGTGTCCTTCTTGCTACAGCCCCATTGTTTCAGACACACAGCTCCTGAGGGTGGGATGCATTTGAATCCTGTCCCCTTTGGTCTGGTTCAGCCTGGCAAGGGATCTCGTCTGGGTCAGGCAGGGTCTGTGTTAAGAGGCTAGGAGCTGAAGGAACTTGCCTGCCTACTATACAAGGATGGTTCCTTTAAATGGATCCAGGCATGGTGATATGTGAAGTCTGGGGCTGGTGGCACAGCAGTGAGGCAGTGGAGCTTGGTGGTTAACAGCTCTGACCCTAGAGAGACATGTGCTTAAATTCCGGCTCTCCCACTTCCTTGTTCTGCAGTCCTGGGTGAATAACAGCCTTCTGGAGCCTCAGTTGCCTCATACACAGTAGAGGTAACAGCCCCTAGCCCACAGGGTTTGGAAATTCAGTGCGATAACAGATATCAAGTCTTCTGTACTACATCTGGCACTCAGCACATGTTTATGGGGGATTCAGACCAGACCAAATAAGTTCCCCTCTCCCTAAGCCACAGGCCTGACTTTGCCTGGTCAATAGCGTCAAGGATGGGAGGAGCTGTGGGGAAGGGTCCAGAGCCCTGCAGAAGAGGAAGAGCAGCCCCCAGGGGACCCAGCTAGTACCAGGGGCGGAAGCACGTCTGCTGGATGTCACATAGCAGCTCCAGGTGGGAGGCGCAGGGGACCAGCTTAAGGACTATGGTGGCATTAGGTCAGATGAGGTAGGTCAGCAGGGCTGGTCCACGAGGTATGGATCATCCCATGAGTACTGTGGGCCTGGGAGGAGGGGATGCTGTGAACACACTGGAGTGAAGGCTGTCTGGGCTGCTCTAGGTATTAATTCTCAGGGTACCAGACCTGTACAGGATTGGGGGAGGGGCTGGCCTGATCTGGGCCCTGACATTGTCTCTCACCTTAAACCAGTGGTAATGACTTGCAAATATTGATGAAAATGCAAACTACAAAGATTGTGTTTTTCGGGAAGTGAAGGTGGGGAGAGGGGATAAGGAGGAAAATAAACTGAAATGAAGTCCAGTTATCTCCCATCTGTGGCTGCTCCTAATCCCCCAGCCCAAAGGAATCCAATGCAGCCCCTTATCTGCCCTGTCAATCACTCCATCACCGCCCACTGCTTGGTGGGCACCGCACGCCCTCACACACACTCAAGCACATGCTCACACATGCACACACACGAACACACTCACTCCATCGACTCTTGCTCCAACATTCCTGCCCACCCCCAGCCCATTACTCCTCTGAGTAGGAGCAGTCAGCACACAGGTCTTGCCAGATGGATGCAATTTGCATAATATCGCAGCGGAGGCTGCAAGATCACCAGGGGTCAGGGCGCTGACATCCCCGCACAGTCTATCTGCAAGTGCTAATTTGGCCGGCATTGATCTGTCTTTCTGATTTCTTTGTCATTTATGTCTGCGATGGTTTGACAGGAGATACAGAGAGAGACAAGGGAAGGCCAGGCCAGCCCGACGCTAGGAAGGTAGGGAAACAAAGATTGTACTTCCCAGTGCATCACAGACACAGAACACACACATACATACACCAGCACCTTCCTCCATCCACCCGTCAGTCCACTTGTCCATCGTTCTATCCGTTTCTCCATCTGTGGTTGCTACTAAGATTAGAGCCTGGTGTCTGACAAGGACCAATTCCTCAAATGTTCCTGGGGCTCCAAGGGTGCCAGCTCAGGGAGGAAGGAGTGAGCACCCCTGTCCCTGAGCACTATCCAGGCAGGCTAGTGGAGACTCTGTCGATGCCTGGAGAGTTATCCTTTCTCATGGCCCTCCACCCCCGGCTCTCTTCACTTTCTCTGGGCCACACCAGAAAGAACTGGACAAGGAGGGGGGCTGGTAATGCTGGGGAAGCAGGCACTCCAGCTGTCTCTGCCCCCTCCCCATAAGGCAGCTGAGCTGACTTCTCTCCCAGCCCTGAGATGGCTGAAGCAGGCGGAGGGGGTGAGGCACCTCTCTGCATCTCTGGGGCATCTCTGGGACAGCCAGGGAGAGAGCCATCAGATCTGCAGCGACCTCCTATCAATACTTCACCACCCTCAGGTCACCCGAAGCTAGGACACTGGGCTCTTGCTGATTCTGAAGCCCTCTAGCTGAGCCAGAAAGTCCCATACCAGATCACATCTAAATGCTACCTGCTGAACCCTTGGCCAGAGTCCCCACATTCTTCCCTGCCTTGAGAGAAGGGTTCACCATAGGGATGGGGATGCTGCCAGGACAGGAGTTGTCACGGAGAAGGGAGGGGTGGAGAAGTTTACAACTCTCGGAAGAAAGAGCCCACTGCAGAGAAGTGGACATGGTCACTCCATCAAGGGAGGCAGAGGGCTTGAGGCTCAAGGGTGAGAACCCCCTGCCCCCACCACAGTGGCTCTCTCTTGGCCCCACCTCCTTTCCCTTGCCCATGGCAGCAGGGGCAGGGTGATCAGAAAGAACTCCCTGCTGGGTAAGAGGGGGGCTGGCTTTTGGTGTGTGCTAATCCCAGGCCTGAGGTCTTCAGAGGGACCTGGGGAACTTCAAGGAGCGGAAGGCAAAGCTGTACTGGAGACGAGCTCATTAGCCAGCGCCCCCACCCCCACGAGGAGGAGGGCGGGTGGCCCAGGGAGTGTGGCAGCCGAGGCGGCAGAGAAAAGGCTGTCACTGTCCTTTCTTCCTTTTGGTACAAGCGTCTCCCTGAGCCGACGATTCTCCCGCAGTGACACCTCTCACGGGCGCTAATGAGATCCGTGTCACAGAGCTAATGCGCTCTGACTGGACTCCTCACAGACACCCCACTCCTTCAGGGGAGACCACAGGCCAGTACTACCCCACTGGGGCCAGGCGCCCACCCTGCCTCCTGCCGGCCCAGCTCCCTTGGCAAACCGTGCTGGGCAACAAGCTCCTGAGACAGTCCTCTTGGTGTCTGGCCATCCTGCCTTACCATGAGCCTCAGAGGGACCCTCCTCAGTCCCTGAGCAGACGCACTAAGCAACCAGGGCAGCACCACCCAGCTGGGCATCAGGGAAGGTTCCGGTTATTCTCCCAGCAGTGAAACCAGCAGTGTGTGGGGCCTCCACGTCCCAACAGGTGCGATTTACTGACATTTCCTGCATGGATTTCCAACGAGAAAGAAGGGAAGGAGGCCCGGGTCCTGCCCTTAGAGAGGTCAAGTATGTAGGGCCTGATCACTACCCCCAACAAATTGTAATCGGGGCCCAAGGGTGTATTCTGTACACTCGAGCTGGGAGGGCCAGGCGAGATTCCCAGAGGAAGTGGTCCCTGGAAGATGGGCAGGATTTTCCTGGGCCAAGAGGTAAAGAGCAAACGGAAATCACAGAGTGAGAACTGTTGGGTCAGCAGGAGGTCAGAAGCCAGCAGCTGCAGGGCCCTGGCTCTGAGGGCGACTGGAGGAGGGGTGGAGGGGTGACAACGCCTCCTTTCCTTTCCTCCTCAGTTGTTGCTACGGAAGCTTTGTCGAGGCCTGCATCTTTCCCATGACACGGAGGGAGGTGAGGGTTGTGAGCTTGTTTTCTTCCTCATCGCCTCTGCTGGGAGCACAAAGCCCGACACCATCAAGGTGCTTCCTCATTCAGCACAGTGGTAAGAACACAGGCTTTGTGCTCAGAGGGCCCTGGGTTTGAATCCCGGCTCCTCAGTTCAACTGGCTGTGAGACCTCAGGCCAGTCACTTAACTGAGCCCCAGCTTCCTGATCCGTAAAACGGGAATGACGATGCCTGCCTGCAGAAGGCTGGTGTGACAGTGAAATTAGTTATTATAAAGTGCCCCCACAGCATGTGAGGGCCTTGCTGACCCTTTGCTGAAATCAAAGAAGGACCACTCAGCAGTCCCGTGGAGGCTGCCCTGCCGAGGAAGCTGCCCGAGCCCACTGCAACAGCCGTGGCTGCCAGCAGTTACACACACGTGCAGTCTCTCCTCACCCACAGCCTGCTCCACACCACCTGTTCAGCAGGCTCCTGAGGAGGAAGCATCCCTCCCCTGACTAAGAGACCATGCTCACAGCCCCTGAAGGCCCCTTTCTGCCCGCAGCCCCATCCCTGAACCCTGCCTCTCCCTCAGTCCCCAGGGCCAAGCCATCACCCCATCCTGGTGATTGTACCTGTGAGCTCTGTGGGGGCAGGGGACTGTGTCATCTTCACCAATACGTTTCTAGCACCTACCACAGTTCCTGACACACAGTAGGTGCAAGGTAAACGTTCACTGAACGAGTCCCCTGCCTCCACTCACAGCCATTGCCGGCTCTGAATTAACCATCACTTCTCATGTACCTTACTGTGCCCCTGTGGCCTCCTTTTCTGCAGTTTCTCCTCTCTAGTCCTCCCAGTACAAACGGTTCAGACTGCTCTGACTGAAGCCTAACTCGGACCAGTTCACTTCTCTGCCCAAACACTCCCACGGCTCCCCCTCAAACAGCTCAGCCACGCACATCCATTGCAGCGGGCCCTCTCCCCGCTACAGCCAGTCAGCTCGGACTCGAGCATGCCTGCCCCCTTACTCTCTCCGCACCTCCACCACCCCAGTGCTCAGCAAGAGTCCCCACCAGGTAGGCCCAACAAGCTCCCCCTGCCACTCAAACCTTAGAAAGATGCTCAGGAGATCCCTCTGGGGCCTAGGGTCATTAGTGATTTGCACTGCCCCCCATGGCATTGTGGGAGAACCAAGCAGATCCTGGGGATAGCTAAGCTGTGGGATCTGCAGAACCCTTTCCCAGCATCACCAATGCCGCCTCACCCCCCGCCAAGATACATACCACTCCCCATGGCTGGCAGCTCCTCACAGTTAATTAGTACCATGTCACTGAGGACCAGCCTGAGTGGCCAGTGACAGGAGCTGACTCCTGACCCCAGGGCTGGGAAACAGTCCACATCAAACTCTTACAGCACGACCCTTTTAGCACGCACAGTAACGCGGGGCACCGCCAGCTGAAGCTCATTAAAGCTGTCTCTTTGGCACGAGGGCCATTAACCTCACTGCTCAAAACCCACACCTCCCCTCCCCGCCTCTCCCAGCCTAATTAATGCCCTGCATCCTTCCTCCCTTCCAAGAAAGCACCCTCACCCACCCCTCAGAGCCAGCCAGGAGGGTGCTCTGACCCACCCCTCAAGAGCCAGCTGGGAGCTGGCAGGGCAGCCCTCTTCATTCCAAGATACAAAGACCAGGTGCCAGGAACCCCCAGTGCCCTGGGGAGGCTCTGGTGTTGGCAGGGCACCCAACTCAAGGTTGTGCAGGGTGCATTAACCCAGTCTCGCTGGTCCCTCCCACCAGCTAGACTCAATTTCTGGCAGCTCCTCCTCCCCAGGGCCAGTGCAAGTCTTCTCGCTGGTCTATGTTCTCTGGTCCCTTCCTTTCCCATCACTTTCACTGATTTCACTCGTTCATTCACCCACCCACAGCACTTGCTGGGCACCTACTTAGAACTAGTTTGTGCTGCACAAATGGCCTCACTGATTCAGAAGAGCTCTGACCATGTGGTTCTCACTAACAAACTTCCTCTGTCACACCCTTTAACCTGGCATTCGAGGCCTGCTTATTTCCCTGTTTACCTTCTAGCTGTTCCCTAACCCAAATGTGCCACTCCAGTCCCAGGAAACTACTTGCAGACGTCTGAACTTGTCCTCTCAACATGCTGGGCCTCCTCATGCCCTTGTGCTTTTGTACACACAGTCCCCCTAAGTAGAAACCCTTCCCCCACTTTTCTGCCTAGCAAACTCCTATTCATCCTTTAAGGATCCCCTGACTCAAGTGTCCTCTTCTCTAGGAAACTTCCTGTTGACTTCTCAGGCATATGACCTTGCTACACTTGGAGTCTCCTCTAGGTTGTAAGGAATAGCTCCTATAGGAGGGAACTGCAGTTGCTGTGGGGTACTCCCAATTCCCCACCCCCAATTCCCCAGGCCCACTGACCACTTCCTCTTTCCCCCTGGACCTCAGGAGAGCCTTGGGGTGTCCCAAGAAGAATGATATGGGGCATCCCTGAAGTCAGTGAAATGTAAATGAAGTAGAAGCTACTTTGGCAACTGAGGACAGGGGAAACCTCCCTTGGGGCAGCCCAGATGTTTCTATAATGGCCCTTAGTAACCTGGGTGGCAACCACCCAGTTCAGTCTCTGTCTCCTCCCAGGATGTGAGCTCCCTGAGGACAGGAACTTCCTCTCACATGCCCAGCACCCACTGGGCACCAGTGATGTCTGTGGAAAGGATGAGGGGCTAGTCTGTAGCAGGTGACTGGATCATGGTGTATCTTGCCAGTCCCCTCCCCCACACACGTCCCCAAAGGTGCACAGGTTATGATAATATCATAGGGCCACCCAGAAATACCCACCGCTCCTCCCCGCTGGGAACAAAGCGTATGCCTGTCAAGTACCCTGCTTGAAAGCATTTGCATGCACATGTGTGCATACGCACACAAAATAAGATATACAGAAACAAGCAGACACACTTTCTGATGGATATACACACAAGCTGATGGTTGCTTCTACAGACAGACAAGTGCCCTCAGGAAAATGTATACAGATATATTGTTACACACACACACGCATCCCTCAAACAGATATACACATACATGGACACATATATACTCTTAAATGGACACACAGAGACATTCAGCCGAAGGTGTCAGACACACACACACAATCATAGACAGACACATATGTATACTGATATATCAGAAGCTAGCAGAGCCTCTAGTGTCTAGAACCACAGCCACTCCAGCCTCCTCCCAAGCAGGAATCCCCCTGAGGGTGCACCTCCAGGTGGTACCCCAAGTGGCCCCTCCCAACCCAGGCACCGCTCAATGGAGGCTGCTGCTCTGCGGGGGCGTCAATACCCTGTGGATGGAGCCATCGGTCAGAAGGACCCCAACTAATTAAAAGCTGGTGAGGTTTAAATAATTCATCTCCTTAACTCCCATTGATCGCCCAGTTTAGTGGCCACAGACTTGAAACAATATTAAACAGCCTTCTCCAGCTCCACGGGGAGTGGATAAGCTGAAATATGCCCAACTCTCTGAGGACATCACCCACCAGAGTTGCAGCCAGGAGTGGGGGTACCTTGGCCTGAATCCAAGGCCACTTGTGACCCACCCAAAGCCCAGACTCCAGCCTCCTCCTAAATGTTGTTCTGAGAGATCTTTTCCAATGGTCTGGTTCCACTCTCCCCTCACTCCACCCCCCCTTCCCCGCTCCCCCCAGCTATGGAGAGTGCCCTGTTAGAGCACTGCATAAGCCACAGAACCCCTGTGTGCCAGGGAACTAGGGCATGCAGGCAAGGGACTGACCGAGCTGCCAAGGGGATATGTGGAGGGACTGACCAATGCCGCTGTGGGGCCGGCCTATGTGTTGCAGGCTGAGGCCCTTGTTCATGTCTAGAAGTCCATTCTTGGGCCAGCAGCCCATGGCGAAGCTGTAAGCCTGGAAGACAGGAGGCAAGAGTGGTTAACAGAGGCCCTGACCCCTGCACCAACCCCATCACTCACCAACAGCCCTCCCCCCAAAATCTTCTCACTAGGCGTTTACTCTCATCATGCCACTTTCTGAGGGTCCCCTTTCCACCAGGGTCCCCCACCAGAAAGCCCCCTTCCTCCTCTAGAGCTCCCTTCTCCTAGGTATCTCCCCATCAGAGACCCCCAGCCCTCACTGGGTGTCCCCTCACCAGGCTCCTCTCTAGAGAGCTCCCACTTGCTAAGACTCTCCTTATCAGGATGCCTCCTCTCATCAGGACACCCCTTCACCAGCCACCCCTCCTTAGATTCCCCCTTTCCAGAGTCCCAGCACTCTGCTGGGCCCTTCCCCACAGTATTACTGGTCACCAAGACTGGTGCTGGGAAGGACTTGGAGAGCAATGCATCCAGACTTCACTCCACAGATAGAAACTGAAGTGAGAGGGGCCCAACCACCTGCCTGTGGTCAAGTTGCTTTTGACCCGGAGGCAGGTCAGGCTGTGGAAAGCTGAGTGTCATGTAGGGGCTCAACTGAGGAGGGGTATGGTCACCTGGTCAACTCAAGCAGCTGTGAGGGGAGCACATGGAGAGAGAGAGATAGAGGGATGGGGGAGGGAGGGAGGGAGAGGGAGAGAGGGAGTGTGTGTGTATGTTGTGGGGAGCAGATCTCCGTTGAAGGTCAAGTGCTCACTTATGCATATTCAAAGCGGCCACCCATCGATCTGTACTTAATTGTTTTCCTGGGCTGGGGAAGGAAGTGCTGGGGGCATCGATCTGCTCAGGCCCCCAGCACTCCATTGCCCTCTTCCATCCCCTACTAGCGCCACCTGGCTGCCACCAACCTCCACGGTGGGGGGGCACATGGCAGGATAGGGATGGCACCTTCTCTTACAGTGCCTTACAGCCATGACAACCTGATGTCACAGATGAGGAAACTGAGGCCCAGAAAGAAGAGACTTAAGAGGGTTAGAATGCTATTAAGTGGCCCGACAGGGATTTAATTCCTGTTCAGCCTGCTAGCAGAGTCCCAGGCTTCTAACAGTGGGCTTGTATACCTAGTTGACCCTTCAAACATAACCCATCCCCTCACCTTAGAAGTCCCCAAACACCAGGCTGCCCTTCTCCCAGTGGCAGGAAGGCGACAGTGTACAGGGCAGTGGTCAGTGGGAATGAAGCTAGGGTGAGTTCCTAGAAGTTGGATGGTGAGTCCACTGATGGAACTAAAGTGACTGTCAGCCGTGGTCAGATGGGCACCGCAGTGCCCCCACCCATCACTGGGCCCAGGAGGTCCCCATCCCACCACAGACTCCCTCACAGGGGAGAATGCTCAGCACGGGGTCAGAAACAAAAGACAGGAGGCTGGACACACAGTCTGTGCCAAGGGGCTGGGCAGAGGGCTAGTACCCTTCCTTCCCAGCTGCAGGAATCAAGCCTCAGCCCTGCAGGCACTGGGAGGCGAGAAGCCAGAGAAGTTCAACCTTAGCACCCTCCAAAGCCATTTTCCTTGACCACAGAGGTACCAGCCACAGCCCAGCTTCCCAGCCAACCCTCCCACCCTTTCTCAGGCCACAGCTGTACCCACAACCTGGGGGCTGAGTGTGAGGCTCCAGGACAGGGGAGAGGACGCTGCCTTCGAACCAGGGCAGGGACCAGGGACGCAGGCAGCAGGGAAAGCCGCCATTGGGTGGTGCACAGCTGGAGGAGCTGCTGAGCGTGGTCAGGGCCGAGGCTGGAGCGCAGTGGGCCAGAGAGCAGTGGCGGGCCGGCTTTCAAGTATTTGAAAATCACTTACAAAGGCCGGATTAAACGATCAGAAATTCCATTTAATAGGACAAATAAAGAAATAACAATCTACTCTATCAGCCTGGAGAAGGCGAGCTCGATGGGGTTTTTTTCCCCTCTAAAAAGGAAAGAGGGAAGGAAGGGGGAAAAAAGAAGGATAATGTGTGTTTACTCAAGCAAAGAAAAAAATATTTAAGTGATGTCGGGGAGAAGATTGCAGTAACTAGTGAAGAATAACATCGTCTACTTTGCTGTCAAATCACACCCGAATTTCAGTAATAGATTCTCGGCTGACACTCAATTCAATTCGAAGGTGATCCTGCTTTATCCCAGCCCATCAAATATTAAACACTTGCATTAGCAGGTGCTGCCGCTTCCCGGCTTAAAGTGGCGGGCGGCAGGGCTGCCGAGGCCCCTCTGCTCTGCTCGCGGCTCGGGGACAGGACAGCTCAACGTTATCTGCACGTCATCCTGAGTCTTATCGCAGCTAAGCGGGAAGACCACTTCAGATAACATTAGACGCTTGCCCCGACACATCACCATGATTAGATTATTATTATAATTATGACTCCCCAAGATCTTCCCCAGACTGGGATGTGTGGAAAGGGGTGGAGGGCAGCAGAGCCCAGGAGGGCCAGGCTGAGACTGGCTGGACCAGGGCAAGCCAGAACCCACGGCAAGAAAGCAGAGGGACCAGGCAAGGCGGCAACCCTGGTCCCGCCTGACGGATGCCTTTCAGGAAGGGCAGTCTAGCTTGTCAGAGCGAGGGTGAGATGAATTGGCGTCTCCACCGTGGCCGCGGGTGTCATGCCGCACAGTTTCACATTCCCAGATAAGGCGTCATAACCGATTGCTGCTGTGACATGGCCTCATCCAGCACCTCCTCCAGGGGTGCACGTGCACAGGGGTCTGCCAAGCTCCTAATAAGAGGGATTTAATTTTTACAAATGCTGCTTCCAGCGGGGCCTTCACGTACCAGCCGAAGTCCAAAACGATATTAAAAACGGTTAATTAAAACTGCTCTCCTTCAGCCTGGGCTCTCTCCTTGCTGTCCCTGCTGAGAGCCCTAGCATGTCTGCCCCAGGTACTGCACACACCCCGCAGAGCCGAACCTTCAGACGTGGCCACCCGCCTCGGAGAGCCCCCCCAGGCACGGTACCAGGGCACAGCATGGCAAGCTCCCCCAACTCCTGCCATCTCGGGTACCCCTCAGGCACAGCCAGTGGACCCAGGGAGCCACCCAGAGAACACAGGGTCCTACAGCAATCTGTGCTCCTACCATGTGGGCTCTGGATCCTCGCACCTGCTGCCCCTCTACGCCTGTACCCACACGCCCACTGCCTCCAGCACTCACTTCTAAAGCCCCCTCCCCACCCCCCAGAAATATACACCATTAAGAGAGCATACCCACACAGGCACCAAACTCTCCCTCAGGTTCCTCGGCCCATCCTTCCATTCCCCACTCCCTCCAGACGTCCTCCCTAAGAGATTACATCCGCCTACGAATCTTAGCAGAGGCTTCCTGGGAGTCCAGCTCAGGGCAAGGTGATGCGGGCTATGTCTCAGAGATTCTGGCTGAGAAGTCAAGGCTGGGACCCAGGGAGCCATCAGAGCAAGAGGATCAGGGAGGCTGTCTCCTGTGGGTGCCCACAAGGACAGTGGAGACAAACAGGCCCATGTAGGGTGGGTGGTGGCTAGGAAAGCTTCTTGGAGGGAATGGTACTGGAGGACACCAGGCAGAAGACACAGCAAGGACAAAGGAGAACACAGGAGCAAGCTTGGTGAGAACACGGGCAAAGGCTTGGGTGTAGCGGGGGCAGCCAACGTGGATGGAAGGAGCCATATCTTGAGGTGCTGCCTCCCAGCTCTGTGCAACACTGTCATCAATCAAGGGCCCTTATTATCATCTACCCCATTTCTCCCACCTGCCTCCTATCCCTGCTCTCTCCCTCTCTCCTGCTAGCATGTGCGGTGTGGGGGTAAGGGACCCAGGAGCTTTCTGACTTTGATCAGTGCGGGACAGGAATCTGTTTTAAGAGCTCTCACCAAGAGCCTGTGCCTAAGCCCCTTTCTCTGGTTCTAAGTCTCTGGGTGCCACTTGTCCAACTGCACCTCTCTCAGCCATCAGGGCCCACCTGCCCAGCTGTGGCTTCCTGACCAGAGAGTGGGGCAGGTGGGAAGATGACTGAGGAACCCCCGAGTCCTACCCAGGGCAGGTGGAGTTGGGATGAGAGATGCTGGGTCTACCAAACCACACCATCCCAGCCCTGTGCCAGGCGGGCACGCACACTTCCCTTCCCCTGGGCTGCTGTAATTTCCATGCGCGGGGAAGCAGGTGCTGAGCTGCTCCCGGCTGGCTCTCCTGTCTCGTGGCTCTGCCTGCCTTGGCTGCTGCCCCATTAGCTTAGTGGCCAGCCATCTGCGACGGGCCTGCCGCACAGCCCTGCTGTAGGCGCGGCGGGTGGCCCCCTGTGTAACAGGGAGCTTTGCCATTAGCGCCTTTAATATTCTGACACCTCAGCACAGCCTGCTATTACATGCAAACGCTGATCGCCCTGTGAAATTACATTGCTGGGCCCGCGAAATGGAATCGTGTATAATCAGCCTCCTCCATGCACTGTCAGTCCCATCACAAACACGGCGCCCGGCGGCTTACGGGGGCTTAGCAGCTGCGACAAGTGTATTGGGTTTAATAGATGAAGTAGCCCTCATCGGTAGCAGCATCAGATCCTTCGAAGAGGAAAGAAGAGGCATCGACAGCTGCTAGGGTGTCTCTGCCCACCCATTTTCTACCTACCAGGGCCCTCAGAGTGGGGTGGACACAGAGTGGGCAGGGCAGTGGTCGGGGCTAGAACCCAGCTCAGACTGCAGACAGAAGCACAGACTGCTCTGCAACTTCTAGAAAACCCAGAGCTTCCAAGCCGGCACCAGCACATCTGACCCATCCAGTCTCCCCACAAGATGGGGAGGAGCAGGCCTTTAACCAGACCTCTGGGTGACTTGTCACCCTGTGGACCCAAGGCTGATGGGCCATTTCCCAAGACAAGGAACCAAATCAAATCACCTGCCATTCCCATAAGCACCCAACAGACGAAGCTGTAAAGGTGATAATCTGGCGGATCGGGGAGAGCAAGTTTGACAGACGTAACTACTCCCTAACCTTTTATTGAATTGGCCAACACTTCTACAGCTGGTGAACCAAGTACTGAGGACACAGGTAAACGTGAGGATGGCATACCCAGCAGCCCTCATAGAAAGGCAGTGTGTTCAGGCTCAGGAGTCAGACAAACCTGGATTTTGTTCTCAGTTCTGCCAGTTATTAGCACTATAACTTTGGATGAGTTATCAAAACTCTCTGAGCCTTAGTCTCCTGTACTACAAAATGGGATGATAGTTCCTTCCCCTAGGTATACCTGAGATTACTCAGGAATACCCACTCCCACTGCCATCTCCAGACGGCATGTGGGGGCCACCACCCAAAATGCACATTGCCTTTGAGAATGCTGCTCTCTCTCCCTTTTCCGGGTTCAGCCTAACACTAATTGTGACAGACTGGATTTTCCAGTGATGGCTGCAACACCAACTCCCATGTCACATGCTCTTCTTACAATGTGACTTTGATACACCTATCATCAAGAGGAGGTGTCTATGTCCCTCCCTTTGAAACAGAGCAGACTTCTGTGACTATCTCAACCAACAGAGTAATACAGAAATAATGCTATGTGACTTCAAGGCTATTTCAGAGACGCTGAGGCAGCTTCCTCCTCATTCACTGGAACACTTGCCCTGGAGCCCTGAGCTGCCTGTAAGTAGCCTGCTACCTACAGACTGCTCCAAGGCAGCCATGCTGTGAGGAAGCCCAAACCAGCCCATGCAGAGACCACACAGACAAGCCATGAGACTAGGTGAAGAAAGAGAGAGGCCCATCCAGCCCCCAGCTGCTCCAACCATGAACTGTGCCAGCTCCAGGGACTAACTACAAATCCATGAAAGAACCTGAGCCAGACCCACCTAACTGAGCCCTTCTTGAATTCCTGACTCACAGAAACCATGAGAGACAATAAAATAGTTGTTGTTGTTGTTGTTGTTGTTTTTGTGAGGAGATCAGCCCTGTGCTAACATCTGCCAATCCTCCTCTTTTTTGTTTGCTGAGGAAGACTGGCCCTGGGCTAACATCTGTGACCATCTTCCTCCACTTTATATGGGACGCCACCACAGCATGGTTTGACAAGCAGTGCGTTGGTGTGTGCCCGGGGTCTGAACCGGCGAACCCCGGGCTGCTGCAGCGGAACGCGCACACTTAACCACTTGCGCCACCGGGCCAGCCCCTAGTTGTTGTTTTGTCACTAAGTTTTGAGGTGATTAGTTATGCAGCAATACTAATTGGAAAACCAATACCTACCCACTTCTGGATATACTCTACCAATACCTTCAACTTCTTTCTTGCTGCTTCTAGACTATTCTTCCTCTCCCTCTGGGACTTCCAAAGATCATCCTCACTCTGGGTAACTTTAGTGTCTACAGCTTAACCCACCCATGAACCCTGCCTCTCAATTTCTCAACTCTCTGTGCTCTAATGACCTTCTCCTCTACCTATTTCGGCCATCTATCCATATGGCCACACCCGGGGCCTTGTTATCATCCAGAACTGCTCTCCTTTGGAAATCTTACAATGACAGACTCTACTCTGACCCCAGCCTCCTATCCTTCCAGCTTTTGTACCCTCTCTCCCTCTACTCTTGTTTTTTCCCAGTCTGTCCATCCCTTCTGGCCTCAATCCCTTTGCTACAAAGGCTGGATCCCTTGAGTCTATCACTTCAACCACCCATTCTCCAATCTTCAACTTCCCTGCCCACTTGTCCTAGTATAACTTCCCTGAAAAACCCCAACCATGACTCCGTTTCTCCACACTTGCACTTGAGCTAAGTGATGCTGGAAAAAGTCACTCTCATGTGGCCACTATGGATACAAGATCACGATCTTAGCGATCCTCAGTGGCATCCAACAACCCTACTCCCCTCCTGCTTTCACAGAGACAATAAAAGCTGCTGGGCAGAACTCTTTCAACTGCATGCCCCTCACCTACAGGTGCATCTGTATCCTCCCCACCTGCTCCCTCTCCAACGCTGTTCTAACAGAGAGACATCTCACTTCTCGTCCAAGGCCAATCCTGCACTTGTGCTTTACATTTCACCCTTTCCCACCTCCTCAGGCCCTGCTCCATCTGGTATCCCCTTTCTTTCTAAATCCTTAACCTGCCCTTCTCTGCCTGCTCCTTTCCATCAGCATTCAAGCATATGCTTGAATCTCTATCATCTTTACTTAACTTCTCCATGTCTCAGTATCCTCTTTGTAAAGTGGGGGTAATAATAGTTCCTACCCCATAGAAGATTGAATGAGTTACTGTACGCCAAGTGCTTAAAACAATGTCTGGCTCTTTGAAAGTTATGTAAGTATTAGATTATTATTTTTAAAGTCCTTCATTCACTCCACATCCCCATCCAGTACTGCCTGTTCTCCTGTTAACAATCAGAGTTCTCATGGTTGTCTCCACTCACCTCCATTGACCTCCTCCACCACTCCTTAACTCTGCAGTCTGGTTTCCAGCCCTACCAGGCTACTTAGCTCCTGCTAAGGTCAACAGCCCTCACTGTGCTGCCCACGTCTATGCACAGTTTCAGGTTCTTCCTGTCGTCACCACTCTGCAGCCTGCTTTATCTTTGAAACCTTCCCCTTTGGTTTTCTCAATATTCTGCTCTATGAGTTTTCCTACATCTCTGATGTTTTACTCACAATCTCCTGTCTAGTTTCTCCTGCATCTGGTCATGTGTGCGCTCATGCACTCTCTCTTCCTGTTTTTGTCTACACTCTACCATTCTCCCTGGGTGATTTCTTCAACTCTCTTGTCTTCAACCTCTCCAACTTCCGAATCAATTTTTCTTGCCACTGCTTGAGTGTCAAACATATTTATTCTATTGCCTACCTGGCATTTCCACCAGATTTCAACCAGGCATTTCATTCTCAATATGTTTTAAAACCCATTTCAACATCTCCTCTCCAAAATGCTCCTTCCCCTGGGTTCCCAAATCCCAGTGAAAACCATTACCATCTACCTGGTCTACCTGAAATGCGGGGCTCAACCTTGCTTCTGACTTCCTTACCGCACACCAAGTCCTGGGATTGCTGTTTCACGCCTCCAAGACTTCACTCAAGCAATTCCTTCTCCCACCTAGAATGCCCTCTGCCTTCTCCCACTTTTTGTTCTAATGAACACGTACTCCTCTTTTAACACTCAACTCAAAAGTACCTTCCTTTACCAAGTCCTTCCTGACTCATCCCTTCTTTAAACCCACTTAAACTCTGAACAGCATCTATAACATTAGATTTGTTTACAAATCTGTTACCCCATGATGCTGGGAGATTCTGCGGGCAGGGGCTATATCTGCTGTCTCTCTGAATGGTCTCCACTGAGGGAAGGGAAACGAAGACGTCTCCTTGGGTATAATTCTGCCAGGCAGGAAGGCCTGGTTTTCAGAGTTGCTGCTTCTGCCGATCCTATCCAGTCTCCTTTAGGACCCACTGTTGTTCTTGCCGAGCAGAACAGCAACCCGCCCAGAGCCACCCTTAGAACCGGGGGCTCAGCCGCCTGCGTTAGGAAGGAAGGGGAGACTGTTCCTGTCCTCCTTTTCCTTTTCTGAACTCTCCAGCCTTACAGGTAGCCCCACCCCATTCCTGCGGCCCACAGAGGCTCGGCCAGCCAGCTCTAGCTGCAAAAGGATGGACCCTTGCGTCAGGTGACACAAACCCACTCTCTCTACCCCCAGCTGGTAGTTCTTTGTGTTCACAGTGTTCCCTGGCTACCCACATACTTCAGCGGCCCCAGAGCTGCTGCTGCCTCTGTCCATCAACAGAACTTGAGTGGGATAATTATCGTCTCTGTGTACTTAACCTCCCTGCCCACTGCCTACAACAGGACGGCTGCCTTTAGTGCACTGGACCACCACCACAGCAAAGGCAAGGGCTGTGCCACAGGCCCAGGGTCCACAACATTTGGAGGACAGCTGCTGGCTCAGTTTGATCCCACGAGGGTCCTGAGTCTATTTTTGTTGGCGTGATCTCCTTCATGTTCCCAGAGCCCTTCCTTCATTGCTGAGTCAGAGGGGACTTGGGGACGCTGAGGTTTCTGGGATGAGAACCAGACACAGAGCTCCTGAGCCATGCTGCCTCAGCCCCCACAGAAGAGGGTGGCCTGTCTGGGGCTCCACGTGCACTGTCACAGAGTAGAAGGCAGCAGGTCGGTCTGAGCCAGTTGCCCAGGGTGAGAGCTACGTTGTGAGTTTTCTTTGTTTTCATTACAATTTCCTCTCCCATTGCTTCTTTTTAGCCAGCTCTTTCCTCCCTGGAGTGCTGAGGATTGAATGAAACACCACCCCCGGCTCCAATAAGTGTATTTCAATTAGATCTGTCACTGTATAACGATATAATGATATATCATGTGATATTAAATCCATGGTAATCATATCAGGGATTTTTTTTAATCGTGCACTAATCACATTATTACATCTCTATAATTAACAACAGGAGGTATGAAAATTCAGTTAAGGCAGAAGGCTCAATGCACTCCCCCCACCTCACCCCTGCCCTAGCTCCTCCAGATTAGGGCCCGATTACAAGATGGGGACTGCAGGGCACTAGCAAGATGGGCCAAAGCCCTCACCTCCCAGTCACCTCCTCAGCCACAGGCAGAGCCTTCAGCATCCAGGGCTGGCAGAGATAGCACAGACTGAGACCAGAGTGCTGTCTGCTTTGTGGCTGCTTAGGAAAAAACCTGAGGCAGAGGCCACACAAAGAGGCCCAGTGACAAGGCTCAGCTGGACCTTCCAGACCTACTGCCACTGCAGCACCAAATCTTCTCCATGGGGAGGGGCGTTATCTTTCCTTCAAACCAGCAAGGCCCTCAAAGGTGCTGGTAAGGCACAAGGCAAGTTCCTGCCTTACGGCCTCCTGGACCAGAATTCCTCCTGCTATTGCTACACACACTCCCTCCCTCTGACCTAGCCTTTGGGGTGGCAGCTCTTAACATCACCAGGTCCGGCAGCTGTGATGTCTCTGCCTCTTGGTCCTATCATCCCTGAGCTGAACAAACTCAATTCTTCCTGGGGCCCTTCCTCCCTAGTTCTCTCTCTGAAGTCTGGCTCTTCGTATTGCACGACAAGTGGGTTTTCGATGACCACTGGGGTCATTCCCCTATCCCCCTAAAATGTCCAAGCTCATATGTCCTCCCACCCAGGCCTACATGGAGAGGGGAGGGGCTCGGGACTGCAGCCTGAACTATGTCAAATGACCCTGTCTCTCCCACCCTCTTCCTGATACTGAGCTGTTAGGGCTGATCCCCTCAGGGGTGTCAGAACCAGTCTGCAAAGCAGAATTCTGTGTTTCAAGTCCAAAGCTTTGAACCTGGCATGTAACTAGTCCTCCATGAGGGGCAGGCATTTTGCTAAGTTTGACTCTCAGAAGTTGGACAGGCCTGAAGATAAAAGAGAAAAATCATATCCTTTTTCCTAATAAAAAGGAGACACTAATAGCAGTCAGCACTTAGGCAAAGCACTTTAAGTTTCTAAAGTGCTTTCCAAATTAAAATATAATCCTTTATTGAGCACGTGACAACACCACCACCACCGCTGCCACCCACCCCTCACACACAAAGGTGTGTGCACGCTTGCACACAGCACATACACCTCCACTTTCTTACTCCCTGGGAAAAATGAAAAGGGTGTTCAAAACCTTCATCCCAGGCCCCCTTCCCTCTTCATTGACTTGCTCATGTAACACTCTTATTGAACAAAGTACCAGGCTCTGCTAGGTGCTGGAGACACACAGATCAAGCAGACTAGGCCACTGCCTTCAAGGAGCTTCCAAGCTAGAATGAGAGACACGTAAACACGCATGTAAACTCACACACATGTAAACTCACACGTAGTGGGGGGCTGAGATCTTGCAAGAGCCCCGAGGGAGAAACCTTAACCAGGCCTGAAGGGAAATCACTGAGAAGGACCAAGATAGCCTTCAGGGGGCTATCCAAGGTGGGGTGCTCGGGAAGGTGGACGTGTAGGCCAGGAGCTCAGCTCAGCGCTGTGAGCTGAGACAAGAAAGTCCTAAGAAAGCATATGCGTGGTGCATGAAACTCCAGGAGTGGATAACCCAGTGGATCACCCAGGAAGAGAAAAAAAGCCTTTAGGGTCAGATGAGAGGCCCTTCTCTGACATTTGGAGGGGGAAAAAGGAAGGCTGAGAGACGGGAAGGCTAGAACCTCCAAAGCTAAGGACCAAAGAGCCTCCTCTCCAGGCACATCCAGCATCCTGGCCCCTGTACCTCCCTTTGTCACCTCCACCTTCACTCCACCTGGGTGATATGATGGAAGAGTGCTGACTTTGGAATCAGACTGACTCAGTCACAACAAACATTTATAGAGAGCCTACTATACGCCAGGCCATAGGCATACACGTAGCAACACAGACACAGTACTGTCCTCAGAGAGCTTCCAGTCTATTGGAGAAAGCAGATGTTAAATAAATAGCAACATAAATAATTGCTAACTTATAGCTATAAGGGCTCAAAGAAGAAAGGTAGGCTGTTAACGATAGGACGGAAGAGGGGGAGCTGACCTAATGGGGGAATGCTTCCCCCAGGACAGGTGAGCAGAAACTGACTGACTGGGAGGAGGAGGTTTGGGGGCAAGGGAACGATACATGCTAAGGCCTTTAGACAAACGGTAACACAGCACTTGGAAGGAATCAGATCAAGGCTAGTGCCTCGGAAGCACAGAGAGCAAGCATGAGATGTGGCTAATGAGGAAGGCAGGAGATGCCAGGCCACGCAAGGCCTCAGAGGACACGATGAGGGTTTTGTACAGTTTCCTAAGGTGATGGGAAGCCATACAACAGTCTACCCCTCATGCTATGAGACCTTCGGGTGCTGTACCAATGTCAAAAATTAGTTCCTTTGCACACCTTCCCCTCCTTATTCCTAAGGGAAGCCAGGCGTGGGAAAAACTAGTAAAGAACCAAGACCATTTTCTATCTGGAAGGAGAAGAAACTGCACAAGCAGCTGAACTTCATTCATTGAAGATTCACAGATTCACTGAAGGCCTGCCAGACTCTAGCAACTCAACTAAATCGCACGTAGACCCCGTCCTCAAAGATCTTACAGTCCTTTGGCGGGAAAGAGACGTCAACACCAATTAGTACCCAATCCCTGCGACAGAGAGTGACTGGAACAGACGGCAGTAGGGATAGCCAGGAGGAGAGTGCTCAGGCCCGGAGGCATCCGGAACCCAGAAGCAGGTGGGCCGCTGCCTGGTCCCCTCCTCAGCGCACAAGCAGCAGCTGGCGGGCTGGGACAGACTGCAGACTGGGCTGGGGGCAGGAGTGTGAAGAGGATCCTGAGCCAAGGCTCCTGGGAAAGGGCTGAGACCACGCAGCAGTGAACCTAAGCCAAGATCTTCCAGTTGCAAAGGTGAAGGCTGAAAGACCGTCACCAGTGCCACAGAGGAGAGAAGAGGAAAGGCTCACTATATCGTCCCAGGATGATGGAAGGGGCCCCTTTAGAACAAGCAGCAGGACTTGAATAGAAAATCATTTCAGGAAACGGCAACTCTAGTCCCCAAGCCTGTTTTCTCATGGGAAAATGAGGGCCTTAATTACTTGATTTCTTAAGTCCCTTCCTGATCTGAAATTCATCAGATCTCAGGCTCTTCAACCTCCCACATCTTTGCTTATGCTACTTCCCCACCTAGAACACTAGCCTTCCTCTACCCTCTCCAAATCCTACCCGTCTGCTAGGACACCACCTTCAGGAAGCCCTTCCTGATTTCTCTTCCTCCCTCTTCCATGTCCTACCCTGACCTCCACAGTTCATACCACAGTTCTCCCAATAGCACTTTCCTTAATTGCATATTACATATGGCCTGGTACTCTTACTTGATTGGTCTAGGGACTGTCTTATCACTCCCTGACCCCCGACATCCATGTTAGGGGCAGGAGGGAAGCTCCACTCTCACAGGCCCTAGAAGCAGGCAGAAGTCTGGGTCCCCACTCCCTGTGCCCACAGTCCTTTGAGAACGCGACAGGCCTTCACTTGAAAAGGGTGCTAAAAGCAATGATGTCCCCAAGTGCGATGGGAGATACTTGTGTCTGCTTTACCCTTGGCTTTTTGCTCCGGTTCAGGTAGGAGCGGGGTGGGCCGGCTGGCAGATCTGAGAGCGCGGCACGCCCCAGCGGGCAGGGCGCACAGTGCGGAGGAAGGCGCGAGTCAGTCTGGAGTGCTCCCCATTTATCAAGCTCACGCAGGCCGCCAGCCGAGCGAGTCTTTCTATCATTACACCTCTCAAAATCCGATTCATACCACTAATCCTGCCTTCATTCTCCCAGATTAATAACATCTCTTTCAACCTTCACAGTGTGATAAATAGACAAAGAGAGAACAAAAGGAGAGACAGAAGAGAGAGAAAGAGCTGGTGCAAGTCCCCATAATAGAGAGAGCCGAGAAAGAGGAGAGGGAAGAAAGGAGAGAGAGGGAGAGCAGGCAGCGGCCAGACTACAGCTGCCTCAGAGAGCGCTGAGGAGAGCAGGCAGCCGCGCCCCGCCACGAGCTCCGCTCTGTCCCCCGTCCCCAAAGAGAAAGAAAGGCTCGTTAACAGCTCCTTCCTGCCTGCACTTTTGTTGGAATTCTTTTCTTCCCTTCCAATCCTGCTTTAGGTCAAATTCCAGTGAAAATGAGTCTCCTGGCTTCCACGTCTCCTCCCAGCCTCCCTACCAGGCCCAGGGACCAACCCCAGCCCCTGGCAGCAGGGCTGGATCTAGGCACAAGACAGGGCTGGGAATGGGTTTAGCAAGAGTGGCTTCTCCAGAGCTGTTTCTTTAGCCTGACCCTCTGCCCCTTCTCTGCTCTTTAGGCAGAACGGGAGAGGGAACAGAGCAGAGGGAAGGTTTAGGGTCCATTCCCTGAGGCTCTGTCCTGCACATCTTTCCAATCTACAGCTCTAGCTGGTCAGTTCAAGGCCCCTAGCCCCCAGCAGCCCACCCAGATGGTGAAAGTACGCATCCCTCGGGCTTGCTAAAATAGAGGTATGGCCCATACCTCTAAACTAGGATGGAGAAGGGTGCTAGGGAAAATAAATCCCACTGGGCCCCAGCCCTCGCCCTAACAACTGATCTGTGACACTCCTCCTTGGCCTCTCAGCCTAGATGCTCACCTACACTTGTCTCCACAGCACGCTCCCCAGCCTCCTCACAGATTCAGTTCAAAGAGCCCCACTTCTGGATGCCAGGTTGAGCTCTTCCAGGAGAATTCAGGCACTCCGTCTTCCAGGCTCTGCAAGCCAACACCATTTATATTGCCTTGTAGTGACTATTTGTCTCCCTCACTCCACTGGGGGTCTGCCTTCTGAGTTCTCTATTCCCAGGTCCAAGTTGCCCATGGCACTTCCATTCTTCCTCGACTTTGCACAAATGAGCCCTAACAGAAGACTAAGCCAAACACGCTCGGCCCTCCCTCTGGACTGCAAAGTATTCGTAGGAAGCCACACACCTAGCTCAGAGGCAGAGGCAGAAGCACTCCACACCAGGAAGCTCGGCTGGTCCTGTGCACTCACTCCCTTCACAATCCATCAGAGAAGGGGAAGGTGGGGCTGCACCAAGCCCCCTGGACCACTCTATCCCTCAGCATACGCTCACGGGGGCAGGGAGGGGTGCATGTGCAGAAGGAAGATCTGCCCTGCTCAGTCCAGGCTAGTAGGAGGACCTTTCCAAGAACGTCAAGGCTTCTTTATGGACAGAGTCTGGTGATGGGCAGACTCTCAACAGAAAGCTGGTGGCCTGGTGGTCTGCTTAGAGGCAGGTCCCATCTAGGGAATATCTTGCAGAGACTTGCCAGATTCTTTCCTCCAAAAAGCCTCCCTCTACCCTCTGCCCCAAAACACAGCCCTCCTTTTAGATCAAAGTGGCTGCTGCCTACTGCACCACTCACTCCTGGGGACTCCATGTTTTCCAGCTCCAACTTGCAGGTTTGCTCAGTTACATCACTACTTGAGGAAATAACTTGAAAGGTCAGAGAAAAGGAAAGTTCAGAGAAAAGGGCCAAGTAAAAGAGCAAAGTGGGTAGAAGGTAGTCCTTGAGATTGTATCTCTTCCACAAAAAATCCCGATTTTCCCTTAAGTGTCCCTCAGCCCCATAGCAGAAGGAGTCCTCACACTCCCACCTGCCCCACCAGGCACCCAGGATCGGACGCCTGCGACAAGGAGGGTGGAAGAGCGACAGTGACGCTCGTCTGTGGGTCCAAGTGACACAAGGAGGTGGGGGCTGAACAGGGGGGCAAGAAGCAGAGAGGGTGATACAGTCTCACGATGGAGGACAGTCCTCCTGACAACCAACCTCGCCCAGCGGGGCCCTGACCTCCGGCGCAGGCCAGGTCCAGCTGGTGACGCAGGCTCACACTGCCTCTGAGCCCAAGGCCACAGCAGAGTTCCAGAAATATGGATCCCAGGCCCTCCCCTCCCTAAGATCCCGCATTGCTGGCAGATCAGACAGCCTCAACCAGAGTGAAGCCTGCAGCCTTCTAGATACAGGCAGCCAGCAGGCCCAGACACCCCTAAATGTATTCTAACCAACTTCCATATTCTACACTCCCAGGCAACTTCCTGGACAGCTTCCCCAGGGGCTTAGAAAGATGTTCCAGCCCTTGCAGCCCCACCTCCAACAGGAAGACCCTCCCAGGCTCTGAGAAAAGAAGTCATGGCAGCCCGTCTATCCTCTGCCTCTATTGCCAATCCTTACTCAATACACAGTCTCAGCACCTCCTCCAAGGCAAGCCTCTACCGGCTCATCCAACTCGAAGGGATGAACTTCATCCCCTCAGGGGCTTGGCCCCTTCAAGTGAAAGAGACAACCTAGACTCCAGTAAGGGACCTGTCTGGGGATCAGATAGAAGGACGTCAGCCAGATATAAGAGGGTCTCTGGTAGGTCAAGAAGCCAGGCCCAAGTGATGCTTTCCCCCAAAATCAGACTTTGAAAGCTCACTCCCTGAGTAATTGGTTCTAGAGCCCACTCCTCCAGGCAGCCAGCAGCATAAAGCAGGGAAGAAGTTGGGTCCTAATGTGTAAAAAGCTCCAGCAAAGCAAAATCATTTACTCTTCGGTGCGACTGCTCAGCAGAGCTAATAAATCTTGCATGAGCAGGGCCGATTCTAATTTCCTAATATGAAAAGGCATTTGGATTGAGAGAGAGGGGGAGATAAAAGTGATGGAATCTCCAATAGTCCAGGTTACTGACGAGAAACATCCTGCTCAGCCCTGAGAGAAGGATGGCAGCGCCCGCCCGCCCGCACACACCCATCCGTTTTGCCCCCCTCTTGGCGCGATACATCTCAGTCTCTTCTATTGACAGGACGTGGCTTTAAACACAGTTACACAAGTTATCATTTCTGCCTTCTGATCAATCTGAATTTTCAGGACAATTACCCTCTTAATCAATGATTGCTATCAGCAGCCCTGCGCCTGGACGGATTTCTCAGTAAGGTAATCATGCCGCCAGGCTGGACGGCGCGTGCATAGGCAATGAAGCTCCGGGTGGGGTCTCCTCCCTCTCTCCTAAATCCCCCGCAGCCCAGCGCCGCTGCCAGTACCGAGGACAAGGACAGCAAAGTGTGAAGGCCACTTCAAGGAGTGATGGGAGTAGAAGGAAGGGAGGGGAGGTGGCTCAGCCACCCAGTCAGCCTCCCAGACCACCTGATTATAACAAACCTATTAAAACCCTAGATTTACTGCCCACCACCCTGATGCATTTCCTCATGCCCTCCTGCCATCATTCCTATCTTCTAATTAGCCTAATAAAGCCCAATTCTAATTATGGGCTCCAACTATTAGGGTGAGTAAGTGCAAAGAAAAGAGAAATATTGGTTTTACCAATCTCTCAGAGGCTATTGGTTCTAGAAATTCCTTTTCCTCCACAGACCTCGTTCATATGGGCTACTGACTGGAATGGCAGGGGCAGCCTCTTCTCCTGCCTCAGACACCCAGGCATCTGTAGCTGTCACAAAGCCAGCAGGCCGCCCAGCCCAACGTTCCCTCCAGGGTCCTCCCACAGATTTAGCCTTCCACATATAAAACAATCCAGGCCCCTCAGGAGAAGAGAGACAGAGAGGGAAGGGTGGAGTCAGCCTCTCCCTCAGGGTCGAGTGAGCCAGGGGCCACATCTGCCATCATGGGGGCAACTCCGGAAAGTCTCTCCTATCACCTGTTGTGGGGCAAAGGACTTATACCAGACAGGCCAACAGTGGAAAGAAAAGGGCATGGTCCAGGACACTGACACACGAACTTATTCTTCAGCATGGGTGGCAAACATGGGTATACAGTTATACCAGGGCAGAGTGGGTTATGGGATTAAAACAGGTCCCCACAATTTGCTATTCTATGGAGGGGGAAAGAGCCTTAGAAAGCACTCATGTTTTTATTCACTGACATTTACTGAGTGCTAACCGTGGGCTAGGTGGTAGGGATACAGCAGTGAACAATACAGAACGACTCTACTCTCAGGAGCTCACAATCTACTAGGAGAGACAGGCAAGTGTAGGAAAAAAAGAAAGCAAAAACAGTAAAGTGAACTTGTACATAAATATTCATAGTATATTAACAGCCAAAAAGTAGAAACAACCCAAACATCCATCAACTGATAAGTGAATAAATAAAATGTGGTATATCCATACAATGGAATATTATTCAGCAATAAAAAGAAATGAAGTACTGATTCATGGTACAACATGGATGAACCTTGAAAATTATACTAAGTGAAAGAAGCCAGTCACAAAAGACCACATATAAGAAATTCCCAGAATTGCAAGAAGAGGTAAATTCATAGAGACAGAAAGTAGATTAGTGGTTTGCTTAAGCTGGGGCATTTGGGGGGAAATGAGAAGTGACTGCTAATGGAGGTTCTTTTAAGGGGTACACAAATGTTCTAAACTTAGATGGTGATGATGGTTGCACAACTCTGTGAATATACTAAGAAACATTGAATGGTACACTTTATAATTTTTTTGTGCGTGTGTGAGGAAGATCAGCCCTGAGCTAACATCCATGCCAATCCTCCTCTTTTTGCTGAGGAAGACCAGCCCTGGGCTAACACCTGTGCCCATCTTCCTCCACTTTATATGGTAGGCTGCCACAGCATGGCTTGACAAGCAGTGCCTTGGTGCACACCTGGGATCCGAACCCGGCCCGCCAGCAGCGGAGCATGCACACTTAACTGCTATGCCACGGGGCCGGCCCCTGAATGGTACACTTTAAATGGGCAAATTGTACGGTATGTGAATTATATCTCAATAAAACTTTTTTAAAGTATACTATGATAGAAGAAGTGCAAAGAACCCACAGCAGGCTCACCAACAGTGAACAAAGACAGGGAAGGCTCCAGCATGGTGGCTAGGCACTCATTATAGGTGTCTGAAGAGGAAGTTCCCCATGGGAAACTGGAAAAGTCTTCAGAGAGGACATAAAGGAGTTGGGTCTTGAAGGATGAGCAGGAGTTCACTAGGCAGGAATGCAGCAAAGGGCGTTCCAAGCAAATGGAACAAATGTGAATAAGGCCTGTAAGTGAACCACACAGGCTATCCTGGTATAGCTGGAAAGGTACTTTGGGGGTCTCAAAGGCCAGGCTAGAGAGCTTGTACTTCATTCAGTAGACATCAAGATTTTTCAAGTAGAGATGTTAGATGGTCAGTACAGGATAGCTTGGGGTTTGACAGTTCAGGCATGGGAAACAACACGTCATAGTTGAAAGGACATGGTTTTTGGAGTTGGATATCCAGGGTTTAAATCCTTAAATTCTTTTCCCAATAAACATGAATGACCAGTGAGGGCTGGGATTTGTTATCTTGCTCACTATTTTATCCCCAGTGCTTGGCAGAGTGCCTGACCCTGTAGGTGCTCAGTAGCCATTTATTGAATGAAAATGAATGAATGACTATGTTGAATTCAATCGCATTTGACAAACATTACTGAACACCTACTGTGCAGCTGGCACTCGGGTTACATAGTGTGAGCTCTATCACGGGTAGGGCCCCTGACTGACCTCTGATCCTTGCCTCAGTGCCTTACCCAGGTTCTGTTCTGTTTGGCACAGGGCAGGTGCTCAAAGCGTATTAATTCCCTTCCCTCTCCTGGTCTAGGAGGTTTCCCTGAGACCCAGCAAATCTTGGATAGGCGTGGCCTGAACTCATTACTGTGGCTGGCAAGAAAAGGGAAGGTGAAGTGGTACAGGTGGAGGGCTTCAGAAGCAGGGCGTGGTGCCCATGGTATTTGCCCAAAGCAAGCCATGGTGCTCTAGGAGGCCTGTGGGCAATTCAAGTCACCAAAGCCAGTAAAGACCTGAGTGAGAATGAGCCCATCCTCAGAACCCTCTGCAGACTGCCGTGCACTCAAGACAGCGGGGCTACATGCAGGGAGGAGGCCTAGGTAGGGTGGAAACATAAGCTGCAGGACTTGCAGGTAATGAGGAAAGGAAGAGCTGGGCCTTAATTCCTGAGCATCCTGTCCTGACCCTGGAGGTCTGCCACTTCCACATCTTCCGTCTGGTTGGGAGAGCCCTTCAGCTCATGGTTAACCACGGTATGAAGGGGGGCTCCTCAGTCTCCCAGCCCCCAATTCCTGTAGGGCCTCTCCTCCCCTCTCTAGTCTTCCCTCCCTTTCCTTCCTGCAGAGCTTCCCTCAAGCCATAAAAATAAAATAAAACACAAACACCCACAGTCCAGGAGGAGGGCGTCAGACAGATAATGGGCATTTTATATCTTTTTATGACACTCCCCATAGGCAGCTCGGCAATCACAGTGCAATAAAGGCAGGCATGCAGCTTGCATAGTTAAACAACTGCCGGGTAATTAGGCACAGCAAGCACACCACTGGGGAGGCCTCAGGGCTGCCCTGGGATCTGCCTGCAGCCTGCCGCACTGCTTGCAGGCAAGTAGGTGCCAAGCCCAGGCCCAGCACCATAAGACCTGGTTGTGGTGCTGAGGACAGACCACTGGCTGCTGCCATATGCACACCTGGGCTCATGCCTGTGCACACTCACAAGCACACCTGCCCACACCCACACACAAGCACTTCCTGAGCAGCTAGCCTAGACATCATCTCCCCAGGAAGGCCACTCCTCTTTTCCAAGCACGACAGCCTAGGGTCTCTCGAAGGCTCTGCTATAAGGTCCTTGAAGAAGTCACAGGCCTGGCTGCAGCAGGGGCTATCTCATTTGGGTAGCTTTGAGCTTATCGAGTCGCACAGGTAGGGGAACGTGAGCACAAAGACATGCTTACATGGACTTCCTCTCTTGTAAATTCCAACTCAGTACAGAGCTGAATTCAAAATAAATTATTTTTTAAAAACACATTTACATACACTGTGCACATATTCCTATCACTGCACTTACTACCGCTATTGTATTTTCTCCATCTGCCTTGACCCAGCCATCTTCCCTGCTAGACCAAGAGCTCTGTACAGGTGGAAACCAGATCTCATTCTTTTCAGAGCCTAAATGACCTGATATACAGGGCTTTGGGGAGTAACTGGTGGCAGGATGTGAATTTAGGTGTCCTGGCCCAGGCAGAGCACTTGCTCTCCGAGGCCTAGGTCCAGGCTGATCTAAGCCCGGCCAACAGAGAGAAGTCCTCACCAGAGCTGAGGGAGCTGCACTGAGTCCATACAATGCCCGTGCCTTCTCTAGTGACCCAGCCAGTCAAATTTAGAAATTTCAGGGAACTGATGGCTAATTAATGGGACACAATAGACAAAACCCTCCTACAATCCCACTTGAAGACTGAGAAGGCCAAAGGTCCCACCTCTAAGAGCCACTCAGTCTACGGTCATATCACCCTGAATGTACCCGATCTCGTCTAGGAGCCACCCAGATCAGCTCTGAGGAGGCAGCCAGGGAAAAACCCCTCTTCCCTCAAGAGAGCTGACAGTAGGCCAAGTCAGCTCATAGGAAGACCTTGGGTTGAGCCAGCAGTCCCATATGAATGTGAACACACATCCAGCTACTTTTTCTGGCCTCTACCTGGCCATCACTCTGTGTCTGCCAAGACAGACAACAAACAGGATCAAAGGCCGGGGGAGGGCCTGGGCTGCACCCTGCCTTTAGGGTATTGAGAAGCCCCCTCCCTGCCACCTCATAGTCTTACCGAGAAGCTCAAAGCCTCAGTGACAATCAGCTCCAGTCCAGGCCACCCCAAACTGTAACAGGAGCCAACTGTCCAAATTCCTACCCAACACCTGAGCCCCCAGCTCTCTTGACCTGATGCCAGGAAATGCCCTGCCTTCCCTGGACCCTCGACTTTTCCCAAAAAGACATCAAAGTAGCTAAGGGTGAAAGAGGGATTTCTCTCACCTTCCTTGCATCTGTCTCATTTTTCATTGGGAGCAAAAAGAGGAAACCTAAGGTACTATGAATGATCTCAGAACAGCAATGGTAGAAGAGACCACCTCATCCAGCTCCCTTATTTGTTAGATGAGGAAACTGAGACCTCCGAAAGGGCAAGTGACCCAACACCAGAGACCATGTCTTCATCCCCTAGCTTCAGGCTCAGTCCAGGGTTCTTTGTATTGCACCATGCTGTCCTCTAGAGACAAGGGCCTCCTATACCCACGTCCAGGTGCCTGGAGTCAGACCACAGATCCCATACCTACCTCACCCATATTCCCACAAGTGGGCACATGCGCACACCTAGTTACAGACACAAACCTCCTCACATAGAGAGAGAGACACTTCTTTAAATACATAGAGATGTGCATGTACACGTGAGTGCACCATTTTACACACATGGACAGATCCCCATTAAATAAGTGTCACTCCCAAGAGACCTGGAGTGTGAGGCCAATCCCTACCCTTCCCCAATCATGATTTTCATTGACCATACAATCAGTAATGGCTGGTGTGTGTCTGCCTGGGCCTCCAGCTCAAGCCAGGCCAGACCAGAGGAACTGCCTTCCGGTGGTACCTCTCTGGGACAAGTGACAAGAGTGAAGCTATGGAAGGAGAGAAGCTGGGTTTACATCCTGGTCATGTGGCCTTGGGCAAGCTTCTTAATCTCTCTGAGACTCTATTTCAGCACCCATAAAATGGGGCAATAGCCCCTTCCTTGCTGAGTAGCTGTGAGGATTAAATGTAATAACATATGTAAAGCACCTAGCACAGAGGCCGGCACCCACTGCAGCTCAATGCATAGGTGTTCTATTATTGATACCAATAAACGTTATTATTGATACCAATAAACATGATCAAATCTGCTTTTCCAGAGTGGCCTGCAGGGCAACATGGCAGACGGGAGGCAGGGCTGCGCCTCCTGCCTTCAAGGAGGTCTTCTTGTCCTTTTCTTTCCTTTTCAGTAACTCCTCCTAGTTTCCAAGGTCCAGAGTAGCAACAACAACACAAAAGGAAAAAAACAAAACGAAACCTGGGAGAAGGCAGAGTAACTAAGGGTTCCCTTAGCTCTTTCAGATTTAACACTGAGCACTGAGGAGTCCACCTGTCCCCTGCCACCATGCCCCACCTCTCCTCTCTCTCAAACTGCCCTCAGCTCTTCCACAGTATCTGCTTCTACTAGCTTCCTGAGGCCCCCTCTGCTTGCCTAGCTCTGTGGATTCAGAGAAGAAACAGATCTGGTCCCCTTCCTCAAGTGGCTCATGGTCCTGCACAGGGACAGACCAGTAACCACACACAATAACCAAGAGGCACGGACCCTGGGCTATCTGGGCTCTGGCACCTGGCCTGAGGGTTAGTGTATGGGCTCTGTGGTCAGGATGCCTAGGTTTAAATCCAGGCCCCAAACAAACCCAGGAGAGC